>NC_092776.1:6799711-7399711 GCF_047496795.1 Chiloscyllium punctatum | reverse complement strand
AAACATATTTATAATCGAAGAAAAATATTCAATAAAAATGCAGCAATTGTAAACATACAGTCATTAATACAGTAACATGAATATTTTATCCTCTACCCCCCAAAAAAACTCCCATACGCTCTTTGCAGAGATTGGCTTTCTGAAAAATACACTCTGACTAATTATCCAACTGTCCGGCCTTGCTGTACACACACTGGCCTTGATGGGAGGTGAGGGAGGGGGGTGCTGGTTAGCTCAGTTGACTGGAAAACTGGTTTGCCAATGCAGCATTAGACCAACAGCACGATTTCTGTTCTCCTGCTGACTCAAGTTACCACGAAGGAATGACTTTCTCTCAGCTGACTTGAGGCATGGTGACCCTCTAGTTAGACCACCACCACGTGTCTCTCTCTCTCTCTCTCTCTCTCTCTATAATAAAAAAGCAGCCCATGGTCTGGTGAGACTTTACTTTAACTTTCCACAAGATAAAAACAAGGACTGCAGATGCTGGAAACCAGAGTCTAGATTAGAGTGGTGCTGGAAAAGCACAGCAGTTCAGGCAGCATCTGAAGAGCAGGAAAATCGACGTTTCGGGCAAAAGCCCTTCATCAGGAATAGAGGCAGGGTGCCTGCAGGGTGGAGAGATAAAATCTTCCACAAGCTGAACGCTGTGATTCTTACATTACCATAATCATAGCATTTATAAAGTACTTCATTGACTCTTGAATATTGTGAAACTATGAAAGTAAACCTGCTTATAATGATTTTTTGCTTGAATTTGGTATCACATAACTCTTTCAGACAATGGGCTGCACACTTAAAAAGTAAATTCTTCCTTGGGAAATGGGCCAGCATTGGACCATCCCTAATTGCCCTTGCTCTTGCTAGGACTACTCCAGAGGGCACTTAAGAGTCAACCACTTTGTTGTGGGTCTGGAGTCACATTCAGGCCAGACCAGGTAAGGATAGCACATTTCCTTCCCTGAAGGAATACAGATTTTTTTCCATGATCATCAGCTCATTGCAAAATCAGATTTATTTATTGATTGAAGTTTAAATTTCACAAGCTGCCTGGTGAGATTGGAGTGCATTAGCCCAGTGCACACCACTGCCTTCCCTCATTATTTAACAATTCCCTGAAGTAGAAGGTAGTTGTCAGACCGCAGCCGGAGAATCTCCTGCTCCTTGGATGCTGCCTGACCTGCTGCGCTTTTCCAGCAACACATTTTCAGCTCTGATCTCCAGCATCTGCAGTCCTCACTTTCTCCGGCCACACACTATAGGAAGGAACACATTGGAGAGAGTGCAGAAGCCGTTTACAAGGATGGTTCCAGGAATGAGCAACCCCAGTGATGAGGATAGTTTGAAGAAGTTGGGATTGTTCCCTTCAGAGAGATGAAGGCTGGGAGGAGATCTGATTAAGGTTTTCAACTTGATAAGCAGGCTGCATACAGTAGAGAGGGAAAAGCTGTTCCCTCTTGTAAAAGGAACGAGAATGAGAAGGTGTAGATTTAAAGTGGAGGGAAAGCAAAGCAGGGTAGTAGTAATAGCTTTTTTCATTTGTCATTTCTCTCAAATGCAACTGACACAGTAAAAACAAGACAGCGTTCCTCCAGGACTGAGGGTGCTACACGAACAGCACAAACTACACACTCGTACACGGCAGAAAGTACATGACAAGTGCAAAACGCTCAGGTTACAGTGGAACAGAAGAATGTTGAAATAATAGACATTTTTCTAGCAGCAATGCAAAAGAATTTCAGATGGGAAAGAGTCCAATTATGCTGTGTTAAGGAGCCTGGTGGCGTGGGGGAAGAAACTTGCACAGTCTGGCCGTGAGTGACCGAATGGTCTGGTATCTTCTGCCAGATGGCGGGGGGGGGGGAGAAGAGTTTGAGTGAGGGGTATGTGGGGTCTTCCACAATGCTGTTAGACTTTTGGATGCAGTGTGTAATGTAAATGTCTGTAATGGAGGGAAGAAAGACCTTGATCAGCTGTCCTCACTATGCATTGTAGGGTCTTACAATCAGAGACAGTGATCCCAGGGCGAAGAGAGGAAGAACATTTTCACCGAGTGAGTGGTTCGGCTCACCACCTGAAAATATGGTGAAGTAGGTTCACTTGAGCCATCCATGAGGACATTAGATAATTCTTTGGATTCTTAGGTGGGGCTATGGCCTAGTGGTCTTATCATTGGCCTGTTAATCCAAAGACACTTTTACATGGTACACACCGCTGCTACTGTGCAATGATGCTGGAGTGAGTGGATGTTGAAGGTGGTGAATGGGTTAACAATCAAACAGGCTGCTGTGTCCTGGATGGTGTTGAGGTTCTTGAGTGTTGTTGGAGCTGCACCCATCCAGGCAAATGCAGAGCATTTCATCACACTCCTGACTTGTGCCTTGTAGATGGTGAAGATGTGCTTGGGGGAGACAGGAGGCCAGTTAATTTTAATATCACCAGCCCCATGGAAGATTCCCCAATTTGTTACAGTTCTAAATGGAATCAAACTCACGGTGAGGAGTGATTCTCTGGCTGTCATTCTGTTTCACCCATTCCTCTGGCTGGTCAAAACTAGGTTATTTTGAAAAAGAAATTCCTTCACTTTCTCCCAGGCTGTGTGAAGTTATATTTTAAAAGGAACCAATTTAACCAAACTCACTTGAGTTGACAAAAGAGTAAGTTTATTAGCTAGATATAAGAAGAAATATTAAAGCAACACACGTGTACACAGAATAGGAATAAGAAAGAAGTCCAAAAAGAAACATTTAAAAAATAAATACACTCAGTCTCTGTATCAGTTATGCAGCTGAAGTTTGAGATTCTACTTTGCAAGTTTAATTGAAATTCTTTTGTCCTGATTCCTTTGACAGTGGCTAGCAGCAGTCAAAGTGAGAGAGTACCTTTACCTTTTCTTACCAGAGCTGCACGTGTGTTTAACGTCTGTTCTCAAAACCATGGACATCACAGCACATTCGTCCACATTGTTAATTCGTACTTATTAAGCCTGATATTGTCCAGGTCTTGCTGCATATAAACACTGCCTACTTCTGTGTCTGAGAGGTTGAAAATGGTGCTGAACATTTTGAAACCATCAGTGAACATTTCCAATTATAGAGTCATAGAGTCATAGAGATGTACAGCACAGAAACAGACCCTCGGTCCAACCTGTCCACGCCGACCAGATATCCCAACCCAATCTAGTCCCACCTGCCAGCACCCGATCCATATCCCTCCAAACCCTTCCTATCCAAATGCCTTTTAAATGTTATAATTGTACCAGCCTCCACCACTTCCTCTGGCACCTCATTCCATACATGTACCACCCTCTGGGTGAAAGGTTGCACCTCAGGTCCCTTTTGAATCTTTCCTCTTTCACTTTAAACCTATGCCCTCAAGTTTTGGACGGTCCGACCCCATGGAAAAAAACCTTGTCTACTCACCCTATCCATGCCCCTCATGATTTTATAAACCGCGATAAGGTCACCCTTATAAAGGGGTTGGAGGATTTGAGCTATAGGGAGAGGCTGAATAAGCTGGGGCTGTTTTCCCTGGAGCACCTCCAACGCTCCAGGGAAAACAGCCCCAGCCTATTCAGCCTCTCCCTATAACTCAAACTCTCCAACTCTGGCAACATCCTTGTAAATGTTTTCTGAACTCAGTCAAGTTAACAACACCTTTCAAGGATAACTGTTAAAGAGTGGGTGATTTTTTTTTAACCAAGAAAAGTCACACTGGATAGAGTTTTATCTGATCCGTCCAAATCTGAAAACAGATGCTGACTCAGCTGTATGCCAGATACACTTCTGATTTTATGATGTAGGGACAGTCATTGAAGCTGCTGAAGATGGTTATACCTCGGACACTAATCCTGCAGAGATGTCCTGGAATTAAGATGATTGATCTCCAATGGCTACAACTATTTTCCTTTGTGCCAGTTTTGACCCCAACCAGCAAAGAGTTTCCTCCCAGATTCCCATTGATCCCAGTTTTGCTCAGGCTCCTTAATTCAACATTTAGTCAAATGCATCCCTGATGTCAAAGGCAGTCATTCTCAGCTAACTTCTGGCTTCCAACTGCAGTGACCATGTTTGAACCATGAGGTCAGGAGCTGTGTGGCCCTGGTGGAACTCAGCAGGTTATTGCTGAGCAGGTGCTGCTTGATAGCACTGTTGATGACATCTTCCATCATTTTACTGATGATCAGGAGTAGACTGATGGGACGGGAATTGGCCGGGTTGGATTTGTCCTGCTTTTTGTACACAGGACATACCTGGGCAATTTTCCACATTGTTGAGTAGATGCTAGTGTTGTCAGTGTGCTGGAACAGTTTGGCTAGGGTAGCGGCAAAGTTCTGGAGCGCAAGTCTTCAGTGCTATTGCTGGAATGTTGTCAGGGCCCATAGCTTTTGCAGCATGTCCTATCTGTTTGATAATGGAAACAGGGAGTAATCTCAGACACACATACAGTGATGCTGACCTGATGGAAACTGCTATCTGCAGGTCAGCCTCCTCCAAATACTTTAGCTGTTTCTCTTGTCCTGTTTCTTCAGTTAAGTCCCATTCAGTCAGGAGCCTTATTATACTGAGAACTTACTGTGGGTTTGTGGGGGTGGAGGAATTTTACAACCTTTATTTCTTTGAGCAGAGACTGTGGTTGTCCTACTTAGGTCACTGTTAAACTAACACATGAAGAATAATATTGCAGTCTGACAAGAGTCAGAACTTGGCAAAAGTGAGAACTGCAGATGCTGGAGATTAGAGTGGTGCTGGAAAAGCACAGCAGGTCAGGCAGCATCCGAGGAGCAAGAAAATCGATATTTCGGGCAAAAGCCTTTCATCAAGAATGAGGAAAGAGTCAGAACTTACTCACCTAATCATTAGACTTCGCAGCTCTTAGTATAGTTTGTTCTGCCCAGCACTTGGCTGTATGTTCCTAGGACATTAAAGCGATGCCAAGCAGCTAGCATGGCAACTATGTGCTTGAAAAGACATCTGAATAGTGTATACTACCCATCCAGCAGTAACAGGACAAAAAACACTTTCAAACAGCCCCTATTGTTCCAAAATATTTTGCATTTTATTTCACTCCAAGTGCAACATCAGACTCTGCATCCAACTCAATCTCAACCCAAGAGGTTAGCCCTGGCTCAAGATGAGAGCCCTGGAGCAGAAATTCAGTCCCATCCACTCTCCTCTGCCACTCAATGACATCATTTTATAATCCTAAACTCCACTTTCCTGCCTTTTCCCTATCACCCTCGATTCTCTCACTGATTAAATATCCAGTCAGTTTCAAATTTGCTGGTCACCTGTGAAAAAAGATTTTTCAATTTGATCAAATACATTCAGTTCCTTTGAGGGAGCACAACAAGCTACATTTTTTTTTAGGCTGTCTCCTCACAAAGTCACAGTGCCCTTGGTTGTGATGTTTTAACCAACTGGGAACTTGAATATTTCCAAACAAAAACAAAAGTTGTATTTACTTTGTCTTTCCTGACTTCGATATGGGCCAAAGCCGCAGCCAGTCTTTTCGAATTGTGGTCACTGATGCATTGTGGGAAATGCAGCAAGCTCCCACAACGTGATAATGACAGGAGAAGCTTTTCGTCTGCGATAATGATTGGGGAATAAATCCAGAGAGAATACTGGGAACAACAAATATGGAATAAGGACAGATAGTGTTCATAAAACCCCCACAAGCCATTGGACCCATCAATACCATACCATCCCTCCAGCCACCCAAGGCTGGAATTGTACCTGGGCACCTGGCATTGTGGGGTAGCAGCACTAATCACTGTCACTGTGCCATGTTGGAGCAACACAGTGGGTTGGCAGACTAATAACATTAAGATTAGATTAGATTACCTACAGTGTAGAAACAGGCCCTTCGGCCAAACACGTCCACACCGCCCCTCTGAAGAGTAACCCACCCAGACCCCTTTTCCTCTGACTAATGCTCCTAACACTATGGGACAATTTAGCATGGCTAATTCACCTGACCTGCACATCTTTGGACTGTGGGAGGAAACCGGAGCACCCGGAAGAAACCCACGCAGACACGGGGAGAATGTGCAAACTCCACACAGTCAGTCGCCTGAGGCTAGAATCGAACATGGGTCCCTGGTGCTGTGAGGCTGCAGTGCTAACCACTGAGCCACCGTGCTGCCCCATCTCAGTAACTCAGTAGATGTGATCTATATGGACTTCAGTAAGGCGTTTGACAAGGTTCCCTATGGGAGACTGGTTGCCAAGGTTAGATCTCATGGAATACAGAGAGAACGAACCATTTGGATACAGAACTGGCTCAAAGCTAGAAGACAGAGGGTGGTGGTGGAGGGTTGTTTTTCAGACTGGAGGCCTGTGACCAGTGGAGTGCCACAAGAATCGGTGCTGGGTCCTCTACTTTTTGTCATTTACACAAATGATTTGGATGCGAGCATAAGAGGTACAGTTAGTAAGTTTGCAGATGACACCAAAATAGGAAGTGTAGTGGACAGCGAAGAGGGTTACCTCGGATTACAACAGAATCTGGACCAGATGGGCCAATGGGCTGAGAAGTGGCAGATGGAGTTTAATTCAGATAAATGTAAGGTGCTGCATTTTGGGAAAGCAAATCTTAGCAGGATTTATACACTTAAGGGTAAAGTCCTAGGGAGTGTTGCTGAACAAAGAGACCTTGGAATACAGGTTCATATCTCCTTGAAAGTGGAGTCGCAGGTGGATAGGATAGTGAAGAAGGCATTTGGTATGCTTTCCTCTATTGGTCAGAGTATTGAGTACAGGAGTTGGGAGGTCATGTTGCGGCTGTACAGGACATTGGCTAGGCCACTGTTGGAATATTGCATGCAATTCTAGTCTCCTTCCTATCAGAAAGATGTTGTGAAACTTGAAAGGTTTCAGAAAAGATTTACAAGGATATTGCCAGGGTTGGAGGATTTGAGCTATAGGGAGAGGCTGAACAGGCTGGGGAAGTTTTCCCTGGAGCGTCGGAGGCTGAGGGGTGACCTTATAGAGGTTTACAAAATTATGAGGGGTATGGATAGGATAAATAGACAAAGTCTTTTCCCTGGGGTCGGAGAGTCCAGAACTAGAAGGCATAGGTTTAGGGTGAGAGGGGAAAGATATAAAAGAGACCTCGGGGCAACTTTTTCACACAGAGGGTGGCACGTGTATGGAATGAGCTGCCAGAGGATGTGGTGGAGGCTGGTACAATTGCAACATTTAAAAGGCGTTTGGATGGGTACATGAATAGGAAGGGTTTGGAGGGATATGGGCCGGGTGCTGGCAGGTGGGACTAGATTGGGTTGGGTTAGCTGGTCGGCGTGGACAGTTGGACCGAAGGATCTGATTCCATGCTGTACATCTCTATGACTCTATGAGGTCCTCTTTCCACAGATGTCCCAGCGCTGCCTGTTTTTAAATTTCAGATCTATAGTATCTGAAGTTCTTTGTTTTATTACATTTGGAGTAACCCCTCACCTTTCTTCCAAATAATGTGTTTGGACCTTAAAAGTCCACCTGCGAGAGTAAACAGAGCATGACAATGCGATTTCCTCATCTGAATGCCAGTACCTCTGGCAATGCTGCTCTCCCTCAATCTTGCATTGGGATTGGCAGCAAATGTGGATTCTCACCCAAGCCCTCAACAGTGGGTTTGTCCACCCATCCTGTCGTGCCAATGGTCAGAGGCACTACCCACTCAGCTACAGCTGACCACTAATGTGATAATGGAGTCACATTCTTCCCCCTCTCCCACCCTGTAATTCAGATGAATCTGAACCTCCCACTCCCCTCACTGTCACTTCAGCCAAATGTTCCTGTCAGGGTGAAAATCCTGACCAGGTGATGGTCTGTGTTATTACCATGCGGCAGTTAATCCAGAGGCCTATTCTGGGGTTCAAAACCTGCTGGGACAGATGGTGATGGGGAATAAAAGTCTTGACTTAAGAGTGTAATAATGACCATGAAAGCATTGCCAATTGTTGGGGGAAACCCATCTGGTATCACTAATGTATTTTAGGAAAGGGATCAGCCATCTTTACCTGGTCTGGCTTACATGTGACTCCAGACCCACAGCAATTGACTCTTAATTGGCTTCTAGGCAATTAGGGATGGGCAATAAATGCTGGCCCACCCAGTGATGCCCTCATCCTGTGAATAAACAAAAAAAGAAATTCATCGTTCCCTGTCCATTTGTTTCCATGGCAACAAAATGTACAATTCAGAACTTTTGTATGCTCTTACATAATGCTCAGTCTTTTTTAATAACAATAATTCATTTAAATGTGGCCATCCAGGCTAAACCAAGTATTACAGACATACAAACGAGGAACAAGATTGGGCCCCTCAGCTCCACCATTCAATAAGATCATGGCTGATCTGATTTGAACCTCAACCTGCACGTGCCCAATAATCTTTCATCCCCGTGTGAGTGTAGTTTGTGACTGCTCCCTCTTTCCATTGATGAATAACTTGGAGATACTGCAAAGGCTATGGACCTTGATGACAGTCCAGCATAGTATTCAAGACCTGTGTTCCAGAACTTGCCGTTTCCCTACCCAAGCTCTTCCAGTACAGCTACATCACCAGACAATGTGGAAGATGACCCAAGTATGCCCTGTGCATAATACAAAAGGTAAATCCTACCCGGGGATGACATATTATCAAGAAAGATATTCATCCTTGAGAATTCTCTCTGTTCAGGGATGTGAAATGGAGCAGGCCTGGAGAAATTGACAGTCAGGTAAAGTTCAGCTGATCCATCAAACAAATCATTGCATCCTGACCAGAGTCAGTGAGCTCCACCACAACCAACACCCCCACAAAAAATCCAGAGAATTCCTCTTGAACCCACTAGGCAATTGAAACCAGGAGATGATATTGACCATACTTCTGTCAGCCTTTCAAACATTTACCCTCCTGTACAACGTAAACTCTGACTAAGACCAAGTCCCTTAGAGAAGGGCAATTAGAATAACTCCCAGCCTGTTAACTATTACTAAGTTGAGCTGAAAGATTTGGGGCTCTCTTTTTACAGGAGAGATGCAGGATGGAGGAGACTTAATTGAGTAGCTGAACTGATGAAGAGAATTGATACTGTCTAGCCGAGGAGTCTAAAATCAATTGATTTAACGTAATTGGTGGCTGGGTTAGAGGGGAGATGAGGAAACATTTTTCCACCTCTAGGTGGTCATATAGTTATATAGCATGGAAACAGACCCTTCGGTCCAACTCATCCATGCCAACCAAATTTCTCAAACTAAACTAGTCCTATTTGCCTGTGTTTGGCCCATATCCCTCTCAACCTTTCCAATGCATGTATCTATCCAAATTTTTTTTAATGTTGTAACTGTACCTGCATCTACCACTTTCTCTGGCAGTTCATTCCACGTAAGAAACCAGCCTCTATGTGAAAAGGTTGACCCTTATGTCCTTTTTAAATCTTACTCCTCGCAACGTAAAACTATGTCCTCTAGTTTTGAACTCCCCAAGCCAAGGGAAAAGACCCTGGCTATTCACCTGATCAGTGCCCCTCACGACTTTTGCAAATCTCTTTAAGGTCACCTCTCAACCACCCCATTGCCCGAATCACAATTTAAAAGCAATGGGATTGGACAGTGCAACCTGTACTGGGTTACAGACCTACAGCAGGAAGGTGAGATAGGGCTGAACGAAACCTTTTTTGAGGTGTGGGTGACACTGATTAGTATGTTGACCATCCTTAATTGCCCTTGAACTTGAGTGGCTTGCTGAGCCATTTCAGAGGGCAGACAGGAGTTACCCAGTTACAGCGGGTCTGGAGTCACTAATAGGTCAGACGTGATGATGGCAGCAGACTTTCCTTCATTTGTGTGATTTAAGGACATTAGGACACCAATTGTTTTCTTAAAATTAACAACTATTCCATATTCAAAAAAAGTTAAAGCAAAGAACTGCAGATGCTAGAAATCTGAAACAAAAACAGAAATTGCTGGAGAAACTCTGCGGGTCTGGAGAAACTCTCTCTTTGGAAAGAGAAACAGAGTTAATGTTTTGAGTCCAGTAACCCTTCATCAGAGCTAGTAGCAGTGAGGAAAATATGGTGAAAATGCTGATGCCAGGGGAATAGGGGTTGGAGGAAGAGAGTACACAATAAGTGGAGATGGAACCCAGAGAGAGAGAGAGTACAACAGTTAGGCAGACAAAGGGATGGATAATGTTAAACTGGGCAGAAAGAAAAGTTGATAACATAGAACCATTAGGGTTTGAAAATAGGTCAGCTGTGATGAAAGCAGCCCATGTGATGACAGGGCCACCTCTATCCACCCCACACCCTTTCTCTAACTGATTGATCCCAACCACACCCCAACCCACTAAATTATCCCTGTAACCTTGAATTTCCCATGGCCAATCTACCTAACCTGCACGCACCTGAACACGATGGGCAATTTAGCACATCCTAACCTGCACATCTTTGGATTATGGAACGAAACCAGACCAAACCCACACAGACGCAGGACAATGTGCAAACTCCACACAGACAGTCATACCGAGGCTGGAATTGAACCCAGGCCCTTAGCACCGTGAGGCAGCAGTGCTAACTACTGAGCCATCCCACAAATTTTCATTCTCTATCTAGAAGTGCTTTTATGCGTCACTGAATGGTTTTCTTTTTTCTGTCCATATTTCTAATGAAATTACTGAGTTATATACAATGCCAGTCAGGGGTAACGCAATGACACCAAAAGTGAAGGAATGTAGAGAGACAGTGAGGGGAATAAATTGAAACTTCATTGGACCTTCCAAGAATTTTTGGTATTTTAAAACCAACTTGTTCAGAGATGTTATCACATACCACTGGAGCAGTAGGACTTGAGTCTGGGTCTTTCGACTTAGAGATAGGGGCATTACCACTGCACCACACCACCCATCCCTTCCCTGGCGTTTTTAAAAGATAGCTGGAAGTGTTATTACAAACACACACACACACACACACACACACACACACACACACACACACTATCCATCATCACCAAAGCACCCATGGTCCCAATTCATCAAATTATGTGCATCTTTCATGAATTTTCAGAGAATCGGAACTGCTTTCTGCTTGACCGTCATCATTGAAGATGGGTTAGGCACTTACTCTCAGCGCCTGTGTGGCTAGTGTCACTATCTCTGGGCTAGGATTCCTGGGTTCAGGTCCCACCCTGCTCCTGCAGTGTGTAATAAGATCTTTGAACATATTGATTAGGAAAACATCTGAATGCTTATGGGGCTGATAGCAAGAACTGAACCTGCTCATTGTTTACTGCATTGTTACAGTATGGGATGTAGGAACTTAGTTCAATGCATTTCTTGGAGTGCAGTACGTTTCTATATTGCAGTACATTTCTACATTGTAGATTTGAGATTGAAGCAGAAAATCTCTCACAATGTATACTATGCCTGTCAACTCCACCTTCAGCTAGAATCAAGGATCCTCACTCCTTTAGTTAGGTCAGGCAGGGACAGTACTGTTCACTTCTGACAATAAATCCAATCCAGGTCCAAACCCATGCTGAGGGATTAGTGCCACCAAGGTGTACCCATGACTCAACTGGATATCTGGTACATATTCCTGTTATAAAAAAGATTTCGAGGCATTGGAGAGAGTATACCAAGGATGCATGGGGAGGGGATCAGGAGAGAAATCTAATCCTCTCTGGAAAGATTGACCAGGAGCTTAGCAAGTTTTGAGAAGATTTGTAGCTCAGGTTGAGGTTCTGGATATAGGTTTGCTCGCTGAGCTGGAAGGTTCATTTTCAGACGTTTCATCACCATACGAGGCAACATCCTCAGTGGACCTCAAGTGAGGCTTCGTCTGAGGCCCATTGAAGATGTTACCTAGTAGGATGACGAAACGTCTGGAAATGAACCTTCCAGCTCAGCAAGCAAACCTATATGACCAGGAGCTGGCCGTTTACTCCAGAAAAATGAAGGTTGAGAGGTGGCCGAAAGAAAATAGAAGTGTCTGACAGGTTAGACGTGGAGATAATGTTTCCACTTGTGGAGGAGATCAGAAAAAAAGCTTATCAATGCAAGATAATCCCAAACAAATTCAATAGGGAAAGCGGATGAGAATTCTTTCTCCAGATAATAATTTGAATGTGGACCATAAAGTGCAGTTGAGGCAAAGAACAGAAACGCATTTAAGGGAAATCAAGATAAACACCTGGAAGACAAACGAACAGAGGTATATTCCGATACAGTCTGATGAACGGCAGTGTCTGATGTGGAACGTGGAAGCTAACACTGATCAAATCAGCTGAATGGCCAATTAACCCAATGCAAATTGATGCAGCCTTCATTTTAAAACAACAGCACTTGTGGGATGTGAGTATTTACTGTCTGTCCTGAACTGTCCTTGAGAAGTTGCTGGCGAGCTGCTTCCCTAAACAGCTGCAGTCCTTGGGCTGTGGGGGCCCGCTCACTTATGGAAGGAGTTCCAAGATTTTGACCCAGTGACAGTGAAGGAACAGCAATATATTTCCAAGTCAGGATGGTAGCACTGCAGATGCTGGAGATCAGAGTCGAGAGTGTAATGCTGGAAAAGCACAGCAGGTCAGGCAGCATCTGAGGAGCAGGAGGATCAACTTTTTGGGCATAAGCTCTTCACCAGGAAACTGATGAAGGATTTATGCCTGAAATGTCGATTCTCCTGCTCCTCGATGCTGCCTGAACTGCTGTGCTTTTCTGGCAACACACTCTCAACAAGTCAGGATGTGAATGATTTGGAGAGGCACTTTAAACTGGTGATGTTCCCATGTATCTGCTGCTCTTGTCTTTTAATTTGGTAGATATTGCAGCTTTGGCGTGCTTGCAGAAAGATTATAAATTGTTTCTATAATGCAGATGTGAGGTTGAAAGAGAAAATCTCTCACCATGTACTGCTCCTGTCAACTCCACCTTCAGCTAGAATCAGGGATACTCACTCCTTTAGTTAGGTCAGGCAGGGTCAATACTGCTCACTTCCGACAATAAACCCGATGTTATTGGAGAAGACTTCGTGAGTGCCTGCAGCGCAACCTGTGGTTGGTACATCTACCTAACCAGGTCTCATTCTGGACCACCTGTTCAGCACAACTTGTTCTTGTTGAGAGTGTTGACTTGTTGAGAGTGTGTCGCCAGGAAAGCACAGCAGTTCAGGCAGCATTGCGGGGTGGCACGGTGGCACAGTGGTTAGCACTGCTGCCTCACAGCGCCTGAGACCCGGGTTCATTTCCCGCCTCAGGCGACTGACTGTGTGGAGTTTGCACATTCTCCCCGTGTCTGCGTGGGTTTCCTCCGGGTGCTCCGGTTTCCTTCCACAGTCCAAAGATGTGCAGGTCAGGTGAATTGGCCATGCTAAATTGCCCGTAGTGTTAGGTAAGGGGTAAATGTAGGGGTATGGGTGGGTTGCGCTTCGGCAGGTCGGTGTGGACTTGTTGGGCCAAAGGGCCTGTTTCCACACTGTAAACGTAATATAATCTAATCACAATTACCAGAATGTCTTGCAACGTCTTGATATCGCGTGGAACGAATAAAATTGGCTGAAGTTCAGCATCAGTCATTCTTTCATGGAATATGGTCCAGTGTGTCTTGTCCATCTGTAATTGCCAATTGAACTAAAAGAGTTAGCCACTGGAGTCACATGTAGGCCAGACAAGGAGGAGGGATTTCCATCAGTGAACCAGATGAGTGTTTACAACAACTGATGACAATTTCATCATGGGAAACCTCACAACATTTAAAAAATACTTGGATGAGCAATTGAACTGTCATAACGTTCAAAGCTGAGGGCAAGTTCTGGAAAGTGAGGTTAGAGTATATAGGTCAGTGGTGATTCAGTGGTGATTCAGTGGGCCAAAGGGTGTCATCTGTGCTGTGTGACTAGGAGATGAATTATGATTGTGTTATGTGGTGGAGCACTCGAGGGAGCGAATTGTTTACTCTGGGCCCTTTACAAACAAGAGATCTCACTGACACACACTGAGGCTGCAATGGTGCAGATGTAAAATCCTCTTCTAACAGGTCTGTATTGCACACATGATGGGAGATTTTAACATTCATAGAAAGTCTAGTGATCTCTGGCTTTAATTGTACACAAACTAGGAACAGGAGGAGACCATTCAGCCCCTTGAGCCTGCTCTGTCATCCAACACGATCATGTCAGATCTGTTTGTGGTCTCAAACCCACATTCCTGCCACTTCCCCCGACTTCCCCGATAATCTTTGACCCTTCTGTTAGTCACTGCCTTAAAGACATTCAATAACATCACTTCCACCATTTCATCAAAGAGAATTCCTCAGACTCACGACACTCTGAGAGAAAATATTTCTCCTTGAGGACATTGGTTAGGCCACTGTTGGAATATTTTGCGCAATTCTGGTCTCCTTCCTATCAGAAAGATGTTGTGAAACTTGAAAGGGTTCAGAAAAGATTTACAAGGATGTTGCCAGGGTTGGAGGATTTGAGCTACAGGGAGAGGCTGAACAGGCTGGGGCTGTTTTCCCTGGAACGTTGGAGGCTGAGGGGTGACCTTATAGAGGTTTATAAAATCATGAGGGGCATGGCTAGGGTAGATAGAAAGTCTTTTCCCTGGGGTGGGGGAGTCCAGAACTAGAGGGAATAAGTTTAGGGTGAGAGGGGAAAGATATAAAAGAGACCTAAGGGGCAACTTTTTCATGCAGAGAGTGGTATGTGTATGGAATGAGCTGCCAGAGGAAGTGATGGAGGATAGTATAATTGCAACATTTAAAAGGCATCTGATGGGTATATGAATAGGAAGGGTTTGGAGGGATATGGGCCAGGTGTTGGCAGTTGGGACTAGATTGGGTTGGGATATCTGGTCGGCATGGATGGGTTGGACTGAAGGGTCTGTTTCCATGCTGTACATCTCTATGACTTTGTCTTAAATAGGGAACCCTAGCTCTACTCTCTTCCAAAAGGTCAATCTTCCTGTTAGTGTCCACCATGTTATATCCCCTTAGAATTTATATATTTCAATAATGTACAGTCATAGAGTCACAGAGCTGTACAGCACAGATACAGATCCTTTGGTCCAACTTGTCCATGCCGACCAGATATCCTAAATTAATCTAGCCCCATTTGCCAGCACTTGACCCATATCTTTCTCAACCCTTCCTGTTCATGTACCCATCCAGATGCTTTTTAAATGTTGCAATTGTACCAGCCTCCACCACTTCCTCTGTCAGCTCATTCCATACACGCACCACCCTCTGTGTGAAAAAGTTGCCCCTTAGGTCCTTTTTAAATCTTTCCCGTCTCACCTTAAGCCTATGCCCTCTGGTTCTGGACTCCCTGGCATCATCCCTCATTTTTCTAAACTCCAATGGATACAGGCTCAGCCTGTTTACTTTTCCTTTTAAAATGATCCTCTTGCTGCAGGAATCAGTGCAAAAAAAATCCCTTTCCTACACTGCTGCAAATTGTACACAGTCCTCAATACACTGATTTTTGACGTAAAATATTTATTTCCCATTTAACTTGAGGTGGACAGCAGTCAAATTGGTGCAGGTAGGTCCACAATGCTGGCAAGGAGGGTATTCCAGGATTTTGACACATTGGCAGTGAAGGAATGGCAATATATTTCCAAGTCAGGATGGTGAGAGGCTTGGAGGGGAACTTGCAGGGGCCGGGGGTGTTCCCATGTATCTGCTGCCCTTGTCCTTCTGGATGGAAGTGGGCATGTATTTGGAAGGTGCTGTCTGAGGATCTTTGGTGATTTGCTGCGTGTCTTAAAGATGTGACGGCAATTGGAAAATGAGTCTGAGACTGAGAATGGATAGGAAATTTATCGGAAGAGTTAGGATTTGAGATTTTCAAAGTGAAGGAGAGTAGGAGTGCTCAACTGCTAAGTTGGCGTATTTGTCGATTTTATCCCCATTTAAAACTAAACTCAAAAGGAAACAGCCAGAGGACCCCTAATACTCAATTTTCTAAATTCCACGACCGATTGGTCTGAAGGTATGAGAAAAACGCTGAACAAAAAAAACCTGAAAAAACTGTGGATGCTGGAAATCAGAAAAAAAATTCATAGAATGTAGAACTTTACAGCACAGTACAGGCCCTTCAGCCCTTGGTGTTGCATCAACCTGTGAAACCAATCTGAAGAAGGGTCACTGGACCCGAAAAGTTAACACTGCTTTCTCTCTCCACGGATGCTGCCAGATCTGCTGAGTTTCTCCAGCAATTTCCGTTTATGTTTCTGAAGAATGGCCACAATGAAGTTTGTTCTGTCTCCAACCTGAACATTCAGATTTCCAAGAGCCTTTTTATTCCTCAAGGTTCGACTTAACTAATTCACTCAACACTAATTCACTCGACGTTATTCCCTCCCCACTTCCAAGTATCTTTATGCACAGGAGGCTTTTAAAAACAATATCCTGGAGCAGATCCAGGACTCTTCTAGATGTAGGTCAGGTCAATGCAGGCAACAAAGACAACCGTTGTTCTGAACAGGTCATTCCGAGCTCTGCGCAGCACAGGGACACGAAGATGGGGAAAGGTTTTACGTATAAGAGCCTGAGCTTAGAATTCCATTAAACTAAAAACAGAAAGAGTTAGAGGAAGTCAGTAGGACTGGGAGCAGCCAGGGAGCAAGAGGAGGCGGTAGACTAGAGACCATGGTAAACGGTGGAATTTGAATTCAATAAGCAATTTGATGCTAGCACTTTAATGATGATTGTAAATCAATAATTGAGGAAAACCCACCTGCTTCACTAACACCTTTTAGTGAAGGAAACTGCCATCCTTAACTGGTCTGGCCTACATGTGATTCCAGTCCCACAGCCATGTGGTTAACTCTTAACTGCCCTCTGGGCAATTAGGGATGGGCAATAATTTCTGGCCCAGCCAGTGACTCCCACATCCCATGAATGAACAGTTTGTATTTTGCTAAGATACAACAAAGAACTGCGGATGCTGCAGATCTGAAATAAAAACAGATGTTGCTGGAGAAACTCAGCAGGTCTGGTAGCATTTGTGGGAAGAAAGCAGAGTGGCTATTTCAAACCTTAGACCCATTATCACTTTATATCGGTTGCATTCAGCACAGCTAACCCATTTTCCCACTCTCAGCTCTTATTATCAATTATTCAGCTTTCTTGCTGTCCATTATTGCCTTGTTCACCTACCCCTTTTATCTCTCTCTCTCTCTCTCTCTCTGGGTTCTGTCTCCACCTATTCACTCACCTCTCTTCTTCTCCCTACCTCACCCACTCTGGATGATATAAGTACCAGATTTTCCTAGCTGCTAACAGTTCTGATGAAGACTGACTGGATTTGAAATGTTAACTCTGCTTTCTTCTCACAGATCCTGCCAGACCTGCTGAGTTTCGCCAGCCATTCCTGTTTTTATTTCAGATTTCCAACATCCTCAGAATTTTGCTTTTATTTGAATTCTGATTGAAAAGTGGGGTGAGCAACTTGAGAGATTGGAGGATTCTAAACACAATTTGCCCGTTTGGTGGGAAGGTCACAACTGCCATCATTAAAGACTAGGAGAAAGTGAGGACAACAGATACTGGAGATTAGAGTTGAGAGTGTGGTGCTGAAAAAGCACAGCAGGTCAGGCAGCATCCGAGGAGCAGGAGAATTGACATTTTGGGCATAAGCCCTTCATCAGGATTCCAAAATGAACAACTTCACATTTTCTCACATTATACTGCATTTACCAAGTTTAACCAACAACACTTGATCAGGTCTGTGTTATAATTTATATACCTTTAATTGCGAAGGGGTGGCATAGTGGCTCACAGTGCTGGGGATCTGGGTTCAATTCCAGCCTCGGGTGACTGACTGTGTGGATGCAGGCATGTTCTCCTGGTGCCTGCATGGATTTCCTCCCACAGTCCAAAGATGTACAGGTTAGGGTGAGTTGGCCATACTAAATTGCCCATTGTATCCAGGAATGTGTAGACTAGGTGGGTTAGCCATGGGAAATGGGTTACAGGTGGGTGTGAACTCAGTAGGTCGAATGGCCTGCTTCCATACTGCAGGGATTCTATGAATTGCTCCTTTTGTGCCTACATCTATATATAATGTTTATTCCCCATTGCTTTTATGAATTGAATAATCTGTCGTCGACAAGCTGTAGGAGCACATTAAGTTTTTAAGCTAAAACACTGAGGACCACATGAAACAAAATAAATCATTCCTGGATAAATTGTGAAACTATCTTACGAAAACCCTTAAATCTTGTAATAGTCTGTTACAAGTGATTCTCCAGTTCCTTATCATTTCCAATGATCTGTGTCATCGATGTGTTGATGTTAATCTAAAATTATCTGGCTTATCTGAAATGAAATGAGGAGAATATGTATGAAATCCTGTGGTGATCTAATGATTGGAAAGGTCATTGGTTTTAAAATGTTTCTGTGTTTTGGTGAGGGAATGTGTGTGTTTAGATTGTGTGTTGTAACTCAGCAGTAATGGACTGACCTGTCACAATACCTCTGGGAAAGTTGAAGCTTTGTTTAAAACAGATGCAGCAAGTCAGACGGGATAATGCAGCATAAATATGGCCGAATTTGTGATTATCATGTAACTATGCTTTGAAAATATTGTGCAATTGATTAGACAAAGAAGTGGTGAATGGCCAGCACAAACAAGAGGGGTCAGAGTTCATCAGAAGCAAGAGATAAACCTCATTCCAAGCAAATACAAATAAATTTTAATGAGTTCTTTGATCAAACTGGCATGGAGAACATCACAAGTTTGCCAGTGATCAAACTGATCATTTGGGTGAGACTGGGTAGTGTCAAGACTTTCACGAACAGTTGTTTTGAATGGAAAGAGTAGGTGGAACCCTTGCCTCCCAGCACAGCTAGCTAGCTCAGAGAAGAGGATTCCTGATCAATGCCTACAAGTTTTGACAGAGTGGGTTGATTTTCAGACTAGTCCACATCAAGGATTGTAATTGTGATTGTAAGCGTTGGATGGGTAAGAGTTTTGGAGTATTTCTTGCATTACTTTGCTTTAACAAAGAGTGTGGGGTACATTCCCTTTTTAAAACTGCCTCAGATTATTGACATCCAGCGTAAAACCAATGGACCAGGGAAAGTGAGAACAAAAGCCATCAAGACGTCACAGTTTGGGAGGAGGGATGGGAAGAGGTAGTGGTACTGTTTGGAATGGAGTGCAGGAATGCAGAAAATCTGGGGGCTCCCATTCTTTGAGGTTGGCAGGATGAGATAAATCTGCTGCAAAAGCATATGAGATTCTGAGGCTCATGGCTTGATGTATAGTATACTAGAGCAAAGAGAGTGATGTTAAACCTTCATAAATCACTGATAAGGCCCTGCATGGACTATATTGGGGTATGACATGTTGGGAAGGAGTACTTCAGATGGAGTACTGCATACTTTATTGTTAAGGGAGAACATAAGTGTGTTGGAAACAGTTCAGAAAAGGTTTAGAACATAGAACATTACAGCGCAATTGAGGCCCTTCAGCCCTCAATGTTGCGCTGACCTGTGAAACCAATCCGAATGTAACCTACACTATTCCATTATCATCTATATGTCTATCCAATGACCATTTAAATGCCCTTAACATCGGTGAGTCTACTATCATTGCAGGCAGTGCGCTCTACTACTCTCCGAGTAAAAAAACTACCTCTGACATCTGACCTATATCTATCACCCCTCAATTTAAAGCTATGTCCCCTCGTGCTAGCCATCACCATCTGAGGAAAAAGGCTCTCACTGTCCACCCTATCTAACCCTCTGATTATCTTATAACTAGACTAACACCTGGTATGGGTAGGTTGTCTTATGAGAAAGGGTTGGACAACCTGGGCTTGTTTTGAGGAGTACAAAGCGAGTGATTGAAACATCCAAGATCCTGAGGGAGGGGGGAGCGTTGACAGGGTGGGTGCAGAGAAAGAATTTCCTCCTGTGGGGAAACTGGAGGCCATTGTTTAAAAATAATGGGCTGCTCATTTAGGACAGAGACAAAGAGAAATCTTTTCTCTCCGAAAGTTGAGACAGATTCTCGGTAAGCCGAGATGTGACGGATGATCAGGGAATGTAGAGTAATCAGACCAGCAACGATCTTACTGAATGGTGAGCAGGATCGAGGAGCTGAGATATTAGTCCTGAGCCCAATTGATATGTTTGCATGAAGAAAGTGAAAGGAAGGAAGTCAGTCCAATTCTTCGGACATTCATCTTTTTGTGTCAGCCAAGGCTCCCTGGTAGGACCAGGTTAACAGCCCCAGTCAATGAACTCATATTCTATGAGGTGCCTCTGGCTGACCTGTCTACAATCATTACAGGAGCATCCATTTAAAACAGAAATGAGGACATATTATTTTCTCTCAGAGGGTTGTGAGTCTTTGGAATGCTCTTCCTCAAAAGAGTGAATGCAGAATCTTGAAATATTTTTAAGGCACAGGGAGATAGGTTCTTGACGACCAAGGGGGAATGGAAGATTATCGGGGAATATGCAAGAATGTAGAGTTCAGGTTAAAATCAGACCAGCCATGATCTTATCGAAGGGCCAAATGGCCTTCTGTTGTTCCTTGAGTGCGTTTTTGTGTGAACAAATTTCACACATGAGACAGAGTGAAAGAGGGGGAGAGAAGAGAAGAAATATAAGAAGAGAAGGGAAGAGAACATCAGTTTCATTTGTAATAACAACGCTGTGGTTTTATTATTAGTCTAGTCCAGATGTCATGACAGACAGGCCGGAGAAGCGATTTCACATCCACCATAGCAGGTGAGGAATTTAAGTTTCAATTAAGTAGATAAACTTAGAATGAAAAAGTCAGTATCAGTAATAGTAGTCATTAAGTTACCAGATTGGTGCAAAACATCCATCTGTGTCCTTTAGGGAAAAGTATAATCTGCCTCCATCACCTCTGCAGCCTCTGTGTGAATCCAAAACCAAAGGAAAGTGGATGACTCTAAACTGTCCTCTGAAATGGACAAGCAAGTCACTCACACAGCCCTGCACCAGCGTCTCATAGGCAATCAAAGCTGATTTTGTCAGTCACCCCCACATCCCGTGAATAAATATAACAAAAAGCAAAATGCTGAAAACTTAACTATGCCTCAGTAAGTACATAATTGGCAAGGAAGCAGTTAATAGAGTCCTGGGGAATTGAAGTGTTCTATGTAAATGCAAGTTCTCTTTTTTTTTGCATGATCGACTTGACTGCCTTTGATAACTGGGACAAATTGGTCTCTCAGCTTCTGCAGGAAGTTCCCAGACTTGGGGCCATGTTCAATATTCATAGCGATACCTGAAACGATGATTTCCTCTTTCAGATATTTGGAACCAGTTTTGTAAACGTTATGCAGAAGAATGTAGTTTAGTTTCAATCTTTACATGGAGATGGAGTTTCCTGATATGGGAATCTTGTATAGAACTATTGTATGCAGCTATGCCATTTAGTTAATCTGAGGAGATTTTCAGAATAAAAATGTCAAGGTTTAAAAGAAACACTGACCTGATCCAGTTTAGATCGTAATATTTATATTTTGTGCACAATTTCTGTCCTGGATCTGGGTTAATGAATGGATAGACAGCAAGAGTGACACCATCCGTTGTATGAGAAATAGGGTCTCTCTCTGGTCAGCTGTCACAGACAGCACAGTGATGTGCTATAGCTGGGCTACTTTTCTAATAATGCCTCTGTTTACCTCAGGACTGCTGTCCATGACCATCAAGAGCACAAACACTCCCTGAATGCTGAGTTTCAATAACCACCAAAGAAACTCAGCATCACAATTCCAGAAAGTTGAAAAAACTAATGGGTGAAACAATTTTAAAAAAAACAACAGGAAGCCTCTGGGAAACACCATTAAGGGAGTGGGCACTTGCTTGGCTGAGTATGTAGCCCTGGCCACTTGTGTGCCAGCTGTTGTGAATGACGGGCAAAGAGGCACCCATGACGTTGCTGCCTGTCTTCAGCTGCTCTCAGTGGAGATGAAATATTGGCATTATTACATCCCCTGCAGCAGGGCAAACTTTTGCAGCACATTTAAGACAGTCTTTCTCAGATCGCAAGCTCCCCATCGTGTCTTTGGGCTGGATCCTGTATGTTTTTCTGTGTGTCTGTGCCAAAGAGTACATCATTAAAGTCTCCAATAATCTTACCAACACAAGGCTGCCCACATAACAGAGAGAGACGGCTGGCAGTAGCTTAACCTGGGGTCACCACACCTTCAGAGATGGGAAAGGTTGAGAAGGAGAGTCCTCATGATATCCTTTGGTACTGGCTGAAGTGCCAATGCACTGAGGCATGGCACAGCATTGGCAAAGCAAGGATACTTCCAGATGGCAGGTAGGAGTTAAATGAGTGACCAGGCCAGACACTCTCAAAATACTTTAAGAAGGTAGCTCAGAACCTGGCTTTTCTAGTTGTTTTAGGCAGATGTATAGTGGATATTCCGGGAGCGATGCAGCTGGTTAAGCTACTCAGTTTTAAACAAAACAGAATTTACTTACACATGAACAAAAGAAAACCAAATTTAGAATAATAAGCATTTGAAAACCCAATCGGCACCATACGCAACTTTACATAGAGCTGCTCCAATTTCCTGCAACAACCCCATAAACACACCCCACGGCAAAAAGGTAAATTCAAAAAACCCAGGTTCTTACAGGAGAGATAGAGAGAGAGAGAGAAAGAGAGAGAGAGAGAGAGAGAGAGAGAGAGAGAGAGAGGATCAGAATGGAGCTGACTCTTTGAGTCCCCAACTAAAAACATGACCAGCAGCTTTAAACAGACTGCTTACTAAAACAAAAACACCAAACCAGAAAAAACACCCTGAACTGGGAGAACCGGCCACTCCCCTTTCATTGTACAACTGTTTTTTAAAACCTTAAAACGCCTTTTCAAGTGGATATTTCCAGATGGGTTGGAACCTCTACCTTTATGATTCCTCTCCTTAGAAACCGAGGACAGAATAACCTTGTTAGTGGAGCAGCATTGTCACAGGAGAGAGTAAGCCAGCAGCCCTGAGCTGCAGCCTGGTCCAGTCTATGAACTGGGGGCCTGTCCCTATGTGGAATGGCCTTGAAACAGCTCTTTCAGTGTCAGTTACCAGATCACCCTGCAATGCAGCTCCATGGTTCCTAGGCATCTCCCGAGTGGGTTGGAAAGGTGCCACAAAGTCTCCAACACCAATGCCTATCGATGAGGGAGTCTGTGTGGCTCGTTCCCTGAATGGTGTTGTTCATAGCCAGCAGTGAGCTGGAGTCACCAGGTACCTAGTCGGACTTCCATTCTGACTTAGTGCCTGTGGATATTGAAGAGAAGCATTGTGCGTTTTGTTCTTTAAGACATTTAACAAGCTGCAATCCCCCATTAATTGGCAGCTCACCGTCCGACAAACCTCCAGAAGTTTCAGTGAGCTGCTCCCGATGTTGAGATGGAACTTGGTGGACTTCTTTCCTGATTCTGTCACATCTCTCACCAAAGCCAATGTCCCTCGGCCACCCCACCCCCCCCCCCCACCCCACCCCCTGAAAGTTCGGCCCTGTGTTCCTGTGAATTTCTGTTGTTAAGGAGCTGAGTGTTTTGAGCAGTAGCTTGCACACATGAGAATGATGATCGGGGAATGGGGAGCAGAGCATTCAGGTAATTCCTGAAACAGGAATACCTTCTCCCTCTCGGCTGCTGGAAGCGCTGACATCTTTGCAGTAACTCACCCAGGAGCTCATTCTTCTTCTGGGTATGTCACTGTTGGTCGATCGCTGACACATCAATGTCCAATCCAGTCACAGCCAGGGTTGGACCAGTCACAGGCAGGAACCAAGACACCTTCCCTGAGTTTTGGACCCAATTCCTAGGTTCCTACTGTTGCTTCAATGTATCCTTTATTTTATTCCTTCATGGGATGTGGGCATTACTGGCTAGGCCATCATTGATTGCTCATCCCGATTTGCCCAATGTGCAGCTATGAGTCCCATGTACGTAAGGACTACAGATTTCTTTCCCTAAAATGAACCAAATGGGTTTTGCCAATAATCAACAATGGTCATCAGTTAGAATCTTAATACAAAATTTTCTTTTTGATTTTAAATTTCACCACTTGTCGTGGCAGCATTCCAATCCAGGTCCCTGGATTGAAGTCTCGGGATTAATTATCCAGTGATATAACCACTAAGACGCCACCTCTTGTGTAAACACAAACTTTCAGTAAACCTCTCGTCTTTGCTCTCAAATGCCTCAATGGCTTTGCCTCTCCCCATCTCTAGAATATCCTCCAAGCTCTGAACCTGTTGTTCTATCCACTTCCTCAATTTTGACCTTTTGAACATTCCCAATTCCAAACTCTCCACCATTGGACCTCACGTATTAATCCATCTGCCTCCAATTCCCTCTCTAAACATCTCCACTCTTCACTTCACCTTTAGGATACTCCTTAAACTCTCGATCCTTGATATGGACCAGACCAGACCCCCTCCCAATATGTGAAGAACGTAGCCTGAAACCCTAACTTTTTCTCATGTACATGCACACGCTTGACCAAGCTTTTGGCATCTGACCTATATTTTCTTGGTTTTAAATATTGCCTATAAGTGCCCCTGTTATGTGCCTTGTTTCTTTAACATGAAAGGTGCTACATGAACACCAGTTGTTGTAAAATAATGGTTAATATTCCTCATTGCTCGGTGCACTTTGAATATTATCAAATCCTGGTTAATGAAAATCCATTTGTTAATGTTATTTGTTTAACAGTTACTGATTAAGTTGACTTCATTTTCCAAATACTCGAATTGTAGTCAGCTGCTTTATTGACTGAAATGTTTAGATACAGGACTTTGAAGTGGAACGCTGGGTCTCTCCAATGAGAACAGGGACCAATACAGTCAAACCCTGACATCAGGGGACCTGGACATGTTGGCCATGAGGTGAAAGGTTTCCTCTTTAAGAAATGCAGAAAGCAAAGGGAGCTCAAAGACAAATCCAACATGCAGTTATTGAAGCTGAGCTTAATTCTACCTTTCCCCGGTATCCAGGTACATAGAGTTTCCGGCTCAACCCTTTCCTGCTCCCTCTTCGACATGACCATGCTTGGCCTCCTCCATTGCCACAATGAACCACACCACAAATTGGAGAGCAACACCTCATCTTCCACCTGGGCAGCCTACTGCCCGGAGGACTCAACAAGGTGAAAGTGGGTACTGCAGATGCTGGAGATTAGAGTCAAGATTAGAGTGGGTGCTGGAAAAGCGCAGCAGGTCAGGCAGCATCCAAAGAGCAGGAGAATCAACGCTTTGGCAGGAACCTTTCATCCTGATGAAGGGCTCCTGCCCAAAACGTCGATTCTCCTGCTCCTCAGATGCTGCCTGACCTGCTGTGCTTATCCAGCACCACTCTAATATTGAGTTCTCCAATTTCAAATAATCTCTCTCCCCCTCCCCCAATTCCCTTTCCAGCCCCGCCCCCTCCCTTTCACTGCTCCTTGCCACCAATTGGATTCATTCCTCCCATTAACCAACCAGATCGTACCCTCTGCCTGTCTTCACCTGTGCCCACTTCACCACCCTGCCCCAGACACCCCCTTTATCTGCAGTTCCCCCCACACCCACCCCTAATCCTGAAGAAGGGTTACACCTGAAAATGTCAACTTCTCCACCTCCTGATGCTGCCTGGCTTGCTGTGTTCTTCCAGCCTCCTGCCTGTCTAACACACAGAAGCAGCAATCCTGGTTGAACATTCTGCTCAGGGGTAGAGGTACAGTGTGGCATTTCAACCACGATCACGTCTATGATCAATTGACTCAGAACAGAGGCAGAACGTGAAACTTGCAGCTTCTAACAGTTCTGTTTCACTTTGATTAGTGCACCACAACAGCAGAAATAACAATTACTCACTGAGAGATGAGGGTATGTAAAATTACACGCGATATTTACAGCATGGAAACTGCCCACGTCCTCCTCACGATGTTTCTGCTCCAAGCCAATTGCTTTCCATCCCATTCCACCTCACCCTAGAATCATAGTGTTCTACTTTCTCTCCCTCATGTATTTATCAACCCTCATCAAAATCAATTTTGATTTTCACCTCAACCACTGCATTTAGTGGTGAGTAGCACATTCTGCTCGCTCTCTGGGTAACAAAGTTTCTAGCAAATTCTTTAATCAGATTTATAAGTAATTAAGGAGGAGATAGACAGATTTTTAATCTGCAATTGTTGGAGGGTAGTGAAGAGCTGGCAGGAAATTGGGAATTGAGATTAAGATGACTTCAGCTATGATTGTAGTAAATGATGGAGCAGGTTCGAGGGACTGAATGGCCTCCTCCTGTTCCTTGTTCTTTATGTTCTTCTCTTCTTAGAGATTGGAGTAACTCAGAAGGCTGCCTTCCAGGTCAAGTACAATAATTCAGGTTAGAGAAGAAAATATATCAATTTTGACAGAAACAGGTTAGTGTTGCAGGTGGCAGGAAATCCCCAGTAAGGAGACTGTGTACTGGGCTATTTCTGAGGAAGTTGTTGAACAAGGACAGATCACATCAAAGTGTTAACTAGAGATCAGACAAAGGGTTTGTGTTGGGGCTTGTTATCATTAACACTTCAGTTAATCAGAGAATAAGGGGAAGAAATTTAGAAGGTGTAAAGGGTGACACAGAGTTTAGACTGTACTTCAAGATCTGTTCTGGGACCTTTGCTCTTTGAGATTTCTGTAAGTGATTCAGATGAGGAAGTGGAAGGGTGGGTTAGGAAATTTTCCAATGACACGAAGGTTGGTGGAGTGGTGGATAGTGTGAAGAGCTGTTGTAGGTTGTAACGGGCCAATGACAGGATGCAGAGCTGGGTTGATAAGTGACAAATGGAGTTTAACCTGGAAAGGTGTGAAGTGATTCACTTTGGAAGGTCGATTTTGAATGCAGAATATAGGGTTAAAGGCAGGATTCTTGGCAGTGTGGAGGAACAGAGGGATCTTTGCATCCACGTCCGTAGATCCCTCAAAGTTGCCACCCAAGTTGATAGGGATATTAAGAAGGCATATGGTGTGTTGGCTTTTAATAGCAGGAGGATTGAGTTGAAGAGCCATAATGTTTTGCTGCAGCTCTATAAAGCCCTGATTAGTCCAGACTTGGAATATTGAGTTCAGTTCTGGTTGCCTCATTATAGGAAGGATGTGGAAGCTTTAGAAAGGGTGCAGAGGAGATTTACCCAGAAACTGCCTGGACTGGAGGGCGTGTCTTATGAAGAAAGGTTGAGGGAGCTAAGGCTTTTCTTATTGGAGTGAAGAAGGATAAGAGACAATTTGGTACAGATGTACAAGATGATGAGAGGTATAGGTAGAGTAACTAGTCAGAGACTTTTTTTCCCCAGGGCAGAAATGGCTATCACAAGGGGGCATGATTTTAAGGTGATTGGAGGAAGGTTTAGGGAAGATGTCAGAGGTCGGTTCTTTACACAGACTGTGGTGGGTGCATGGAATGCACTGCCAGCAGTGGTAGTAGAGTCAGATATATTCGGGACATTTAAGCGACTCTTGGATAGGCACATGGATGATAGTAAAATAAAGGGTATGTAGGTTAGTTTAATCTTAGAATAGGATAAAAGATCGGCACAATATTGAGGGCCGAAGGTGCTGTACTGTTCTATGTTCTATAAGTTTAAAACGGGATGTAAAAGGAATTGATTATCAAACAGCATTGACTTAATGAGCACATAATGTGGCCTCACCATCCCAAAGTAGGATTGAGGGGGTGCTGCATTGTCAGTGGGTTCACCTTGCACCTTCATATCAAACTGAGAATGTCCTTTTGACCCTCTCATTTAGTCATAAAAGATCCAATGGCATAATTCTGACGGAGAAAGTGAGGACTGCAGATGCTGGAGGTCAGAGTCGAGAGTGCGGTGCTGGGAAAGCACAGCAGGTCAGGCAGCATCTGAGGATCCAGAGAATTGACATTTTGGGCGAAAGCCCTTCATTGGGGTTTTGGTTTTAGCCTGAAACACCGACTCTCCTGCTCCTCAGATGCTGCCTGACCTGCTGCGCTTTCCCAGCACCATACTCTCAGCATTATTTTGAAGAAGAGCAGGACAGTTATTCCCTGACCAATGTTTGCCTTTTCACAAATATCAGGAAAATAGATGATCACTTTGCTGCTTTTTGTAACCTTGTTACACTTGGATCAGCTGAACCGTTTCCCATTATGAACCATATCAAATTCTTTTTGGGACTGGGCAGAATAATTGCTGCAGCGCTGTTTCCCTTGGCCTGGGGAATCCAAAACTGAGGATCATAGTCCCAAGTCATCCATTTAGGATGGAAATGAGGAAACGTTTCTTCTGTCAAAGACTTTGAATCTTTGGAACTCTCCAGAGCTAGAGTTTGCAGATGATCCATTACTGAATATATTTCAGATACATATTAATCCATTTTTTTTGCTGCTAAATTAAGAAGATGAAGGATTTTCCCAATGATGGGGGGGTTCACAACCAGGCATCACAGTCGAAGGATAGACTCACATTTAAGACAGAGGTGAAGAGAAATTTCTTCACTTAGAGATTGGTGGAAGTCTCTGCCACACAAACTGGTTGAGACCAAAACATTGAATGTGTTTAAGAAAGTGTTAGATTTAGTTTTTATGGCTAAAGAGATGAAAGGGAAGATAATGGGAATAGGGGACTGAGTTGGATGATCAGCCACTGTCATATTGAATGGTGGAGGAGGCTTGATGGGTTGAATGGCCTATCCCTGCTCCTATTTTCTGTGTCTCTAAATGAGTTAAGGGACATGGGAAGAGAAGGTGGAATTGAAGTAGATAATCAGTCATTGTCATATTGGCATGGGGGAGAAGGCTCAAAGGTACAGGAAACCCAAGCTAGCTTCTGTTCTTAATCCAACCCTGACCTCCCATCAACTATTCGTGACAATGCAATTTGGAATGTCATAAGGTTGTGAAAGTACTGTCCAAACAGGAGTTCCTTTTTTTTAACCCGGAAACTCCAGATATTTGACATTTCCATCCTTGTTGAATGTTTGAACGGCCGTTGTATTGAGGGTCCAGGTTTTCCAAGAGTCGGACCCAAACATTATCTCTCTCTGTCTCTCTCTCTCTGTCTGTCTGTCTCTCTGTCTCTCTGTCTCTCTCTCTGTGACTTTCTCCACAGATTTGCTGGGTTTCTCCAGCACTTTCTGTTTTTCTTTCAGATTCCCAGCATCTGCAGTTTTCGCCTCTGTCCTGAGTAGGATGGCCCTGACCAACAGGTTGATTCAATACACCTTACTGGATGGAATGCTAATGATAGTTATGACAACCTCTTCTCTCTGTAGGTTGTAAGCATCCTTCTAGAATAACAATTTGGTTCTAGGTTAGTATTCATTTATTTGTAGTTTAACGTCAGATATTATGATATTAATACTAATAACAGTTCAGAGATAGAGCAGAGACATAGATAAGGCAGGTAGCCAACTGCGTTTCTCACCATTGGCGAATCTAAAGATAGAGGGCATAGGTTCAAGATGAGAGGGAGAGAGATATGAAAGAGTCCAGAGGGGCAATTGTTTTACACAGAGGGTGCCAAGTGTTTGGAATGGGTTACCAGAGGTTGTGGTGGAGGCAAGTACAATCTCATCATTTAAGAAACATTTGGACAGGGACATGGATAAGGTAGGGATGGAGAGAATTGGACCGAATACAGGCAAATAGGACTAGCTTAATTGTGAAAACTTGGCAGCATGGAAAAGTTGGGCTGTAGGGCCTGTTTCCATGCTGTAAACCTCTTCTGACTATGACAGATAATGTTAATTGCATTTTAACAACATAATATTATCACATTATCATAATACTGTACTGATGATATAAATTCATAAAATATGAAATCATTTATGGATAATATCATTTATATTTACGTGTATTTTATAATATTATTAAATATATTGTATCATATATCATATATTACATATAATTTATAATATATTATTAAATATATTATATAAGAAGGATAAGACGAAGAGGTGGAATCAAGAGGTCATTCATCTTCTTGAGGCTCCTTCACAATACAATAAACCTTGGGCTAACCTTTGACCTTTCCTCCATTTGCCCATCCTGACCCTTGACAAAGTGTCACTCCAATGCGATTGGGTTTGCTTCTCTGGGAAGGGAACAATTTGCTTCACAATCTAACCTCTGCCAGCTTCTAACACGCTCGGGAAACCAAAAGGTAAAGCATTCTGAGTTCAGCCCTTGCTCCCAATAGAAATGGATCTTGTAAGAGGCAACCTTTCTAATTACCACTCAGTCCCTGAAATAGTTTGAATCTTGGTACACTCAGAGTCCTGAACTCAGACATATGTTCACAAGTTAATGTCTTTTATAGGAACACCTGTTTAACCAAGAATTGCACAAAGTTCAAAAGCTTAGAGGAACATATACATCTGTTGTCTGAATCAAACTACAGCTCACTTAAACGTATGGGGCATGTGAGGAGGATGAGTTAATCTAACAGGAAACTTAACAGCATCTGTGGATTGTAAGTGCAATTAGCGGTTTGAATCCAGTGGCCTTATGTCAGCTCTGACAAAAGGTAACTGGACTCAAAACGTTAAACATTGTTCATCTCTCCACAGATATTGCCAGACCAGCTGAGATTCTCCAGCCATTTCTGTGTTCGTTTAAGATTTTCAGCATCCGTAGCAGTTTTATTTTAGGATGCTTATTACTTGAGAGACATTCATTTAAATAGTGCCTTTCACAACTCTAGGCCTTTTTAAAATGCTTCACAGGGTTTTGAAGTGTAGTCATTATTGTTAAGAAAAGTGGTAGCCAATCTGAGTGCAATATGACAGTGGCCAGAAAATGTGTTATTTTAATGGTATCACTTGACAGATAAATGTCATCCAGAATATAGGGGAGAGGTCCCCTGCACTTTCTCAACTCGTCCTGATTTGGAAATAAACCACTATTTCTACAGTGTCGCTCGGTCAAAATCCTGGAATTAAAGGGAAGCCATGTTCAAGAAGAGAGCTAACCACCACATCTCAAGGGCAACTAGGGACGGGCAATAAATGCTGCCAGCGATGCCTGCATCCCATGAATGAATACAAGAAAATCATGTGCCGGGGATCTTCCACTTCCACCCAAGAAGGAAGATGGTGGCCATGGTTTAACGGCCTCTCCAAAAAAAAACAGAACCTCCAACAACACAGCACTCCCTCAGTACTGCATCAGGAAGGTCAGCTCAGAGACAGCGGTGAAATCTCCGGGATGGGTCTTGAACTCTCAATCTTCTGATTTAGAGATGCGAGAAGTCCGGGTAAAGGACCACACAGCATGTGAACAGTCTGCTGCGTGATGAAGGGCTCCGGCCTGAAACATCAGTTTTCCTGCTCCTCGGATTCTACCTGGCCTGTGTTTTTCCAGCAACACATTGTCAACTGTGAAAATGTACTGCCAAACCTGCTGAGAGTTGGAAAGAAGATGAATCGATTGTGATCTGGAGTCAACAAGACAGGGATTTTAAAGGCACAAACCAGCCCAGAACAAAGTTAGGTCAGTACGAACGTCAAAATTACCAGCTACAGTTGGATTAATATTTGTAAAGGGAAATGCCAGAGACATAACTGGAGAAATTTCTCAGTAACTATGGGATACAGGGTTTGTATGGGTGGCCTAGTAATATGCAACATCTGAGCTTTTGATCCAGGACCTCATCTCAAATCCAACAAAACCAGCTTGGGAATTCACATTCGAGTTAAACATGAAATAATATTTTACAATGGTGACCATGAAACTACTCTTTATTGCAAAAATGTATCGGATTCACTAACATAATTGAAGGAGGGAAATCTGCTGTATTCTTCTGGTCTAGGGAGTCGCAGTTTTATGATTAAGTCCTAACTGCCCTCTGAGATGTAACAGGGTGGCTAACTCTTCTCGCAAATGATAAATACTAACCTGGCCTGTGACGCATCACAATGGAGTAATACTGTTTCATACACATTGATAAAATGTCACATGACAAAGTTAGAGTTCACGGACTGCACTGAGATTGGGCAGGAGTTTGGTTGAGAAACAGGAAGTAGAGAGGAGTAGGGAATGTGGCTTCTTTGAACCAAACAAAGATTTACCGCGGAGTCTCCTTCGATTGGTGTTGGGCCTTGCTCTTTCTGAAATATTGTGATGACTTAGACCTTGGTGTACGAGGTTTACTTTATCAATGATGCAAAACTTGGATGTATTGTCATTCAGAAAGAGGAAAGTGCAAAACTTCAAAAGAATATGGACAGGTTGGTGGAACCAATGGGTGGACAAGTGGCAGATGGAATTGACTACAGAGAAACGTAAAGTGAACACACACACACACACACACACACGTGTTTGTATGTCCCACCTGTTTTCCAGGATTAGTAATTACATGTGGTACTCCAACTCCTACGTGGGAAGAATCTCATGGTGGTGTAAATGAAATAGGAACTGGGGACAGTGTTATGCCTGTGGCAGGGCTGATTGACTAGTTTACTTGTCTTTAGGGAAAATATTAATTTAAACTCAGACAGTTTTTTGTTTAATCCATGTTAATTTCACAAAGACCAAAGTATATAGGTCAGATATTCTCTGTGCCCATTTTAAGTTTGTGGTTTTGTCCCTTTTTATAAATCATTTCAGTCCATAAAAGATGCAGTATTACATCAGCTAATTGGATTCAAAACTTGATATTTTGTAATGGTAATTTGCACTGTTGTGACAGTGTACATGTATATTAATCATTGATGGATGGAGAATAGACTGAGACATCATTTAACAAAGCATACTGCATCCTGGGATTTATCAATAGGCCATCCAACTTAATAACCAAGTATAAAAATATAACTGGTTCATGAACCTCATGTGGTGCAGTGGTAGTGTCCTTACCTCTGAGCCCAGATACCTGGGATAAAATCTCACCTGTCCCAGAGATGGGTCATAACAGATGGCTAGAAAATATCTATAACACTTGCTCAGCATCAACTGCAGTATTGTATCCACATCTGGGCACTTTATTTAGGAAGGATGTGAAGGCTTTGGAAGGGATGCAGAAAAGATTCCTGAGACTAGTTCCAGGCATGAGGAACTTCAGCTGTGTATATAGAATTCGATTGTTTCCTTTGGAGAGAGGGTTGATATGAGTGTTCAAAATCAAGTGATGGAGTAGCCAAGGAGAGATTGTCTCAATTGATGGAAGGACTGTGGAGTAGAGGACAGGCATTGTAAAGGAGCAAAGATGACACGAGAAGAAACATTCTTCATGCAGTGATCATGTTGGAGCCTGGAAAGATCTGCCTGAGGGTTTCATGGGAGCAAGTTCAATCGAGATCTTCAACAGGGAATTGGATTACTGTCTGAGAAGGAAGAACATGGCAGGTTACAGTGAAAAGATGGGGGTGTGGCACTAATGGTTCCATCAAGAGGGCCAACACAGACAAGATGGGTCAAATGACCTCCCTCCATGCTATGACAACTCTACAATTCTCTGTAGTGAACTTCACATAGTTTCATTTCTGTTCAGCCTCAGTAGAGCTACATTGGCATTTGGAGGAAGATGTGTCACTTGTATGAAGATGTGAGTGAGACTAAAATATTATTGACATTGTCATCAGCAGTTGTCTGCTTCCCCTGAGGTAATGGCTAATGGAAAAACATCTGCTTTGAATGAAAATGTAAGTTGAACAAAGAGAAATAATTTAGTGATGTTGACCATAAAACCATTGCTGATTGTCATGAAACAAACTGCATCCATTGCCTTCAGGGAAGGAAACTGCCATCCTTACCTGGTCTGGCCTACATATGACTCCAGACCCACAGCAATGTGACTGACTCTTAATAGCTCTCTGGGTAATTAGGGGCAGGCAAGAAATGCTGACTCAGCCAGCGACGCCCTCATCCCATGAATGAATTTAAAATAAATGTCCCCCTCAATCGCATTGTGGGGCATGGATTGCAGCGGTTCAAGAAGGCAGCTCACCCCCACCTTCTCAGGTGCCAACAAGGGACAGTCAATAAATGCTGGACCAGCCAGCAATGCCCACACCCTACGAGTGAATAAAATAGGAATAAAATCCTACAAGTGAATAAAATAGATATACAAATACTAGCAGGATTCAATGTTTTTTTCTTGAATCTTTTTAAATAATGCTCAGAAAGGTACTTTTCCTCTTTTGCATTTAGTGAATTTCAAATTTTCTGATGATTTCTTTCTCACAGTCTGCCCAATTTTCCAAATCCAAGTGCTCTGCCAATGCACAGGGATAGGATTTGAGCAAGACTGAAACAGTGGAATCATGCTTGCTTGAAGATTAATAGTCTTCTAGCAGCTACCCCATGCAGTGTTGTCCCTTAGCACAGATTGTCGGAGTAATCAGACTGAGAAGCCTGTCTCTGAGGCCAAGGACAGCTTTGAGCTAAGAACACAGCCAACCTGCGTGAGAATTGGCAGATGGTTTCGTCGTCAATCTTTTACAGATGTGACATTTGCTAGGACTATGGTGTGAGAAGAATAAAGAAAATAAACATAAAATGAATGATTAAAACTGTTGTAATCCAAGCTAACATATTATGTTAGAATGGTTTTGGTGGTGATATTAGACTGATCAATGCAACTGTTGTTATTTTCATTAAACGTTAGCACTGAATTTTTTTAGAAGTGCAGCAATTTGAAGAGAAAATGCTTCAGTGAAAGTTCATTGGCAATCCCTTCTTCAAGCAAGTCAGATCTTGATGGATGTGAAGAATGACTAAATCCAAACCACAGGATTCTAATCATTGTTATTGCAAACCACTGATTTTCACTTTTGCGTTTGTGTCTTCCCACTGTCCCAAGGTTTCAGCCTTGACCTTCCACTTGGATTTTTGCCCCATCTGGGAATCCTCCAATCATGCTGCGGGACCCCAAAACCATATGCAGCATGTCCGCCTTGCTGTGGCCCAATCATTGTGTATAGCCACGTGTTTGCACACATTCATTGTAGTAATGTGTGCAATCTACATCCTTGTGAATAAAAAGCAACAGATCTTATTGAATAGAACTATATACAACAGAACATGAAAGAATAGACATCTTATTTGGAGTCCTATAGACCCAGGCTCCCATTACATGTCATCTGCTATTACGTGGACCTGACTCATTTTAAACAGTCCTGAAGAAGGGTTACACCTGAAACATTGACTTCTCCACCTCCTGATGCTGCCTGGCTTGCTGTGTCCTTCCAGCCTCCTGCTTGTCTCCTTTTGAACATAGCCAGCAACTATTCCCAACTATTCCCAGACAGTTCCTTTGATCTCTGCTAATTCTTACATTCAAGCAGCAGTTGTTTTGAACTGCCCTGTTCTCCGGAAAAGTGGCAAATCCTTGCTGAGTTCCATTCCTTGTCCACTGATTAGGCTTTGGTGTATTGGATACTTAGAACTGTTCAACCATTTAACTGCTATAGATTTAAAAGGGACATAAGAGGAAACCTTTTCACGCAGAGGGTAGTGCGTGTATGGAATGAACTGCCAGAGGAAGTGGTGGAGGCTGGTACAATTACAGCATTTAAAAGGATTCCGGATGGGTATTTGTGTTGGAGGGGTTTAGAGAGATATGGGCTAAATGCTGGCAAATGGAACTAGATTAATTTAGGGTATCTGGTTGGCATGGACGGGTTGGACTGAAGGATCTTTTTCTGTGCTGTACATCTCTATGACTCTATAGATGTGCATAGAAAGAGGATTTAGGACAGTGTGTAGCTGAGACAATTGTCCTTCATTCGGAGTTCCCTGTCACCTTTTCTCTGTCTCCTTACCATGTGCGATTAGTAGCGTGGGTGAGGGCTTGCTTGCAAAGTGTTGCATCCAAGGTTTTGTTTTGCTCAGAACAAGACTGCAGTCTTATCCCTTTGTGAGAAATCTGTATGCAAGTCACAGCAAAATGGAACACTTTCTGTGTTGAGCTCCTCTTGTCAGCATCAAACACTCCCACGTTAGGTTAGCACAGTTAAATGCAGAGTAAATCTTCCTCTTTTCTGCCCCAGCACTGTGCTTTCACCTCGAGTCTCATGAACCACACCATTCTGTGTCATTGTGACAATTTTCCACTTGAGTCATTCTTGGCCTTGATTTTGTATTGTGGGTTTGTGCCTACAGGAAGTGCATTAAGATGGTTCAAACTATTTTAACATATTACAATGAGAATGTTCATCCCATGAATCTAAATGGTCAGTACCTAATCCACTGGGCTATTTGTCTGCTATGTTCAGTTCCTTTAAGTTCTGTGGTGGGATCTCTCATCAAACGCCCAACTTAAAAGAAAATTTCAAAAGAATAATTGGTGTTGGATCTTCATTCTTGAAGAAGGGCGGGTATTGTGAGTGGAACATCAGACGGAAATGGAAGCAGAGAGAAGTGCAATCCTCAAAGGGAATAAGGCTTCTGTCGGAATACTTTTGACATTCAAATTTATGACATTTCAGTCCTTGGTTTGGAAGCAAAGACTTTTTAATTAGCATTTCAGAGGTGGTGCTTCAACGAACTCGTCTGACGCACAAACCCGACGGTTTTGAGCTGAAGGTCCTTAATTCTGATCTCGGTAGATGGGTTAGTTTTATTAATGAGTAATAAATAGTTTGCTTGTTGGCTGTTTGATGGTTAAATTTGGTGCTGGGCAAATGGGAGTGCCCATTTACTCTCTGGTCTGTTCTGATTTTATTGCTTGAACTAAACTAGGCTAAAAGCCAACTCAAGCACTCAAGAGAGCCTTTGCTCACATTCAAAGGCAAAGATTGGACTGGTATGCAGAGGGGAAGGGACTTGCATTTAAAATGTCCTCAAACACAGCCTTGGGATTTTTTTTTACTTCAGCTGAGAGGGTCGATGAGAAATTGGTTCTGATAGCCCATCCCTTAAAAGCTGCCTGTGACAGTGCAGTCCCCCTGCAGCACTGCACTGAAGTGTTTCAGTGAATATGGTGCTCAAAACCTGGAGTGAGCAAGGCCATCAGAAGACCCTGCCAATAATCACTGGTCCAGAACATGTAATAACTGCTCGGGCGAAGTACTAGTGGACTGTGGGAAAAACAAACCGGAATAAGCCAGTTCATACAAGGAAGGTTGCTTGAAAGTTCGAAATGGGTAATCAATGCCAAAACTTTTTTTTGCTGCACTCAGCGGTCACTTCAATTTATACCACATGTTTACAACCATTTCTGGTCAGAATGTGGGGCATGATGACCATTTGAGTCTGACCAGAGAATATAACCACACAGCCTTTGATGCTGACAATTAGATGTTTCATGCTTGCAGTGTACTAGGAGTTGCACCATCCCAGTGGACTCTCCGAAAAACAGCTATCCAAGATTCCCTTGGCAGGGCACATTGATTGATAGAGCTGTGGCTTGGAGTGTGGAGGGGCAGGTTGGACCTCACATTGGAAACTGATCTGGTCTTTACATGGATCACTAGATAGTTTTTGGGAAAGGGAGGACTGACAGATTTCACCTCCACACTCCTAAATCATGGGTTTATTAACCAAACAGTGCCTCTAGATACAGTCAGAGAGTTTCTGCAGCACCCAAAGAGGCCCTTCAACCCATCATGTTCATACCGGTCACCAAACATCCATCTAGTCTAACCCCATTTTCCAGCACTTGGCCCATAGTCTTGTGTGTTACAGCATTTCAAGCGCTCACCAAAATAGTTCCTAAATGTCACAAGGGGTCGTCCCTCTAGCACCCTTTCAGGCAGTGAGTTCCAGATCCAACACTCCTTGGTGAAAGATTTTTTAACCTCAAATTCCCCCCAAACCGTCCTGCTCCTTAACTCAAAACAGGGGTTATTGATACCTCGAAGGGGATAGCTTTCTCCCTATCTACGCCCCTCGTTGGTTTGTACACCTCAGTCAGATCTTCCCTCAGCCTTCCCTGCTGTAAGGAGCTAACCCTAACCTATCCTGTCTCTCATCATTGCTGAATCACTCCATTCTGGTGAATCTCCTTAGCACCCCCTCTGGTGTAATCACATGTGGGGACCAGAACTGCACATAGTTTTCTGGCTGTGGCCCAACTAGAATTATATACAGTTTCAGCAGAACCTTCCCACTCTCGTACTGAATGCCCTGAGTAATAAAATCAAGTACTTAAAAATGTGTTGTTGGAAAAGCGCAGCAGGTCAGGCAGCATCAAAGGAAAAAGAGAATTGACGTTTCGGGCATAAGCCCTTCTTTAGGAATCAAAAATCAAGTATCCTATATGTCTACAAAGCAACATAATGGCCAGGCACATCCAGGTCCCAGTGATCCCCTGTACTCCCTGGGGTCCTACCATTCAATGAATCATTCCTTGTTTTGTTAGTCTGTACAGATTGCATTGCCTGACACCTTTCAGAATTAATATTGCATCATCCTGGGACCTGCCTATTGCTGAACAGACAAGTTTTCTGAGCACTGGGACTCAGTGGTTAGCATTGCTGCCTCACACATCTAGGGATCTTGGTTCAATTTTACCCTCAGACTGTGTGAAGTTTGCACATTTACCTGTGACTGCGTGGGTTTCCTCCGAGTGCTCCGGTTTCCTCCCACAGTGCAAAGATATGCAGGTTAGTTGGATTGGCAATGGGAAATTGCCCCATCGTGTCCAGGGATGTATAGGTTGGGTGGATTTTCCATGGGAAATGCAGGTTTAAAGGACTAGCATAGGGGCACAGTCAGTGTGGACCTGATGTGTCGAATGGCCTGTTTCCACACTGTTGGATTCTAATCTAACTGCACACACCTTGTGGCAGTGAACAAATCCAAACTTAGTAAATTGAATAAAAACAAAAATCTGAACTAAAAGACACAGCCATTAGCTTCTAGTAAAATTCCCATCTGGTTCAAGACTGTCCTTTGAAGAGGGAATCGGTTATCCTTACCCTGTCTGGTCTAGATGTGACTCCTGACCCACAGCAATGTGGCTGGCTATTAAAACATCTGAAATAATCTCGTTATCTACTCAGCTGCTATACCAATGGACTCCCCCAGTCTAAAGAGCAATTAGGCAATAAATACTGAGTAGCATCCAAGGAGCAGGAAAATTGACGTTTCGGGCGTGAGCCCTTCTTCAGGAATCTTCAGGATTCCTGAAGAAGGGCTCATGCCTGAAACATCGATTCTCCTGTTCCTTTGAGGCTGCCTGACCTGCTGCGCTTTTCCAGCAACACATTTTCAGCTCTGATCTCCAGCATCTGCAGTCCTCACTTTCTCCTCAATAAATACTGAGTAATAAATACTGCATAATAATTACTGGATAACAAATACTGGATAATAAATACTGGGCAATAAACACTGGATAGCAAATACTGGATAATAAATATAGGGTTATAAATACTGAGTAATAAATACTACATAATAATTACTGGATAACAAATACTGGATAATAAATACTGGGCAATAAATACTGAATAGCAAATACTGGATAACAAATACATGGTAATAAATAATAAATAATAATAATAAATACTGGGTAATAATTACTGGATAATAAATACACAGTAATAAATACTGGGTAATAAATACTGGGTATTACTGGGTATTAAATACAGGGTATTAAATACTGGAAATTAAATACATGATAATAAATACTCGGCAATAAATACTGGGCAATAAATATAGGGTATTAAATACCGGGTAATAAATACTGGATAACAAATGCAGGGTATTAAATACTGTATAACAAATACTGGATAATAAATACAGAGCATTAAATACTGGGTAATAAATATTGGATGATAATAATATTGGATAATAAATATAGGGTATTAAATACTGGGTAATAAATACAGAGCATTAAATTCTGGATAATAAACACTGGATAACAAACACTGGATAATAAATACTGGATAATAAATACTCGATAATAAATACAGAGCATTAAATACTGGATAATAAATACTGAGTAATAAATATTGGATAATAATACTGGATAATAAGTATGTGGTATTAAATACAGGGTAATAAATACTGGGAAATAAATACAGGGTGTTAAATACTGGATAACAAATACTGGGTATAAATACTGGATAATAAATATATGGTATTAAATACCGTATATTAAATACTGGATAATAAATACAGGGTAATAAATACTGAATAATAAATACAGGGTATTAAATATTGGGTAATAAATACTGGACACCAAATACTGGATAATAAATACTGGATAATAAATACAGGGTTTTCTGGAGGTGCTCACATCCATTGAATGAATTAAAAATGTGCCCTAAATCTGAAATTTGTTACTGCAGCTCTCTGCTGCAGTTGTGCCTGTTCTTTATCTCTTATGATTGAAGCCAGTCAGATACAGAGTCTCAGAATAACAAAGTGACCTTCCTCTTTGAGCAGTGGGAGCGTGGGATGCTTTACATTTGCTGGTGGGTAAAATTTTAAAAGGATTACATAACAGGTTTTCACTGGTGGTTACACAAGAGCAAAGCTGATTTGTGCATAGCCTGAATCCGCAGAAATGTAACTTGCATACAAATGAGTCAAGTGCGAGTGCAAATTGGACAGGCTTTGGGGAAAACTGTGCTGCATCAAGACTTGTCACTACCTGCCAGGACTTGCACCATCAATCAGAAGTATTTGGCGATCTTTCCCACTGTCAGCATCGGCATCAGCATTGAAATATGCATTTCACAAAAGGCATTCATTTTGCCCAGTTTTGCTTCTCACCAGCTAGAGGATATGAACACTTATCACGAGCAGGCTTCAGTGCATAACCCTTCTTCCCGTTTAAAATTGAGACTATACTTTCCTTTGTCGAAAGTGTTTGAGTGTTTTGGCAATCCACAGGGTGGGGTGCAAGAGCCCGGAGAATGAAAGCTTTCCTCTTTCCCCGGGACAGATTTCCCCAACAATTGGATAGATGGCGACAGGAAGGGCCGGACAGGAGAGTCTGATTATCACTCTGATCCCAGGCCCAGGTTCCTGACTCGAAGGGTTGGAAACATGTGTGGTGTGCACTGGGAGACCCTAACCTATGATAAACATGGTCTTGGTGTGAATGCCAGGAGCAAGCGAGAGTTCACTGCTGCCAATAAGGCATTGATGTGGCAGTGGGTCGTGTATTTCGGTGACAGTGAGGGTGCTGACTGTGCCTGGAACATGGGCATACTTAGACACTTGGGGCATAGTGGCAGTGTCCCTACCTCTGGAGAAGAGACTGGGGTTCAAGTCCCACCTGCTCCAAGGGGTCGTGTAATACCATCTCTAAACAGGTTGATCAGGAAACAAACTAAGTCACAAGGTTGAGAGTTCAGTCCCCACTCCCAGGCTTGAGCACTAACATTTTGCCGTCTGCTCCAGCGTAGCGCTGAGGGAGTACGACAATGTCAGAGACGCTATGTATTAGGTGAGATGTAAACCCATAAGGTGGATGTAAAAAGAACCCCGAGACCATTTTAAGGAAGAGTAAAGGGATTTTATTCTTGGTGAATTGGACAATATTCATCTATCAGCCCATTAAATGTATAAGTCCTGCCCTGATTTGCTTTTCCAAAATGATGCACCTCACATTAAACTCCATCCGCCACTCCTCAGTCCATTGGCCCATCTGATCAAGATCCCATTGTAATCTGAGGTAACCTTCTTCGCTGTCCACTACACCTCCAATTTTGATGTCATCTGCAAACTTACTAACTATACCTCCTATGTTCATACCCAAATCATTTATATAAATGACAAAATGTAATGGACCCAGTACCGATCCTTGTGGCACTCCACTGGTCACAGGCCTCCAGTCTGAAAACAACCCTCCACCACCACCCTTTGTCTTCTACCTTCAAGTTAGTTCTGTATCCAAATGGCTATTTCTCCCTGTATTCCATGAGGAACCTTGTCAAAAGCCTTACTGAAATCCATTTAGATCACGTCTCCCGTTCTGCCCTCATTAATCCTCTTTGTTATTTCTTCAAAAAACTCAATCAAGTTAGTGAGACATGATTTCCCACGCACAAAGCCATGTTGACTATCCCTAATTAATCCTTGCCTTTCTAAATGCATGTAAATCCTATCCCTCAGGATTCCCTCCACCACCGACATCAGGCTCACTGGTCTATAGTTCTCTGGCTTGTCCTTACCATCTTTCTTAAACAGTGGCACCATGTTAGCCAACCTCCAGTCTTCTGGCACCTCACCTGTGACTACCAATGATCCAAATATCTCAAGGGGCCCAGTAATCACTTCCCGAGCTTCCCACAGAGTTCTAGGGTACACCTGATCAGATCCTGGGGATTTATCCACCTCCTCCTCCTCTTTAATATGGACAATTTCCAAGATGTCATAATCTATTCAACACCACACCATCAGATTAATTGGGCCAATGTTACATTGCTGTTTATGGCAAATTGTCGTGTGCAAATTGGCTGCCATGTTATATCGTTTACAACAGTGGCTATACTTCATTAGGAAAATGCTGTTTAGATGCAAGTCTTTTCCTATTATTGGAGTCATAGAGTCATAGAGATGTACAGCACGGAAACAGACCATTTGGTCCAATTCATCCATGCCGAACACATATCCGAACCTAATCTAATCCCATTTTCCAGTACTAGGCTCATATCCCTCTAAAGCCTCCCTATTCATGTAACCAACCAGATGCCTTTTAAATGCTGTAATTGTACCAGCCTCCACCACTTCCTCTGGCAGCTCATTCCATACATGCACCACCCTCTGTGTGAAAACATTGCCCCTTAGGTCCCTTTTATATCTTTTCCCTCTCACTCTAAACCTCTAGATCTAGACTTCCCCACCCCAGGGAAAAGACCTTGTCTATTCACCCTATTCATGCCCCTCATAGAGTCATAGAGATGTACAGCATGGAAACAGATCCTTCGGTCCAACCCTTCCATGCCGACCAGATATCCCAACCTAATCTAGTCCCACCTGCCAGCACCCGGTCCATATCCCTCCAAACCCTTCCTATTCATATACCCATCCAAATGCCTCTTAAATGTTGCAATTGCCTCCACCACATCCTCTGGCAGCTCATTCCATACACATACCACCCTCTGCATGCAAAAGTTGCGCCTTAGGTCTCTTTTATATCTTTCCCCTCTCACCTTAAACCTATGCCCTCTAGTTCTGAACTTCCCGACCCCAAGGAAAAGATTTTGTCTATTTATTCTATCCATGCCCCTCATAATTTTATAAACCTCTATAAGGTCACTCCTCAGCCTCTGACGCTCCAGGGAAAACAGCCCCAGCCTGTTCAGCCTCTCCCTATAGCTCAGATCCTCCACCCTGGCAACATCCTTGTAAATCTTTTCTGAACCCTTTCAAGTTTCACAACATCTATAAATGCTTTGAGACACGGAGTAAATACAAGTTCTTTCTTGCCAAAGCCTCACCCTCTGTTCAATGGCACTCCCCCCTCTTAAATCACTACCTGCTTACCATCCACTCAGCTCTCACTTTCTCAAAAGACTTTGGGAAATTCTGAGATGTGAAAGGCTCCCAGGCAAATTATTCTTGCAGGCAACGACCTGTGCTTCACAGGAGGTGGAAGAATTCAACGGTGCAGAATTATAAAATGCTGGCCACAGTCAGCCAGCTGTACAAACCTCAAAAACACACACACACCTCACTTACTGACATGTCTCTGTTTGAAACTCTTTGCAATTTTACACTCTGATCAGTTTGTTGATAGCTCTGCCACAATATTAAATATGCATGCGCTTTGACAAGTGCCTACACTGTCATCACCTCAGGTTTAACTATGATCAAGGCAAAATCAGCTTTAGGCTTTTTCTTTCTTAACCTCCTCTCACACACAGTGCTGCAATAAGAATTAAATAAAGGCAGAAAATTAATCCTGCACAGCTATTATGGAGTTCAGGAACAAGTTGCCCTGTGTATCAATCATATGTCATTATCAGATGTGTTTAGATCAAGTTTAAAAAGGTTCATTGCCATCTTCCAAGAATTCCTCCCTCCATATATTATATTCTATCAATGTGAAAACAGCCCCGACCAATCAAGCTGAATGCTTCAAACACCTTCATCAGCAAAAAAAATGCACAGATTAGTTAGAATTTAAAGTTGAATGAATTCACAAGTTAAGGATTGAAAAAATATTGTGCTGGCAGATTGCTATTTAATTCCGCACAGTTAGTAGGTTAACCAGCCTGTGTCAGAGGGAACATTGCAGAAAGGGAAAGAGGGAGGTGTGGGGGAGGTGGGAAATCCTTTGTGGTCCACCACCCAGACTCGAGAGAGCTCAGAGAGGGGCTGGAATGTAGGAATAGGAAATGCAGAGTTCTCTGAAAGTAGAGTCAGTTGCTCCCAAGTCCGGGGATAAATCCAGTCGAGGGGCCCGTGCTAGAATCCAAGGAGGTACCGAGAGAAAGCCGCACTGTCAAAGGTGCCATCTTTTGGATGAAACATGCAAACTGAGGACCTGTCTGTCCTCTCAGGCGAACGTCCTTCTCCGATGTTACGGCAATATTTTGAGGAACAGGAAAGGTCTCAGTGACACAAAAACTGAAATTGCTGGAAAAGATCAGCAGATGTGGCAGCATTTGTGGAGAGAAATCAGAGCTAACATTTCAGGTCCTGTGACCCTTCTTCAAAACTCCCTGGCATCTGACCAATAATCAACATCACCTGCTTGAAGGTTATTAGCACATTTGTTTTTTTGGGAAACGTACAATACTCAAATTGGCTGACGCTTTTTCTATGTTATATCAGTGACTACACTGTGAAAGTCTTTCATTGGTGATTAAGCACTGTGCTATGGTGGGTGGCTTATGAAAGGTGCTACTTAAATGCTATCCTTTCATCCTTTGGAGATTCTGTAAAGCAGATTAACAGTCCAAATAAGATGATTCGAGGGGGAGTGGGGCTGTAGGATATGGAGAGTACAAGCCCACTCAGCAATGAAGTTGAGCTGAGCACAGACGTTGGTGATCTGAGGCTAACCCAAAGTCACTCATAGAGTCATAGAAATGTACAGCACAGAAACAGACTCTTCTGTCCAACCCAACCATGCCGACCCCAACCCAATCTAGTCCCACCTGCCAGCATCCGGCCCATATCCCTCCAAACCCTTCCTATTCATAAACCCATCCAGGTGCCTTTTAAATGTTGGAATTGTACCAGCCTCCACCACTTCCTCTGGCAGCTCATTCCATACACACACCACTTTCTGCGTGAAACTGTTACCCCGTAGGTCACTTTTATATCTTTCCCCTCTCACCCTAAACCTATGCCCTCTAGTTCTGGACTCCCCCACCCCAGGGAAAAGACTTTGTCTATTTATCCTATCCATGCCCCTCATGATTTTATAAACCTCTATAAGGTCACCCCTCTGATGCTCCAGGGAAAACAGCCCCAGCCTTTTCAGCTTCTCTCTATAACTCAAACCCTCCAACCCTGGCACCATCCTTGTAAATCGTTTCTGAACCCTTTCAAGTTTCACAACATCCTTCTGAGTCAGGTGGCTATGCTGTGTTGCTAGAGATGCATTTGGTGAAACATTAACCCAAGGCTGAGGCTAGTTGATGGAGTGGATGTTGAAAATCTCCTGGCGTTATTTAGAAGGATAGCACAGAGTTGTCCCAGCAGCTGCAAAAGCACAGGCTGAACATGTTTTCATCCCATTGTGCTGCGGGGAAACTTACTGTGCGTGAAATAGCTGTCATCTGTGTCGACAAACAACAGTCACCAAGCCTCTCTGTATCTAAAGCATTCTGATTTTCCCCAGCACGCAGTTTTCAAACTGGGCTAGAGAACCGAGGATTTCCAAAGGATGTGGAAAAGCAGCTTCAGAATTAATAGCACCAAATGGAAGCAGCTGCATTGCAAATAGCGGAACTAGAGAAACTACGATCAGTTTGTGAGGGGAGAGAAAGAATATCTAATGACTTCAAGAATGCAGTGGACTGAAGAGAACACAAATGAAACGGGGTGGGGGAGGGGACGGATTGAAAAGGGGACAGAGAGTGAGTGACTGAAGGAGGCTGGTATTGGAGGGTGGAGTGGGAATGGGTTTGGAGAGACGGTAAAATGAGGGGCAGAGAATGCACGAGTAACAGAGAAAGAAGGCATTAATTGACAAAGAGCTACAAGCAAGTACAGAGCTGTGATCCTGTGCTTTGATAGAAGTGGTAGAGAGAAGGCAATTAAAGTGTAGTTCAGCAGCAAGAACAGCTGAGAGACAGGTGCCTGGCCAGAGAGACTGAAACATCAGGCATAGCTTTTAAAAAAGGGACTCTGAAAACAGAGCTGCACTGATCCTATAACGATGGAATATTAAAGAGACCCTATCTCCATTATCGTGCAGCCCTTCATCCTTCTCAAAAAATCCTACCTCGGCTTTTTTCAGTTGTTCCAGTTTTGCTAAGAATTTTCCTAAGAGATAAAAATTACACCATAATGAAGTTTACAGCAGTAACTCCAAAGTCAAATTTGTTAGATAAGTATTGGAATCAATTATCATGGTCAGAAGTCACACAACACCAGGTTATAGTCCAATGGGTGTGGTTGAAATCACAAGCTTTTGGAGCACTACTCTGATTTCAAATAACCTGTTGGACTATAACCCAGTGTTGTGTGACCTTTGTTCCCCCTTCCAGTCCAACACCGGCTCCTTCACACTAAGGAAGTCATAATCACAATTCAATCAAACAGTCAGCATGACTTCATGAAATTGTCTGACTAATATTAGAGTCTTTTGAGAAAGTCTCAACCAGACTGGATAAAGGGGAAACAGTAGATGTATTGTACTTAGACTTCCAGAAGGCATTCAACACCATGCCTTGTGAAAGGTTAATAAGAACCCATGGTGTTGGACGTAGTACATTGGCATGGATAGAGAATTGGCTCACGGACAGGAAACAGTGAATGAGACTGTGAGAAGTTCTTTTTCAAGTTGGTAACTCGTGACCAGTGGGGCTCCACAGGGATTAGAGCTGGGACTGCAACTGCTTACAATATATATTAAATGACCTGGAGGAAGGAAGTGAATGTACTGCAGCCAAATTTGCAGATACCAAAATACATGGAGAGGACGTGTCAAAGTGGATACATACAGTTTGAGAGATAATGATCAGTTACATAAGTGAACAGAAAATTAACATACGAGTATAATGTTCACTTTGGAAGGGAAAATAAAATAAACAGTATTATTTACTTGGGAGAAACTGCAGAAAGCTGCAATGCAAAGGGACTTGTACACAAAACTCAGAAAGCTAGCACACAGGTGCGACAAGTAATCAGGAAGGCTAATGGTGGTCCTTATTTCAAAGGAATTGGAGTATCAGAGTAGGAAAGTCTTAATGCAACAGTACAAGGTGCTGGTGAGATCACTGTGAGCACATCTTGGTCCCTTATTTAAAGAAAGGTATTATTTCATAGCACGCATTTCAGAGAAGGTTCACTAGGATGATCCTTGGTATGGAGGGTTTGTGTTAAAAGCAAAGCTTAAACTGGTTTGGACTCTACACACTGGACTTTCAAAGAGTGAGAGGTGATCTCTTTGAAACATATAGGGGCTTGACAGGGTAAATACTGAGAAGACATTTCCCCTCATGGGAGGGTCTAGGACCAGGTGGCACAGTCTCAGAATAAAGGGACACCAATTTAAGACTGAGATGAGGAGGAATTTCTTCTCTCAGAGTCGAGAGTCTTTGGAACTCCATGCCACAGAGAGAGAGCTGTGGGGCAGAGTCCTTGTGTATATTTAAGGCTGAAATAGATTCTTGATGAGTGGGGGAGCCAAGGGCTACGGGGAAAGGTCAGGAAATCTGTATGATGTGAGAGCTGGCTGATCCCATTGTGAATGGCAGTGACCACATCTGCAGCAAGTGTTGGTTGCTGGAAGAACTCCGGATCAGAGTTGATGATCTGGAATCTGAGCTTCAAACACTGCGGCACATCCGGGAGGGGGAGAGTTACCTGGACGCTTTGTTTCAGGAGGCAGTCACACCTGGGAGATTAAGTAGTTCACATTCAGTTAGTGATCAGGGACATCAGAGTGTGACTATAAGTGAGGCAGGTAGGGGGAACCTGAGTTCAGGAGTGCAGGAGCCTCAGCCCTTGACCTTGTCCAACAGGTATGAGATTCTTGCTCCCTGTTCGGATGAGGAAAAGGGCTCTGGACAGGATGAGCCAACTGACCAAGGCACCATGGTGCAGAAGGCCATTCAAGAGGGGGGAGAGTAATAGACAAGTAGTGGTTATAGGGGATTCTATAATTAGGGGGACAGATAGTATCCTTTGCAAGCCGGATCGGGAGTCTCGCATGGTGTGTTGCCTGCCCGGTGCCAGGGTGCGGGACATCTCCGACCGGCTTGAAAGGATATTGGAGCGGGAGGGGGAGGATGCAGTTGTTGTGGTCCATGTTGGGACTAACAACATAGGCAAGACTAGGGTGGAGGACCTGTTTGGGGATTACGAAGCACTAGGCAGGAAATTGAAGTACAGGTCCTCAAGGGTCATAATCTCCAGATTACTGCCCGAGCCACGTGCCAATTGGCATAGGGATAAGAAAATTAGGTAAGTAAACATGTGGCTAAGGGATTGGTGTGGGAAAGAGGGATTCCACTTCATGGGGCATTGGCATCAGTTTTGGAACGGGGGGGGGAATCTGTACCGTTGGGACGGTCTCCACCTGAACCGATCAGGTACCAATGTTCTAGCGAAGAGGATAAATAGGGTGGTCAGTAGGACTTTAAACTTCTGAGTTGGGGGGAAGGGAAAGTGAAAGCGACAGGGAGTATGGCGTTAAATGGAAAGATAAGCAGCAGGATAGCATGTTTCCAGGCGGATTTAAAGTTGAGGCAGACTGGGAATGCAGAAAAAAGCAAGGATAACTTAGGACATCATATGACTTCCAATATCTCTAATGATAAGAAAGTTAGCATTAAGGCACTTTACCTGAATGCTCGTAGCATTCATAACAAAGCAGATGAACTAATGGCACAGATCATAGTGAATGATTATGATGTGGTAGGCATCACAGAGACGTGGTTACAGGGGGGTTAGGACTGGCAGTTAAACATCCAAGGATTTTCGACTTATCGAAAAGACAGGGAGGCCGGCAGAGGGGGTGGGGTTGCCTTGTTAGTTAAGAACAATATTAAATCTATGGCACTGAATGACATAGCATCAGATGATGTGGAGTCTGTGTGGGTGGAATTGAGGAACCACAAAGCCAAAAAAACCATAATTGGAATTGTGTACAGACCTCCTAACAGTGGTCAGGACCAGGGACGCAACATGTACCGGGAAATAGAGAAGGCATGTCAGAAAGACAAGGTCACAGTGATCATGGGAGACTTCAATATGCAGGTGGACTGGGTAAATAATTTTGCCAGTGGATCCAAAGAAAGGGAATTCATGGAATACTTACAGGATGGCTTTTTGGAACAGCTTGTCATGGAGCCCACAAGGGAGCAGGCTATTCTGGACCGAGTGCTTTGCAATGAACCAGACTTTATAAAAGATCTTAAAGTAAGGGAACCCTTAGGAAGCAGCGATCATAATATGGTAGAGTTCAGTCTGGAGTTTGAAAGAGAGAAGGCAAAATCGGATGTAATGGTGTTACAGTTAAATAAAGGTAATTATGAGGGCATGAGAGAGGAACTGACAAAAATAGACTGGAAGCAGAGGCTTGCGGGGAAGACAGTAGAGCAAAAATGGCAGGAGTTTGTGGGTATAATTGGGGACACTGTACAGAGGTTCATCCCCAAGAAAAGAAAGATTATCCAGGGAGGGATTAGACAGCCATGGCTGACAAAGGAAGTCAGGAAATTTATTAAAGAAAAAGAGAGATCCTATAAAGTGGCCAAGAGCAGTGGGAAATCAGAAGATTCGGAAGGCTACAAAAATAAACAGAGGATAACAAAGACAGTAATAAGAAAGGAGAGGATCAAATATGAAAGTAGGCTAGCCAGTAATATTAGAAATGATAGTAAAAGTTTCTTTCAATACATAAGAAACAAACGACAGACAAAAGTAGACATTGGGCCACTTCAAACTGATGCTGGAAGCCTAGTGATGGGAGATAAGGAAATAGCAGGAGAACTTAACAAGTACTTTGCGTCAGTTTTCACAGTGGAAGACATAAGTAATATCCCAACAATTAAAGGGAGTCAGGGGGCTGAGTTGAGTATGGTTGTCATTACAAAAGAGATAGTGCTAGAAAAGCTAAAAAGTCTTAAAATTGATAAATCTCCTGGCCCCGATGGGATACATCCTAGAGTTCTGAGAGAGGTGGCTGAGGAAATAGCAGAGGCATTGGTTGAGATCTTTCAAGAGTCACTGGAGTCAGGGAAAGTCCCGGATGATTGGAAGATCGCTGTTGTAACCCCATTGTTCAAGAAAGGATCAAGACAAAAGATGGAAAATTATAGGCCAATTAGCCTAACCTCGGTTGTTGGTAAAATCCTAGAATCCATCATTAAGGATGAGGTTTCTAAATTCTTAGAAGAGCAGAGTCTGATTAGAACAAGTCAACATGGATTTAGTAAGGGGAGGTCATGCCTGACAAACCTGTTAGTATTATTTGAAGAGGTGACAAGTAGGTTAGACCAGGGAAACCCAGTGGATGTGGTCTATCTAGACTTCCAAAAGGCCTTTGATAAGGTGCCACAAGGGAGGCTGCTGATCAAAGTGAGGGCCCATGGTGTTCGAGGTGGGTTACTGGGATGGATTGAGGATTGGCTGTCTGACAGAAGGCAGAGAGTTGGGATAAAAGGTTCTTTTTCAGAATGGCAGCCGGTGACGAGCGGTGTCCCACAGGGTTCAGTGTTGGAGCCACAGCTGTTCACATTATATATTAATGATCTGGATGAAGGGACTGGGGGCATTCTAGCAAAGTTTGCAGATGATACGAAGTTAGGTGGACAGGCAGGTAGTACTGAGGAAGTGGGGAGGCTGCAGAAGGATCTAGACAGTTTGGGAGAGTGGTCCAGGAAATGGCTGATGGAATTCAACGTGAACAAATGCGAGGTCTTGCACTTTGGCAAAAAGAATAAAAGCACAGACTACTTTCTAAACGGTGAGAAAATTTGTAAAGCCAAAGTACAAAGGGATCTGGGAGTGCTAGTCGAGGATTCTCTAAAGGTCAACATGCAGGTTGAGTCTGTGATTAAGAAAGCGAATGCAATGTTGTCACTTATCTCAAGAGGGTTGGAATATAAAAGGACCGTTGTGCTACTGAGACTTTATAAAGCTCTGGTTAGGCCCCATTTGGAGTACTGTGTCCAGTTTTGGTCCCCACACCTCAGGAAGAACATACTGGCACTGGAACGTGTCCAACGGAGATTCACACGGATGATCCCTGGAATGGTTGGTCTAACATATGAGGAATGGCTGAGGATCCTGGGATTGTATTCATTGGAGTTTAGAAGATTAAGGGGAGACTTAATAGAGACGTACAAGATAATACATGGCTTGGAAAGGGTGGACGCTAGGAAATTGTTTCCGTTAGGTGAGGAGACTAGGACCCGTGGACACAGCCTTAGAATTAGAGGGGGTAAATTCAGAACAGAAATGCGGAGACATTTCTTCAGCCAGAGAGTGGTGGGTCTGTGGAATTCATTGCCACAGAGTGCAGTGGAGGCCGGGACGCTAAATGTCTTCAAGGCAGAGATTGATAGATTCTTGTTGTCTCGGGGAATTAAGGGCTACGGGGAGAATGCGGGTAAGTGGAGTTGAATGGCGGAGTGGACTCGATGGGCCGAATGGCCTTACTTCCACTCCTATGTCTTATGGTCTTATGGTCTTATGGAAAGTGGATGTGAGGAGGTGGAATCAGTGACAATCTTATTGAATGGCAGAACAGGCTCAAGGAACTAAATGGCTTATTCCTGTTCCCATTTCTTGATCCTATGGTCAAATTTGCCTTTGGTGAAAATACAAGAATTGTAAAGCGCAAGTTCAAAACGTCATATGAATGGGGTAGGTTTCTGAGATGCGACTTCTTTCATAAATCCCACTTCAATTATTGGTGCATGTTGTAAAAGACAATTAGTACATGAAATGGTTAATGGACATTGCAAAATAAACTCCACCCACCAGGATAACAAGGATTATTCCTGGGAAGAGCTAATCAGTGTGGTACATAGTCATGAAGGTTGTATAGTCAGTGTTTTAGTGATTGCTTAATATTAAACAGTGCATAGCTAAAGTAGAAATGTGTATTTATTCTTAAATTTGAGCCTGATGTCTGACATGAGACAACTGTGTATCTTAGATGATATGCAACTAGTTACTAAGTAAAATGTAATAAACGTTCACTATTTAATCGGGATGAGCCATTTTCTGATGAATACAGTGTGAAGATTCTTCTCTCTATAGTATGGGTAGCTTGAGTGATCCTAATAAAGAGGATGGGTGATAGAGAATCTACCACATGCATTGGCAGCACAGGGACCTGACATTACAACAGTGGGGAATTGATAAATGGTTACACGAGGAAAGGATTACAGTGCTTCAGAGAAAGGAACTGTGCACAGGATTAATTGAACAGCTATACCAAAGATTGAATGGCCTCCTTCTGTGCTCCAACTTTCCATGATTTTATAAGCACATTTCCTGCTTTCAGCAGCTGTAACAGACAATTTAGAAAAAACTCAGGTTGAGACATTCTGAACTAAATTACAGAAACCCCAGGGGCAAATAAGATGCTGAAGAGGCTGTGTGGAGATTATGTGGAAATTGTTGCTCTTATGTCTGTATTATGAACATGGACTCATGTAGAACACACACTGGTAAAAGAACATTGTTGATGTTAATCCAGATTTCTCACTTGGTAGAGGCCTATAAATCCATACTATTAACTAATAGGATGGGGACCCAAAGGAAGTTTAAATTATTCAGCATGGCTGTAAAAGCTTTCAAATCTCAATGGGGAAAGTCTATGGAGATCTGCTGGGACCCCATACAGATTTCTTGATTTTATGTCCACACTAAGTTCTGATGGCCTCAGCTTCCTCAGTTCTAATAACTTGGAATATTTCTATCCTATGTCTCTTGGCTTGAAGATCCACAGACTAGAAATCACTTTCTCTGAGGTGACTGGTTCCCCTGAACTGACTTGAAATACTTTAGTTTTGACTTTGGAAGGTAAAACTAATTGTCTCAATGTGTTTACTGTGCCTGTCACAAATCCAACAATATAAATATTTTACTTATTAACACAACAGGAGTCTCCTGGGTCCCAATTGCAATCAGGTCGGCATGGACGGGTTGGACCAAAGGGTCTGTTTCCGTGCTGTACATCTCTATGACTCTATGATTCTATGACCTGCTTTTTTGGAATTGATACGCTTGGTACTGTACAAATGACTCTCTGATCTGTTTAAATTAATTACTTTCACAGATTGTTGGCTGTCCATCTACCTCTGTTTTGAAATCTAGATCTAAACATTTAACATACTAAAAACCTTTGACCTGAAAGGTGAAAAGGAACATCAAGATAAGTGATTCTTTCAACCCTTGGGAAAGTAATTTGCCCACATTCACCATCTTAATAAGCTTAGGGGTGACCTTAAAGAGGTTTATAAAATCATGAGGGGCATGGATAGGGTGAATAGACAAGGTCTTTTCCCTGGGTTGGGGGAGTTCAGAATGAGAAGGCTTAGGTTTAGGGTGAGAGGCGAAAGATTTAAGAAGGACCTAAGAGACAATTGTTATGCAGAGGGAGGTGTGTGTGTGTAGCATGAGCTGTAGAGGCAGTGGTGGAGGCTGGTACAATTACAGCACTTAAAAGGATAATGATGGGTACATGAATAGGGAGAGTTTAGAGTGATATGGGCCAAGTGCTGGCAAATGAGACTGGATTAATTTAGGGTATCTGGTCGGCATGGACGAGTTGGACGAAAGCGACTGTTTCCATTCTATACATCTCTATGACTCTAACCCTTCAGAAAATTGAGGCAATTACTGGTCAATGTTTTATAGTCATTGTTTGTGCTTTTTCAGTACATTGGGGAACTTCACTTGGAACTGCTGCGCTGGGTCACTGTGTTTCATGCTTGCTAAGCAGTCTAAGCAGCTACAAGCACATGGTAGCAGGGATAGCTCAGGAACTGACAGAGGAGAAAATGAGGACTGCAGATGCTGGAGATCAGAGTTGATGTGTGTGGTACTGGAAAAGCACAGTCGGTCAGGCAGATCTGAGGAGCAGGAGAGTCGACATTTCAAACATAAGCTGATATATGAAACGTTGACTCTCCTTCTCCTCAGATGCTGCCTGACCGACTGTGCTTTTTTAGCACCACACTCTTCGACTCAGGAACTGATGCGTTCCTGGGGAAACGGGCGAAGAGACTTTGAGAGCAAGATGTGATGCGCATGGTGTTGGAGCATTGGAGGCATCAGGGAGAAGCTGGTTCATCACTTTATACAGGTATAAGCAGATTCTTCCTTCTTTCTTGAACATCTTCCCTTTCTTGTTGCCTTGGGGGGATTTAGGCAGCACATTTTCAAAGCTGTCCTTTGACATCAACATGTTGGGTTGATACAAACCAGTTCCTCAATGACCAGACTTTTTAGCCTTTGTGTTGCAAGGGTTAGACAGCCTGAAGTAGAGATACTTTTAATCAACCTATTCAGACATGTTAGGACAGCGGGGACCAAGTGGTACGTGAACCCAAACCTTCTGGCCTAGAGTTAGGGATATTACCACTGGAGCACAGCAGCCCTAGGCTAAAGCATATCGTGACTACAATCGTAGCTAGCTCTTGGCTCATTAAGTATGTGTGTATACAAGATTGGTGTGGCAATGCACACAATTACAAGTTATAAAGTCTGTCCATTGGTTGAATTACTAGTGATTTAGAAACAAAAAACATGAAATCAAAACAATTAAATGTCACATTAGAAACAGAAAGAACTGCGATTGCTGTAAATAAGAAACAAGAACGGAAATTGCTGGAAAAGCTCAGCAGGTCTGGCAGCATTTGTGCAGAGAAATCACAGTTAATGTGTCGGGTCCAGTGACCTTCCTCAGAATTTCAGAAGGGTCACCAGACTCTGATTTCTTTTCCCAGATGCTGCCAGACCCGCTGAGCTTTTCCAACAATTTCTGTTTCTGTTTCTGAAATAAATGTCACAAATGTGCTTGGAAGACTGAGAGTTGCATCAGAATCACAGTTAGTGAGGGTGCTCCAACTTTTGTTTATAGGAAAGGACTGACATTTCAGAGCCAATGAACTACTTAAAAATTACCAAGCAGCTTACTGGACAGATTTAATTGCACAATATGAGGAATTAATGGTTAGAAATTAAATTCAATCTACGTCATTTAGGCATTCTGGTAATCGTCAAGTAAAGCTGTGTGTTGGAAGGCTCCTGGAGGAATAAGCAGACTGTTAAGCTGTGGTCCAACATTTCTCTGACATGGTGGCTGCACCTTGAGACAGTGGAAGGACCTCATCTGTGTGAAATGGAAGCAGATCATTTCATGGACATATCTAAAGCTTTTCAAATCACAAACCCAAACCTTCTCAAATGAACTACAAGCACATTTAAGGAAAAACAGAAATTGCTGGAGAAACTCGGCAGATCTGGCAGCATCTGTGGAGAGAAAACAGAGTTAAAGTTCTTCAGAATTGGTCACTGGACTTGAAATGTTAACTCTGCTTTCTCTCCACAGATACTGCCAGATCTGCTGAATTTTTCCAACAATGTCTGCTTTTGTTTCAAATTGTCAGCATTTTCAGTTGTTTGTTTTACTTTAGTAATTACACATTGTTAACTACATATTAAGTTGTATTAACAATAGCATGCAGAAGGGTCTAGTGCAGAGATGTAGGATATTAACATAGATACGTGTATTCTAACAGAGACACCAGAGTCACAGTTCAGCATATGCTCTAGAACACAGCATCTTATGTACATAAAGTCCAGCATTTGACACATGCTCCACATAATCTAGTGTTAGCTTCCAAACTTGTTCCCAATTTTCTTTCTGGTGATGTGTACCCCTCTATCCTATTCCATGCCCCGGTGTGCTTTCTCCTATCTTGGCACTTGCAATACCTTAATTCAGTGTGCTTCACTTCTCTCATGGGATGACAAAGCTGTGAAAGAGAGACACGTTATAATCTATCTTTCTTACTCCACCACCCTGTGTCTACACTGACTGAAAACCTGTTACACCTAATATTTTCCAGTTCTAACATCTCATCAAGCTAAATTGTTAAACTCAGTTTCTCCCTCATCAGATGCTGTCATATCTATAGAGCATTTGCTTTTTGCAGTGCAGATTTCCAGCATCCACTGTGCTAAGGTTTGGCTCTACTCTATGGAGTCCTGACTTTGAGCATTGTCCATTTGCTAGAATTGAGTGGCAATGCCACTTACATCAGCTCAAGGAAACCTAGTCTTTCCTGGGACAGAACCTGCACAAGCAGCTACATCTGTAAAGAAATCCAGCACGTTTGGGTGCTTCTCTGTTCACTCCGTTGCTGGCGGGAGGGAAGTAGGAAGATGGGGAGTTTTGTCACACTACTTACAGAGTTAATTAATTACAAAAGTGGAACCTCAAGCCTATCACCATCTGAAATTAATATTGAAATACTGGTACCGTGTCCTTCTCTATTTGAAAACAGCTGTTGGAAAACCAACACTGCCCACATAAAACAATGCGCAATCCAGAAAAATTCACTAAGGCATTAATAGGTTTTCAACAGTACTTTTAAAAGTTGTCGCTATTAAAACAAACATGAATAACTTTCCTTACAGCTTGAGAGACACTATAAAGGATTTTGCTTTTGAAAGGATTTCAAACGAGAAAGAAATGATGGACACATTCCAGATTTATTCAGTAAACAAATCCCTCTGTCGCTCAGAGACTGTGTTTATGAAAAAGAAACTCATTCTATGCTTTTGGACGTGGCAATCTGACTTGTGTTATGGCCTCTCTTTCTATTACAAATGTGGTGATATTGGCCGTGTAGTAAAGTCACTTCTCTGTGCTCAAACTAACGTATAGCAATGGGGACTATTTGAACATTTGCCTTCACTGAATATTAATAGAAATTCCCAGAATTCTTTATTTGATGTGGTTATGAGCCAAGCTTTAAAATCTACCCTTTTTTTTGTTGTTTCAATTCAAACAAACTGCTTTTAACTAAAATTGGATGGAATTACACAGCTGAAAGTAATTAATAGGGGTTTGGTCAATATGCTGTCCCTTTCTGATATGCATAACAACAAAAATCTCTCAGGCACCAACTACAATCCTAACCAATGAACTTTTGCCTAGTGGAGGAGGTGAGACAAATGGAAACATTATATACTTGGAAGGAGTTGCCAGAAAACAACACAATTGGCTGAAAAGCTGTCAAAACACTTGGGGAAATAAAACAGGCTGCTACCATCACAGCAAACCCTAGTGCACAGATTACTGACCGTAATCTCAGAGCCCAGGATACATTAAACACAAACAGTACCTTGCCAACATTTTACCTCATAACCATGAGGCAGAAATTATCATTGGTATTCCAACCATTCAGCTGAAAGGAACAAAACCAGTAAAACTGGCAAATTATGGCTTGTGTATCAAATTGCTTTTGGATTAATTTAACTGAAGGTTCACTCCTTTTACCATTCACTTTTTGTTAGAATAATCTTATGGTTCAAGGAAACATTTCTCTTCTGAGGTGGATCCTGCATGCAAAATCATTTTGAGTGCTGAGCACTTGGACTGCTTTGTGTCACTTTGTTGGATAAGTCTTTTACATATTTTTCAAGATGAAAATCTTGACTCCCATACTCTCACTATCGAATTAGTTCAGTACAGCTGCAGTACTGGTATCTAACTTGATAATGTGGCAAGTTACCAAAAGCCATCCTGTCTGGGAAAAGCAGGATAAATCCAACCTGGTAAATCAGCCTGCTCCCAATAATCAAAGTGATTGAGTCACAGTCAAATACAACGAACTGCTCATGATGCTCAGTTTGAAGACCATGAAGCTACTGAGCCTTTGCTCAGTAAAGGCACTGGAGCTGAAGACCAGTGGTGAGGTGAAAATGGCATCTTGACATTAAGGCAGTATTTGTCCGAATGCAGCATGAAGGAACCCTACCAGAATCAGGGAGAATTGTTGGAGTTAAACCCAGCACAAAAGACAATGGTTATTGTTGTCAGAGACCAATGTTCTCAGCACAGGGACCTGGTTACAAGAATGTGTCTGGGTAGGATGACCTTAGAGTAAAAGCTCCCCGGTAAACAGTGACAATAGCATGGTAGAATTTAGCACTCAGTTTGAGTGTGAGAAACCTGGGTTGGAAATGACTGTGCAAAACTTAAACAACAGCAATTACAAAGGAACAAGAGCAAAGGTGGCTTGAGTGGCCAGGGAAAGGGGTTTGACAAAAAAGCCAGATGAGGAACAAAAATAGACAATGAAGAAAGTCGCACATGACTTAGAACAAACATATATCCTAGTGGGAAAGAAGAATTTTGAGAAGATTTGTAGCTCAGATTGAAGAATGTAGGTTTGCTCGCTGAGCTGGAAAATTCGTTTTCAGAAGTTTCATCACCATACTAGGTAACATCATCAGTGAGCCTCTGGATGAAGCACTGACAGCATGGCTCACTTTCTATGTGCGTGTTTAGGTTTCCTTGGGTTGGTGATGTCATTTCCTGTGGTGATGCCATTTCCTGTTCTTTTGCTCAGGGGGTGGTAAATGGGATTCAAGTCAATATGTTTGTTGATAGAGTTCCAGTTGGAATGCCATGCTTCTAGGAATTCTCATGCGTGTCTCTGTTTGGCTTGTCCTAGGATGGATGTGTTGTCCCAGTCGAAGTGGTGCCCTTCCTCATCTGTATGTAAGGATACTATTGAGCGAGGGGTTTTTTTGGGGGGTGGGGGGGGGGGTGGTGCTAGTTGATGTTCATGTATCCTGGTGGCTAGTTTTCTGACTGTTTGTCCAATGTAGTATTTTTTGCAGTTCTTGCAAGGTATTTTGTAAATGACATTAGTTTTGCTTGTTGTCTGCATTGGGTTTTTCAAGTTTATTAGCTGCTGTTTTAGTACATTGGTGGGTTTGATTCAATCTTGGCATCATGGTAACCAACAAACCTACCAACACATTAAAGCAGCAGTTAATAAACTTGAAAGACCCTATACAGACAACAAGCAAAACTAATGTCATTTAAAAAATACCTTGCAAGAACTGTAACAAACACTACATTGGACAGACAGGCAGAAAACTAGCCACCAGGATACATGAATATCATGTAGCCACAAAAAGATGTGACCCACCCTCATTAGTATCCTTACATATAGATGAGGAAGGATACCACTTCGACTGGGACAACACATCCATCCTAGGACAAGCCAAACAGAGACACGCATGAGAATTCCTAGAAGCATGGCATTCCAACTGGAACTCTATCAACAAACATATTGACTTGAATCCCATTTACCACCCCCTGAGAAAAAGAACAGGAAATGCATCACCACCGGAAATGATGTTACCACAGGAAATGACATCACCAACCCAAGGAAACCTGAACACATAAACAGAAAGTGGGCCATGCCACCAGTGCTTCATCCAGAGGTTCACTGATGATGTTACCAATATGATGATGAAATGTCTGAAAACAAACCTTCCAGCTCAGTGATCAAATCTACATCCAGAAAGAAGAATTTTTTTGAAGATATTTATATTGAGAAAGGAAATTTTAGAATTACATTAAACCAAAGACAATACAAATCAAAACAATACGAAAAAAAACTACACTCATGTACACATAAGTAAATAATATGGCTCAGTGTGACAAAACAATAACTTGATCAAAAGTGTTAACTTGCCTATATCTATCTGTTTGTAATTCTAACTCTCAGGATGTTAGATTCATTAAACATGACCGTCATGGCTATATATTAGTGTGGTTGATGAGTCTGTGTCCAGGGAATCCAAAAAGGGCTGACATGTCTTATATAAACTTCTCAGTTTTTCGGTGGACCATACTTGTAAGAAAATCCAGAGGAATATGCTCCATGACTAACAAACGGCAACCTGACAAACCCGGGGGGAGCGGTTTCAGACACCCAACATAGCAAAATGATTTTCCTTGTGCAGAAAGTAAGGATATTGAAACGTTTTTTCCTATGCACATCTAAAAGAAAGTACACTGGGCAGACCTAGGAGAAGAGAGACCGCGTCCAGGTCCAATTCTGTTCCCAAGATCCTCTCTATTTCACCCACACCACAGTGCTCCAGTACGTCTGGAGTCCGTGGCTGGGCCAAAGGCAATAAGTGAGAGTACCCATACTCATTTTGCATTTGGGACATGTTGAGGACACTCCCCACTTTGAATTTTGAAAGGCAATCTGGGGCCAGATGCACCCTGTGGAGAATCTTTAGCTGTAGAGCATGGGTCCTGTTACAAATCAAAATCTTTCTTGCGTTTTCCCGAACATCCTCCCATGTCTGAGAAGAGATCTCGACTCACAGCTCTCTCTCCCAGACCTTACAAAGCTGATCGGTCTCATCTGAGGGGCCACCTCCCAACAGGTGATAAAGGGTGCCAACAAAGAGTGTGTTCTTAGCACTAAGCACCCTCTTCTCTGTGTCAGATCTATATGGGTTAGGTAGAAGTACAGTTTTTTTTGGATGAAATCCTGATTTGGCAAAAATGGAAGAGGAGTCTGCGAGGCAGTTCATGCTTCTGAGAAAGAAAAATTTTAGGAAGGGATAAATTGACATAAGCCACTTTCAAAATGAAACTGAGGAAATAATAATGGGGAGCCATGAAATGTCAGATGAGTTGACAAAATATTTCACATCATAGATGGGAGACACCGACAGCATTCCAAAATCACTGAATAATCAAGGGATAAGTGGGAGAGAGAAGGAACAAACACAATTATCACTAGAGAAGAACTACAGAGAAAATGAATGGGACTAAAATCCAAAAGGATCCGTGGATACTAAAGTTGCTGAGATAGTGAATGCACTGTTAGTAATCTTCCAAGAATCCTTAAATGTTACAGTTTCTACTATAAAGGATGAAAAACCAGTGCATTAAAAGTACATAATATTGACAGAGTCAGTATGGATGCATGAAGCATACATTATGTCCAGTAAGTTTATTAGAATTCTTTGAGGTGGTAACAAGCAGGATTGATAAAGAACCGACAGATGTAATATATTTGGATTTCTAAAAGGCATTAATTAAGGTACCATACATGAGACTACTTAATAAGAGCCCATAGTAGGGTAGTGTTAGGGATAGTGATTTAGCATGGATAGAAGATTGGCTCACTGAAAGATGACAGAGTTGTGAAGGCACATTTTCAGAATGGCAATCTGTAACTCATGGAATGCCACAGGAATTACATTTGGTGCTATAATTGAAGTGAGGTGATACACTTTTACAGGAAGAATAGAGGGATGGAATATTATTTAAATGGAAAATGACTGCAGAAAGCAGCAGCACACAAGGTTGTGGAGTCCTTATGCATAAATCACAAAAACTAACATCCAAATTGAGCAGGCATTAGGGAAAACAATATTGGTCCTTATTTCGAAAGGAATTAAGTATAGAGAATTCTTGCTAAAACCATACAAGGCACTGGTTAAACCACATCTTTGTTTTATTTATTCATGGGATATTGGCATCTCTAATTGGACCCGTATTTATTGTTCTTGAGTAGATGGTGGGAAGGTGTCTTTTTGAACTGCCACAGTCCATTTGGTATAGGTAGACCCCCAATGCTTCCAACAGTAATATATTTTCACGTCAGGCAGTGGTATTTCAAGTATCTTGAACATCCTAGATGGAAGTAGTCATGGGTTTGGACGCTGCTGTCTTAGGAGCCTTGGTGAAGTTCTGTAGTGCATCTTGCAGATGGTACACATTCCAACTACAGAGGATCAGTTATGGTTATTTGTGAATGTGCCACCAATCATATAGATTGCTTTGTCCTGGATGGCATCAAGCTCCTAGAACCTTGTTGGAGCTGCATCCATCCAGGCAAACAGGCTTTGAAGGGTCAGGAAATAATATGCCGCAAGATTCCTAGCCTTTAATCTGCTCTTATAGCCATATGGCTAGCTCAGTTAAGTTGGTAACCCCCAAGGATGTTGATAGTGAAGGAATTCAATAATGATGATGCCAGTGAGTGTCAACGGGCAATAGTTAGATTATTTTTTGTTGGAAATGGTCATTGCCTGGCATTTGTCCAGCATCAATGTTACTTGCCACTCCCTCATCAATCCAAACCTGGAAAACTTCCACATCTTGCTTCATTTTGAAATGGACTGTTTCAATACTCACCAGGGATATGCTGAAGCATTTTGTTCCCCTTATTTCAAGAAAGATGTAATGGCATTGGGGCAAGCCCAAAGTAGGTTCACTTGATTGAATCTGGGTATGGAATGATTTCTTGTGAGGAATGATTCAGTAGAATATGCCTGTACTTTTTGGAGATTAGAAGAGTGAGAGGCTACTTTATTGAAATGTAAGATTCTGAGAGAGGGCTTGTCAGGGTAGATGTGGAACAGTCGCTTTCCCTTTGTCAATGGGTAAAGAACTGATGGAATTGTCTCAGAATAAGGAGTCATCCATTTAAGGCATCACCATCATTGAATCCCACACTAGCAACATCCTTCAGGGTTACCATTGACCAGGAACTGATCTAGACTAGCCATATAGTAAATAAGACACAGATGACTAAAAAGTTTTTCTGAGGGTAGAGAGTCTGTGGAATTCTTTTACTGCAGAGGCTGGATCATAAAGTATATTCAAGGCTGAGACAGACAGATTTTTACTGAATAAGGGAATGAAGTGTTATGGAGTAAAGGCAGGGAAGTGGAATTCAGGACTATCAGAGCAGCCATAATGTCACAAAATCATGAATAGATTTGACTGGTCAAATGGTCAAATGGCTTATTTCTGCGCCTACATCTTATAAAGTTATATTAGTTTTCACACCACAGAGTCAAAAGTGGGGCTATTCCCTGTTAACTGCAATCTTTAGCTCCCTCTGCAATTCCTCAGATAATGAAGCAGTCTACTCCCACATTTAGCAACCTTAAGGGGCTTAAGTAACACTCATGTCATATAAGTGTATGGTAATGATCACCTTGATAGATCGCTCAAACACCCCATTTTAGTATTTAACAACACTACAATTGACAAGTTCCCTATCCCTGACCCTGGAATTTAGCGCTCACCCGAAGGAATAAATGCTTTGGCCATAATAACAACTTAAAGATAAAGTTTCAGTGGGGGAGCAGAGTCATGCAGCACTGAAACAGACCCTTTGGTCCAACCAGTCCATGCCGACCACAATCCCAAATTAGACTAGTTTCTAATCCATGCCTGCTCCTGGCCCATGTCACTCCAAATCTTTCCTTTTCATGTACTTATTCAGATGTCTTTTTAAATGTTGTAATTGTGCTTGCATTCATCACTTCCTCTAGAGGTTCATTCCACACACACATTCCCTGTGTGTTAGAACATTTGCCCCTCATGTCTTTTTAAAACCTTTCTCCTCTCCCCTTAAAAATGTGCCTCCTACTCTTGAAATCCTCCATCCTAGGGAAATGGCAACTACCATTAACTCTATCAATAGCCCTCATTATTTTAATAAGGTCATCTAAGTCCTAGCCTTTATTTATAACTCAAACATTCCATATCTGGCAACATCCTGAAAAATCTCTCCTGAACCCTGTCCAGCTTAATAATATCCTTCCTGTAACTGGGTGACCAGAACTGGACACAGTACTCCAGAAAGGGTCTCACCAACGTCCTGTACAACCTCAACATGACATCCAACTCTGAAACTCAAAGGACTACGCAATGAAGAGAAATGTGTCAAACCCCTTTTTAACCACCCTGTTTATCTGTGACACAAACTTCAAAGAATTATGTACCTGAACCCTTGGGTCCCTCTGTTCTACACACTACCCAAGGCCCTACCATTAATTGTAAAAGCCCTTCCCTTGTTTGTTGTACCAAAATACAATGCCTCACATTTGTCCAGATTGAACTCCATCTGTCAGTTCTCACCCCATTGACCCATTTCATCAAGATTCCTATGCAATCTTAGAAAACCTTCTTCTCTGTCTACTATGCCACCAATTTTGGTGTCATCCGTAAACCAACTAACCATGCCTTCCATATTCTCATCCATTTCATTTATAAATGACAAACAGAAGATGACCAGAGCTATTTGGAAAAAGTGATCATAATTTCATTACATTTTTAAGATCAGTATGGATAAGGATAATACTGGATTAGTGGTGCTGGAAGAGCACAGCAGTTCAGGCAGCATCCAACGAGCAGCGAAATCAACGTTTCGGGCAAAAGCCCTTCATCAGGAAAGGCTTTTGCCCAAAACGTTGATTTCGCTGCTCGTTGGATGCTGCCTGAACTGCTGTGCTCTTCCAGCACCACTAATCCAGTATTTGATTTTCAGCATCTGCAGTCATTGTTTTTACCTCATGGATAAGGATAAGACTAGTCTTCAGGTGGAAGTGCTAAACTGGGATAATTGTTAAATGTTGTTCCTATGTCTAAGAAGGGCAACAGAGATAATCCAGGAAATTATAGACTGGCGAGCCTTACGTCAATAGTAGGGAAATTATTGGAGAATGTCCTCAGGGACCTCTATTGTTTGTAATATATATAAAGTATTTGGAGGAGAACCTCGGTGGTCTGATTAGTAAGTTTGCAGGTAGTATGAAAATTTCTGGAGTTGTGGATAGTGAGGAAGGTTGTCAAAAGATACAGCAGGATATCAATCAGTTGGAAAGTTGGGTGGTGAAATGGCAGATAGAGTTTAATCTGGACAAATGTGAGGTGGTGGATTTGTAGTAGATCAAATGCAAAAGTATACAGTAAATGGCAAGACCCTTTGGAGCATTGATAAACAGAGGGGGATGCAAGTCTATAGCTCCCTGAAAGTGGCAACACAAGTGGATAAAGTGGTAAAGAAGGCATACGGCACGCTTGCCTTCAGTCAGGGCACTGAGTATAAAAGTTGGCAAGTCATGTTGCAGCTGTATAGGACTTCAGTTCAGCTACATTTGGAGTATTGTGCGCAGTTCGGATTGCTGCACTATAGGAACCAATGTGGAGGATTTGGAGCGGGTACAAAAGAAGTTTATCAGGGTGTTGCCTGAATTGGAGTGTATTAGCTATAGGGTGAGGTTGGACAAATTTGGTTTGTTTTGCTAAAACATCAGAGACTGAGGGATGACCTGAGAGAAGTACATAAAATTATAATTTGGACATGAATAGGGAGGATAGAGAATCTTCTTCCCAGGATGAAAATGTCAACAACTAGAGGGCATAGATTGAAGGTGAGAGGTGGAAAGTTTAAAGGAACATTTGGTAAGCTTGCCTTTATTGGTCAGTGCATTGAGTATAGTATTTGGGAGGTATGGGAGTTGCAACTGTAGAGGACATTGTTTAGAGCACTTTTGGAAAACTGCTTGCAATTCTGATCTCCCTTCTATAGGAAAAAATTTGTGAAACGTGAAAGGGTTCAGAAAAGATTGACAAGTACATTGCCAGGGGTTGGAGGTTTTGAGCTATAGGGAGAAGCTGAATAGGCTGGGGCTATTTTCCCCAGGAGTGTTGGAGGCTGAGGGGTGACCTTATAGAGGTTTACAAAATAAGAGGGACTTGAAAAGGATAAAAAGACAAGGTCTTTTCCCCAGGTTGGGGGAGTCCAAAACTAGAGCACATAGATTTAAGGTGAGAGGGGAAAGGTTTTAAAGGGACCTAAGGGCAATTTTTCACACAGAGGGCGATGAGTGTGTGAAATGAACTCCCAGAGGAAGTGATGGAGGCTGGTACAATTACAGCATCTAAAAAGGTATCTGGATGGGTACGTGAATAGGAGGTGTTTGGAGGGATATGGACCCAATGCTGGCAAATGACTTAGATTAGCTTAGAATATCTGGTCAGCATGGACAAGTTGAACCAAAGGATCTGTTTCCATGCTGTATATCTCTATGACCCTATCGATCTTAATGCGAAGCAAGCCTTTTTGTAAAAACACAAAGGGTGATAGGTGCCTGGAACATGCTGCCAGGGGAGGTGACAGAAGCAGATACGACAGCAATGTTTAAGAAGCATTTAGACAGATATGAACAGGCAGGAGATAGAGGGTTACAGCCCATATGCACACAGATGGGATTAGTTCAGAATGGCATCAGCAATATGGTCAACTGAAGATTCTGTTCCTGTGCTGCACCATTCCATGTATTCTACAATGGGAGACTCATCACCATATGCCTCAAAGCATTTGTTTCCCACCTCCAAGGTCCAAGTCAGGAAGTTGATGGAATATTCTCTACTTGCCAACAATGTTCAAGAAAGTGAAAACCAGGGCAAAGCAGAGGCTTCATGGATGATGAATCAAAGGCCGGCACGGTGGCACAGTGGTTAGCACTGCTGCTTCACAGCGCCTGAGACCCGGGTTCAATTCCCGCCTCAGGCGACTGACTGTGTGGAGTTTGCACGTTCTCCCCGTGTCTGCGTGGGTTTCCTCCGGGTGCTCCGGTTTCCTCCCACAGTCCAAAAGATGTGCAGGCCAGGTGAATTGGCCATGCTAAATTGCCCATAGTGTTAGGTAAGGGGTAAATGTAGATGTAGGGGTATGGGTGGGTTACACTTCGGTGGGGCGGTGTGGACTTGTTGGGCCGAAGGGCCTGTTTCCACACTGTAAGTAATCTAATCTAATCTAATGTCATCCAGAAGAATGAAAAGACAGGAGGTGCATGGGAACACCATTCTCTCCAAATTTTCAATCCGATCTTGTAGCAGGTTCACTTGGGCATCTATTAGTATTCCTGCATTGTTGCTTTGTTAAGATCCTTGATAGGGATACCCTAATTACATCACAACAATATCTATGAAACATAGACTGCAGCAGTTAAAAATGTCCCATTATCCTTTCAGGGTGAATAAGATGGATAAGTAGTATCAAAAATATCCCTATCTGGTCACTGATTTTTAATTTTTTAAAAATCCACAAGTACGGGCAGGAGAGCTTTTCGGGAGCTTAGGACTGAGGCACATTGTTTGGGCCAGAGTGAAGGAATTTTATTAAGGAATTTGGCATTACTGGATACTAGGTCTAAAAATGGGAACAGACACATTCTCCAGCCTTAAATTATCACAAGTTTGCAGAGCCAATGTTCCTCCTTTAATGTTTAGGAGGGATGACCTCATTGCTGTTTATGATATAAATGAGACAGCTGATTTGATGAACAATGCACCTCAAACTATGGCACTGCAGGTGAAATGTTCGAAATATATTAATGCATCGACCAAATCCACAGTTTTCAATCCCGTCCTTTCCAGGTTGCACTTCAGCTGCCTAGTCCCAATTAGATAATTGGAGCACTATTCAATGGTGATGGCTAGTGCATTAAGAGACAACCAACACACAGCTATAATGTGGCATGTCATTACTGTAGCAACATGCATTTTTATATACTTCTCACGATATGAGCAGTGATGGTGATAGCTCCAACTTTCTTTCTCTTGTGTGACTGAACAAAAATCACTCCCACGCCATTGCCTACCATTAGCATTTAATTGAAGGATTTACGATGTTGATACTCAATCTGTTTAACAATCTTATCAACACATGGCCATCAAAATCGGAGGTGGGACTCCAGCCTGAAGCTTATAGCTCAGAGGTAGGTATGCTACCCATTGTATCACAAGAACCAGTTCTTGCAGTTATAAATAAAACCAAATGTCTAAGACAATTTAAAACTGGGAAAAGACAAATATTGTCCATTTAATTATAGGACTTAACAAGCTTGTACCTGCATCATTTTCCCTTGAGTTATTTCTGTTATTTGTATACTATTTATCAGAATCTGTCAACAATTGTCATGATTTCATGTCCAAGGGTTCAATAAGTGCCTTTAGAGAAAAGGAAAGAATTTTTGTTGAATTGTCAAAGAATACCTCACAGATTTGCAACTCAAGTTGTCATAAAAATACAAAACTTGGCAGTCATCATCTAACTTGTATATTCTGCATGACAACACCTCCGACCAATAGGAGTCCACTTGTCAATGAGTCAGCACTGGTTTTGTATAGTAAAAAAGGTTTTCTGCTTATATTGGTATTCTTACAAACATCCTGGTGAGTGCAAAATGAAAAGCTTCAACAAAATGTGTTTTTCAGCAGTACTCAAATCTCACAGTAACAAATAACTAATAATACACTTACTGAATCAAAACATTTGAGTTGATGCCATTGAATGTCTCTCGTGGTATGTTCTGAAAGAAGCCATGTGTTTGGAGGCATAGTAACAGTGTAAGATGTTGCTCACATTCCTGCAAAAGCCATTACATCCAACCACATCATGAATGGACTCAAACAAACGCTAGGAATTGCTGTCATTCCTTTTAAAGCACTATAATGTACAGTGGAAGGAAAGGTTGGGTGAGCACACATTGCGTGTGTGTGCATGTGTGCCAGCCCCAGCGTTATTTTGGGGGTGGGCGTAAGATTCTGAAAGAAGACACTTAAACATTCCATGATTTGGTTTAAATTTCATATTATTAGTCTCATTAAATGGGAAACGGTGATTCTAGTTTCAAGAATGGGAATGGTGCAGGAAGAGAGCACATTGTTCCAACCAAAAAAGGGAATGCCAATAAGATTCCAAAGACACATGATGATTTCCTGAACAAGAACATTAAATTAAAGCTATGAAAATACTACCACACCAACCTTTCGATCTTTTTAATAAAAAAGTTTGATGATATAAATCAGAACTAAACTTATAAGTGCATCAAAAGGATACTGTAAGAAAGTTCTTCAATCTACTAAGCACTGTTTTAACAATTTTAGAAACTATTCTGCTTTAAATAATAAAAAAGTCACACAGTTCAATGGATTTAGTCAGCGTTTCTCACTTATTTTTTTCTGCACTGAATGGATGCCATCTTTTAAAAGCTGCCTTTATGTACTTGGGATATTCAAGGATTAAATCGGAGTCCAGTGACCGCTTATTGTTCAGGCTGGATAACTTTGTAAGCTGCCGAGGGTGGATCAAGATTTACTTTTAAAGTCTATGCCCATTTAATGAGCATGAACTAAAATTCTGGATCGTGTCCGTTTTTCTACAATTAGCTACATTCAGAGTTGTTCAGAATGTATAAAGCACATTAGGCAACTAGAGGTAAAATGATTTTCCCCGAACGATTTTCTTCAGATTCTGAAAATTTGGCTTTGCAATCTTTTAGATGTCTGGATCAAAGACCTGCATTTTCAGAATCAACTGCAAATTTTTCTGCACCCTCAAGTGATATCACAAACACATCAAAAACCTCTTCAGTGAACAGTACTGTCTAAGTGCTGACTCATCCAAATCCAACTATAAGACTAGCCTTTAGTTTCCTCTCTCATAAATAATACACATGGAATAATTTACAAGACCATTTGATGTTGACATAAATGAGCTCAAGCAAACCATTTACAATTCTGGTGAAGGGAAGAGATTGGAAATTCCCCAAACCAGAGAGTCCACTTGGATGAGTCCCATGTTCCTTCATTTACATGGCTTCCAGATGTAGGAACCCGGTTTAATGAAACCCCCTTCGCTCTCCCTTCTAATTTTGTGTTTTAAATATGTTGACTAATGCAGAGGTACTAGTTTTTAAAAAAAATCACTGGAAGGAATCAGAATAGCAAAATCAGTAACATCACCACCATGAGGTGCCACAATAACTCCTATACTCTATGGATTATGTATCTACTTCAAACAAAAATCTCTTAATCAGTATCAGGAATGAGATCTGCAATTTAATTTTCTCCCTTGTCTGGGGGTGATGGATACAGGGACAAATCAGACTCCTTCATAACCGTTATAGGCATGCTTTCTTGACCTTTCACAGTACATAGATCAACCCTACACTTCATTGGTCACATTGGCAGTGCTAGTGTGATGTATGGTTAAACATTTTGTGGACTGGACATTGGAGGGAAGATTAGCTATTCAACATAACTGCACAGTATAGACTAGGAGAAGCTGAAATACGACTTCATGACATCACTAATCACAAGTTCACTATCCCTATCCAAATGAAAACTATTTAATATTGCAAGTATAATCTTTGATTCCTTAAGAAATGATTGATACCAGTGTGTTTTAAAAATACTAACAAAATAACAAGCTGCTGAAAATGTTTAAAGAAAAAGCACAGATACAACAGGAATGGTAACATTGTAATTATTAGAGGACAGATCTAGCCCAGTGATATTGGTTCAAATCCTACTGTGGCCAATGGGAAATTTAAATTCAGTTAATAAATAAACCTTGAATTTAAAAATACTAATATCAGTTAATGATGAATGTGTAGCTACCTGACTGTCATGAACAACCCATCCGGTTCACTAATACACCTGCATGAAAGAATTCTATTGGGCTTACCTGGTCTAGTCTAAAAGCAACCTTAGACCCCAGACAGACTGACTCTCACTTGTCCTCCGAATGGGTCTCACGAGCGATTCAGTAAGGCATTGGAGACTGACAACAAATATGAGCTTTGGCAGCAATGCTCTCATCCCAGGCATAGATGACTTTAAAAAAAAATACTACCTGGTCGCATGACAGCTCACAGATGTAACATGGATTCTCATTTAAGAAACAAACCTCACCTTTCTTTCCTTGCATGATGCTGTCCAGCTTTTAGTCAGGTTTTCTAAATAATTAAGCATTTACCGAATAAATTGTACTTTGCATAATATTTTGGACAGAGGTTATAAAATTATATGGACAGTTTCTCTAGCCCTCATGGCCATAGAGTTTTTTAAACTCAGAGGGACAAAAATGGAGGAAACCAAAATAAGAAAATCAAACTTATCTCCATTGGGAATATAATTCAGTAGCCCTAAAAGTTATTCACGACACTTCCCACAGAGTCCCAGAAATCAATGTTGCATGTTCACACTCTACAACATAATTTCTGAGCATTTTTTCTAAGAAAATGCAATTTTATGGTAAGTAATCAAACCTGGTCAATAATTCATTTGTGAGAAAGAGCTTCTATATTTTGCTCTGTGCTATGCTACCTGTTTACATGGAAATCCGACTCGACCAGTGTAGGCCAAAATTAGACAATCATTATGAACATTACAAACAGGTGACTACTATTAAAAATAACATTTGCACTCCAGATGACTGATTTCAAGATCATCTAGGTGATTGAAGAAAGCATCAAGCACTTCCATACCAGGTGTAGCAAGGATTATATTTATAGGTAAAACTTTCAGAAATACCCACATATCTTAAGCCTCAAATATGTAGGAAAAAAAACAAACATTGTCTGCACTAACAGGAATTACATTTGTGAAAATCACATTATGAGCATATGCTAGTTAGTGGCTAATCGTGCTGTCGTCAAAATCTTGAAAAACTGGATCAAAGTTTCTAAATGCAGAAATTACAAAAATCTTGGGATTGAATTTCACATTGTCATCTTTGATTCAAATTTCTGTTTCTGTTGTGCAACGACTGTACAGCAGATTTCACCAATCCTCTTTTGTCCATCACTTGCTTCACACTTTTCCCCCTCTCCTGTAAAAATGACTTATGCCAGGCTTGATAGCATAAAAGAATCCTACTCAATTCTTCATTTAGTCAGGTACCAACCTAGGATGTGGACCTTTGTCCAGCTATTTGACTAAGTGAAGCTTCCTGTCGAATCTGATCCTTGTTTGAACTCGTGGTCACAGTTGTGCAGACATTAATGGACAGCAGGCAGAAACAGACTTCTGATTTTACTCTCCTCTTCCTTCAATCGTTGTACCAGAGTGACTTAATCATGTAAACGCAGCTTGCTGCTAACAGGGTTCAAAGACAGAATGTTCCTGTTAGTGTGAAGGACAAGGCTGGTAGGTGTAGGGGAATGCTGGATGCCTACAGAAATTGAAGCTCTGGTCAAAGCTTAAAAAAAAAGTGTCAGGTATGGACAGCTGGATTGAGTCAATCCTTAAGGTCAAGGGCAGGAGGAGCAAATTTAACAGTGAAATCAGGTCATCAAAAAGCTTTGGCAAATAGCGTTAGAGGAGAATCCAAAGATTCTCTTAATAAGTACATTAAACAGTAACTAGGAAGAGAATAGACAGTCATGTTCATTTTATAGGGACTCATTGTGTGGAACCTCAGGAGATGGGTGAAATACTAAACAAATATTACATGTCAGTATTTAGTGTGGAGAAGTCATGGAAGCTAGGAAACGTGGGGAAATAAACAATGATGTCTTGAAAAGAGTTCATGTTACAGAAGAGTTGGTGCTGGAGGTCTCAAAATACAAACACAGATAAATCCTCAGGACTTGATCGTATGTTTCCCAGAACTTTGTGAGAAGCTAAGGAAGAGATTGCTGGACCCATTGCTGAGATATTTGCATCATTGACATCAAAAGGTGAAATGCTGGAAGACTGGAGGGTTGGGGCTAATATGGTGCCATTATTTAAGAAATGCTGTAAGGAAAAGCCAGAAAATCATACACTAATGAGCCTGACATCAATGGTGGATGTTGTTGGAGGGATTCTGAGGGACAGGATTAACGTACATTTGGTAAGATAAGGACTGATCAGAGATAGTCAATATGGCTTTGAGCATAGGAAATAGTGTCTCATTGAGCTTTATTGAAGAGGCGACAAAGACGATTAAAGACGACAGAGCAGTAGACATTGTCCAATGGACTTTAAAGCATTCAATAACGTTCCATATCATAGACTGGTTAGTAAGTTAGATCACACGGGATCCATTGGGAGCTAACCAATTGGATACAAAATTGGCTTAAAGATAGGAGGCAGAGGGTGGTGGCATAGACTGTTTTCAGACTGGAAGCCTGTGACTAGTGTTGTGCCACAGAATCAGTGTTGGGTTCCCTGCTTTTTGTCATTTATATATAGGAGGCATGGTTAGTAAGTTTGTAAAGGACGTCAAAATAGGTGGTGTAGTGGACAGTGAAGAAGGTTACCTCACAGTATAACGGGCCCTTCATCAGATAAGAGTTTAATTTAGATAAATACTAGGTGTTGCATTTTAGAAATGCAAATCAAGTTAATGGTAGGGTCCTGAGGAAAGTTGCCAAACAAAGAGAACTAGGGAGGCAGGGGCACAGTTCTTTGAAAGTGGAGTTGCAGATAGACAAGGTGGTGAGGAAGGAGATTAGTATACTTGCCTTCATTGGTCAGGAGTGAGTACAGGCATTTCTGGTACAATGCAATGGTTGCATTCCTGTGCAACCTCGTGCTATAGAAAATTACACTGTAGAAGATCACTATTACCTGTGCAGTAGAAAGTTTGTTCTATCCCTACAGCTCCCACTAGTTATCAATCATGTAATAGCCAATTTGCATTGTCAAAACATGTTATACCAGAAATATCTGCATAGGAATTGAGACGTTATGTTGCGGTTACACAGGATATTGGAAAGATCACTTTTTAGAATACTGTGTACAATTCTAGCACCCACCTTTGGAAGGGTGTTGTTAAACTTGAGAGGGTGCAGAAAAGAATTACAAAAGGATGTTTCTGGGACTGGAGGGTTTGATTTACAGGTCGTTCAGGTATAATGTGCATTGGCTATAACACAATTGACGAATTGCGATTCTGTTTGGATAATGCAAATCTTTTACTGAACGGGTATAGCAATTTTCTACAGTGTGAGATTGGAGAGCTGAGTAGGCTGGATTGGGACATTGATAGGGTGAATAGCCAAGGTCCTTTTCCTAGAGTGGGAGAGTCCAAAACTAGACAGCATAGGTTTAAGTTGAGAAAGGTCATATTTAAAAAAAGATCCTCGGGGTAACTTTTTCGCAGAGAATGGTGCATCTATGCAACGAGCTGCCAGAGGAAGTGATGGAGGCAGGAACGATTACAATATTTAAAAAAAACATCTGGATAGATACATGATAGGAAGGGTTTAGAGGAATATGGGCCCAATTGTCTGTTGCCATGCTGTGTGCGTCTAAATCACAGTTCGATCTTATCATGTGACTTAAGAACCATAAATTAAATTAGTCCTTTTATACAAAAAAAGACAATCCTCAATACTGCATGTATACATGTTTATTCAATGTCTTAAAAGAAGATATTGATAAAGTGACATGAAATAGGAGGTTAAGATAAACCCTGCATAACCTGGTAACTATAAGTATTTGAGAAAGACAAAATACCAACAGTTCTTGATTTTACTGATTACAATAGTTTTTCCAAACACTGACATTCACCCTTTTCTGCAGGGACAAAGCAAAACAGAGCTCCTGTGGTCAAATGCCTATGGACCGTCACCACACAGTTAAAATACAGCCAAACCTTGTTACAACAACCTTCTGTTACATCAATCTTTCCCCAGGTCCCCAACTGAAGCTCCATTTCAGTTTTAATTTAAAATAAAAGTCCAAGGAATTCAATTCCTTGATGAAACAAACTTTGTTATAACATGCAGACCAGCAGATCCATCGGCACCATTTGTAATGAATTATCTTTCGTTCTTTTGCCCAGTGTTAACAAACTGCACTGTGGTAATTGTTTTTACCATTCAGAGAACATCCTAGTGCCACACTCATTGCTCGGATGCAGAACTGAAAACAAAAGAAAATAAATTGGTGAAGCATTTTTTCCAGCAGTTGGTGGTGAAGGAATTAAGTCAGAACTGAAGAGCTCCAACCTTGGCAAGGTGAAGCCCCCACCCCACCCCCCCCCCCCCACTGACAAAACCACCACGGGTTAGTAATAATGAGGTTCCACTGTAATAGCCCATTTATCACAATAGGCCTGAAAAGATGTTTGTTCGACAAACAGATCTTCAACCCTTTGAGCATTATTGTAACATGATGCCCCCCCCCCCCACCATTATCTGAAATAAAAACAGAATTCCCAAATACTCCAGTTTTTCTACAGAATACTGATTAAGAAACGTTCATCTTATGCATTAAGCATATTCCCAATTATTTATCAATATATAGTTTACAGGACAGCATTTGCCAAACCTAAAATAATCTGTCTTTCTTCTAGCTAGCCAGGAACCCAGCCTGACCAGTTTTTCCACTTTGCATCATAGTAGTCCCACTGTGATTTATTTTTTTAAAAAATTACATGATTAAAGTGACAGGCCAAATCTGCCATGCTCAATTAGGGTGCAGTTTCCATCTCCAGGAAGCCAGAGTCCCACCTTGAATGTTTAAAACAAAAACAAATTGATTTTCTTCTTGGATTTCTTGTTCCACAAGGGAGTCCATACTCAAAGGGTTTATTGTAAAGGACCATTGGGTAACAATGACAATCAATGATTGAATGTCCTGCCTGACAACTTGCCAGAGACAATCTTCCATTCAGCGTTGCATTACCTTGTGACAACTTCCAGTGTTAGGGTATCATTTCCCCTCTCAGGTCTGCCTATTTAACAGGTCAGACAAATAGTGTCAACGCACATCAGCGTAATTTGTGCTTCACTGTCAAATGGTACCTCTGTTTATTGCTGTTATTATTATACCAGAGCACTATTATGATTAACTAATATTAAATGCCTCTGCAAAAAGTGCTAAGAGTTTTCATATAAAAATTCTGTTATGGTTGTGGCACTCATGGCAGAAACAACCAAAGGAAGTCATTTAATACAGACATGACTCCATCTGTGAATGGATTACTAAACCAGCACTGGAATTCAATTGCACAAAAAGGTTACATCATGTGCGGAATGTATTTTCTAACTTCTTTTTAAGCAAATGATTTGAAATTAACATTTACAGAAAGAAGAAAAATTAAAAATAAAACATGAGAAAATGCACACACTGTTCAAAATGTATGGTAGACAGAATTTAGAAGATTAGTTTGCGGTGTAGTGTTCAGTGAAGGATTGGCCATATAGCCTGCAGTTATCTTGCCTGCAGTATTGTTGTGAGATGCCGACCCCATTCCATACGATATGAGGGACTGAGGTACCGAGGGAGCAGGTGGAAGAGCATGTGCGTATTCCTGCGATGTCACAGACCATGGGAAAGTGCCTGATCTGCTGTACGGCTGGTGTCCATTGTGGTTCGAAACAGAAGGCACACCAGAACAGTAACAGTTATCCACCGAGCAGACGAGGATTTTGCGCCCACCATAACCAACTGACTGGGAAAGTACAGACTGCTGAGGTGGTGTGCCATTGGGATAGTGAGTTGTATTGAAGACTGGACCTGTGTGGACGGGCTGTGGACCGCTCGTCAGTCCCACAATGTGTGGGGAAGAGCTGCAGGGCACAAGGGACTGTGCTGACTGGCCCTCCACGACAGACCCGCTTTGGCCCATGAACTGGCTGGAAACATTCCCAGCCGTTACTTCCAGGAAACCATTATCCACAGCAGATGTTGTGGGCATAGGGAAAGCAGTGGAGTGCTTGCGTTTTTCTCCAGCAGCATTGGAAACGTTGCAGGTGTAAGCAGGAACGCTCTGCAGAAACGGAACAGGAGTGCTTATTGTCCCTGTTGAAGTACAGTACAGAGAAAAGAATGGTTACTACAATGACCGCAAAAACATGCGTACAAGTAATGTTGCTCGTTATTCAGTGGCTGGTTTTACAACATTGTAACACTGTTTGTTTAAATCTGCACTTTCCCTTCAAAACCCTTTCAAAGCGAGTCTCAGTTTTTTGTCCAAATTATACAAGCTCTTGCTCACATAAATTTACAATCACAGAAATTTTGCAGGACAAGAGTTTGGATTTTATAGGCATGTTGGGACCTTATTCTATCAAACTCTACATTTACTGAAACCTATTGAACATCTGAATGTTACTTCTCACTGGAACTTTCCAGTTTCTTCACTTGCCAGCACTTCAATTAATATTTAAGCTCTGGCTGAAAATGAAGCAAGATACCAGTGACCAGCTGGGCTTACAATGAGCACTTGCCTGACTGAACTACATTTGGATTTGATTTCAATTTTAAATGGGGCAGGTGTGTGCAATGAGCACATGCAAACCGTAGGATCACCATTCAGCATGTGGAGATGGTGTCAGAGGAATGACGCTTTAAACAAGTTCAGCAAGTACAGAAACTGAATGAGGAAGTCTCTAGGATCGCAATCAAGGCACAGGCAGTTACTAAAGTATGAGTCTACCAAAAACTAACCTTGCATTTCAGTCAGATGAGCATTCCACTGTTAATAAAATCTTTACATGCAGCACTCACCATAAAACCACATTGATTTCACGGGAAGAAAACCACATGACAAACTAACACCCTTTATGACACATTTTACAGCTTTTTTTTGTGTTTGTTTGTTCCCTGTCACAATATGAACAACTTATCATTGAATACTTATCCCTACTTGCCCTAATATGTGTAATTAGGGCCAGGTCAGCATGTGGGTCAGACAAGGAAGTTGAAAAACATTAGTGAATCAGCTGGATTTTAAATTTTACAGTCTAATAACTTTTATGCTCAGGTTTCCTGGTATGATATCAGAAATTAACATGAAAATCAAATGATACAATGTGTCATAGGGAGACCTGAACTCTCACCCCAGTAGGTTGTTAGCCCATTATTACGTTAACTACATCATATTGATAACAATGGGATACAAGTGAAAACATTAAAAAGGCTAATAAAAAAATACAAGCCCAAAGGATATTAATATACATACCAGCGCAGAATAGCTACCTTTAACAATGATCACAAAGTTGCTGCTTTTGCACTTGAATGGGATTGAAAAATACCCTGGTGATTGTCCCTTTTATACTTCACCTTCCTTTCAAAGACTATAGAAGAGGGACCGTAGAAAAGGAACCGTCCTTTCATGAAGGTTCTCTTTAACTAGTGCATTTGGTCAACGCTGGTTCAATATAATTGGGTAGTGACAATGCTAATTTGTGGCAGATCGTTAGTATTTAAATATAGGATTATATTATTATATCTTCTCTTCAGTAACAATATTCACAATTAGCAAGAGCTGAGAAACTCAAATCAGAAAACTAATGAATTTCATGAGTGTACTTAAGACACTTTTTTTTGAGGCCCTATACTAAACTCAATTTCGCTTGCTTTCTTCTTTCAATGAGCCAAACTTGGATAAATGCTCCCTTACTGTTGGTTAATAATTGAACAGTGGCCATAACATGGCCAAAATCAATGTGAGGAGAAGTTACTAACATTCCAGACGATAGTAAACTGAGTCAAAACCCTTCTTGGAGGAAAGGGCAGCAGAGATGACCCAAGTCAGCCTTATGTCTGTTCTAGGAAAAGTTTTGGAAAGGATTATAAGAGATAGGATTTGTAATCATCTAGCAAGCAAGAATTTGATTGGAGATAGTCAACATGGTTTCGTCAAGGGCAGGTCGTGTTTCACAAACCTCGTTGAGTTTTTTGAGAAGGTGACCCAAGCATGTGCATGAGCATAAGCACGAGCATGATCATGAACATGAGCATAGGGCAGTTGACTTGGTGTACATGGACTTCAGTAAAGCTTTTGATAAGGCTCCACATGGTAGGCATTTGGAGAAGATGCGGAGGCATGGGATTGAGGGTGATTTAGCAGTTTGGATTAGAAAGTGGCTCTCTGTAAGAAGGCAACGAGTGGTGGTTGATGGAAAAGATTCAGCCTGGAGTCCGGTTACTAGTGGTGTGCCACAAGGATCTGTTTTGGGACCACTGCTGTTTGCCAGTCTTATAAATGACTTGGACGCAGGCATAGGTGGATGGGTTAGTGAGCTTGCAGATGGCATTTGTGGGTGGCACGGTGGCACAGTGGTCAGCACTGCTGCCTCACTGCGCCAGAGACCCGGGTTCAATTCCTGCCTCAGGAGACTGCCTGTGTGGAGTTTGCACATTCTTCCCCAGTGTCTGCGTGGGTTTCCTCCCACAGTCCAAAAATGTGCAGGTTAGGCCATGCTAAATTGCCCATAGTGTTAGGTGAAGGGGAATGGGTCTGGGTGGGTTGCGCTTTGGTGGGTCAGTGTGAACTTGTTGGGCCGAAGGGCCTGTTTCCACACTAAGTAATCTAATCTAATCTAAAGTTAGTGGAGTAGTGGACAGTGTGGAAGAATGTTGCAGGTTGCCTGGGATAAACTGCAGAATTGGGCCGAGAGGTGGCAAATGGGAGTTCAATGCAGATAAATGTGAGGTGATTCACTTTGGGAAGAATAACAGGAAAGCAGAATACTGGGTCAATGGAAAGGTTCTTGGTAAGTGTGGATGTGCAGAGAGATCTTGGTGTCCATGTACATAGATCCCTGAAAGTTACCACCCAGGTTGTTAGTGCTGTTAAGAAGGCAATACATTATTTTAGGTTTTATTGGTAGAGGGATTGAGTTCCGGAGCCGTGATGTCATGCTGCAACTGTACAAAATGGTAGTGCAGCCTCACTTGGAATATTGTGTACAGTTCTGGTCACCCCATTACAGGAAGGATGTGGAAGCATCGGATAAGGTGCAGAGGAGATTTGTCAGGATGTTGCCTGGTCTGGAGGAAAGGCTGAGGGACTTGGGTCTGCTCTCATTGGAGTGAAGGCGGCTATCAGGGGATTTAATTGTGACATACAAGATGACCAGAGGATTACATAGGCGGGACAGTGAGAGTCTTTTTCCTAGGATGTCGGTTTGTATGAGGGAGCATAGCTGCAAATTGAGGGGTGATAGATTTAAGACAAGTGTCAGAGGCAGGTTCTTTACTCAGAGTGGCAAGGGAATGGAATGCTCTGCCTGCTCATGTAGTTAACTCAGCCACATTAGGGGCATTTAATTAGTCCTTGGATAAGAATATGGATGATGGAATATTGTAGGGGGATGGGCAACATCGAGGGCTGAAGGGCCTGTTCTGTGCTGTATTGTTCTATGGTCTATGGAAACTACATATGAACAGTGAGTGTTCAAAAGAGAATGTAGTTTAGTAGTAGCGTATACCATTCAGGGCATCTTTAAAGAGATGGTGCAGCTCTGGAGCCGAAAGACCCAGATTCAAGGCCCACCTCAAATGTGTTATAACAAAGCATGTTGATTAACAATATAGGGTCTCTTGTGGCACAGTGTAAGTGTCCCTATCTCTGTCCAAGGGGTCCAGATTCAAGACCCATACATGTAATAATAGGTCAAAAGGTTGATTCAGGGGAAAAGGCTACAACCAAATAATATAAGAGCCTTTGTCTACAAATATGTCTAATACGCCCGATAAACTAAGCAAATCAAAGATCGGCAACCTCTGAAACGAACAAAGTCACAAAGCCAATATTGGAAAAGAAAATGACACCAATGTCGGATAAATATTCAGAACCTGACTAAAACTATGGAAGTGCGTGAGGAAATTGCAGAAGTTTTAGCACAGTTTTACAAAGCTAAACACTAATTCATCCAACGTTCCCTTTAGAATGGCCACGTTGTAATGCACCTCAGGGCAGGTGGAATTTGAAGCCAGATCTTCTGCACCACAAGAGTCCCTTTCCTTTAGGCGACAAAATTGCAAAAATCTCTCTGTTCTTTGGGAATGTTCATAAAGAAAGCAGGAAATTATAAACCTGCTAATCTAACATTCGATTTGGCGAAGTTATTGGAATCCATAATAAAGCATTTAGAAAAAAATTGAGACACCATTAGAGTGTCCAGATGGAATGATAAAGGGAGCCTCATTTTAAACAAAATTATTTCAATTTTGAGGGGAAATAACTGAAAGGAGCAGACAAAAAATGCCTACAGATATGGTTCAAATGGACTTTTAGAAGTATTCTGATCAGGTTCCACAGAAGAGGTTGTTAGTTAAAATTAAAGCTCACGACATGCAGACAGATTATTGACCTGTATTTTAAAAATCTATATAACACACAAATATATATAAATGGAGAGAGCGAAATGGGGATGGAGGAAGATGGGAAAGATGAGAAGTGTTGGGGGTGGGGGGGGGGGGGGGGGAGGTGTGGGGATGAAGAGGTGAAAGAAGGGAATGAGCAGGCGTAAACTCAATTTGGAAGGAAAACACGACTGTCCCCACAAGGATATGTGCAGCTTCAAATATTCACTATCTTTATCCGTCACTTAAGTAACGCAATAGAAAATATTTCCAGAATTACCAAGGACACAAAAAAAGATCGATGTTGGTGAGAAGTGTAGCTGGGAATATCAAAGTATAAGAGATATCAATAATTTAAATAAGTGAGCAAAATAGCAGCAGATAGATTTCAGTAAAGGTTACGGTCAAAGTCATTCTTTCTGGATCAAAAAGAAAAGGGTTGTATTATTTTTAAGACAATGGAAAGCTAGGAACAGTTTAAAGGGTCCACTTACACAACCACTTAAAAATAGAGGACAGGCTCAAAAGATAATCAAAAAGAGAGGCAGAACATAAAGAGGGGAGGGAGCTTTGCTCCAGATCGGACTTGACAACATGTGAATTATTATTTGAGTCTTGAGAGAAATGCAATATTATCAGAAATGCAAGAGTTAGGTTTTGGGGAGATTTTAAATCTTACAAGGTGAATGGGCAAGTTGTTTGAAGTTTCAGGATTTGGAATGGGCTGGGAAGTCTTCTTCCCACTTGTGAAATAAAGTGTAAAAGAACAGAATATATTCTTAAAATCAGAGCTGCCCAACTCAGGAGAAAAGTGGTAGGAAACACTTCTTCACACAAACAGGACGGTGAGATGTGTGGAACTCCCTGCCTGATTTGTCCATTGCACCCAGGATCCTTCCCTAAATGCTAGCTTGATTAATAGCTCTATGCTGGGAGATTAACAGATATGGAGTCAGGATACAGTTCTGTAATCATCTCACTGAATAACCTCTGAATCATAACTGAGCTGAGAGATGAATGGTATGGTATAGTCCTGCTTCAAGAACAAATGGAGACATACACTGATTATATGGTGACACACATTTTTGGGTAGATGTATACAAGGAGGAGAGAAAGAGAGAGAGAGAGAGAGAGAGAGAGAGAGAGAGAGAGAGAGAGAGACAGAAAAATCTGGAGACATATACACACAATTCCTGTCATCCTTTCCCATAATAAATTCCAGTAATAAACAAACCCACTGTAAATGTACCATTCTGTCCTTACAGCATTTATGCAGCTCCCAATCCTCCAGCCTGTGCCTGCAGAGAAATTCCTACCCTCCATCCAACTCTGCTGCTCCAAAACTCCCCCAGTTTCCACTCAGTACAAAAATTAGTACAAATTCTAGATATTCTAAAACTAAGATTAATATATAGCTACAAGACTAGTTATTTTAGATTTCATTATACTGCACCCTCTAACTCCACTTCAACTGAAGAAGACGCTAGCTTTTGTGTCTGAGTGTACTTTTTAAAACAAAATGGATGCTTTACCTTCAAGCAACTTTCTGATGTGTTTTTCCTTTTTCCCAATCTCACTCAAGAAAGGTTTTGGCTGGAGGTGACCAAACTTGGGAGGTGGCAATCCATTTCCAGTACAAGCTTGAGTCCTTAATAAAAAGAAATAAAACATTTTCCAGTTTGTAATATGCATATCCAGTTTTATGACATAATTTTATGGCAATCTCCTACGCATCGGACAGCTTATAGGCAATACGTGCATTATACACAATTGCAATGATAATGTCATAACCAGCATTGTACTACAATGTAAAAAGACAAAAATATTCCTTGCAAGTAAATTGTTAGTTTAACTCTAGTAATATTTTCACCAATTAGGTTTAAGATTGCGGCATTTGCATTCTCGACTACAGTGAATACTACACAAGTAATTAATTCTAAAAGTCAGAATTCTCTGATCTGGTACTATATACTTTCCTCTCTCTCAAATCTCAGAATTAGCTATTGTGATTGAGAATGAAGAATATTTACAATATTGTACAGGAAATATGTTCAGCTTGTCAAATCAGATATAACTAGCACAAAATATTATTTAGGATAATCTAATTTTAAACTCAAATGGTGCAAATGGGGCAAAATGGAATCAACCAGCTAAAACTCACAGCTCCAAGATGATCAGAGACAACAAATAGTTATTGGGTGGTCTCCACACACATGCAATCACTCATTTGCTGCAGTTATAATCAATGATCTAGTACCATGGACATAAACTGTAGGATTGCCATGTAAAGAAACAGATTAGAGATAATCAAGGCAGTAGCTACAACACAATGCAAAAACTACAGGAAACAAAATTACAGTACTTTAAAATCAGCCCAATTCTCCTGGAATGTTCATAGCAGAATCAACACTTCACATAAATGAGCATTTTTAAATGAGGCTGGCACTTGCAAGATTTTCTTTTACATAAATAAAATTTAAGGCTCCGGTGAGGAGTCATCAACCTGAAATACCAACTCATTTTCTTTTGTTACAGGTGCTGGCTGACTGCTGAGTACTTTGTTGTTAAATGGAATTAGCTTGTTTTATCACAAGAATGGAAGACTGAATGTTTAGTTCCCCATATAGTTTGGGAAAATTCATTGTCACTAGATAGTTGTCACAGCCTTTTATCTGGTCTTTTATAGTTTCAATTCCTTTATGATGGATATGAAGCAATGAATGGGAGGTTGGTCAAAATCAGAACTTATGCATACCACTAAAAATTCTGTGCAAATGCACACTTTCTACTAAACAATAGATAGTGTAGAATCTTACTACCTCCAGTCAGTGTCACACTTTTGCATTTATTGCCTTCACACTTGTGATAATCCACAGTGTAATTGCACCCTCCCACTAGCAATGTAGCACAACTATTTTACAAGGCTCCCAGTTCATCATGGATAGTTTACAGGAGCTTTGCTGAGCAACTAAACATCTCTACCTCCCAAAATATTCGAAGATTTGCGATTTGACAGATTTTTAAAGTAATATAAAACCAACAACAATATTTTAAAATACTGACTTAACAATGTAAAAACGAGGAGAAGGAGGCAATTCAACCCCTCGAGCCTGCTCCGTCATTTGATACGATCATGGCTAATTTCATCCCAGCCTCAACTCCAATTTCTTGCCCGCTCTCCATCACCTTCAACCCATTACCAATTAAAAATCTGTCTGTCTACTCCTCAAATTTATTGTGCCCCAGCACCCACCATTTTCTATGATAGTCAACTCCAATTATTCCCTGCCTCCAATCTCACCTGAAGACTTGGTCTTGGTCACTTCCTGGGTGTAACACAATGGAAGAGGATGACAGTATTTTACAGGGTCAACATATGAAGTCTGAACAGACCGTGCAAAAACTACAGAATCTGTAATGGCTTTATTTATATAATCTAAATTTGGTGCTAAGACAGATGGTCTGATTTGTAGGGCAAGTCTATACTGCAATACAACTTGTAATCCAAATCAATTCATAGATTTACTGCTGCTATCAGTAATAATCCAAGTGGATTCACAGTTCAACTAGTTCCAGCATGTATAGCATCCCACAAAAAGACACATTAGGACTGCTTTCAACATTTTATCCCACACGTAGATGACCAGAAAATCTAGCAAAATATTGATGCTTACCTTTCCAGTAAAATCTTTACAGATTTGGTATTCTGGGGAAAAACATAAAATGTAAAGTTATAATTAAACGACACATTAAGTAGTCTTTTTAGTCATTTTTCACATTAAACAATTATGTTTAAAATGAGAGAAGCAAGGTGAGAATTTGAACATTTACTGATAAAATCTTTAAAATATTAACACACCACAGTTAAAACTGAATGAATATAACTGAAAGTTCTGTGATCAATAGATTCTTCTCAAATAATTTTACATGCTCAGTCTTGATAGTTTACTAACAGCTTTCTGGTAATGTATACAAGATGCCATTAAATAATGCAAAAACTTGGACAGATGAGGAGAAAACTTTGCAAATGAAGCTCAAATCGAGGCTCTCATGCCCTTGGCCAACATTTCAACATGGGCAATTTTCACATGAATCACATGACAGTAATCACAACTGAGTAATGCATTACCTGCAATTTTCAGAACAGAGCACATATTGGGTTTTTTTCGGTCAACTAATTCATTATCCAGAACTAATTGTGATAGAGGGGTCTGAAGTCATTGAGTTGATTTCTTTTCACTCCTTTCAAATAGATTATCCATTTTGCAGGTTCAACTCCTGCTTTAAGATGTTGCAAGTATCCTCAGATAATTATGATAATGGATTATTGTGACCAGGGAAGAGACCTCAGCAATTGCTACTGCATGTGTGAAAGTGGGAACAGAAACATCTAAATTAAGTGTTTCAGAAGCAGTCAAAGCATAACCATTTGAAAGTCACAAATTGAAAAATGCATAATTTTTATCTTGAGTTTTAGAGCTTGCTTTGTTATCACATGTACCGAGATAGTGAAAAGTGTTGTTTTGCGAGCTATATAGACAGATCATAACACGCAAAGTGTATCAGGATCACAGAACACAGTGCAGAATACAAGAGTACAGATGGGGAGAATGAAAGCAATCAACATTAACATTTGAGAGATCCGTACAAAAGTCTGATAACAGTGGGGAAGCAGCTGCTCTTGAATCTAATCATATGCATATTTAAACTTTATGTTCTGCCCGATAAAAGTGGTTGGAAGAGAGTATAATCAAGGTGAGAGGGGTCTTTGATGATGTTATTTATTTCCTGAGGCAGTGGGAAGTATAGATGAAGTCACAACTCGCTATAGTTTCTTGGGAAGAGCAGTTGCCAGACCATATTGCCATGCATCTAAATAGGATGCTTTCTATGGTGCATCTGTAAAAATTGGTAAGTGTCTTTATGTTGTACTTTCTTGACTGTTGCGCCAACTTGGGTAGACCAGAACAGATGGTTGGTGATCATCACTCCCAGGACCTTGAAGCTCTCAACCACCTCCACCTCAACACCACTGATGCAGACAAGAACGACCCTTCCATTGGAACGAAATCCCATCAAACAATAACAATTCACATGACAACTGACCTTGGATAAAAAGTGCACAACTGGAAAAATGGAGATGAGTTCCATTCCACTTGCAATACACAACAATAATTGATTTCCCTTCCTGATCCCTTGCTCTATCTACATCCTAACTTTTTGTGATCCATGCATCAGGAATCAAAGATCCGTCTGTAATGCAGCATTCTACAAGCTCTCTTCACTCTAACAAGTATACCTATGCTGTTTTACTATTCTTCTTGCCAAGGGGATAAGTTAACATTTTCCTACATTCTATTCCATTTGCAATTTTTGTGCCCACTCACTTAATGACTATATGTTGCTATGACACCATAACCTATTACTATGCAAATAAAAACTGTAGCAACACCTGGTCAAATGCCTTTTGAGATCAATTAAACTACATCTACAGGTCTCCTTTTACCATGTGGCCAGCATTTGATGCCAATCACTTATTGCTCTTGAGAAAATGGTGGTGAGCTGCCTTCTTGAACTACTGAAGTTCATTCAGTGTAGGTACACTCAAAGTGCTGTTAGAGAGGAAGTGCCAGGATTTTGAGTGACAGTGAAAGAAGGGTGAAATATTTCCATGTCAGGATGGTAAATGGCCTGGAGGGGAACTGGCAGCAAGTAGCTTTCCCACGTATCTGTTGCCTTTGTCCATGTAGATGGTGGTGCTTGTGCATTTCAAAAGGTGCTGTCTAAGGAATCTCATTGAACTTCTGCAGTGTAATTTGTAAATAATGCACATTGCTGGCTACTAAGTACCAGTGGTGGAGGGAGTGAATCGTTGAGAATGTAATGACAACCTGGATAGTAACAAGCTTGTGTTTTGTTGGAGCTGCACTCGTCCATCACACTCTTGAATTGTGCCTTGTAGGTGGCAGACAGGCTACGGGAGCAGTCAGGAAGCAGGTTGGGGAGACAGGAGGTGGATTATTTACCACAAGATTCTTAGCCTCTGACTGGCTCACAGTTAACAGTTTTTATATGGCTAGCCCAGTTCAATTTCAGGTCAACGGCAACACCTAAAATGTTGACTGCAAAGGATTCAGTATTGGTAATGCCATTGAATATCAAAGGGCAATGGTTAGACCCTCATTTGTTGGAGATAGTCATTGCCAGCACAAGTATTACTTTCCACTAGTCACCCCAAGACAGATATTGTAGACTTCTTGGTAGATTTGGACACGGAGGTGCCACAAAAGATGCTGAACACTGCTAATTGTTTGATGATGATTGAACATTCTCGCTCCTTGACTACATGATGGACACAGGGCCATTGATGAAGCAGCTGAAGATGGTTGGGCTAAGGATACTACCCTGAGGAACTTCTGGAGAGATGATGTGGAGCTCATTAATGCTATACTTGGTCAAATGCAGCCTTGAAGCCAAGGGCAGTTTTTCTCACCTTCCCTGTGAAATTCATTGATTTGTCCATATTTGCATCAAGGCTTTAAATGAAGACAAGAGCCAAGTGGCCCCAGCAGAACCCAAAAAGAGCGTCATTGAGCAGGTGAATGCAAAGAAAGTGCTGCTTGATAGCAGTGTTGATGATCGAGACCAGACTGATGTGAAGGCACTTAATGGGCCAGATTTGTCTTGCTTTGCATAAAGAGGATCTACATTATTGGAGAGATGAAGCTGCCTGGAAATAGCTTGGTGAGGAGTGCAGCAAGTTTTGAAGCTCAAGTCTGGTCAGGAGTATCCAGTGCAGTATTGCCTTTGGAGTATCCAATGCTTTCAGGAGTTGCTTGATATGATGTGGAAAAAATTAAATTGGCAGAAGACAGGCATCAGTGATGCTGGGAATTCTGAAACAGGCAGAGACAAAACATCTACTGTGCACTTCTGGCTGAAAGGTTTTAAAGTCATAGAGATGTACAGCATGGAAACAGACCCTTTGGTCCAACTCATCCATGCCGACCAGATATCCCAACCTAATCTAGTCCCAACTGCCAGCACCCAGCCCATATCCCTCCAAACCCTTCCTATTCTTGTACCTATCCAAATGCCTTTTAAATGTTGCAATTGTACCAGCCTCCACCACTTCCTCTGGCAGCTCATTTCATTCATGCACCACCCTTTGTATGGAAAAAGTTGCCCATTAGGTCTCTTTTATATCTTTCCCCTCTCACCCTAAACCTATACCCTCTAGTTCTGGATTCCCCCACTCCAGGGAAAAGACCTTGTCTATTTATCCTAACCACGCCTCATGATATTATAAACTTCTGATAAAAGATCATCCCTCAGCCTCCTTTGATGCTCCAGGGAAAACAGCCCCAACCTATTCAACCGCTCCCTATAGCTCAACTCCTTCAATCCTGGCAACATCCTTATAAATTCTTTCTGAACCTCTCCAAGTTTCACAACACCCTTCTGATAGAAACATCCCCTCCTCAAAGAACTGTAATAATTTAGGTAAACACTATTTCCCCATCGCAAAACCACACTGACTTTGCCCAACTGCATTAAGATTTTCTAACGCCCCTGCTATAGCATCCATGTTAAGAGATTCTAATAGATTTTCCTTCTGACAGATGTTCGGCTGTCTAGTTCCTCCTTTCTCAAATTGCATGTTCACTATTTTCCAATCTGATGGGACCTTTCCAGAAGCAAAATCATTTTAGAAAATTAAAATTAATGCATCTGCTGTTTTAACAACCACTTCTTTCAAGACTCTAGAATAAAGTCTATCAGGACCAGGGGATTTATGAGCATTTAGATTTAATAATACTTTCATTAAATTTTCCCTACTTCTTCCTTTTTACCTCTTGATGTACCATTATCTTTGCAAGTTATTTGTCTTTACAGTGCACACACATTGACTGTTTCTTCATTTACCATTAATTTTCCAGACTTTCTTTCTGGATGACCAATGCTTATTTTAGGTACTCTTTCAGTTAAAGATACAGAGTTACAAATCAATGTTTTGTTTGGCTGAACAGCATTTTGAAAAAAGGAACCTATTAGCATAGAATGAATTTATGAGTAAACATACTTGTTTAAACCTTCCTTTTCATTTCACACATCTGCTCTCCAGAGCTCTCAGTCAAACAGCTTATATAATATATTATAGGGTACACACATATCTTTGCTATTATATTTTTCAGTAACCCGCAATTCTCCTTTTAAAGCAGAAAATGTGTTTGCTAAAATAGTTTCAATAAAGACACCAATTCTATTCAAAGGTGACAGCTTTGAAAAGTAGCAGGACACTGGCATCATCTTATAAATTTGGTATACCCAAAGACACTAAGGAATGTGTTCATATAGTCAACTCATTGATATCAGCCCAGTAGCCTGGCAGAAATAAAGCAAAGGGAGGGGAAGACATATGCACATCCACTGTGGCATACTTCTCAATGTTTGTTTCAGCCACAGATTGATATGGTCTTGCCTAGATAAACACCTTCAAACATTGTCAAGTGGAAAGATGTGCAATGTAATATTTAAAACCATCCCGCTAGCTCTTACCATTATGAACTTCTATGTCCATATTTATATTGGAAAACATCAATGTAAATGAGTCACAGAATAACGAACATATCCCACAGGAAGTGCTTTTACAGCTCCTCAGCTTGGTTTGTCCCACAACTCTTTAGCCTATGTTGCAGGGAAAAGTTTCTTGCTTCAAAACTTGCCAAAACATTTTTGTTATTTAATTATAAAGTTATTTAAATCAAAGTGCTATTAAAATAAAAGATTGCAGGATTTCAACATGGATATTAATTTATGCCTGTATGCCCTAGTCCAATAATCTACCACTCTCTAACTGCACTTCATTTTAATAGCTGATCTAGAGTTTAATTGACAACATCACTGAATATTAACATTTAAAACTTACCTTCATAAAGGAAATATCCTCTGTTCTGTCCCACATTTTTTGGACAGAGTTGAGTAATTTTTTAGCCTCCTCTAGTCGCTCATTTAGCTGATGTACTTGTGATGCATTTTCGTCACAGAATTTTGTTCGTGTTTTATCAATGAGTTCCAAAGTCTTCCCCAGATCCTCTTCCAAGATCTGACGCATTTTCTCATACTGCAGGCGTACTTCCTCTTTTAATTGCTGGACTTTTTCCTAAAAAGGCAGTGGCAGAAAATTATCCAATGCACACCAGCTGGAGAACAGCAACTAGCTATTGGAGACAGGGAGAGTGGAGGGGAAAGGGGGTGAAAGCAGGAGAAGTGGAGGAGAGAATTTAGCGACTATTCTAGGAAAATGATTAGAAAGAAAAATCATAAAAGTCTGAAGTAAATCTAGCCCAACTTCTCTCTCAGCAGGCCTCACTGTCTGAAACAAATGCCATTTAGTCTTATCTATGGATATAGCTATCCTAGAAATTGTGTAAGTCTTGCTGTTCGCACACACTCTCATGTCATTGCCAGTAGGAGGGCAGTGCAGAACCTTTTCTTTTTAATATGGAAATACCATACCTTAGCCTTCTGTCTATCTACTGGATGTCCCAATTCACTAAATGCAGACAGAATTGAAAAAAATTGAAGACCCACAACATGTCAAATAGTTTCCTTCTTTCATCGGAAAGAGCGAACACAAACCTTTCCAATATTCTTGGTCTCAGCAATGTGTGCACTACACATTTCTCATTGACCAAACTTACATTTGGCCCCAGCTGTATGTTTTTGCCTTTGCTTGATGTGTAACCATGACTGCAGCCACCTTGGACATAGCATTGTTGGATTGTTAGGAATTATTTTGTACGAAGCACTTCTTATAAATGTTCAAACAGCAGCCAATATCAGATGTTTTCCCTTCCTAATGTCAGGTTTTGAAGTCCTAATGTAAGTGCATTTATCAATACTTGAAGGCCACTGAACTTTAGTCGAGTCAATTCATAATATTTACAATGGGAAAACTTCCCTTGGGTAAAAACAAAAGAATATAAGCAATTAAAGAAACATTGGAACATTCTTTTTTAAACTTTGAGAAATCTGACAGATACCATTTATGAGGGCATCAAGAATGCACAGGAAATAAAAGATGCCCCATACACTCCCAAAGGCATTGTAATAGCTTTTTTTAAGAAAGGAAACTAGGGATAATTCCAAACACGACCAAGAGTCTTTGAAGATTCTGTTAAATACAATATATTAAAAAATTATACTAAAACTGTATAGTTAAATATTGTATTGTAAATCAGAAGCAATACTGAAAACCTATCACATTGTGCAAGGTTTGTGAAGGTTTATAGCTCAGGTTGAGGTTTAGGGTGTAGGTTTGCTCACTGAGCTATAAGTTTGATGTCCAGGCGTTTCATTACCTGGCCAGGTAACATCATCAGTGGTGACCTCCAAGAGAAGCGAAGCTGTTGTCTCCTGCTTTCTATTTATATCTTTCTCCTGGATGGGGTTCCTGGGGTTTGTGGTGATGTTATTTCCTGTTCGTTTTCTGAGGGGTTGATAGATGGTATCTAGATCTATGTTTGTTTATGGCATTGTGGTTGGAGTGCCAGGCCTCCAGGAATTCTCTGACATGTCTTTGCTTAGCCTGTCCCAGTCGAAATGGTGGGTTTTTTCATCTGTGTGTAGGGCTACGAGGGAGAGAGGGTCGTGTCTTTTTGTGGCTAGCTGGTGTTCGTGTATCCTGGTGGCTAACTTTCTTCCTGTTTGTCCTACATAGTGTTTGTGGCAGTCCTTGCATGGAATTTTGTTGATGACGTTGGTTTTGTCCATGGGTTGTACTGGGTCTTTTAAGTTTGTTAGTTTTTGTTTGAGAATGTTGGTGGGTTTGTGTGCTACTAGGATTCCGAGGGGTCTCAGTAGTCTGGCTGTCATTTCTGAAACTTCTTTGATATATGGTCAGATGGTTAGTGTTTCTGGCTGTGTTTTTTCTGCTTGTCGTGGTTTGTTCTTGCAGAATCTGAGGACTGTATTTTTTGATTAATTTTTGAGACCGTTAACATCATCAACACCACCCTCACAGGCAACCCCTCAGAAAACAAACAGGAAATGACATCACCACAAACCCCAGGTACACCACCCAGGACAAACATATAAATAGAAAGCAGGAGACAACAGCCTCGCTTCACTTCACTTGGAGGTTGCCACTGATTATGTTACCTAGCCAGGTAATGAAATGTCTGGATATCAAACCTACAGCAAACCTACACCTTATCACATTGCATTCAGACTGCACAAGAGAGAGAGATTCGAAGTATTTCAAGCACTGGAGGCAGGACAACTAACAACTTCAGGGCTAATTCTCAGTCAGAGAATGAATTGCAAGGGAAGGTTATATAGGCTAAAGATTTCACAACCTGTAAGAAGGTCAAATTGACTATATGACCTTCCTCATCCATAATTATACAATTTCTACCCCCCCTCTCTCCTATCCACACTCCCCAGATAACAAACTGAAAATTTAGTTTTACAATAATACAATTGGGGTTACCAACAGAACACTGTAATAATTTGTACATGTATGATTTGCTACAAGGTGGTCATAGCTAACAATTACAGATATTCACTTCAGTTTGCTATTCTTTGCTGAAGGAATTAAATAGACTGAATATCTATCAATTGTAACATCTCTTCCACATTAGATAACAGACATACTTCCAGCAGGAGGACATGACTGAACATCAACAGTCACAAACAGTGGAACGTACAGAACTTAAGTACCTACTAAAAGCTGAATTACTATGAGAAAGCACACACCCTCTCCGGTATCCTATATTCCTCCCTCATCATGCAGGTCTGAACGTAGTTGCGCCTTCCCTCATTTCCCACCCATCCCCATATCAAACTTTCTGCCTACTTTGCTCTTGATGTCCACTATCCGCCTGTTTCCTCTTATTTACTTATTTCAAGCAATGTACCAAAACAAACACTGGTCAATCAGTTTTAGTGATGTTGAGTTAGGGGAAGTTTGTTTTAAGTACCAGAGTATCCTCTCAAATTTTTGTACTATTGTGACCTTTTATGCTCACAGCTTGGTTTTATGTCTTATCCAAATGGATATACCCAAGATTAAAGCACTCCTCCATCTACTCTAACAGTACTGATGTTAAGTATCGAAATTGAGCATGAATCAATAATCTGATTTAAATAGTAGTTGAGGGAAAGGTAGCACCCAGTTTGACACCCCCTCCCAAAAATCAGTAAATTAGGAACACAGGAACAGGAGTAGGCTATTCAGCCCCTCAAGCCTGTTCTGTCATTCAGTGAGATCATGGCTGATCTGTGGCCTAACTGCATTCACCTGCCTTTGGTTCATATCCCTTAATAAACATTTATCTATCTCAGATTTAAAATTAACAACTGATCATGCATCCATTGCTGTTTGCGGAAGAGTTCCAAACCTCTACCACCCTTTGTGTGCAGAAATGCTCCTAACATCTTTCCTGAATGGTCTGGACCACAAATTCAGCGACACTGAAGGAACAGCGATATATTTCCAAGTCAGGATGGTGAGCAGCTTGAAGGGAACTTGCTGGTGATGGTGCTCCCATGTATTTGCTGCCTTTATTCTTCGAGATGTTAGTGGTTGTGTATTTGGAAGCACTAAGGAGCCTCGCTGAATTTTTGTACGGCTTCTTGCATACGCCCCCTAGTGGTAGAATCCCCAAAGTTTGTGAGAAGATTTGTAGCTTGGGTGACCGTTGTTGTGGTTCTGTTCGCCGAGCTGGGAATTTGTGTTGAGACGTTTCGTCCCCTGTCTAGGTGACATCCTCAGTGCTTGAGAGCCTCCTGTGAAGCGCTTCTGTGATCTTTCCTCCGGCATTTGTAGTGGTTTGAAGTGGTCAGCTGGAACTGACAACTGGAAGCGACAGATTCAAACCACTACAAATGCCGGAGGAAAGATCACAGAAGCGCTTCACAGGAGGCTCCCAAGCACCGAGGATGTCACCTAGACAGGGGACGAAACGAATGCAACACAAATTCCCAGCTCGGCAAACAGAACCACAACAGGTAGAATCCCCATCCAGTGAAAATAATTTACTTCTAGTCTTTTCCTGTTAATATCTTGAAAATTTTTGCCAGATTACCCCTTAACCATCTCAACGCTAAAGAAAATATGCATAATTTTTGTAATCTCTCCTCATAATTTAATTCTTGAAGTCCAGGTAACATCCTAGCTAACCTATCTCAAAGGCCAATATATCTTCCTATGGTGTGGTTCACAGATCTGTTCATGGTATTCCAAGTGGAGTCTAACCAAGGTTTTGTAAAACTACAGCATAATTTCTGCATCCTTGTATTTCTTATCTTCTGAATCCATTTGAGATATTTTAAAGGTCAATGCTCCTGAACTCCCACCCAGTTCCTTTGGGCATCCATTGTATTTAACTATCTGGAAAGTAACCTGATCTATTCTTTCTCGGTCCAAAATGGATAATGTCATACTTACTTGTACTCCAACTGCCACACTTTTGCCTATTCACTGAGTCTATCAAAATCCCTTTGTAATTTTATGCTTGATCTACAGTGCCCATACAATGGATTACAATTTACCATTCTATTATCCAAGCTGTTAATAATCATGTGACTAACTGAGGACCAAAAGATCCTTGTGGTACCACTGGTTACATTAGGATACAAAGTGTGTACAGAATTTGACAGGAAATAGAATCTTGAGGTGTAGAGGTGAATTTAAAACAGGAGAATTCCAACATTATACCTAACTGATAATGGCAAACAACGACCTGCTTCCTTAATGGCACCATTCATCAGCTTGATGACAACAATCCTCCAAATTAAGTCCAAGAGTAAATGTCAAGGTTTCAACAAACTACATTAAACTGTCTCCATTTAATATTGATGCGACCACAAAGGAATTGAGTCACACGACTCAGGTTGAAACATTGATTCTACTCACCTCAATTACACTTTTATCAGTTTTCAGTTTGTAGATTTGTTCTTCAATATCCTGTTCTCTTTCTGACAGTCTCTCTTGTTGTTTCATCAAGATTTGCTTTAAAAGAAAAAGAATTACTGTTAAAAATGCTCACCAAATTCAAAGAAAACACATCATAACAGAAAAAGAAATTGCTTCTAACAGCAAATTTGTTTAACGCCACATCAAGAATTTTACTAGCCACTCCATATTGCACAAGAACCACAACAGCACTACAACATGAGTCGTAGCAATCTCATACTACAGCTGCAACCTCAAAGAAACTTGTGCATTTACTAATTCTGGCCACGTGGAAGATCCTGTTTTAAACAAAAATCAGTTTTCTCCACTAGCTTCAATAGCCTAGCAAGTAGACAAGGATCACTGCTAGTTTTCACATTGGGAGCCAATTGCACATTATCCAATACGAAAATGACCTACAGGTTTGAATGGACCAGTAGGAGTAATTGTGCAAATGTTAAGTGTACATCATAACTAGAGAAATATTTATCACCTTTTCAACCTGACATCAGCAACCTGATATTTCCAAGTCACTATTTGATTTCCATACCCCTAATCTAACTAAAATTGGCTTGTCATTTTTAAATTTTATTTATTGGATATGGGCATCACTGATTGGGCCAGCATTTGCTGCCTATGCCTACCTGCCCTTGAGAAGATGGTGACGGGTTGCCCTCCTTGAACTGCAATCCATATGGTATAAGTAAACCCACAATAGTGTAAGGAAGGGAGTGCCAAGAATTTGACTGTGATATTGAAGGAACAATGATATATTTCCAAGTCAGGATGGTGAGTGGCTTGGAGGGAACTTGCAGATGGTGTGTTCCCACTTATCTGCTGTCCTTGTTATTTTAGATATTAGCAGTTGCCCATTTGGAAAGTGCTGTCTAAGGAACCTTACTGAATTTTTTTTTAGTGTTTTTTGTATATGGTACACACACCATATGTCCCAAATGGTATCAAGTTTCTTAATTGTTAGATTTACACTCATCCAATAAAGTGGGGAGTATTCCAACACATTCCTCCTACTGTGCCTTGTAGATAGTGTTCAGGCTTTGAGGAGTCAGGAGGTAAGTTACTCACGGCAGCATTCTTGGCCTCTGAACAGATCTTGTAGCTACTGTATTTATATGGTGAATCCAGTCGAGTTTCTGATTAATGGTAACCCTCAGGATATTTTTAGTGGGGGATTCAGTAACGATCATGTCATTGAATGACAAGTGACAATAGTTAGATTCTCTCTTTGGAGAAGGTGCCTAACATGAAAGGATTTGACCTTTCACTGGATTTCTCAATATTAGTTTCAGATTGAAGTTTCCAAATCCTCACCAGCAGACCGCCTGATCTCTGGTATGAGAAAACAAAAAACACAAATTGGTGGCACAACATATCAAGTTCAAGAGTGGCTGAAGCTGGCAACTACAATAACTAACTTAGTCATGAATGGTACACAGCATTGGGGAATTTAGAAAAAAAACATTCAATGGACAAACAATTCAATCTTGGTTTTATTTATTTTCTCTATTTCTCTCTCACTGTCCTCAAATTACTTTGCAGTCCTCAGTCCAAGTTTACCTTTTTCCTCTAAAGTTTGTTCATATGCTTGTGAATTTGTAAAAAAAAAAAAATCAGAAAACAGCCAAAAAGACCAGGACAATGAACACAGAGACAATCTGATGGAGGAAGTAAGATATATTTCTTCACAGGAAATGGCCTTTCAACTTCCCAAGGCAGGCGAATGCACCAGCTGTACTTCCATAACAGAACATTATTTTTAGATTATGAATCTACAAACAGCAGTACCTCAAAATTCACCACAGGTTCTGCACATGACCAGAATTATTTCTTGACCATCCAGATGCCTTAATAGTGATTAAATTCGCCAATAATGGACATTTTCAAATACATAGCTCTGGGCCTACACGTTTACATCCATGTTAGCCAGCAAATCTCACTAGGCGTAGATTTTATCCTGACCTTAGTTGAACCTTCACAGATATGAAATACAAATCACTATTCAATACAGAAAACGCAGAAAAAGAAAAACTATTTAAAGCAAACTGAAGCACTGTAGTGCCAGACTTATGGTAGATTTGCAATGATCACTACAATAAAGGTTTCTCTTTACAACAGAGTGAGGTTGATGGTGAGGACAAATCCCACCCTTAGCGTAATGCTGTAAACAAAATCCAGAGGTAAGTAGAGGATACAACAAGTAAACTGAACATCAATGGAATCTTCAATTTCTAGTTGTCTGATCACAGGTAACTGAATGTGATAAACAGATTACAGGAAAAAAAGTTAAGAGGCTTTGGGGAAAAATACAAGATTTAGGGCATGGGCAGATTCTTCTTGAGTCTAAGCAAATTAAACAGAATACATCTCTCTGAAAACTGATGAGCCTTTAATTTGGTAAGAATTCTTTACTGTTTTTGGATGTACCAAAGGACAATCTCTTCTCAGGGCTCCAAATTCAGGCCGGCTTTCCTCAACGAAAAGGCAGGTCAACAAAATGTGTCTGGAATGCAGTACACCAAAGAATGGCGTCAGAGTCATGGGTGAGGGAACCCAGCACAGGAGAAGTAATGGCACTGGAAAACCTTTAGTAGGTGATAAGGCCTGTGGATGTGTGACAAGCCCTTTGTACAAACAACTCAAGCTTCAATTTGGAGCATGTACTCAGCCAGAAAAACATTTTCTGGGAAAGTCCCAATATAAAATAAACTAGAGCGTAAAACTTCTGCAAATGCTGAAAACAAACTCTGTTGTATTGACTTTAGTGAGATGCAGCATTTATCAGAACCTTGCAACATGCTCTAACTCGAAAAATATGTGCCATTATGAGAAATATATTTTCTGATTACGTTCATGAATGGCATAGAACAAATGAGGTCAATGTTTTCTAGATTTTGCGATTAGCATCAATATTGAATGCTAATATATCCAAATTTAATTTTTGCAGCATTGCTGGAAGTGAGCAGCAAACCCAATCGCACCAAGAAATGGTCAATCTCCACATTACTACTTAAGCTGAGATCTGTTGATAATGGTTTAGTTTGCACTGTAACTTATCCACTGACCATGAAGGGTATGTCAATAATAGACCTGGCCACAGAACTCTTTACAGATCCCCAGAAACCAAGGCCGAAATAAACAATATCGACTCTGGCCCATGTTGCATACTTTCTAAGTAACGCGGTTGTACGAGTGCACTCCTTTTATAAACACCATACAATGACTTCACATAATGTGTGCTGGGGCTTTAAGTTGAGAGACCAAAAGGTCCTTTTTTTTTCTAATACAGAAGTGTAATTACAAGGCAATTGAACAACAGATAGCACACGTCAATTTATATTTGCAACTGTAGGGAATTATAATTTGGTCCAGATTTTCTTTTTTGCCTGTATGCACATTTTTAAGTCCTGGTTTTGCTAGGCACTTGAAAAGGCAGAACTAAAAATTGAATTTCACATTAAAAAACAACTACCTCGACTTATTCACAAAATATCTTGCATGCATAAAGAATGTAGATGAAGCCGACATACTTTGAACTATAAGCGTGGGTACATTTGAATCCTCCAAATAAGGGAAGGGTGCTTTCTGTTAGACCACAGAATACAAACGAATGTAAAAGATACCAAATTATAGTGATGAGGACACAAGATATAACAGCAGAATCAGGCCTTTCGGCCCATCAAGTCTGCTCTGCCATTCAATCATGACTAATATGTTTCAACTCCATTCTCCTGCCTTCTCCCCATAACTCTTGATTCCCTTACTAATCAAAAACCTATCTGTGACTTAAATACACTCAATGACTTGGCATCCACAGTCCTCGTTGGTAATGAATTCCACAGATTTACCACACTCTAGGTGAAGAAATGCCTCATCTCAGTTACAAGGACCAACCTCTTCACTAAGACAGTGTCCTCGGGTCATAGTCTCTCCTACTAGTGGAAGTATCTTCTCCACATTCACTCTATCCAGGCCTCTCAGTACTGCATAAGGTTCAATAAGATTGCCTACCACCCCATTCTTCTAAACTCTAGAGTACAGACCCAGAATCCCTGGGATCATTTTGGCAAACCTCCTTTGGAATCCCTCCAAGGCCAGCAAATCCCTTCCCTAGATATGGGATCCAAAACAGCTTACAATATTCCAAATGTGGTCTGATCAGAGCATTTACACAACCTCAGCAATACACCCCTGCTCTTGTATTCTAGATCTATTGAAAATGAATGCTAACATTGCATTTGCCTTCTTAACAGCCAACTGAACCTAAATGTTAACTTTACCAGAACCCTGACTTTTTTAAAGCAAGGAATGAAGTCAACAGCTTAATGCATGCTACAACAGGACAGTCAAGGACTTTCAAATGAATAAGAGATTTATGGCTGTAAACTACTGGAAGACCTGATTTTTGGGAAAAGAAGAGCGTGCTAATTGTTGGTTAACAGCCATTTCTTGTCTTTGTTTTCTGTTCTTGCAAACCCAAGAGCCAGCAATGAAGATATCCCAGATTCTGAAAGTCTCTCTCCTGAAATTAGCTTCTGAGAAGCTCCTAGGAAATCGATAAAAAGTTTCCAAATGTCAGTATTTCTAACTACCTTGCAAAATCATACAGCACAGAAACAGATCCTTTGGTACAACTAGTCTATGCTGACCATAATTCCAACCTAAACTAGTTCCACCTGCCTAAACCTGGCCCAAATTCCTCCAAACATTTCTTACTCATGTATTTATCCAAGTATCTTTTAAACATTATAACTATACCCGCCTCCACCACTTCTTCTGAAAATTCATTCCACACACAAACCACTGTGTAAGAAAAAAAAATGCCACTTATGTCTTTTTAAAAAATCTTTCTTTCAAAATCTGGAAAGTTGGGCTGTGACCAATTTCCAAATACTCTAATTCAGATGATTGCAATGAGAACTGAACATCTTCCATCACTCAACAGTTGTCAGCAATTTGATTTTGTCAACAGGAAACCCAGTGGATGAGGAGTCACCACATACTAACTTTTGCTTCCAGATTCTCTGTCATTAGGCTTGTATTCCCGTTTTTTTAAAGAAAAGAATCATTTCGCCATCCTTGTCTGTTGTGCAAGTGTGTCTGTTTGGGATTAACTGGATACAGTTTTATTTTCTGATTATATCTTAAATATTAACCAGCTGTTTGAATTTGCTTTTAGGAATAAGATGTGTTCCAACAAACATTTTATTTTGAATTAATTAAAGATCCTGGTGAATGCATGCTTAATTCTGGATAGTAGTTCTAATAAAAAAAAATTGACCATTTTGGTATTTGAATCTACACATTAATATGAATGGTGCAAACAGTGAAGTGTTTGACTCAATTATCAGTGCATTCCTCTAGCTACATTTGTAACACTAAGGCCAATACAGGCAGTTTTATGCTATGAATACACATACACAAACTAGACTCTCTTCGCCTTAATCTATAGAAACGTTGAGTGGTAGTCGTGCTGATTTCAAATCCATATCCAAGAGATAAAACAGTGTTACACAAAGTCAGCACAGCCAATGAAATTTCATAATAGTGTACACAGAATGATTCATCATGTATTGGGCACAATTAATGGCTCATTAGGTCAGGATCAGTACATTATCTATATTGCAGACTTTTTAAGTTATCACATACTAGAAAAGATCCCAATATTAAGATTTAGATGATCATTATAATTATACCTTGGATTAACTCATCACCTCCACTACTCAATTATACAGATACATCCAAAAATGTAGCAAATAATGTTCTGCAGAAAACCTACAACGTTCTTAATGGTTCAAAACATCACAAAGCATAAAGTAAAGCATAATTAATTAAGAAACAAAAAGTCTTTTTATCATGAAGGAAATGTTCAAATCTGAAGATTATCAGAGCAAGGAACAGAAGAAAGCAATGAGTTATAAATGTTTACAGTTTTAAACAGGAGGTTCCAACTCCACACCAAATGAGACGAGGCTGGGGGAGAACAGAAGAAGTGGTAAACAGAAAAGAACATGAGAGAATTTGGATTTCAGGAGCAATAGTAACAACAGTTGCATTGATAAAAGCAATAAAAAAAAGGAAAAGAGCACTGGAAACTAGAATTGAAGCGTAGGCAATGATCTTTGTATATTGATGAAAAACGTGCCAGCATTTAGAGTCATAGAGATGTACAGCATGGAAACAGACCCTTCGGTCTAACCGTCCATGCCGGCCAGATATCCCAACCCAATCTAGTCCCACCTGCCAGCACCCGGCCCATATCCCTCCAAACCCTCCCTAAATATATACCAATCCAAATGCCTCTTAAATGTTGCAATTGTACCAGCCTCCGCCACATCCTCTGGCAGCTCATTCCATACACATACCACCCTCTGCATGCAAAAGTTGCCCCTTAGGCCTCTTTTATATCTTTCCCCTCTCACCCTAAACCTATGCCTTCAAGTTCTGGACTCCCCATGCCCCTCATAATTTTGTAAACCTCTAAAGGTCACCCCTCAGCCTCCGACGCTCCAGGGAAAACAGCCCCAACCTGTTCAGCCTCTGAGAGAGAGAGAGAGAGAGCTCAAATCCTCCAACCCTGACAACATCCTTGTAAATCTTTTCTGAACCCTTTCAAGTTTCACAACATCTTTTCGATAGGAAGAAGACCAGAATTGCATGCAATATTCCAACAGTGGCCTAACCAATGTCCTGTACAGTCGCAACATGACCTCCCAACTGCTGTACTCAATACTCTGACCAATAAAGGAAAGCATACCAAACATCTTCTTCACTATCCTATCTACCTGCGACTCCACTTTCAAGAAGCTATGAACCTGCATTCCAAGGTCTCTTTGTTCAGCAACACTTCCTAGGACTCTACCATTAAGTGTATAAGTCCTGCGAAGATTTGCTTTCCCAAAATGCAGCACCTCGCATTTATCTGAATTAAACTCCATCTGCCACTTCACAGCCCATTGGCCCATCTGGTCAAAATCCTGTTGTAATCGGAGGGAACCCTCATTGCTGTCCACTACACCTCCAATTTGTGTCATCTGCAAACTTACTAACTGTACCTCTTATGCTCGCATCCAAATCATTATTTGTAAATGACAAAAAGTAGAGGACCCAGCACCGATCCTTTTGGCACTGCACCGGTCACAGGGCTCCAGTCTGAAAAACAACTCTCCACCACCACCCTCTGTCTTGTACCTTTGAGCCAGTTCTGTATCCAAAAGACTAGTTCTCCCTGTATTCCATGAGATCTAACCTTGCTAATCAGTCTCCCATGGGGAACCTTGTCGAACGCCTTACTGAAGTCCATATAGATCACATCTACTGCTCTGCCCTCATCAATCTTCTTTGTTACTTCTTCAAAAAACTCAATCAAGTTTGTGAGACATGATTTCCCATGCACAAAGCCATGTCGACTATCCCGAATCAGTCCTTGCCTTTCCAAATACATGTACATCCTGTCCCTCAGGATTCCCTTCAACAACTTGCCAACCAGCAAGGTCAGGCTCACCGGTCTATAGTTCCCTGGCTTGTCTTTACCGCCCTTCTTAAACAGTGGCACCACGTTTGCCAGCCTCCAGTTTTCCGGCACCTCACCTGTGACTATCGATGATACAAATATCTCAGCAAGAGGCCCAGCAATCACTTCCCTAGCTTCCCACAGAGTTCTCGGGTACACCTGAGCAGGTCCTGGGGATTAATCCACTTTTATGTGTTTCAAGACATCCAGCACTTCCTCCTCTGTAATCTGGACATTTTGCAAGATGTCACCATCTATTTCCCTACAGTCTATATCTTCCAGATCCTTTTCCACAGTAAATATTGATGCAAAATATTTATTTAGCATCTCCCCCATTTTCTGTGGCTCCACACAATGGCCGCCTTGCTGATCTTTGAGGGGCCCTATTCTCTCCCTAGTTATCCTTTTATCCTTAATATATTTGTAAAAACCCTTTGGATTCTCCTTAATTCTATTTGCCAAAGCTATCTCATGTCCCCGTTTGCCCTCCTGATTTCCCTCTTCACTATACTCCTACTTCCTTTATACTCTTTTAAAGATTCACTTGATCTATCCTGTCTATACCTGACATATGCTTCCTTCTTTCTCTTAACTAAACCCTCAATTTCTTTAGTCATCCAGCATTCCATATACCTACCAGCCTTCCCTTTCATCCTGACAGGAATATACTTTCTCTGGATTCTTGTTATCTCATTTCTGAAGGCTTCCCATTTTCCAGCCGTCCCGTTACCTGCGAGCATTTGACTCCAATCAGCTTTCAAAGGGTCTTGCCCAATACCGTCAAAATTGGCCTTTCTCCAATTTAGAACTCCAACTTTTAGATCTGGTCTATCCTTTCCCATCACTATTTTAAAACGAATAGAATTATGGTCGCTGGCCCCAAAGTGCTCCCCCACTGACACCTCAGTCACTTGCCCTGCCTCATTTCCCAAGAGTAGGTACATCCACATACTGAATCAGAAAATTGTCTTGTACACACTTAACAAATTCCTCTCCATCTAAACCTTTAACACTATGGCAGTTCCAGTCGATGTTTGGAAAGTTACAATCCCCTACCATAACTACCCTATTATTCTTACAGATAGCTGAGATTTCCTTTCAAGTTTGTTTCTCAATTTCCCTCTGACTATTGGGGGGAGGTCTTTCATACAATCTTAATAAGGTGATCGTCCCTTTCTTATTTCTCAGTTCTACCCAAATAACTTCCCTGATGTATTTCTGGGAATATCCTCCCTCAGCACAGCTATGCTATCCCTTATCAAATTTGCCACTCCCTCTTCTCTCTTGCCTCCCTTTCTATCCATCCTGTAGCATTTGTATGTTGGAACATTAAGCTGCCAGTCCTGCCCATCCCTGAGCCATGTTTCCGTAATTGCTATAATATCCCAGTCCCATGTTCCTAACCACGCTCTGACTTCATCTGCCCTCCCTGTTAGGCCCCCTGCATTGAAATAAATGCAGTTTAATTTATTAGTCCTACCTTGTCCCTGCTTGTTTGACTCACTTCTGTTCTCAGCTGTACCCGTCTCAGATCAATCTCTTTCCTTACTATCTCTCTGGGTCCCATCCCCCCCCTTCCCCTCCACCTTGCCCGTTTAAATCCTCCCAAGCAGTTCTAGCAAATTTCCCTGCCAGTATATTAGTCCCCTTCCAATTTAGGTGCAATCCGTCCTTCTTGTACAGGTCACTTCTACCCCAAAAGAGATTCCAATGATCCAAAAATGTGAATCCTTCTCCTATACACCAGCTCTTCAGCCATGCATTCATCTGCTCTATCCGCCTATTCCTGCCCTCACTAGCTCGTAGCACTGGGAGTAATCCAGAAATTACTACCCTTGAGGATCTTCTTTTTAAATTTCTGCCTAACTCTCTAATCTCCCTTCAGAATCTCAACCTTTTCCCTTCCAATGTCGTTGGTTCCAATGTGGACAATGACCTCCTGCTGGCCCCGCTCCCCCATGAGAACATTCTGCACCCTTTCTGAGACATCCTTGATCCTGGCACCAGGGAAACAACACACCATTCTGCTTTTTCTCTGCTGACCACAGAAATGTCTGTCTGTACCTCTGACTACAGAATCCCCTAACACAATTGATCTCTTGGAAGCCGATGTACCCGTCGTTGCATTAGAGCCAGTCTCAATACCATAAACTTGGCTGTTCATGCTACGTTCCCCTGAGAATCCATCACCCCCTACATTTTCCAAAACAGCATACCTGTTTGAAATGGGAATATCCACAAAAGACTCCTGCACTAGCTCCCTACCTCTCTTATTCTGGATTAGTGGTGCTAGAAGAGCACAGCAGTTCAGGCAGCATCCGAGGAGCAGTAAAATCGACGTTTTGGGCAAAAGCCCTTCATCAGGAATAAAGGCATAAAGCTTGTAAGGTGGAGAGACAAGCTAGAGGAGGGTGGGGGTGGGGAGAAAGTAGCATAGAGTACAATAGGTGAGTGGGGGAGAGGATGAAGGTGATAGGTCAGGGAGGAGGGTGGAGTGGATAGGTGGAAAAGAAGATAGGCAGGTAGGACAAGTCTTGGGGACAGTGCTGAGCTGGAGGTTTGGAACTAGGGTGAGACGGGAGAAGGGGAAGTGAGGAAACTGTTGAAGTCCACATCGATGCCCTGGGGCTTAAGTGTTCTGAGGTGGAAGATGAGGCGTTCTTCCTCCAGGCGTCTGGTGGTGAGGGAGTGGCAGGAGAAATTGTTATGGGTGAGGACCTGTTCGGCCAAACGAATGAGAATGTCGGTGGAAGGGTACTGTTGGGGACGTCGGGAGAGGAAAAAATGAAGGGCTTGGAGGCACTGGTACTGTTGAGGACGTCGTGAGTCCCAACAGTACCCTTGCACCAACACTCTCGTTTGACTGAACTGGTCCTCACCCTTAATTTCTCCTTCAAATCCTCCCACTTCCTCCAGACCAAATGGGTAGCCATGGGCACACGTATGGGCCCCAGCTATGCCTGTCTCTTCGTTGGCTACTTAGCACAGTCCATCTTCCGTAGTTACACCGGCACCACTCCCCACCTCTTCCTCCGCTCCATTGATGACTGCATTGGTGCCACCTCATGCTCCCGCGAGGAGGTTGAGCAATTCATCAACTTCACCAACACATTCCACCCTGACCTTAAATTTACCTGGACCATCTCTGACACCGCCTTCCCCCTCCTGGACCTCTCCATCTCCATTAATGACAACCGACTTGACACTGACATTTTTTACAAACCCACCGACTCCCACAGCTACCTGGATTACACCTCTTCCCACCCTATCTCTTGCAAAAATGCCATCCCGTATTCCCAATTCCTCCGCCTCCACCGGATCTGCTCCCAGGAGGACCAGTTCCACCACAGAACATACCAGATGGCATCCTTCTTTAGAGACCGCAATTTTCCTTCCCACGTGGTTAAAGATGCCCTCCAACGCATCTCATCCATATCCCGCACATCCGGCCTCAGACCCCACTCCTCCAATCGTAACAAGGAGAACGCTCACCTTCCACCCTACCAACCTTTGCATAAACCAAATCATCTGCCGACATTTCCACCACCTCCAAAAAGACCCCACCACCAGGGATAGATTTCCCTCCCCACCCCTTTCCGTCTTCCGCAAAGACCGTTCCCTCCGTGACTACCTGGTCAGGTCCACGCCCAACAACCCACCCTCCCATCCTGGCACCTTCCCCTGCCACCGCAGGAATTGCAAAACCTGCGACCACACCTCCTCCCTCACCTCCAACCAACGCCCTAAAGGAGCCTTCCACATCCAAAGTTTTACCTGCACATCCACCAATATCATTTATTGTATCCGTTGCTCCTGATGCGGTCTCCTCTACATTGGGGAGACTGGACGCCTCCTAGAAGAGCGCTTTAGGGAACATCTCAGGGACACCCGCACCAATCAACCACACCACCCTGTGACTCAACATTTCAACTATACTCTCACTCTGCCAAGGACATGGAGGTCCTGGGCCTCCTTCACTGCCACTCCCTCACCACCAGACGCCTTGAGGAAGAACGCCTCATCTTCCGCCTCGGAACACTTCAACCCCAGGGCATCAATGTGGACTAGTTTAATCAAGAGACTTATCTCCAAAAAACATATAATCAAGAAAGAATCCACTATACTCACTATTGCAGTCTTTCTCTTGGACAGACTGAAAACAACAATTAACTTAACTTATCTGATTCTGTGCTGTGAACTTCGCCCAACAGTTCCTCCAAGATTAGTTGTGAATTTTACTGTTTGTTAATTTTCCCAGATGCACTCCGATGTCCAGTGATACACGAAATTCAAATAGCAAAGGCAGTAACTGTGTAGGTTCTCTCTTTCTCTCTCTCCTGCACTGTCCTCACCACGTCCTTCCTTTGTCTGTTCTTCTCCCTTTTAAACTGCTGTTGTTTTGACTTTTATTTTCCAAAGTTCCAAAACAATGCAACAGCATATAAAACAGTAATTGCTGCTCCTGGAATTCGAGGAAATCACCTCAACACCTAAAATACCTAAAAAAAAAAGGAGCAGCCCTTACAGCCAGAAATTGTTCCCGTCCTGCATCTTGGATTACCCAGAATTTGTTGCCCATTTGTCAATGTAACAGTCAACCACATTACTGTGGATCTGGAGTCACATTTAGGCTGAACCTTCCCTAAAAAAAAGTGATTCATATGGGCTTCCCCAACAATTCATGATCAACATTAGATTCTTAACTCCAAATTATTATTGAATTCAAATTCCACCATCTGCAGAATTTGAACCAGGGTTCCTCAGATATTACCCGAGTCGCTGGATTAATAATCTAGCAATAATACCATTAGGCCATCACTGGTAATTGGAATAATATTCATGTACTGACTGATTTAGCCTGTGGGAGGTGAAAAGCTCAGAGAAAAGTAGCATTTGGCACAGAGAAAATCACAAGCTTTGAGGCATATTTGGCATTAAGGAGGTTATTTTAGTTTCCATTTAAGTTTATACCAAGAACACTTAATGGTTGGAGCTATACTTCATTCAAAAGGATGATGATTGTGATCATGTAAAGGCTAAGTACCTCTTCCACAAAGAGACTGCAGGATTTCCTCAGGCCTAGACCTAAGCATAGAATCTACTTTATGTTGGAAAACAAGTCATTGATGAAAAAGGTCAAAAATGGGGATGCCTGCTGATGAGTGCATGATCAAGTTTGTACCTTAAATAAAGAGCTTGGGGGTGTATATTTCAGTTTGGAGTTTCTAAGTGACTGAATAGGCTGATTTTCAACCACATTTCTTTGGGCAAATGTGGCAGGATTTCCCACAAAGTAGTAGTCTTCAGAGTACAGAATCTGTTTTGTTTCCTTCCTCTGTCTGCCACTGCTCTACATCATCATTAAGATATTGTGACTCAAAGCACGATACAGCTTGATGAACAAGTTGTCGCCATTTTGAACAAGTGGTAGCAAGCTCCTAAGCACCATTAAATGCCAAGGTTGACACACTGAGGAAAGATAGAATGCCTTTGGATTTTTTGTGTCCTCCTGGAACAATGGCCATTTGGAAGTTGAGAAAACAGGACCTTGTAGGGGAGGCAGTTTTTAGCCATCTTGACATAACTTGCAGTTCACTCAAGTTGATTTTGTAGGCATTTTGCTCAGCTTCAGGAAGAACACCAGTATTCAACAGTCCTCCTACTGAATACAGAGGATGTGGTGAAGGCAGTGTTGATGAATTTCTCTAATGCTTTTTTGGGTCACTGAAAATAGTCCAGGTTTGGTGACAACAACCGCTCTACATACACAAAGACTTTTACCAAACATGTACTGATATATTTTGTACAAGGTTGAACTGACACAGCTGATCTGGTGTTGGATTTCTTTGCGATCCTTTTGAGAGCGAGGCGGCTTCAAGGTACGGAAAGTGTTCAAAAGTATACCAAGGTTTTCTTTTGGGGGGGGGGGGGGGGTGGCATATTTGCCTGATATGCGCATTTTTCTGTGAACATTCGAGGACAGGCTAAATTTCATGTAAGCAAAATTGAAGAGACTCAGAGAATGGCTTACAAATACAGTTCAGAGTGGCAAGGCACGCTGCAGTTACCCAAAAACTGTAGAACAAAAACATCAATGGTGGTCAGTTCAGTTCTCACAAGCTGCCAATTGAAGTTAAAGTACTTTCCATCTTGCCAATATTTAATACTCTCAGAGAGCATCTTCAAGATGGATAGCCACACATGCATGTCATATAAATATGCCAGACAATGAAAACTTTCAACAAGACAGATTCTAACCATCCTTTGCTTGTGGTATGAGGATGTTGCTGACTGGCCAGCATTTATTCTCCACGCTCTACTTTCCCTCAGAAAGGTGATAGCGAACGGTGGCCATGAACTGCTGCAGGTTGACCCACAATGCTGTTAGGGAGGGAATTCCAGGATTCTGACCCAATGATACTGAAGAAACTGAGATATATCTCCAAGGCAGAATGGTGAGTAGCTTGGAGGTCGTGGTTTCCCATGTATCTGCTGCCCTTATCCTTCGAGATGGGAGTGGTCAAGGGTTTGTTCGGTGCTTATAAGGACAGTTGAATTTCTGCAGTGCATCCTGTAGATAGTATATACTGTTGCTATTGGGCATTGGTGGTTAAGGGAGTGGATACTTGTGGAAATGGTGCAAATCAAATGGGCTGCTTTGTCCTGGATGGTGTCACACTTCTCGAAGTGTCATTGAAGCTACAGTCATCCAGGCAAATGCCATGGTATTCCATCACACTTTTGACTAGTGCCTTGTAAATGGTGGACAGGCTTTGGAGAGTCAGGAGGGGAGTTACCTGCCTGACTATTATCTAGCCTCTGACCTGCTCTTGTAGCTACGGTATTTTTATGGAGAGTCCAGTTGAGTTTCTGTTTAGAGTGGTGCTGGAAAAGCACAGCAGGTCAGGCAGCATCCGAGGAGCAGGAAAATTGACATTTTGGGCAAAAGCCCTTCATCAGGAGTGGAGGCAGGGAGCCTCCAGGGCAGACAGATAAATTTGGGGGTGGGGGTGGGGCAGGAGAGGCGAAAGGTGGGGCTGGGGAGAAGGTAGCAAAGGGTACAATAGGTGAATGGGGGTGGGGATGAAAGAGACAGGTCAGAGAGAGGGTGGAGCGGATAGGTGGGAAGGAAGATTGGCAAGTGGGACAGGTCATTAGGATGATGCAGAGCTGGAACGTTGGAATTGGGGTAAGGTGGGGAGAGGGGAAAATGAGGAAACTGGTGAAGTTCATATTGATGCCCTGCGGTTTGAAGTGTTCAGAGCGGAAGATGAGGCGTTTTTCCTCCAGGCGTCAGGTGGAGAGTAATGCAATGTAATTTCCCCACATCATCCCTATAGTTCTTGGTATCCTTAATATCTAGAAATCTATCAAGTTTTGTCTTCAATACATTTAATGACTGAACTTCTACATTACTCTGGGTAGAGAATTGCGAAGAGTGAAGATATCTATCCTTATCTCAGCCCTAATAGGCATACCTCTTATTATGAGACTGTCCTCCTTGGTTCTGGAACTGTTGTTCTGGGAAATCTCATTCTTGCAACTGTCCAGTTATGTAAGAACTTTGTATGCTTCCACGAGCACCTCTCATTCTTCTAAACTCCAAGAGGAGTCCACTGCCTTGCTTTAAAACTTGATATTTAATTATTCGTGAAAGTGGGCCACTAAGTACAAGCAAAACTTTGGAATTGAAAAACAATGCCACTCCAGAATCTGTGCATTCTGTGGAAAAAGAGAAGTGAAATATCTTGGTTCTTTAAACATTGCCGGAGGCATGTAGAAATTGAAGTGTATCTCGGTAACTATTTCTTTTGATCATCGCGCTCTGTTGAATTATTCAGAAACTCTGTTTACTTGTGAAATATTTGGCTGTCATCTACTTGGGCTATGAAAGTGAGAACATGTATTTGACCTATGTCCCATACTGTAGTCAGCATTTGTGCTGTAAGAGCGTTCATTGTTTGGAGGACTTCCACATCATTGAAACCTCTCTCTCATTCAGGTAATCAATTATACTTTGCCATACTCAGCTTGGAAAACAAGGAATTATTAAAATCTATATCTGCCTTCAATATGGTATTAAGAGAATGCTAAATTGTTGATGCTGCTGCTTTTAGATGAATTCTTAAGCTGTCAGGTGCATATCTATTTAGAGGGATGTAAAATATTCCATCTCAGTGAGTGGAATAATGAATCTGTTTTCTCTAGTGCTTTCTCACTGGTTCCTGGAGTTTTGAACCTTGAGACTACGATGTGTGAGAGAAGCTTAGGAAAATTAGGAAGACAGAAGCCATTGAGTACAATCTGACTGCTTTATGTGCTACTGACTGAACTCACTTGTTTCCCCAGTGACTTTACCTGGTCATTTCAAATACATTTTTTTCTGAGTAACTGCCATATCCATTAAGCTACTTTCAAAAACAGACATTGCTTAGTGCCATTCATGATACAATATTCCAATATTTGGGGTTGGTACATATTTTATTAAAACAAAACCAAGAACTGTGAATGCTTGAGATCTGAAACAAAGTGTTGGAGAAACGCAGCAAGTCTGATGGCAGTTATGAGGTGGAAAAAAAAGAGTTGATGTTTTGAGTCCAGTGTGGAGTCAATGCGTTAACTTGTTTTTGTCACTGCAGATGCTCCCTGATCTGCTGAGTTTCTCCAGCACTTTGTTTTTGTCACTTTTTTGTATTGCAGGCTTTTGTTAGTTTTGACCAATGCCACTGAAGCAGCTGTGGTGTCGTTTATCTTATTACTGCAAAACAATCGACATTTGAATGTTTTGGGGCATTTGGTCAAGATGTGAAAGGCACCATCTACGCAGGTTTGTTCTGTTTGTTTCCTCCATCAAAACAAACGGACTACACTTCAATACTTCATTTCCTACAAACTCCACCGTGAGCCTGAATTGATTGTAAATTGGTTGCCAGCACAATTCTTTACAATTTCAGGATTATCCAACAAAACGTTATCCAAAAGCAGAACCATAACTAAAACGTTAGATACTGTATTGAGAATTTTACAAACAACAACTTGATTGGGAATGGTCACTACCTTATAAAAGCAAATTACTGTGGATGCTGGAATCTGAAACCAAAAGAGAAAATGCTGGAAAATATCAGCAGGTCGGGCAGCATCTGTAAGGAGAGAAAAGAGCTGACGTTTCGAGTCTAACTGACCCTTTGTCAAAGCTAAAAAAAGGGAGAAATAGGGAGGTATTTATACTAGGCTGAGAGAAGGTGAGTCATGGCTCCAGAAGCAAAGGTAGCAATAAAGAAGTGATAGTGACAGTGCATGGAGAGATTATAGGGAGATTAGGAGCTGTGAATGACCAAGGCTGAAGTCAGTGCTACGTGACAAAATATGTGGGGGATGGGAGGGGAGGGGTGAAGCAGAGACAAAATGGAAAACAAGGGAGAATGGTGGCAAAGGGGGAAGAGGAGAGGTAAAAGGTGATAAGAGAGTGGGGAGCGAGAGAAAAAGAGAGACAATCAAGAAATATGAGGTACAGAACAGTGAAAAAAAATTAAAAAGGTAAATAAAATAAGTGAAATAAAATTACAGAGCAGAATGAAAACACAGGGGTCGAGATGGGATAATCATCTGAAGTTGCTGAATTCAATTTTGAGACCGGCAGGCTGTAACGTGCCTAGTTGGAAGATGAGATGCTGTCCCTCCAGTTTGCATTGAGCTTCACTGGAACATTGCAGCAGGCCAAGGACAGACATGTGGGCATGGGAGCAGGATTGTGTGTTGAAGTGGCAAGCCACGGGAAGGTCTGGGACATGACTGCATACAGACCGAAGATGCTCAGCAAAGCGATAACCCAGTCGGTGTTTTGTCTCTCCGATATAGAGGAGACCACATTGGGAGCAATGAATGCCACAGACCAAATTGAAAAAGGTACAAGTGAAATGCTGCTTAATCTGAAATGAGTGTCTAGGGCCTTGGATGGTGAGCATGGAAGAGGTAAAGGGGCAGGTGTTGCACCTTCTGCGATTGCATGGGAAGGTGTTAGGTGTGATGGGAAGGTGCCGTGCGTGATGGGAGGGGTGTTAGGTGTGATGGAGAAGTGGACTAGGTTGTCCCGGAGGGAACGATCTCTGCAGAATGCAGACAGGGGGAGGGAAGGGAAGATGTGTTTAGTGGTGGCGATGTGTTGGAGTTGGTGAAAATGGCGGAGGATTATTCTTTGCATGTGAAGGCTGGTAGGGTGAAAGGGGAGAACAAGAGGGACCCTATCCTTGTTCTGGGAGGGGAGGGGAGGGAGGGAGTGAGGGTTGTGGCGCGGGAGATGAACCACACGCTGTCGAGAGCCCTGTCAACAACTGCAGGTGGGAAGCCACAGTTGGAGAAGAAAGTGACCTCATCGGAACAAATACGGAGGAGTCGAAGGAGCTGTGAGAAAGGGATAAAGTCCGTACAGGACGTAGAGTGAGGACAGCTGTGGGAGTCAGTGGGCTTGTGATGGATATTAGTGTATAGACTATTGCTGGGAATGGAGACAGAAAGGTCAAGGAAAGGAAGGCAAGTGTCGGAGATGGACCAGGTGAAGGTGATGGAGGGATGGAAACTGGAAGTGAAGTTTATGAATTTTTCCAGGTCAGGACGAGAGCATGGAACCGCACCGAAATAGTCATCGATGTACCGATAAAGCAGTTGTGGGAAGGGACCAGGGTAGGCCTGGAACAAGAAATGTTCCACATACCCCATGAAAAGGCAGGCATAGCTAGACCCATGCTGATACCCATTGCTACACCTTTGTTTTGGAGAAAATGGGATGAGTTGAAGGAGAAGTTGTTGAGAGAGAGAACAAGTTCAGCCAGACGGAGGAGAGTGGTGGCTGATGGAGATTGTTTGGGCCTCATTTCGAGAAAGAAGTGAAGAGCTTTCAAGCCTTCTTGGTGTGGGATGGAGGTGTGAAGAGATTGCACATCCATGGTGAATAGAAGGTGGTTAGGGCCTGCAAACTGAAAGCTGTCAGTGTGTCGCAGGGCATCAGAGGAATCCCGGATGTAGGTGGGGAGGAAGTGAACCAGAGGAGTAAGGATGGAGTCAAGGTAGGAAGAAATAAGTTCAGTGGGGCAGGAGCATGCTGACACAATGGGCCTGCCGGGACAGTCCTTCTTGTGGATTTTGGGGAATAGGTAGAAACAGGCTGTCCGGGATTGGGAGACTGAGGTTGGAAGCTGGGGGGAGGCATCCGGAAAAGATAAGAGGGCAGGAAATTGTCCTGGCGGGGGTGTCCAATTAGAATGTTGGAGGGATGTGGAGCGGGGGAAGGACTCTTGCCCAAAGAAGTGAGCATGAAGGCGAAGGCGACGGAAGAGGAGCTCAGCATCATGTCGAGCCCGGAATTCATTGAGGTGGAGATGTAAGAGTACAAAGCTGAGTCCTTTGCTGGTCACTACCTTGCTTATTGCAAACAGCCAAAGGGATGTGCTGTTATCACACCAACATTAACATTCCTATGCTATATTACTCCTTTGTATGATAGTCATAACATCTTTTTTGCTTGATAGTGGTATCCTGTTAGTCACCAAGACCGCTTATGGTGCTACTACAATAGCAGCAACCTGAAGTAAACTGGGCACACTTTACCGGACCAAGGATCCTTAGGGTCTTCCATGAGTTCAGTGAGAAATCAAGTGTTTAGCACCTTTTTATTTCTAATACTGTAACTATATCATTTGGTCACCACAACCAAGCCATTGGTATATATTGTGAAATAGCTGGGCCCCAAGCTCTGATTGTTGTGGTGCCCCACTAGACACAGTCTGCCAACTTGAGAATTAACCATTTATTCCCACTGCTTTCTTTCCATTAACCAATACTTAATCCATCTCAATGGATTTAATTTTGTTTAGTCCATTTATGAAGCAAACAGTCATTATGCAATGTGGATCTTCTGCAGCATCTCCAAATGAGAAGAATGGATGTACAGATGGAGAGGTTGATATTTTAAGCAAAAAATTATTTTAATGTTGGGAACTAAAGATGAAATACTAGATTCTAACCCAGATGCCAATACTAAATGGCAGCTGATATTCCATTTTTATTATGAAAGCAGTTCCTGAATTTGATCAAACAATTTGATCGCTAAGGATGGAATCAAATGTGTAATCAAGTGTGTAATATTTCCAGATGTAGACAATCTATAAATATTTTGTGAAGGTTAAGTAGACCAGTAGTGTGAAAACTACATGCATTGACTAGCTAAGAGCTCAGTCTGCAAAGGCTACAATAAAATGGCAGCTGCAGCAACCAGCACCAAACCAATTACTTAAACTGCTGGCTTCCGTTTCACCTCTGAAGACAAAAAGCTCAACCGCTTCACAAGATGGTGCTCTGTGCTTCGGGACTCTCACACACACTGATGTTTGTATTGAAATGCTGGCTCAGGAAACAACACTGCAATGTAAAACAGTATTAGTCACGTACTTAATTCAGATCAGGAATAAATCAGGCTCTCATTTTATTAAACAGCTCAAAGATTCCAGTTTATGGATTATTCCAGGATGAATTCAGAGCGTTTAACTCTGAACTAAATTAGACTCCAGCACAAAGTGCATTTACAACTCAAACTTTTTTTTGGCAGGAGGGGGCAAGAGATAAAAAGACATTAAAGAACATTTATGAGTTTAGCTCATGTCTGATGAAAGTTTACCTCCTGCAACTCTCCAATGATAGAGATAATTGGAACTGCTTTTACTTAATAATAATTTGGATAATGAGAAGCAAAAGATTTTCTCAGATATAAATTTTTCTAAAAATCAAAAAATAACCCCAGGCTGTTGAAAGGAGGGTTTGAGACAGTTGAACGCATTTGGTAATCTGTGGCATAGTATCTTCCTAATGTAAAGGTCTTCTAGGAAATCTAGACCTCATTGCTAGGTGCCTGACCCTCACTAACCAATATAGGATTCAGAAAACTATTGGTAAAACAAAAAAAAAACTTGAGACAGGCATTGGGCCTCTCTATTCTTTATTCGGATTCTTGGTCAAGTTGAAAGCTTGAGAAGTTAATCTAAAAAAAAATCCATAAGTGATATGTGAAATGGAGATTCGAATCAACATGGAGATGTAAAAAAGGCTAACTATGTATATAATCTTTTTAAGACTTGTCAGGATACTACATTTCAAAAAAAAAGTTCCAACTAGCAGAGAGTTTAACAAACATTTTAAACTTCTTTAAAATATTTTTGCATAAGCTACAGAAAGCTAGAATGCAAACCTCTCTCTCTTCATGGTCAAAATTAAACCACTGAACATCAAAATTTAGAAGACTCTCTTCATACTATTTCTGTTTAATACTTGTAATTCAATTCATAGAAGTAATGCATCTTAGAGGATAAGCAGTTTTCAAATATTTATCAATTTGCCAGAAAGCTGGGTTCCGGCTGAATGACAGCATGCTGACCCATCTTCCTCCCAGGCACAGGTGAAAATGCACACATTCACTCAAAAACAATGGAGCGGTCAACCTCATTAATAATAGAAGGAATCACACCGACATACAGATTTACTAGTTCCACAAAGCAATACATGTACCTACACTTAACCCTATAAAACTAGGATGACCAGAAGAAATCCACCCATGGTTTATCCAAGAGACCTGAGAGAGAGAGCGCGACTCTATATTTGGAGATGTGGCTGGGTATTCTTTGGGGCAGAGCAGAGTGCATGCCTGAGATACTGCTACACCCAACCATGGCACCTATTTTGCCAACTTACAAGTATCCTTTCCAATAGCCTTTAAATCACCAATATAACAGATGTTTCCGAATTTCGCTGCAAATGCAGCGCACTACAAGAACTGTCACTCTCCGCAACTTATTTACAGAACACAGAATAGCAAGAGAATTGTGGATTTCCTACTGACAATGCTGTCAACTGAAAAACTAGACCAGGAAAGTGTGTTTTTACTAATGCTAACAAAACAACTAATTGAAGGAGGAAGAAACAGATGAAGAGCATTTCTCAGACTCAAAAGAAAAACAATTTCTGGGCATTGAGATCAGAAGTTTATATGTCCCTTCTGTTAGTTGCAATAAGATTTGTTCAAGTCTACCTAAGTTCTGGAGGAACATTGGTTTAATGGTGCCCAAGCATTCAAATAATTCAAAAGCAATAATGGCATGGGAACGTACATGAGAAAGAAACAAAAAAGGGATGCAGAAAAGTCCCAGAATACAACATGAGAATCGACCAACTACTAGAACAGAACACATGAAGCTTTGCTCTGCAATCTATTCTGCTCCAGGGTGGGAGTAGGTGTTACATAGGAAAATTGCTCTATTCTCAGCCCAGGCAATAAATTGCCTTGCTGAACACATGCTTCATCCGAAAAAAAAGCTTTACTGTGCAGCTACCTGACATGAAAAAAACTGCATAAAGAAGTTAATAGTTAATGGCAGCTCTCTTGACAAGTATTAAAAAAAAACCCTAATGGACATCATCATATCTAGATAAGCTTACACTTGACATAGAACCTATGGGAGTAAAGCACAGAAATACCCTTGTCCAAAAAGAAACAAGGTTCCTCTTTAAATGGCATTGTGCAATCCGATCATAATATTTTGTGGCTGTTTTTGCATCACCAAGTACAATCCAGGCAGTGTTGAAATGTGAGGTTTTGGAAAAAGGAGTGCACAACCCACCATGGTTTCTGTAGGGAACTGGTTTCAGTTAAATAATCTACAGTGAGTTACTATATTTAAAAAAGGTAAACAATGGTAAAGAGTTGTACCTTGCAGTTAGTGCTTTTAAAATGTCTAACTTTCTATATATCTGGCTACTGCTGCTAAATGTGTTAAAACCTGCATTTTGACCTTAAATTGGCATGTTGTCCTAACATTTGTAGTCATATTTTGTTTCAGTTATAGTATCTTTCTCCCCACAGTTTTGTTTTCCAAATGTTACACTGGATGTTTATAATCATTAGTGGAAATATGGAAAGGGTTCATTTTCACATATTTATGCTAATATCTGTTACTTCTAAGCCAGAAACTAAATTTGGATTAATGAAAGATAAACTGCCTTCACAGAATTGACGTATCCTAATAAATCATTCTGGTCACCTCAAACATATTCTACTGCAGCAGTATGACATCTCCAAATGCACTGTTGTGGGTGCCAAAATTTGTAACAGTCTTGCACAGAGACTCCTATCCAAATGGAAGAGAGAAAGAGGCTGATTTTCATTTTACTGTTCTTAAATAGATTCAGTACTCAAAGAGGAATACACGATTTCAATACTCTTGCCATCCGCAGAATGTTGCTAAAAATGGGATTCTGAGTTTTCAGTATCTGGCTTGCTCATCATTATGCAAGGATGAGTTTCAGAACCATCTCTCGTTTGACACCATCTCCTGTACTACACACATTTACAGAACATTCTGCATCTCCACTATTTGTATATTTTTATGCAAAATTTCACATGCACTTTTCTACTGCCCAGAATATAAAGATTTGATGAATTAACAAGTCAAATTTGTGCGTCAAATCATGGCAAATTTTGGAATTTCCCCAAAACAAAGCAATTTTGTTAGTCTTACTGCATAAAAGCATGATAGACTGCATGCTATAACACAGCAGAATCAGCCCGCCCACAATAACAGCACCCACAGCACGATGAGTAATTAGCTTACAATGGCCCTGCAGAAGTCTTAATATTGACTGCAATGCAACAACTTGGACAGCACCTTTTACTTCATGTTCTAAACATGTTATCTACTGTCAGCATGTATATTGTAAGCACAACAGCTGTTTAATCCAAGTGTCTCTAATCCATTTCTGATGCAGATTCTATTTGCTTGAATGCTTGCAACTATTATCAGCAGAACACTCTTTCCTGCTAACCTTTGGTATATAAAATTACTGCCATTTAGTAGAATTTTGCACAAATCCTCAAATTTCGACCAAAAGAATCATTAACTAGAACATACATAATTAATGCACAACTCAGGACCAAAATGGAGACTGTGCTGTGCATACAGATGCAAGACATACCAGCTGAGGTCCTTATGCTCGAAACAGATTTGATACAGCTATTTAAGCACATGTTCATATGATCGAAGTTTTTGAAAATCCATGTTTGCAATTATGGAAACTGTTTCAGCAATGAAATTTCATAACAGCATGCCAAATATCAAACTGAAATCAGACATCAATTTGATTACTTTAATTAAAAATGTATAGCTATTGTTCACTGCTATGTAATTTTGGACCAAAAATGACAAATCAGTCATTCTTTTGTTCACCCACTCCCCACTGAAATGTTCTGCCCACTTGCCTTCTGCAGCTGTACTTTGTCCAAAAGAGTGCTCTTTAACAGGGCATTTAGGCTGAATCATATATGTTTTTAGACACGTATGTAAGATGGCAATGTTCTTTTCTCTTTTGCACATTTTCTCAAAGCACAGAGATTAGTGATTGTATTTACATCAGAATAAACCAATCGCTCTTTTGTTCAGATCTTAAAACATTCTCCAGATACCCTGAGACTTTCAATAGAAGTGAATGCTCATAACGAGAATCCGTGAATCATTACCAAAAAATTGCTGACCCTTAAGCAAACGTCAGCATTTAGTTGCATTGTACATTTGTAAGGCATTAATTTTTACAGAAATTTTCTGGAATTGCTACGACAATGTGATCTTTGAAGTTTGCAACTCCGTGGTGAATTACAGATTGCAAAGGTCTTCAGTTGGTGGTAGAGGTTGGTGTTTAACAATAGCTGTATAAAGCTCCTTGCCAATCATTTATTTTAAGACAATGGCTATATTTACTAACTGGCAGTGAATGTTTTTAAGCTGGCATTCTACAGCAATTTTGAAACCCACAGAGGTAGGGATGCTTGTAGTTGCATCACCTTTTACAATTAAGTTAAATTCCATCACAGATTCCAGTCTGCTCAGACAAATGTACCTCCTGTCCATTTCCCCCAGTTTTGTTTTGGTATAATTGCAGCCAAGTGTTTTGTGGAAGTATTGGTCTTGCAGAATCTCTAGTTACTGCCTAATCTGAAAGCTCTTTTTAATTGTTCACTTCAGATTGTCAAATTGAACTCAATGGATCAGTCTGCAACCAAACACTCTATTTTGAGGCTTTCTCCACTTCCTTCCTGAAAATTGAAGTATTCACGAGGATATATTTCTGGAAAATTGATAATCATTTGATGAGAGGAACAACAGGCCCTAACTACAGAAAAAGGCTCAAACAATGGAGCTTTAAGATGGCATGTAGATTAAAAGGAGGATGCAAGAGAGATCTTAAAATATGAGTAATTTAAAAATAATTAGTTAAAGCCATTTCTATTGGTTGCCAACATCAAGGGGTCACAGATTCTGATTAATATAGAAGGATATCTGAAGAATAATTTTCTGCGACCCAGAGGGTTATAAAATATGGAATATTTTACTTTACAAGTCTAATGAAGCAGAAACCAAAATTTAAAACAAGGGGGAAGATGATGTCCAGAACCCCATATTAATGTTCTGGGGACAAGGGGTTAAAAATTCCATCGTGACAACTGATAGAATTTAGATTCAGTTTTTAAAAAATCTAGTGTTGAAATCTAAACCACAAATCTATCATACACTGTCTTAAAAATCCATCTGATTCAATAAATGCCCTTTAGAAAAGGAACAAGTTCACATTTTCCCCACATTATACTCTATTTGCCAACTTCTTGCCCACTTATTGAACCTATTAATAAACTCTGTAAACTGTTTACATCCCTCTCACAATCTGCCATGCCACCTATTTAAAGTCGCCTGAAAATTTGGCTGCAATACAGTCACTTCCTTCCTCCAAGTGATTAATATATATTGTAAACAGTTACAGTCCCAGCTCTAATCCCTGTGGAACCCCACTAGTCATGAATTGCCAGCCTGAAAAAGAACTTATCCCTACTCACCGTTTCCTGCCAATGAGCTAATTCTCTATCCATGCCAATGTACTACTTCTAACACCATGGATTCTTAGCTTATTACTTGGCCTTTTATATATTACCTTGATGAACATCTTCTTGAAGTCTAAATACAACACATTGACTGATTCCCCTCTATCCACTTTGGTTAAGACCCTCGAAAAACTCTAAATTAGTCAATTTCCCTTTCATGAAGCTATGCTGACTCTGCTTGATTAGATTTAGATTTTCCAAACTTGCTAGGACTTCCTTAATGATAGATTCGAACATTTTTCCACCAAAAGTGTTTGGACTAATTGGTCTATAGTAACCTGCTGTTTGCTTTCCTCCCTCCCTTTCCAATTCTCCAGTTCTACTTCAGAATTCAAGAATGTTTGGAAAATAATGAACAATGCATCCATTTGCACTGCAGCTATTTCTTTTGGGATTCTAGGATGCAAGCCATCAGGGCCAAGGTACTTTGCTGCCTTTGGTTCCATTAGTTGGCTTAATGTTACTTCTCTAGTGATGGTGGTCCTTAATTCCCCCTTCATGTACTTTCGTATTAATGGGATGGTCACTCTAACTTCCATTGTCAAGAGATTGATGCAAAAGATTTCTGTTTACCTCCTCTGCTATCTTGTTTTCCATAATTATTTCCCCAGTTTCATTTTTTAAAGGGGCCTCTCTTCCTTTTATTTATTTAAAGAAACTCTGTGGGCCACTTTTTTGTTTTTTGGTAGTTTGCCCTTGCAGTTTGTTTTTTTTTCCTCTCTTTATTATCTTTCTCGTCTTCCTTTGTCGATTCTGAACTTATCCTAGTAGTTGGGGCTATCACAGACTTTAGAATCCATGCATGGTTTTGCTTTCAACTTCTATCACTCTCTTTAAAACTTCCTTAGTGCACAATAGTTGATTTATTCCTCTCAATCTTCCCTCCTTATGGAGACATATTTTTGCTGAGAGTAATGAATTACCTTCTTCAAACATTCATCACGGACTGCTTGCTGTCTTTCTTGCAATCTATCTGCCTAGTCCTCTTTAGCTAATTCTATCCTTATTTCATTGCAATTCCCTTTAAGTTAAACACAGTTGTTTCTGACACAAGTTTCTCACACAGACTGAATATTAAACTCTATCATGTTAAGGTCATTACTTCCTAGGGGATGTTTTACTCTGAAGTAATTTATTAAACCTACCTCATTACCCATTACCAGATCCAGGATAGCTTTCCCTGGTGGACTCCATGACATACTGCTCTAGAAAACTGTCCCTAATGCACTCTATTAATTCATTGTTTTAGCTACCCTTTCCAACTTGATTAATCTTCAAGCCGATTGGGTCAAATTAACCAGCAATTTTTTTTTTCAAGCTCCTATTACTTGTTGATTTATACCCTTTCTTATAGTGTGGCAACTGTCTGGAGGTGGACACCCTACTCCTACCAGTGTCTTTTTACCCTTGCTGGAATTTACTTCCAACCAAATGGACTCTATCATCTGAGCAGAGATCATTTCTCAACTGTCCCTATTTTATCTCTTATTAACAGTGCTCTCCCCCACCTTTACCTTCCCTTCTGTCTTTGTGAAAAGTCAATTATCTCTCTATGTTAAGTTTGCAGTTCTGATTTCCCTGCAACCATGTCTCTGCACTGAATACAAGACCATAACCATTTATCTCAAGTTGCACCCTCAGTTCACCTACCTTATTCCAAACGCTTCATGCACTGAGGTACAAAGGCTTTAGACTTGCTTTCTTACCATTTTAAATCATCCTAACTTTTTCCTTGTACTGTGGTCGTACTTGCCTCTTGCCCTTGATTCCTCTGTCTACATTTTTTGTACTTTACCGTTCTTTTTATTACTGTCCTTGTTTCTCATTCCCTAGTCACCCTGCTCAAGTTCTCATCCGCTGGCATTCTACTTTAAACCCACCCCAACCGCACGAGCAAATTCTTGCCCTAGGACATCAGTCCTGGCCCTGCCCAGATGTCTCACTTCCAGTTTGAACTGGACCCACCACCCTGAGAACCAGTCCTTGTATTCTGTAAATCTGAAACCCTTTCCTTTCCAGATACATATTCAATAGATAGATCCTTCTATTTCTACTCTGACCAACATGTGGCACCGGTTGTAGAGTCATAGAATACCAGATACACAGGAGTGACAAACAGACTGAAATCTAATTGAGGGATTCAGGGTGATTAATAAACAACAGAAACATGAGTGAGTTATAGAGCTAGAAACCAATCAAGAGGTTCAGGATAGTTGTTATATGGAATAACAGATACCCAACAGTGAGTTAAAGGCTGGAATCTAATTGAAGAGCTCAGCGTGGTTTCTGTACAGAATCACAGGTACACAGGAGCGGGTTACGGATTGGAATCTTATTGAGGTGGTTTTTAATGTGGAACAACAGATACTCTGGAGTAAGTTAAAGACTGGAATCTAACAGAAGGGTTTGGGTCATTTAAAAATTGGGTGCAAACTGGAGGTGTGTAATTTGCAGGGGATGGTGTGTGATTAGAATGAGAGGGTATGCAATGGAGAGAGTAGCAGCACACAACGTGGGGTGGGTATAAATTGGGAATGGGCACATATATTAGCACGGAAACCTGTTTGGGGAAAGAGCAAGGAAGATGGGAGGAAGGTCAAACATTTGGAGGGGGGGTGATGAGTGCCAAATCTGTGGGGAGGACGTTTGGGGAGGTGCAAAACTTAATATATGATTAAAGGGGAACTTGAGGTTATCAAAATATTTTGGATTCTGCAAATTATGGGGGACACAAAATTGCACTGGATGTAAACATTTGGGGAGGTTGGAGATAGTGAGGACTGCAGATGCTGGCAAGTCAAGAGTTGATAAAGTGTGGAGTTGGAGTAACCCTGAGATCATTACCTTTGAGACTCTACTTTTTACTTCCTAACTCCCAACTCAGCTTTTAGGACCTTTGTTTTCAAAAACCTGTGTCATTGGTACCAATGTGTACAACAGCCATTAACTGTTCATCTCCCCCTCCAGAATGTCCTGTAGTTGCTCTGAAACATCCTTGATTCTAGCAGCAGAGAGACAACATACCATTCTCATTTGCAGCCACAGAAACTATCTCCCCTTTCCACAGAATCCCCTATAACTACTTCATTCCCACATGTTTAGATTAGATTACATTACATTACAGTGTGGAAACAGGCCCTTCGGCCCAACAAGTCCACACCGACCCGCCGAAGCACAACCCACCCATTCCCCTACATTTACCCCTTTACCTAACACTACGGGCAATTTAGCATGACCAATACACCTGACCTGCACATCTTTGGACTGTGGGAGGAAACCGGAGCACCCGGAGGAAACCCACGCAGACACGGGGAGAACGTGCAAACTCCACACAGACAGTCCTCTTCTTCTGTCACGCAGCACAGCCAACTGTGGTGCAACGAACCTAGCGGTTATTGGTTTCTGGAGAGGTCATTCCCCCCTTAACAGTATTCAAATTGGCATATCTGTTAGCAGAATAGCCACAGGGGCTTCCTACACTGCCTTCCTAGTCCTCCTACTCTGCCTGATGGTCACCCATTGCCTTTCTGCCTATGAAACCTTAGCCTGCAGCATGACCACTGCTTTGGTACGTACTATCCATGATACACTCAGCTTCGCAGATGCTCCACAGTGATCCTAGTCATTGCTCTAGCTCCAAAACTCAGGAGGTTCCAAGAACTGCAGCTGGAGACACTTCCTTGCAAACATCCTGGCCCCAGACAGGAGAAGCAAACAAGACTTTGAGCTCTCCTGCCATTACTTACCCTTTTGGATTAAATCTTTAAAGGGGCTCTTAAAATCAATTACTTGATCTTCTTCCCTTGATCATGTTAAAACCGAATATAGCCATTATAAACTAGAAAACCACAAAATAAAGACTTCAGCAATATGTCAAATTATCTCCTTTTCAATGAAATTTATGTTATGCTGAACAAAAAAAATTGGATAACATAAAATTAGCTCTACTGAAAAGGATTTGATGACTAAAAGACAACATTAATTCCCATCTGTTAGGTCATCAGGAGAAAAGTAGGAAATAATACCAACAGATCAGCTAAAATGACCTCTCAAAGAAATGTTTTGAAAAAGATGCAGAAAGGAGGCTTTTTTGCCAGTTCTTAAGGTTTGGTAGCTGAGGCACTGGAATCTCACAATACTTTTGATATTATTACGTAAGCACGCAAAACTGAAGCCTCCGCCCATTTCACACAAAACAGCCTGTTCCAAGTCACAAAGAACTGCAAATATAAATCACTTTTACAATATCTAGTCTAATCCACTAAAGCTGCTTGCACAGCAACCCAAGCAATAGTGAGCTACAGGAACTCTTCGTTAAGGAAATGTGCAACAGTGCTTATGCTAATTTAACTCTGGCAACAATACTTATATAAGCCAAAAATCAATGATGTTCCTTCCAATTTCACAGATTATTTTTGTGTATTTTTCCACTGGGGATGCATGGCAGAGCTTTCCCTGTGACCAACAGCTACTTCTGCAAGGGGCAAAGACGAGAGATATACAGGGGATGCCATCAACAAAAAAACAGGCAGTGTTTGCTAGCATCTTGGCTAACATATGCCCTCAGTTAATGTATAACAGGAGAACTGAAAATGCTCTCACTTTCAATAGAAATTTGTTATGTAGCAATCAACAGTGGCTAGACTTCAAAGAGTAACTTATTTGCTGTCTCAAATCTCCTCAAGCTGCACAACCCTCAGAGATATCTGCAGCCTTCTGACTCCGAACTCGAGCATCTAATCTTAATGGCTCCACTATAGCTGTGCATTGAGTTGCCTGGGCCATACATTCCAAATCCAACACCTAAATTGCTCCTTTAGATTTTTCTTCCTTAATATCTCCTCTTAATACCACACTGTCCATCTACCAAAATATTGCTTGATGTAACTTGGTGCTAAATTTTGTTTTATAACTCTATGAAGAGCCTTTGAACTTCTTGTTTATATAGCATTTTAACACAAATTATTGATGCTGAAGCACTTTGAGTTGTTCTGAATATATGAAAAGCAGCACATAAATGCAAGATGACTTTTCTTTATTAATTGACAAACCTGATGCAATTCAGCATACGAATAGGGAAACAATTGGAAAAACTTACTTTCCTTCTGTTTTTTTAAATTTTCAAAAGCAAGATTATAGAATACTCTAGCAGTGTTGGCTACTCAAGTGGATTTGCAGTCTGTCAATGCGAAGGATGTACTGAATTGACTAAATTGAAGATTAGAAATGAGAAATTTGAGTGCTTCATGTCAAAAAAGAAAATAATTATCTATTCCACTCTGAGGGAAATGAGACAAAGTTCACCTGAGCTTGAAGGAAGCCACATATGTATAAAGTTTCCACTTCTATTTTTAGTACTATTAATTGGGAATGAACCTTCAACAATTGGGAGATAAGCAAAATGAAACAAAGTTGCATTGTTTAAATGGGTAAAAATCTGAATGATAGGGCTTTTAGAATTGAATTCCTCATAAATAAGCAGTTTCAAAGAACAAACCTTAAATCTACAAGCTCCCAAAAAATTAATTTGCCATTTTTGTACAAAAGGCAGTCTTCCTCCAGCATGAAGAGGACAGGTACACACAAAAAGGATAAAGCAACATTAAAACATAGCCACAAAATTGTATGGTCATGGAATGTACGGTGTGTAAATTTTTGTATTTGCATAAACCTAACTCAATTTAACACAAAAAACTTTAAAAAGGTGTTGAGATGGAAATGCAAAAAAAAAGTTTCACAGGTTTTCACAGTTTTGCTCTTCTCAAAAAAGGTTCACCAGATTGCAAAACAGTCGCAAATGTGGTTTTGATAAGAATGATCTACAAGAAATATTATCAAATGGATATTGCTCAAAGTGACCCATAAAAATATTTAAGAAGACTATAAATTGAGAGGCAAGTATACATGCAAGCTTTCACCAAAATAAAAGCTGAACTGGTGGGCAAATCCCACAGCATATATTCCATGTATTCTTCTTCCAGAAACTAGATGATTTGCCAACTTTATGTATAAAACACCAAACACATCTAAGATACCATTTTCCTTACCTAATGCATGTGCAACACCAGTCTCATAAAAACTTGGCAAAACCACCCTCAGAAATGACGTGGTAAACCACTTAGTTATAATTACCACCTTTTCAAGTTGCATAGGGACAGGCAATAAGTGGCCAGTGATTCCCACATACAAAAAATAAAGGTCAAGACCAACAGATGATTATAGTAGTGTGACATTCAAAGGAAGCCTAAGCCAGATGAAAGATTCATTTTATAATGTTGCATGTAAGCTCACTTCCTGCCTGTATCATAGTTACTTCCAATTCTTCTCCCCATAACTGCCATTATAAAATAGCATGGCATCCTACTGCAAGCAATGCACTGGAAAACTAATCCTTTTAAGTTTGAGGAATGCCAAATGGCTTCACCAAGAATGGATGAAAACCTGAAATATTCAAGAAGAAAACAAATATATCTGGACTTAAATGTTTTCAGTGAAATTACAATTTAGATGTCAAATATAAAACAATAATTTATTGTACATTAATTTAAACTTCTGGATAATATGGTTAATTAAATAATGCATAAAATCCAACAGCAGAAAAATGACAAGATTTAATGAATCTACCTTTTTTTAAAGAAGGAAGCAGTGATTTTATTTTGTCCACACTACTGTTGTGCAGCCAAAAAGCAATTTTTAGATTTTCAGCTTACCTTTAACAACTTCACAAAGACTTGCATATACTATTCAATAAGGACCAGTTCATGAAGCAGTATATTAAAAATGCACCATGTTTAAAACACTATGTGCCATTATGATTCAATATCTAGACTTCTATTCATTATTGGACTGCTTGCTTCCCAACATCCCAGCACTAATTTAAAAACAGGACAGATTTCTCAGATTCTCAGTATGCTACTACAGACAGCCCTGCAGCAACGTAATTGTGAAATATCACTAGCAGAAGTAAATTCAGCTTTTGGAAATTCTTGCACTTCTCAAAATCCCACATTTTTTTTAGATTACTTACAGTGTTGAAACAGGCCCTTCAGCCCAACAAGTCCACACCGACCCACCGAAGCGCAACCCACCCAGACCCATTCCCCTACATTTACCCCTTCACCTAACATTACGGGCAATTTAGCATGGCCAATTCACCTAACTTGCACATTTTTTTTGGACAGTGGGAGGAAATCGGAGCACCCGGGGGAAACCCACGCAGACACAGGGAGCATGAAAGTCTGTGGAGTTGTTGACAGTGAGGAAGGATGTGGCAGGTTACAGCGGGATATAGATAAGCTGCAGAGCTGGGCAGAAAGGTGGCAAATGGTGTTCAATGTGGCTAAGTGTGAGGTGATTCACTTTGGTAAGAGTAACAAAAAGATGGGGTACTGGGCTAAGGGTCGGATACTTGGTAGTGTGGATGAGCAGAGGGATCTTGGTGTCCATATACACAGATCTCTGAAAGTTGCCACCCAGGTAAATAGTGCGGTGAAGAAGGCATATGGCGTACTGGCTTTTATTGGTAGACGAATTGAGTTCCGGAGTCCTGAGGTCATGTTGCAGTTGTATAAGACTCTGGTGCGGCCGCATCTAGAGTATTGTGTGCAGTTTTGGTCGCCATACTATAGGAAGGATGTGGAGACAGTGGAATGGGTGCAGAAGAGGTTTACCAGGATGTTGCCTGGTATGGTAGGAAGATCGTATGAGGAAAGGCTGAGGCACTTGGGTTGTTTTCATTGGAGAAAAGAAGGTTTAGGGGTGACTTGATAGAGGTGTACAAGATGATTAGGGGTTTAGATAGGGTTGACCATGAGAACCTTTTTCCACATATGGAGTCAGCTATTACGAGGGGGCATAGCTTTAAGTTAAGGGGTGGTAGGTATAGGACAGATGTTAGGGGTAGATTCTTTACTCAGCGAGTCGTGAGTTCATGGAATGCCCTGCCAGTAGCAGTGGTGGACTCTCCCTCTTTATGGGCATTTAAACGGGCATTGGATAGGCAGATGGAGGATAGTGGGTTAGTGTAGGTTAGGTGGGCTTGGATCGGCGCAACATTGAGGGCCAAAGGGTCTGTATTGCGCTGTATTTTTCTATGTTCTATGTTCTAATGTGCAAACTCCACACAGTCAGTTGCTTGAACCCGGAGCTCTGGCGCTGTGAGGCAGCAGTGCTAACCACTGTGCCACCCACATTCCTCATCAACTTTGTGAAGTGACTATTCAACACAACTCAAATTCCAACTGAGAGCTGTAGCACAGCTCTAGCAAATGGGACTAACTGGATTGTTCCCAAAAAGCTGCTAAAGGACTTGATGGACTAAATGACCTCATTCTATGCCACAATGACTCCATTAACTAAGGACCCATATGTTCCCTTTCTTCTCTCCAGTAAACCTAGGCTTGGTGCATTTACAATTCAAAAGTTAAACATCACTGAACTAGATATCTGACCTCAAGCAACAGGGATAACCCAACTTTGATCACAATAGTAAAATTCCTATCTCCATCAAATGTAAAACTCATAATAAAAGGTGATGGGCCTTTATACTTGATTCCAAACGTCAAATAAATCACATCCTAATGCAAAGCAGTACAGTTTCATATTTCCAGTGGTCAGATTGGCAAAAAAAACCGAATCTTTATAGCTAAGAAAAACTTTAAAGGTATACATTCTGTAGGCCAATGAAGTAGGTGCCAGAATCTATTTTAAAACCATCTCAAAAATCCAATCTACATGCTTTTAAGATAGATTTCAGGCTGCCTAGTGCAAGATTATTCAAGTGGTAACCCTCTCACAGGGCAAGTTTCAGTGTTTTAAAGTACATTGAACACTCCAACTTTGCTTCTTATCTTATCCAGCACCCATTAACAATCTGAATTGGGGATGCATTTGGTGCTCAAACGGAGCAAACTTGGAAGGTAACCTAGGAACACATGCAATGTCTGAGTCAGGATTGTAATAACAAAATTTAGAAATGTTTTCTTTAGCTTCCTGCATTCATGTAGCCAGCAAAGCTCATTTCAGAAACAGGAACACCAAGGATATGTTCACTCTTTGAAGACTAAGCTAACTTTTTACTCTCTAGAAGATTTCACATTTATGTAATTTACATGATGTCATTGCTTTGTGAAAGCACCATTTTGAGGTACAATAGTGTAGTGGTTAGCTACGGTCCTGGTCTATCAATCCAGAGGTCTGGACCAAAAATCCAGAGAATGGAGTTCAAATCACATCACGATAGTCTGTGGAATTTAAATTCATTTATATAAAAATGGAATTTCAAAAATGTGCTAATATCAGTCATTGCTACCACAAAACTACCAGGCTGTTGGAAAAAACCCATCCAGCCCATTATTGTCTTTCATAGGAAGAAACTCTGCTACACAGTCCAAAGTGTGGCTCATCCAGTACTATCAAGAGCAAGCATAAGCACTGTTCACATCCCACAAATATGCATCACCCAGCTACTGCATTTTCTTATACAGACAAACTTCTCAAGAGGCACAGGCAAGGGTTTGAGCAAGGTTTGAAGTCCCAACTACAAATCCACCAAAGCCTCCCAACAGCCCACTAAAAAGCATTTGTGCAGTCAAGAAAGAAAGTCCACAGGCAACTTTCAGTGTGCAAGGGAAGAAGAACCAAGTTTAAAATTGTAGTGACCGCATCAGTTTCGAAAATAATACTCGCTTTATACAATTTTTTTAGATTAGATTCCCTACAGTACAGAAACAGACCCTTCAACCCAACAAGTCCACACCGACCCTCAGAAGAGGCCCATTCCTCTACCCACCCAGGCCCATTCCTCTACCCTATATTTACCCCTGACTAATGCACCTAATGCTATGGGAAATTTAGCATGGCCAATTCACCTGACCAGCACATCTTTGGACTGTGGGAGGAAACCGGAGCACCTGCAGGAAACCCACGCAGACACTGGGAGAATGTGCAAACTCCACACACAGTCGCCGAGGCAGGAATCAAATCTGGATCCCTGGTGCTGTGAGGCAACAATACTCGCCACTGAGCCACCGTGCCCACTGAATTCTACAATATACTTGTAAACAAAAAATTTTATTCTACACAGTATTTAAAATGCAAAATGTTCCACGAGCTTTTGTGATTCGATTTTTTGTGAAGTTATTAGAAGTAGTGGATTTTGCTGATTGTATAACATTATCCAATACAGAAGACAAGTGGAAAAATTAAAAAAGGCCAACTGATGTGGTGTTGGAAAACACTCAAAAGCAGGAAGTGTATATCACAGAGATGCAAGAACCATTGTGTTACAAGGTCCCAGCAGCAGAGTTCTAATGAGGTCAACACCATGAGCATTTAGAACCTTGAACACATTCCTGAAAATTGGTGATTTTATTCCAATAACAACAGCTGAAATTGCAATTTTGTAACCTGAAAATGTGGTGGTGGTGTAAGCAAGCTTGTTGCTTTTTGGAGCAAGAGCAGATGCAGCTTACATCCTGACCTATAAATGTTGTTTAAAAACAAAAACACACACCTTTCCTGTTGGCTGTTTTAGGAATTCTCTCTCTTAAATCAACCTGCTCAGAGATGTTATTAGACACCTCTGGAGATGCTGAGACCTGAACCCAGGTCTTATGGTTCAAAGGTAGAGAGTCTGCCACTGCACCACAAGGGCACCAAACAGTCCTTCCAGGTGAGACAGAAACGTTCACTTGCCTCTCTTCCAACGTAGTTTACTGCATCAGATGCTCCTGATGTCGTCTTCTCTACATCAGGGAGACCAAATGGAAACAGTTCACCGAGCATCTCAGCCGGGCCTGGAGTGGCCAACCGGACCTCCCAGTCCAATCATTTTAGTTCCACTTCCCACTCCCTTTCCAGCATGACCATGCTTGGCCTCCTCCATTGCTACAACGAACCAAACTGCAAATTGGAGGAATAACACCTCATCTTCCACCTAGGCAGCCTACAGCCCGTAGGATTCAACAATGAGTTCTCTAATTTCAAATAACCTTCCCTTCCATCCACTGACACCCCTCCCAGCCCCTCCCTTCCACTACTCCTTCCCATCAACTAGATTCATTCCTCCCATTGACCAACCAGGTTGTATCCTCTACCGGTCTTCATCTGTCCCCACTTCACCACCCTGTCCTTGATACCCCCTTTATCTGCAGCTTCCCCTACACCCACCTACAGTCCTGAAGAAGGGTTAAATCTGAAACATAACTTCTAAACCTCCTAATGCTGCCTGGCTTGCTGTGTTCTTCCAGCATCCTGCTTGTCTACTTAGGAATTAAACCTCTAGTTAAATATCACTGGCACACCAGTTGGATTCATGGACATGCAGATACATGTTTTAGGATTTTAAGCTAGTGCTAGAATCAAAGTGGCAGATAGCAAGGTACTTTTACCTTAAAACAGTACATATTGTAAAACTATTATCGACCCTCACATTCTATAAAAGTGCAAAACCAAATAAGTGTAGCTGAGCTGAGCCATTTAAAAAATGGAGAACCAAGCAGAAAATTCTGAACTCAGCCTGAATGCTTTTGTTAGCTGTGCTCTAGATTAAGGGACTGTCGGCTGGCTGAATTTGTGTTTCTGATCAATGTCAAGCAAATTCTATTTTGAAAAAAACTGTGTTTATGCAGATATATATTGCAGGACTGAGCTTGCCCGAGAGGCTTCCCATAACAAGACAAAGAGATGGCACTAAGTTGCCTGGGTCACAAAGGGGAAGCAGTGTGTAACTGCCCAAAGCACCAACCCCTTAAGAAAGCAAAGCCCTTGGGTGACAAGGTTTGCTTTAGTCAGGAGACTGAGGAAATAAAAAACACGTGGACCGAAAAGAGTGCAATGGACAAAAACATGAGAAACATGACAAAGACATGAAATAAAAGTTGTCATATGATTTAAGAGATGTATGGCACTATTTTGGAAATTCCTAATGTTACTAAGAAAAACAGAGAAGGACCAGCATTTCTTTAGGAATCCCAGGGCTTGATCAAAGGAAATCATTTAGCTACTGTGCAATATAATGAGACTTCCAGCTCATGTTCACAGATGGATACTTCCCAAGCACCCCCTTTCCTCATTCACCAATTTCAGAAGAACCAAAGTCTGGTAAGAGAATCGTTTATTAAGTCTGATGAAAAGTTCTACAAATCATTAAGTTATTGAAGCAACAAGTTTGGATACAAATCAGACACAAATATTGTAATGTCTAACTAGAAGCGGCCTGGTGAAAAAAAATCACCTATTATAGTTCTGTGGATAAGAGAGAGATAATACATCTAAGTATATTAATCAGTGAATAAAAATGGCTGGATTTCCAATTCATCAACTGGCAGTATACTGGGTGAGAGTCCATTTGGTACCTTTTCTAAAATAAAGAAAACCGCTTTATTTTCCATTTAAATTTGAAAAAGTGAAGATCTAAGAATTGTGCATGCTCAACTTTACATTTTAAATGCCTCTTTCTAAATACTAACCCTCAAGTATAATTTCCCTGGTTACTGAGTACAAAAAAAAGCTGGTTTATACAAATTAGAATAAGGTTTTATCAACATGTATACTCAAACACAGGAAACCAGGATTACAGTGAAAAATGTACAAAGTCAGCATCCACAGTGCCATCTCAGGTACAGAGGCTAGTTTAGGTACAAAAGCTAGGTACAAAGTAGAAAAATAAATAAGTTAAAAGTTCAGCATTACAGTCCTTCTTTAGTCAGGGGTCTGCAGATGCTCCATGCTGGGCTTTCCACAAGAGGGCTTGCACTTCCCAATATACTGTGGTTTTACTGAAAAAAAAGCCTTTGTGTTTTAAAATTTACATTCAAAAACTTCCCTGTCATGCAAATTTTCTCCTGTCTCTGTCCATACACCCAGCTTCAGGGGAAAGTGAAGCAGCTTCAATCATCATGTGGCTTTTATCACTTGGTTCTTCAGTCTACTGCATATGCAGTCAGTCATTCTCCTTTCGCCTTGGCACAATTTCCATATAGTGAGTCCCATTAAAAGTTGGCAAACCTTAGGTGGAACAGGTGAACTTGTTGAGTAGCCCCAGAACCTGACCCTGAAACCACTGTGCCATCAAAACAAACCTCTGAACTGGATTGCAATAGATCAAATTTGAAAAGAATATATATGTTTTAAAAATACTTGGAGCATTGAATGGCAAGAACTCCAGTTTAAAATAGAAAATGTAAAACGAAAATTAATTTCTGAAATGCAGGGCATTATTTTTCAAAAACAAAAAAAGGTAAAAGAAAATCACTTTTTTTATTTATTCACTCAAGAATTGGGTGGCAATTACCTATCTCTAATTTCCCAGAAGGCAGTTAACCACATTGCTGTGGGTTGAGAGTTACACCTAAACCAGACCAGGTAAAGACAGCAGTTTCCATCCCTAAAGGACATGTGTTGGAAAAGCCCATCATCTAGTTCAATCTGTTTCATGGTCATCATTTTTTTTCTGGAATTCCATCACCTGCAATGATAGGATGCAAAACTAGCCCCAAGAACATTACCTGGATCTCTAGGTGAATAGTTTAGTGATAATAACATTAGGCCAACACCTTCCCAATTACACAGCAAAGTGACTCAGAGGAAAGACTGCTGTTACAGAGCTAATAAGGAGATTTGTCAAGGGGAAACTGCCAAGGCAGCAAAATAAGTGAGAAGAAAGCTTGCCTGTGTACCTTTAAGGGAACTGCCAATATAAGTATGCAAATAAGATGAGATTATTCAACATTCATACACACATTTCAAAGATCCTGCAATTAAACAAGGCAAAACAATCACAAAGTAAATACAAGGTGTAAGTGAAGATGGTGTAGTGAGGTTTGGGGGGGGGGGGGGGGGGGGGGGTGTGTGGAAAATTATGTAATACAAAATACTCCACCTACAACTCTCCATATTATTATAGAACCTGTTTAACTTTTCAGGCATAATAGTAGCATTAAGTCACTTCTCCTTACAATCAACTATCCAGGGTGAAACCGTATGCCTCCTTCAGCAAGTGCCACAGATAGAGGTCAAGTTACATTGATCCAGATCAAATGGCCTTTTAGTGGCCCAAGTACAATTGGAGAAGAAAAACTGTAAATGGGAGTCCTGCAAAAATTACAAAAACTATGCCTTTAAAAGAAAATATGTGTTATCATCTAGGTATTTAAAAATAGCTACTATAAAAATGTAATGTTGTCGGAGTCATACAGCACAGAAACAGACCCTTCAGTCCAACAGTTTATACTGACCACAATCCCACATTAAACTAGTTCCATCTGCCCGAGCTTGACCCATATCCCTTCAAACATTTCTTATTCCTGCACTTACCTAAACATCTTTTAAACGTTGTCACTGTAAACATATCCACCACCTCCTCTGGAAGTTCCACACATGAATCACTGTGTAATAAGAAATTGATTCTCATGTCTTTTTTAAATCTTTCTCCTCTCACCTCATAAATATGCTTCCTAGCCTTAAAATCCCCCACCCTGGGGAAAAAGACATCTGCCATTCACTTTATCTATATCCCTCATGATTTTACAAACCTCTACAAGGGCATCTTCAACCTCTGATGTTCTATTGAAAAAAAGTCCCAACCTATCCAGCTTGCCCTTATAATTCAAACTCTCCATTTCCAGCAACATCCTGATAAATCTCTTCTACAAAGTTTAACAATGTCCTTCCCATAACGGGAGGCCAGAACTGGACACAGTACTCCACAGGAGTTAAGAGTTAAACCTTTGCTTTTCCCTCAATCCACCTTGACACTCTCATACATTATTTGAATAAAGAAATGCAAAGAATGAAAATATTTTAAAATGTAAACCATTTAAAATACAAGATTAAAGTAGTTCACTAAAGCTTGCACGTGTACTTTTAAGGGAAATGACAGTATAAATATGCAATTGAGAGATTATTCAACATTTAAATGTACATTGCAAGAGTCCTGCAATTATACAAAGCAAAATAATCCAAATAAAACCCTGTGTTTTCTGCTATTATGGCATTCTTTGAAATATCTTTTAATTTATGTTACCTCTCCCAGCAAACACTGCGCAGCACTCAAAACAAATGCTCCATTTTGCTTTTGTCGCAAATGCGCACGTTATAACTTTTCTTGTGCATAAACCTATGAGCATGAAATATTGAGCAAAACTAATGATTGATACGATGTTCCAAACTCTTTATAGAATTTTCTTAAAAACATTGAGAAGTACTCTCATTATTTGTGGATTGACATAAAATTCTAAAAAATTAAGATCGATAGAAATGTAATTCAAACACTAAACACCTTTAAGGGGTCAGTTGTGCATCTTTTTGACTTGGGTGGGGGTGAAGGGGGTAAGTGGGGAGAAGCAGGATAAAAAGAAAAGGTCAAAAAGGAGGGTGAACACAATGAAAAAAAAAATCACTCTGGTTAATTGCTGACTGGCCATCGAGGCATATGGCAGGCTTGCATCTCTCTTCCGTATTTCATGAAATGAGGAAGTCCTGAGGCGCTTTACAGCAAATACAGTATTTTGCAGCATAGGAAAAAGAGTAGCAAACTTGCACAGTACATGGTCCCACAATGTGATAATGACCAGATAATGTTTTAATTATGTTGTTTGAGAGATAAATAATGACCGGCTTCTGAGAAGAACTTTGCTGCCAAAAAGAAGTAGAAGTCCCTGTCATCCAATAGTTAGTTTTTTTTTTCCTCCATTACTCAATAAAGTGAACATCGGGCAAAGCCTGTTTCACTGTATCAGTTATATGGAGTTTGCAAACTATATAACCTTTTCATTTTCCTATCATTTCATACAGGAGAGTTACTTTTTGAAAAAGGTGTTATGGATAAAGATTATACTGCAGCAATTGTAATGCACCTTTCAAATCATGCCAACATCCACAATTCAACAGATTCTGTCCTAAAATTCAGCCTGACCATTACAATCATCATTTTTGAACTGGCTTGTCTCTCTATACATGAGCCAATGTTCGCAAAGCATCAAGCTGCCACATTGCAAAAACATTCTTAGTAGTAATAGCTCATTGATTAGTTTTTTTTGGCAGTTAACCCATTATCAAGAAATCACTGGGAAACAACTAATCAGGGTGCAGGTTTGACTTCATGTCAGAAAAAATGAAAGAAAGGCAGGCTGAAAATGTTTAATGGCAAACAGTCATCTAAAGTAAGCTGAGAAAACAAACCATGTTCCAGTAAAGGTCACAGCTAGAGTTTAATCAATCATCATGATGGTCTTGATACCAAGATGAACATTTGTTCCTCAAGACAGAGACACTAGTTCCTCCATCAGGTGCATCACAACTGGAGCAAATTTGGATTCTACATGCTCACCACCCTAGTGAAAAATCTGGTAACTCAACACAAACTCAGGACCAAATATAGTACTTCCACGTTTAAAAATATTCAACATCAGATTTGCCAGTGAAGTCATTAAGGTTGCTGGCCAGTTTCCAAACTAAATGGCTCTTCAGCTGCAAAGTAGAACCACAAGCCTCAACTTGTAGTCTTAAGGCAATATTTTGCAAGTAAACTGCAAAATAAAATGCTTCACCACACAGATCATATTTGACCAATCTGCCATCTATCATATTAGTACCTAAAACAGTATTACCTAAACTGAGGGGAGAATGATGTAATTGCAGATATTCAATTCAAACTAGATTTAATTTGGAGTCAGAGGGTTCAGATTTAAATTAAATAGATTAAAAATGTAAAGCAAAAGCATTGGATCAATAAGTAGTACCTACATAAGAGAATTGTTTAAAAACAATAAGACAGAAAGAACAGAGACATGAATGAACAGTGTTTCATCTTCAATGTTTTATAGGCCAACAACAGGTTCAGAATCAGAATCAGCAAATGTTACCTATAAGTTGATACCTTTTGTTGCCAGTATCAACTCCATAACTGGCATATAGACAGGCTTAGCATTATGCCATAAAGAGATAATGCTGACTAGTCAGCATATGTCTATGGGAACAGTGTACTGAGACTTTTAGTAGCAAATGGCTGTACTTAATATAATGTAGCTAAATGTATGGCAAGTGTGTGTAGTTATTCAACATCCACCACATTTCAGTAACCATGGAAGCAAGGCATTCAAATGTAAAAAACAGTTGCCCACTCTACTTTCTGTATTTCCATATTATCCACAGAAGCATAGGGTGTTAAATATGCAACACTGAGTATCATAATCACATTCCCCAAGTTAATAGAGCGGCATGGTGGCTCAGTGGTTAGCACTGCCGCCTCAGTACCAGGGTTCCAGGTTCGATTCCAGCCTCGGGCGACTGTGTGGAGTTTACACATTTTCTCCGTGTCTGCATGGGTTTCCTCCGGTTTCCTTCCACAGTCCAAACATGTGCAGGTCAAGCGAATTGGCCATGCTAAATTGTCATTAGTCAGAGGGAAATGGGTCTGGTTGGGTTACTCTTTCTTCTGAGGGTCAGTGTGGACTTGTTGGGCCAAAGGGCCTGTTTCCACACTGTAGAGAATCTAATCAATTAATCAAATGGAATTATACATAACCAAATTCTCAGCGTTCCACATGTCAGGAGCTTAAATATTGTGGAACAGCATTACTGCAGGCTGAAGTACAAGAGCTTTACAACACCATTGTGCAAGCAACTACCCAGAAATACAGGCTGAGGCTAACTACAATGAAAAAGAAGTTGAAAAGGATGGCGCTGGAAAAAGCACAGCAGGTCAGGCAGCATCCGAGCAGGAGAGTCGACGTTTCAGACATAAGCCTTTCATCAAGAGTGGGAAGGGGGTGAGAGAGAACTGGGGGCGGGGGGGAAGGTAGCTGGGAAGGCAATAGGTGGATGCAGGTGGGCATTAATTGTGATAAGTAGGTGGGGAAGGTAGAGCAGATAGGAATAAAGATGGGCAGGTGTGACAGGTCAAGACAAAAAAATTCTTCAATTTCCTGTATTAACTGGCAGAACCATTTGTAGGGATCATGATGAACTCCAAGAAGGCGATAACTTGGCTTCATTTAATAGGCCTACAACAGTAAGCAAGGCACAGTAGCATGGTTACTGAAAATGTGCCCGTCATGATTTGATAGAAGTCTAATCAACATCGTTATGAGGTGACTGATTTCTAATTAACCCAATATATGTCATACCTAAAATAAAAAAATGCTTTGGAGGTGCCAGACTATAACCGTGTAAAATTAAAAAATACACTTGCAATTTTATTCGCCCAGTTTTGACAAAATTATTAGTTATTCACATATTCCCAAAGTTAGGGAGGTTAGCTGTAAAAATGTATTTCTTTTTAGATATCAAGAGAAAGAAAGTGAGTGTGCTCTCGGCTTGGTATTGCTGTATCTCATTCCAGCTTTGCAGGCATATCACAAAGCAACACTGATGGTGGTCACAGACATCTGTGGCCGGTTGCTCCACCCCTCCCCCTCCACTCAAGGGTAATTGGAGCAGCTTAAAGCAAAAACCAGAAGTGATAAGTAATTCTTGCAATGTAGATTTGGAACTCTAAACAGGAGCACATAAAAAAGGACTAAACCATGCACAAATGTGAACATTTAATCAGAAATAGATCTACTGTCATTCTTGCATTCTCCCCATGCTCAACTGCACAGTTGAAAGGAAATGTTTGAAAGGTGGGCTACAGATAGTTTTAAGGTCATTCCAGTTTTGAATGGACTGCTGACTTTAAAACAACAAAACAAAAAGGTTGGTGGGTGGCTCTTGGCCATGGAGATGGAGTCTCAGTCACTAGTTCCCATGCTGTCATGATAGAAGGACAAAAGCTAGCAAGTCACCCAGAATGCTCTCACTCACCTCCTAGCATCTGGTGCAAGAAAGACATCGTCAAAGGCCTGGGAATAGGTCATCTATCGTCACAGTGCTTGGTATCTTAGCTATAGATCAAATATTGGTAGGCGGGAGTGGGAGATCTCACCAAGATTTTATTGTCAAAAACACTGCAGTGGAAAAACAAAACACTGCAAATGAAGTCATTTCAGCTTTAAGTGAAAGTCACTTTGCCTTCTTTATGGCAGTTATGTGGGCCACACAAAATAATCTCCTGTATGCCAGCCAGGGATCTTTGCTTTATCATGAACAAAACTAAGCCATCTCCAGAAGCTGCTTTGACATTTAATCTACTGACATGCAGTTTTTGCATGTGTTATTTTTAAATAAAACTGGGTCTTTCTGGCTGCAGCAAAATCCAACATGCTTATGTTGGGATTACTGGCATGACTGGAGCCAGTGACACTATAGCAATATAAAATATGGCTGTAAATAAAAGTCAGCAATATGAATGCAAGAATTTATTAATGCAAGGATATGAATGTCACAATAAAACAAAGGCTGGATTTTACATTTATCTCTCACTACATTTTACTGAATCTCCCACTTGGGCTGTCTTGCACATCTGAAAATTTCTCTTGGCAGTCAGCAGCACAGAATGAAAGCAATTCAACTGGGTGTTGGTATGTCTCATTGGAACATGATGCATGGTACAATGACGTTTTTACACTCAGTTCTTCCAGGAGACTAAAAAACTATTGGAAACTCATTTCTGGTCACTAGCATTAGCATTCACTGACTACATTTTAACATATGTTTAAAAAGTACAAAAAATGAATGAAACAAATCCTAAGAAAGTAATCATATGCTATGTAGAACATAAGAAAAAATAATGTAGCTTAGCAGTCTAATGAGGAAGGCAATTAAAGGAAAAACAAAGTACACAAAATATTAAGTGGAAAACCTAAACGTCAATCTCAGTAACCTATAAGTCTGTCCATCTCCTTAAAATGCAGTCTCCCAGTATCAACAACAATGTGGGAGTGGACTCCATAAATTCACCAGCACAGTGATTCCTCCTTCTCTTGATTTGAAATCTGCCCCCCTTGCCCTAAAAATGTGACTTCTAATTCTAGGTTGCCTTACAAAGGAAACATCTGCTCTATAGCTGCTTCATCAATCCCTTTTAGTATTTTGATCTCTTATCATCCTTCTAAAACCTAGTGAGTGTAAGCCTAAACTGCTCAAACTCTCCTCTTAAGCCTCTCATTTCTGGAAATAACCCAATGAATCTTCTCTAAACTGCCTCCAATGCACAACATCCTTCAAGAGGACGAGAACTGTAAGCAGTACTCCAGTGCAGTTTCACCACTGTCTTGTATAAATGCAACAAACACTTTTCTGCTTTTATACTCCATTTCTTTTGCAATAAGTGCCAAAATTCAATTTGCCTCCTATTACCTGCTGCACCTGCATACCAGCTTGCTACAACTAATGCATGAGGACACCTCGATCCCTCTGCATTGAAGCACTTTGAATTTTTTCTCCATTTCGATAAAAAGTTGTCTTTTTATTCTTCTGACCAAAACAGATAATCTCACACTTACCCACATTAAACTCCATCTGCCAAATTTCAGCCTATTCTCTTCAGTTATCCATTTGCAAATTGCTTTATTTGAACTTACTTTCCCACCTATCATGGTGCTACCTGCACACTGGATTATAGTACTTTCCATCCCTGCAAAGTCATTAATATAGATTGCAATAGTTTGGGCCCCAAGTCAGAGTCATAGTGATGTAGAGCATGGAAACAGACTCTTTGGGCCAACTTATCCATGTCAACGAGATATCCTAAAGTAATCTAGTCCCATTTGCCAGCGTTTGGCCCATTTTCCTCTAAACCCTTCCTATTCATGTACCCATCCAGATGCCTTTTAAATGTTGTAGTTGTACCAGTCTCCACCATTTCCTCTGGTAGCTCATTCCATACATGCACTACCTTTTGCATGAAAACATTGCCCAGTATTTTCCTTTTAAATCTTTCCCCTCTCACCCTAAACCTGTGCCCTCTAGTTCTGGACTCTCCCAACCCAGGAAAAGACATTGTCTATTTATTCTAGCCATGCCTCTCATGATTTTATAAACCTCTCATATGGTCACCCATCAGCCTCCATGAGTTACAGCTTGCCCATAAGAAAAATATCAATTTATCCCGCCTCTCTGCTTCTGCTGGTTAGCTAATCCACTAACCAAGCTAATAAAATTACTCTTCACCCCATGTGATCTTACCTTGTGTATTAACCTTTTGTGCAGAACCTTATTAAATGCATCTTACCAAATCTGGGTTGAATTTGGGTCTTCCATTTAACATTTTAAGTACTTTGTTCTCCCTTTAACTGCTTTCCTGATGAGATTTCTTCAGAGCACATGATTACTTTCTTAGGATCAGTTCTAACATCTTTAAAAAGGTAGTTGATGCAACTGAATCGTGTACATACAAACATACTCCAAACTGCATTTTGACAAGCAGAAAATCTCACTTTATCAATCACTCCAATGAAAAATCCTGATACATTTCAGGAAGCAATATCTACATCAAGACTTCATTACATCAGGTCAGCTCTGATTTTGAGATGGGAGACAATATCTTATCTATAATAATATTAAAGAATTAGCATTTTAGAAAATTATTTCAGTAACTTTAGTCTGCTATTGAACAGAATACGGGTATCCTATTAATTTACAAGCGGAGAGGTTTCCCTTTGAATCTGCACCTTCTATTCTTCAACACCTGGTTGAAGAGTTAAAAACTTTACAGAAAAGTTATTTTTGAAACTGGTTTCTTTTCAAGTAAATGCACATCAGGATTGTTAATTAAGTTAAGAATTATTCAAGCCTAATTTATAACCATCAACTGTAATGAGGAAAATTTCCAAAGCAAACTACAGATTAAAAAGAAATGGCAAAATAGAGAAAGAGCTGAAAGACAAGCACCAAACAAAAGAACCGGAAAAATAACCAAAGCACAAATACTATGGGGTAAAAGCAGAAATGGATTTTAAGCAACATTAAATGTCTTTGACTTTTAAATCACTGAACCAGTGAAGCATCTCTTCATCTACCTTCCAATCCCACCAAATCTGATCAGTTTTTCAAATATAATGTGAAAATACAAGGCAGTGCATTTGATTCTCCAAGCAGAATTTCACCTCTACTTTAAAGAAGTTTTAAAAAAGATTACAGTGTAGAAACTGGCCTTTTGGCCCAACTGATGGAGTTTATGCTTCTGATGAGCCTCTCACCACCAAACCTCATTTAAACAGAACTATACATTTTGTAAAATAACAAGAATTTAAGAAAAAGCCAGGGAGAATTTCAAATCAAATGCCAAATTTGATTGACATAATTACCCTTTAAATGTCAACAATTTGAAACAGCTAAGGTTAAGATCACAAAGATCTATAAAAATTCTTACCGGTTTACAAAGATCCCATTCTTCAGGCTTATCGTGCATACTTTTAGCTAGATCATTTCAAATTCCACATGCACTGCTTATACACATTTTAATAAGAATGCTTGAGCTAAATCAGAGTACTTTAATCACAACACAGAGTAAAAAATACAAACTATTACAAAATCAAAGAAAAATCTACAAAAGGACATAAAACAGGAATAGGCCATTCATCCTCCCGAACTTACTCTGTCATTCAATAAGACTCTAGCTGATCTGACTGTTACCTCAAATATTTATTCCTTTCTGCTTCTCTGATGAGTTTTCAGCCCTTTGCTAATCCACGTCTGCTCTACACCCTCTTTCTGAAAAGAAAGCAGGGCTCCAAAGTCTCATGACCCTCAAAGATTTTTGCCTCATCTCTATTCTAAACAGGTGACTCGGATTTTTTTTTAGAAACAAAGGTTCTTGAATCTTCCACAAGTGGAACCATCCTCTCTACTGAGGACTTTTGTTTCAATCAAGTTGCCCCTTCCTCTTCTAAGCTCCAACAGATAAAGGCCTAGCCTATCCCACCTTTCCTTAGAAGCAACCTGCCCATTACAGGGGCAAGACGTTCTGCTATAACACGCGTTTCGTTAATGTGAATTTGCTATAGCATGACTGATGAATGGGGGACCAGTTTTTAAAAGCACAAACTTTTAAAGTATGTATTTGTTATAATGCGATTTCGGCCCATTAGTTTGAACGGTGTTTGTTTATGCGATTTTCTTATAACAAAGGTTTCACAAGAACGAACCTACCATGTTTCAGCAGAACCTACTTTATTAGGCCGGTAAGACTGCTCCATATTGGGATCCAATGCATTTACATCACCCCTAAGATAAGATGACCAATACTACACATTGCACTCCAGATGTGGTCTTACTGATTTTCAGGGATGTTGCTAGGGTTGGAACTAAAGAGACAGGCTGAATAGGCTGGGGCTGTTTTCCTTGGGCGTCCGAGGCTGAGGGGTGACCTTATAGAGGTTTATAAAATCATGAGGAGCATGGATAGGATAAATAGACAAAGTCTATTCCCTGGGGTGGGGAAGCCCAGAACTAGAGGGCATAGGTTTAGGGCGAGAGGGAAAAAATTTAAAAGGGACTTAAGGGGTAACTTTTTCACGAAGGGAGTGATGCTTGTTTGGAATGAGCTGCCAGAGGAAGTGGTGGAGGCTGGTACAATTGCAACATTTAACAGGCATCTGGATAGGTATATGAATAGGAAGGGTTTAGAGGGATATGGGCCAAGTGCTGGCAAATGGGACTGGATTACTTTAGGATTGGCATGGACGAGATGGACCAAAGAGTCGGTTTCTGTGTTATACATCTCTATGATTTGAAGTAAAACATGAGTGTATTACAAGTTTTAATGAGTGTTAACATTCTACTGGCTGTCCTAATCAATAATGTACCGGTTAGTCTTGCTTAGGGAACCCATAAGCCTCTACATCTCAGATTTCGAATTTCTCATTGCTTTATACAGTGCTCCTTTCTTATTCTTCATACTAAAATTACCAACTTCTCACATTATAATCCATTAGCCAGATATTCATACATTCACTTAAATTGTCTAAATATTTTTGCAAGTTCCTTAGGTTATCTTCACAACTTACTTTCCTACTCATTGCCAAATTTGGCAATCAAATCTTCCATTCCCTACATCCATGTCATCTCTATAATACGAAACAGTTGAGGTCCCAGCACTCGTCCCTATGGCTCATCCCTCATTACTTCTTGCTAATCTGAAAAAGATATACATATGTCTCTACTTCCTTTTAGCCAGCCAATCTTCTAGCCAGCCCAATAAGTCCTTATTTTCCTCAACAATCATTGATGTTTCACCTTTATTGAATGCTTTCTGGAGATAAAAGTACAGTATAGTCCCCTTTACCCATAGCCCATATTATTTCCTTAAAAACTCCGACAGATTGGTTAAACAGGATTTCCCTTTCACCAAATCGTGATGTTGCCTGATTACAGTGAACTTAGATATGTGGCCCCATTACTTGAAGAATAGTTTCCAAATATTTCCTATGACAGATGTTGGGCTAGCTGGCCTGTAGTGTCTGATATTCCAATCTCCTTTCCATTTGAATAAAGGAGTTAAATTCGCTACCTTCCAATTTAACCAAACTATCCCCAATTCTAGGCAGCTTTGGTAAATTAAAACCAATGAATCAACAATCTCATTAGTATGCTTTTTAAGACCTTATGGTGAAATCCATTATCTGGGGACTTGGCAGCCCATTGTTCCAACATTTTTCTCAACACCACTTCTCTGGTGTTTCCAATTTCTCCAGAGTTCCTTTCTCCCTTCCTTTCATTTCCCAATTTATTGCTCTTTTTGGGAGGGTACTTGTATCCTCCATAATAAATACCTGTTCAAGTCACCTGCCATTTTTTGTATGGAAATTCATTCCGCAAATTTACTTTCCATAGGACTAATTCTCACATTAACACTATTTTAGTTTTAAAATATTTATAGAAAGAAATTATTTTTGGCGAGCCATCTCTTTTGCCTTAATTTTTCTATCATTAAATTTTTCATCATACTTTGATTTTTTTTATACATGTAGTAAAATGAAGGGTATGTAGGTTAGTTTGATCTTGGGGTAGGATAAAAGGTCAGCACAACATCAAGCACGAAAAGGACATTTACTGTGTAGGTATGTTCTATGTTCCGCCCAATCTCTGACCTACCAGCTGTCTTTACACAATCAAATGCTTTTCCTAAATCTGATATCTCACATTTCTGGTTGACCAGGTAGTATCCCTTGCAACTTTTTTTTCCCACTCATTAAAATATATCTTCTACATTTTCTGGAATAATTTAAAATGTCTCCTTCTACATCTCGATTGACCTATCCTTCAATCTAATTTGCCAATTCACTTTGGCCAGTTATTTTCATGTCCTCACAACAGTCCTTGTTTAATACTTTATGAATAATTTCAGGTCTACTTCCCTATTCCTCAAAAGTAAAATTTCATCATATTATTGTTGCTGCTACCCAGGAGCACCTTCATTAGGAGATCAGTAATTTATCTCATCGTATTGCACAACACGAGGTCTAGTATCACCCACTCACTGGTTAGTTTCAGAGCATTCTGTTCTAAGAAACTATCTAAATATATTTGATGCCATTCTGTTATATTTAGGGAATGTTGGGGAGGAGCTAAATGGAGCTAATATGAAGCTAAATGGTATGATTTTATAGAGTCACAGGAGTTGTACAGCAATGAAACAGGCCCTTTAGTCCAACACGTCCATGTCGACCAGCTATTCTGAATTAATCTAGTCACATTTGCCAGCACTTGGCCCATATCCTTCTAAACCCTTCCCATTCATGGAGCCATCCAGATGCCTTTTAAATGTTGTAACTGTACCAGCTTTCACCATTTGCTCTGTCAGTTTCTTCCGTACATGCACCATCTTCTGCGTGAAAAGGTTGCCCCTCAGGTCTCTTTAATCTTTCCCCTCCTGTTTTGGGCTCCTATACTCTCGGGAAAAGACAGTGGCTATTCACTTTATCCATGCTCCTCATGATTTTATGAGCTTCTAGAAGGTCACCCCTCAGCCTCCAACATTCCAAGGAAAATAGCCCAAGCTTATTCAGAAAATGTTTAGTACGCTTTCCTTTCTTGGTCAGAGCACTGAATATAAGAGTTGGAGGTCATGTTGTGGCTGTATAGGATATTGATTAGGCCACTTTTGGAATACTGTGTGCAATTCTGGTCTCCCTCCTATAGGGAGGATGTTGTAAAACTTTAAAGAATTCAGAAAAAATTTACAAGGATGTTGCCAGGGTTGGACGATTTGAGCTATAGGGAGAGGCTGAATATGCTGGGGTTGTTTTCCCTCGAGAATTGTAAGCTGAGGGGTGACCTTATAGAGGTTTATAAACTCATGAGGGGCTGGATAGGGTAAACAGACAAGGTATTTTCCCTGAGCTGGAGGAGTACAGAACTAGAGGGCATAGATTTAAGATGAGAGGGGAAAGATTTAAAAGGAACCTAAGGGGCAACTTTTTCACGCAGAGGGTGGTATGTGTATGGAGTGAGCTGCCAGAGGAAGTGGTGGAGGCTGATACAATTACAACATTTAAAAGGCATTTGGATGGGTAAATGAATAGGAAGGGTTTAGAGGGATATGGATCAAATGCTGACAAATGGGGCTAGATTAATTTGGGATATCTGGTTGACATGGACAAGTTGGACCAAAGGGTGTGTTTCCATGTTGTACCTTTCTATGACTCCCCCTACAGCTCAAACCCTCCAACATCCTTGAAAGGGTCCAGAAAAGTTTAACAAGATCTATCCTAAAGCAGGGAAACCAGAACTGAAATCAGTATTTCAAAAGTGGCCTATCCTCAATGTCCTGTACAGCCACAACATGACATCCCAATTCCTGCACTCAACACACTGAACAACAAAGGTAAGCATACCAAATCTGAAAATGTGTTGCTGGAAAAGCGCAGCAGGTCAGGCAGCATCCAAGGAACAAGAGAATTGACGTTTCGGGCATAAGCCCTTCTTCAGGACTTATGCCTGAAACGTCGATTCTCCTATTTCTTGGATGCTGCCTGACCTGCTGCGCTTTTCCAGCAACACATTTTCAGCTCGGATCTCCAGCATTTGCAGTCCTCACTTTCTCCTTTAAGCATACCAAATGCCTTCTTCACTATCCTGTGTAAACAAGGGCGCAATTTAAGGTTGTATCTTACAAAACAGTGCAACACTCTTTCAGAGGGAATGGAAGAGAGGGAAGAGGAGGAGTTGGACAGGCAGGAAGCAAAGGAGAAGGAAGAGAGTGGAAATCAATAAAAAGTAGGTGGAGATGAAGGAACGGAGGTAAAGTAAAGGAGGAAAGTAAGGGAGGTTCTGTGATATTACAGAAACATTTCTGTTTGGGTTCAATATATCATGCCACTGCTAGAATAAACATCTGTACATTCCCAGACTGCTCACTAAGAATTGTCTTGGGATTATTCTCATAACGGTCTGCTTGAAAATGAAGGACTGCAGTCAGGTAGGGGATAAACAGAAAACAATTAAAAGGCTTGACTGCCTGAATATAGTATTATTTTGCAGCAACTGAATCCTGTACCTGTCTCCTTTTTGTTTTAACAAAAATCACCTCATAGCAGCCTCTAGTAATTGTGAGAACTTGCTTTGCCTTGCTTGGTTTGAAGTCAGCAAAATGAAGCAATCAAAATCTGGATTTTATTATTGGGTTCAACTATTGATTTCATTCTTTTGTACTGTTTGATTACTTCAGTGGCACAGGTCATGTTAAATCAGCTGTCAGTGTCAGATCTGGCACTACAGCTCAGTTCAATGATGGTTACATTCTACCAGCTTTTAAATATTTTTACCTTCACACCTGACACTTTGGCTCAGTTTGAAGTCTTGCTGACTATAATATAGACAAACCACTTACCACTGTTAATCAAGTTTTATCTTGAGAGATAATCAATGCCTTTGACAGAATCTGGTACCATGCACTTGGAAGCAATAAATTTACAATCATTTGGTCTCACTTCCCTAGATATCCAAGTCCTTAGACAAAATCTGGTATTTGTTAAAGTACCTACAACAAAGCTCTGATTAAATATACCTGATTTCTCAAAGTGCTGCCCTTTATTTAAATAATTCATACTCTGACCTGTACTTGTCTATTAACCAAACACCCTACCCCTCCAACCCTGCTCCCCCCCCCCAACCACCTCCATAGTGTTGGTTTCTGTTTCACATTTAAAACCTTCACCCATCATAACTCTACATTCATTGTTTTGCTGCTTTTTCGATTCTATACCACACTGATCTTCTGGCTAAATACAATGCAATTGAAGTATACTTTCCATTACCATAAAAAAAAGAACATGAGTAGGCCCTTCAGCCCCTCGAGCCTATTTCACCATTCAATTGGACCATGGCTGATCGAACATTCCTCACATTCACTTTCCTGCCCTTTCCTCAGAACCTCTGATTCTCCTACTGATTGAAAGTCAGTCTTCGCCTTAAATAGACAAGGATTCTGCTCTCACAGCTTTCCGTGACAAGGAGTTCCAAAGACTCTCAACCTTCAGAGAAGAAATGATCAGACTTACATTCTGAGACTGTACCCTGTCATTCAATGAGGGGAAATATCCTCTCAATATTTATCCTGTTAAGCCCCTGAAGAATCCTATATGACTCAATGAGATCACCTCTCATTCCTCTAAACTCCAGTGAGTCCCAACCTGTTTAAACTTTACTCTTAAGATAATTCTTCTGAACCAGGGATCATCTTACTGAACCTTCTCTGAACTGTCTCCAATGAATTTTAGCTTCAGGTTTTACTATCCCGTGTATTCAAGTACAGGAATACAGAAGTACAGTGAAAAGCATACAATGTCACCACACACAGCACCATCTGAAGTGCAAAGGTACTTAGATACAAATTAGTAACAGACAGAAACAAAGTTAAAGAGTTAACCATATCTTTCATTAACTAAGGGACCAGAACTGCTCATAGTACTCCACGTGGTCTCACCAGCACCTTGATCAGTTGCAGTAGGACTTCCTTACTCTTACGATCCAACTCCTTTGAAATAAAGACCAACATTCCATTTGCCTTCCTGATTATCTGCTGTACCTGGGTGCGAGCTTTGTGTGTACAACATCGGTAGCCATTTGTTTCTGCAATTACCTTTTAAAAGAGCGTACTCTTTCAAAATGCTTTGCCTGTACTCTCCATTTTTAAAAAAATCCATAACCCCATAAATTCCTCAAGTACCTATCCAGCTCTTTTCCAAATCTGAAATCTGAAGTTTGCTCCTGTATTTTGAAGTTAGTTTTAATCAAAATTACCACCTCTGACTTCCATTACATCCACCTCTTGCCATTTTTAAACTGAAAAAGATTCCATGGCCTCCATCTCCTTCTGGCCAATGCATAATTCCTGCCAGATAAACTGCCTCAAAAGAAGTGTTCAATTTCCTTTCTCATGACCAATGTACCCTGTTCTCCTCTCAAATCTAAAAAATTCTGTCCATTCTTCTAATCCAGAAAGCCAGCGGGTAAAAGATGAAACCAAAGCCAGCATTATATTTATTTAGATTGAAGCATTATAAATCTACACTACCTAACTCAATCATACCATTGTCTTTAAATGTGCTCAAGTGAAAATCCAATTAAAGCCCTCCACCTGCATCAATTTAAATATAAATTAATACACAATAAACAGCCATGACTTCAGTGCTGTTCTGGCCAAAATCTGATTACACATAAATGCTACTGGATGCTCAATTAGTGACACACTTCCAGAAAGCAAGTTCTCTCTCAAAACCTCTTTCTGTAACTCTTCCTTTTAAAGCCAGTGCTAGACACCTTATTTTCCTATCTTCTTCCAACCATACATAAATACACTGTCCAACATATCCATTCTCCTCCCTACATTTCCAATGCTGAAATCAAGCCTGATTGATGGCCTCCTCTGTTTCTTGTCCTTTCCCACGATATCAGAACAGAGCACAGCTCCTTATCTCCCACAGATTTCACTCTTCCTTACAATCTCTGGAGTCTTTTAATACTAAAGATTGGCATCATCCTGTGACAACTTTGACTTATCTTATCTTCTACTCTTTCCTAAAAGATAGAAATGTACAAACATGTACCTAACATGACTAAATGTTTAAACAAACCCTTCAGAGCGCTACTCATTTGAATTTTGCACTGTGCCAAGCAAAAAGTTTGAGGCCACAGTTACTCAAGTAGTCTGTTTTCCAACTTCAGCTGTGCACTTCTAAGGGCACAGAGCAGGGGTCAGGTTCTCTCCTGAAGGAACATCAAGAACAAACAAACAAAAACAAAAACTGAATCACAAAATGCTCAGCATAGCAGCTGGTTCTAAAGTAGCAGAAAGAAATACAGTGCATAAGACATGAGGTTGATACTTATTCTAGTCTATACAGTCTAGGAAAACAAAAGCCATTTTAAAAAAAATAGCAGCCTACACTGAAGGAATTTACTGCTAGGACGTCTATCAGAGTGCTTTTTCCTTAACTAGATCTTCCAACAGAAGCTTACGCTGGCTACTCTAACACAGGTCACTACAGACTTCAATGTGAGGCAAGTTTTGGGGTTTAAGTTTGACCATACATCTGAAAAACTTGTAGCCTGAAATAATTAGCCTGTTTCAAATTAAGAGACAATGCTTCAAGTTTCAGTACTTTTAAGTTGTGTTAGCATGAATTCCACAAAATTAACCACATATTGAAAGTAAATTCCAGTATTCACTTCGAGTACACTTGAAGTCTATAACAACGTAACAGTTTATAAAAATTCTACCGTTCCAACAATTCAAGATTAGATTCCCTACAGTGTGGAAAGAGGACCTTCAGCCCATCAAGTTCACACCAACCCACCCCTCTCTGACTAATGCACCTAACACCTTGGGCAATTTAACATGGCCAATTCACCTGCCCTGCACATCTTTGGTCTGTGGGAGGAAACCCACACAGACACGGGGAGAATATGCAAACTCCACACAGTCACCCAAGGCTGGAATTGAACCTGGGACCCTGGTGCTGTGAGGCAGCAATGCTAACCACTGAACCACCGTGCCACCCACATAAACTGCAATAAATCCACAGCTGGATGGAAAACGGTTCCTCTAATCAGGTGTTGCAACTCCAATTCCTTAGGTGGATTGTGATAAAGCCAGGCCAGCACCTAGTAATACAAAATATTAGTTCTACTTAAAATAAAAGGAGATTGCAATACTTACATATATTTTGTGGCTACATTAACACTGCAAGGAAAATAATGGGCTACAATGTCTCCAGCTACTGAGGGCAGTACGGTGGCTCAGTGGTCAGCACTGCTGCCTCATAGTGCCAGGGACCCAGGTTCCATTCCAGCCTTGAGTAACTGTCTGAATGGAGTTTGCGTGTTCTTCCCATTTCTGCCGAGTGATCTAGTTTCCCCCCTCCGACCAAAGATGCTCAGGTTAGGGGGATAGGCCATACTAAATTGCCCCGCAGTGTTAAGTGAGGTGCAGGCTAAATGGGTTAGGCATGGTAAATGCAGGGTTACAGGCTTAGGGTGAAGGGCTGGGTCAGTTTGGGATGGTCTTTGGAGGGTCAGTGCAGACTTGATGGGCCAAATGGCCGCTTTCCACACTATGCAGATTTTAAGATTAAGAAGTGACCTTATTCTCCAAATATGTTAACTCTTTTTCCACCCTTATGATAAAAACAGACAACCCACTCACAAGTCCTTGCTAATCTCCAAATATTTGTTGGGACGTAGTGTTCATGAATAGTCTAGTTTAGTTTCATCCTCAATTAGATTTTCTCTCTTCTGCAACACACTGCATTAGTCATGGAACACATTGAGCCAACTAGTACATTATTTTCTATTTAGGAATCTTAGCTAGGAAATCCATGGTGCCAAGTACAACTTCAAAATACTGTGTGTAACATGCATGTTGCAAGATTGAAATTGAAGAATTAAAAAGCCCTTGAACTTATAGATGAAGTAACTGATTACTGTAATCCTAACTGATGATCATGGCATGCACACTTGTAGCACTTTTATATTCTTGATTGTCCCAAATGGAACAAATTGTGATGAGACATTGAGTGTTTATAAAATGGCAAGCATATGATATTTCAGTTTTGATTATGAATGTACAATATCAACTAATCTCTATTCATTGCTGGGAAACAATTTCAAAACTATTATATCTCCAATCTACAATCTTCTTCCAGGGTTACCAATAATCCATGAAAGAGAATCGAATAATTACTGGAGTAAAACCTATGACTAGTTGTTCAATGTTCGAGAGATGAACCACAGAACCTACAGATGAAATAATAAGGACCACAGCAGCATTTATTTCATGTACTGGAAAGCATGAAACAATCATGTTGGAGACAGGATGCAAAGTGAAGGTCCAAAGCACTTTAGAACCAAGGATTAATTTAACCATTGTATCATAAGGACCAAAGCTTCATTTGACACTCGGAAAGTACAGTGCTCATCATTTTACTTGTTTAAAAAAGATTTAAGATGAAAATAAAACAAGCAGCATTTGAGTGCCAGTAATTCCCACAATGCTACATCACAACTGGCTTCTTTCTAAGAGATGGGTGGGCAGGTTAAAAAGCACAAAGTTCTCTGCAGCTGCATTTCTGACTTATTGAAAAAGCTAAAAAAAACTTTGATTAAATCTTTTAGTAAATGAACTAATTTACTTTATACACAAAAATCACTATTTTCATGAAACCAGCAACATGATTGTTTGAGGAGTGTTTTTGCACTAAAACAAACAACTCTAGCTGATTTAAGAGCATTAAATACACACCTTATCAGGAATAGCTGACTTTCAAAGATAAGCATCAGGAGTGAGGTGCTGGAATTCCCGATGAAGAGCTTATGCTCAACGTTGATTCTCCTGCTCCTTGGATGCTGCCTGCCTGACCTGCTGTGCTTTGCCAGCACCATACTCAACTCTGAACTCAGCATCGGCAGTCCTCACTTTCTCCTTGCAAAGATTAGCCTTAGCTGATCACATAAATGGTTAGTCAGAGCCACTGGAATTCATAACATGCTTTATAGCAACAGAGTGTGAGGATGTGGAGAAGGTTAATTTGATGCCCAGGGAAGGGAAAACTGCATCATTTTTGGGCCAAGAATCCTTGGTGAAGATTCAGATCTGGTTGAGATCTGCCTATACCTGATTGGTCAGCATCAGTTAAAGAGAGTTAAAGAGGTTGTGATATGTTCCTTTCATTGGGGTGAATCTTGTACTGTTCTTATGGCTGGCAGGTTCACCGCAGCTCTATTGTGTTTTCTGTTTTACTTTCATTACTGCATTACCAGCATTTCTACTTTCTGGTTTCTTTCTTTATATTTATATTGCATATTGTCCTTCCCCACCACTATTCACCTATTCTCTAAACATCTGAAATTTTTCATTTTTTCTTAGAAGTCTGTTTTCCTCTCTTTAAGAAGTTTGAAAGTTATTTCAAACAGCAACTGCATCATACTTCATGAGGTCCATCGGGTCCTTACTCCAAATCACTACAGAGGGAAAGAATAAATTGCAATGGATAAATTCCATTGTCCAGGAGGGTCACTGTGGACTTGTTGGGCTGAAGGGCCTGTTTCCACACTGTAGGGAATCTAATCTGATCTAATCATTATAATTGCTGCATTCACTGGTTCTCGCTATCTTTTTTTAAATTCATACCTTCAGCCTAAAAGCTAGATTTTTCTCTTTACTGATACTAGCCAATCAGTTGTGTATTCCCAGTGTTTGCTGTTCCCTTCCACTCAAGAGCTTGACAGTTTTAATTGAATGAACATTCTGGTATATTTATAAGACTATCCGACTATCTGCATTGTAGTTTTCAATGTGCAAATAAGATGCAAAGCAGAACTCAATTTGCATTTTAAAAAAATCAAAGCATCACACTTTAGTCAAAGCCAGTGAATGGTGTTTCTCTCAAAAAAAGATTGAAAATTGGTCATTTCTAAATTCAACTCAGAACTTATTCTACAAAATAAAAATTAAATTTGATAGCCATTATGGACCACAGGCCTAATTATTCCTGGAATAATTATTAGAATATAATCCTCTGTACAGTGGTGAGAATGCACGAAGAAAGAAAAAATCTATACACCAATGTTTTGGTCTGTGGTAAAGAAGAAAATAATGGAAATATTTAGCAGGTCACACTGCATCTGAGGAGAGGGAAACAGTGTTAATGTTTCAGATTGAAGACTGTTCAGACTCACTGAAGGCTTCCCAGTATTTCCTGTTTTTAATTTTGCCTTATGTACCCAAGGTCCTTAAGAGTCAGAGAGATGTACAGCATGGAAACAGACCCTTCGGTCAAACTCGTCCATGCTGACCAGATATCCTAACCTAATCTAGTCCCATATCCCTCCAAACCCTTCCGATTCATATACTCATCCAGATGCCTTTTAAATGTTGTAACTGTACCAGCCTCCACCATTTTCTCTGGCAGCTCATTCCATACATGTACCACTCTCTGCATGAATAAGTTGCTCCTTAGGTCTCTTATATTTTCCCCCTCTCACCCTAAACCTATGCCCTCTAGTTCTAGACTTTTCCCCGCACAACTAAAATACTTGGTCTATTTATCCTATCCGTGCCCCTCATGATTTTATAAACCTCTATAAAGTCACCCCTTAGCCTCCGACACTCCAGGGAAAAAACCCTAGCCTATTCAACCTCTCCCTATAGCTCAAATCCTCCAACCCTGGCAATATATTTGTAAATAGTTTGAGCCCCTTTAAGTTTCACAACATCCTTCTGATAAGGAGACTAGAATTGCATGCAATATTCCAAAAGTGGCCTAACCAATGTCTTGTACAGCCGCAACATGACCTCCCAACTCCGAATCTCAATACTCTGACCAATAAAGGAAAGCATACCAAATGCCTTCTTCACTATCCTATCTACCTGTGACTCTACTTTCAAAGGAGCTATGAACCTGCACTCCAAGGTCTCTTTGTTCAGCAGCACTCCCTAGGGCCTTACCATTAAGTGTATAAGTCCTGCTAAGATTTGCTTTCCCAAAATTCAGCACCCCACATTATCTACGTTATCTCCATCTGCCACTTCTCAGCCCATTGGCCCATCTGAACAAGATCCCGTTGTAATCTGAGGTAACTTTCTTCACTGTCCACTACACCTCCAATTTTGGTGTCATCTGCAAACTTACTAAGTCTACCTATAATGCTCACATCCAAATCATTTATATAAATGAGGAAAAGCAGTGGACCCAGCACCGATCCTTGTGGCACTCCACTGGTCACAGGGCTCCAGTCTGAAAAACAACCCCCCACCACCACCCTCTGTCTCCCATCTTTGAGCCAGTTCTGTATCCAAATGGCTCGTACTCCCTGTATTCCATGAACTCTAACCTTGCTAACCAATCTCCTGTGGGGAAACCTTGTCACATGCCTTACTGAAGTCCATATAGATCAAGTCTACCGCTCTGCCCTCATCAATCCTTCTTGTTACTTCGAAATACTCAATCAAGTTTGTGAGACATGATTTCCCACGCACAAAGCCATGTTGACTATAACTAATCAATCTTGCCTTTCCATATACATGTACATCCTGTCCCTCAGGATTCCCTCCAACAGCTTGCCCACCGCCAACATCAGGCTCACCGGTCTATAATTCCTGGCTTGTCCTTACCACCTTTCTTAAATAGTGGCACCACATAAGCCAACCTCCAGTCTTTCGGCACCTCACCTGTGACTATTGATGATACAATAAAGAATCTCAGCAAGGGGCCCAGCAATCACTTCCCACAAGCAAGAATGGTAGAAAATTATTTGACTGGATTGACATGGAAGTTAGGAATATTGGATGCCAAAGCCCTACTTTTTGAAATAGTTTTGGAAGGGGGTAAGTTGAGTGAGGTTCCAACACCCAATCTTTAATCACCTTATTCCTCTCGTTAAGAACTTCAAAATCGCACCATAATTATATTTTTGTGACAAACTATTAGATATCAATCATCAATACCTGATCACAAGTAAATAGCCATTCATTTACTAGTGGTGCAACAATCACCAGTCTTAAACATTATTGTTCAATACATAGTGCAGAGAAATAAAGCAGTAAACTGCTGCTGCTGCAAAAAAAGTGATTTAGACTGCATCACCTTCCACGTGATCAGGATTATCCCAGAGGGAAAATACCCCTACATTTTGTGGAATCCTTGCACTCATGTCACTAGGCACTATGACCTTTGACACCACTGATAAAACTAGCCAGAAGAAACCTGCCACAAAAGATCAGAGAGTACTTCATTTTAATTTAAACTTGTTGCAAATATTGAGGAAACTATATGTGCCAGGAGAGAATTATAAGGCTACAATTCAATTTTGGACATCCAATGTCCAGATAAGCAGCTTTAGCTTTTCACTCTTGTGGTATGTGATTTGATTAGGCCATTGCTGTTCAGAATTATAACTGGATACTGTTCCCAGCTATACAGGTCAGTATGGCCCCTAGCTATTTCTATCACTATTTTGCTATAAACTACCATCCTCTGCTGGGGGGGAAACATGGATGGGTTCGATTTTCAGATTTTCTTTAGTATTTTTGGTACAAAAATTTAATTAATCTCCAAGTTTACAAATTTGAATCTGTCAACATTTTTAAGGAGACAGTTTATTTTGTACTTCAGTATCTTGAACAGATGATTCATTTCATCCGAGACAATGTATTCTCGATATAGGAATGACAAACAAAGAGTTTTAAAAAAAAATAAAATCACACAACACCAGGTTATAGTCCAACAGGTTTATTTGGAAACACTAGCTTTTGGAGTGCTTTTGGTTCACAAGCTGATGAAGGAACAGCACTCCGAAAGCTAGTGCTTCCAAATAAACCTGTTGAACTATAACCTGGTGTTGTGTGATCTTTAATTTTGTCCACACCAGTCCATCACCGACACCTCCAAATCATGACAAAGAAAGAGAGCAAGCATAAGGAAGATGCAGTTTTTGTTAATGTCATTGATCAAAAAACAGGAAAACTGCTATCATGTGGGAAATAGAAATTAAGCTGTCAAACTCAGAGAAAATGAGGGATAGAGTAGATTTCACAAAAATATACAAATTTCTTTCCAATCACTTTTACCTTCTACAACCCATCAACAAAAATCAGAACTTTAAAATCAACTCACTCAAATTATTTTTGAAAACAAAAGTTGAATGACAACCATCACATGGCTCAGTGAGGTGTCCAAGATCACTCCAAGTCATGCCAAAGACTGGAGCATAAAAGGCACTCCAGTGTGGAACAGAGCACTGCAATATTGGAGGTGCGGTCTTCTGACTGAAAAATTAAAGCAAGGTCCGGCCTGCCTTCTCAAAATGTAAGAAAAAGATCCCATGGTGCTCCAATTTGACCAGAATTATCCCATTGTCCGGGCCAATATCGGCCTCCCAATCAACATCATAAAACAGATTCTTTTGGTCATTGTCATATGGTTATTTAAGGGAACTTGTGTGAAAATTGGTTGCCTACAATGAAATACTCAAAGTAAAACAAAAGGCTAAAAAGCTTCCCAAAATGATATTTAGCAATTACCAAATGCACTATGTAAATGCAGGTCTTTCTTTACATTGTAATTGATCAGTTAAAATGTCTTGTCTGTTAATAAACTAATCAAATATTCAGAATCAGGAGGCAGTGGGAAGGAATTAAAAGCAATGATTCCTAATACATCATTCAAGCAACAGCAATGCTGAAAGTAAAATTTACACAATGGAAACAATCAACTGGGTAGGGTGTTTGCACAAGTACAAGGCACGCACATAACCTGTAAAGTTGAGGGCTGCCCACAGCACTATCACAAAACCCACAACATGGCCTAGCACTAATCCAGTTTTTATTTTAAAAAAACAAACTTTTCTCCCTTCCTCAACCTTTACCTAATGATAAAGAATGCAGGGAGGGAAATGTGCAACCTAGACAAAGGCTTGTAATCAAAGCTGGAAATTCCTGATTTTAAACCAGTTTTCTCTTAGGTGTAAACTCAGATAAAAAAAGAAGAGATAACCAAGCAATGAGAAACTAGTATTTACACAGCAAAGCAAAATAGCAACAAGGCCATTCTCCTTCTTCAAAACAGATTCAGTGACATTGTCTGTTTTAGTCCCAAACAAGGTGAATGGGAACACCTAGAATTTGTCCCAGAGGAACATACAGAACAGAATGATAAAATGAATTTGTTTCCTTCCAATATTACCAGATAAATATAAAACAAACTCTTAATTCAACATAGCCATGTGTTTTAACATTTTAACATGTTAGCTTGCTATTTCTTTCATCAACAAATATAGATTAATAGTTAGAATAAATCATAAACAAACCATCGAGACAGGAGGGAACATTAGCCTTTTATTCCTGGGAGCCCACAAACAGACAAATAGTGAGATATTGCTAAGAGTGCAGAAAATAATGTACTCAATGTTTAAGTGCACCAGAAATGTTTATAAATACTGTTGCAATCCATCTTACCCCATCTTGAGATGGAAACTCTCAATGAATGCAAATGAGAAAAGGTAAGTGAGAAAATGGTAAATTGCTGTACAAGCTAGGTTCTACAGGAAAAGCTCAAATCCACGATCACCACTAAGAGAATCTTACTACCTTGCTGTTCAAATAATGGTATTACTATCATTGAATCTTCTACCAGTGGCTTAGGGACTTCACAGACGAGCAACTAACTGGACCTGATGAGTTGCCAGACTCAAAACATTAATTCTGCTTTCTTCTCAGATGCCGCCAGACCTGCTGAGTTTCTCAGTAATTTCTGCTGTTTCACATCTCCAACATTCAGTTTTTTGCTTTATTTATTAACTGGAGCAGCTTTACAAAGAATCCCAAAGTGTGAAAGCAGGCCATTCAGCCCATCAAGTCCACACCCACTCTCTGACAAGGATCCCACCCAAACCCAGACACTTCCTCCACCACACTATCCCTGTAACTCTGCATTTGCCATGGCTGATCCACCTATACATCTCTGCACTATGGGGCAATTTAGCATAGCCCAATCCACATAACTGCACATGTTTGGACTGTGGAAGGAAACCAAAGCACCTGGAGGAAACCCACTGAGACACAGGGAGAATATGCAAACTCCACACAGATAGTCACCCGAGGGTGGAATCGAACACTGTTCCCTGGTCCTGTGAGGCAGCAGTGCTAACCACTGAGCAGGTCAGAGATTTGGTACTCTGTAGCAAGTGACCTCCAGACTCCCCAAAACTGATCTGCCATCCACAAGATACATCAATAGTGCAAGGTCATGCTCCACTTACCTAAACAATTGCAGCTTTGACAAGAGTCAACGTCTGACATCATCCAGGACAAAACTAGCCATTTCATCAGCACCCCATCCACCATCTTATCATTCAATCCATGCAATACAAAAGGGACAATGGGAGCAAAATGCACAGCAGCAACCTTTCAAACCTACAAACTCTACCACCTCTGGAAGAACAAGTATGGCAAAACATTCAACTGGAAATGACACACTATCTTCATTTTCAAACATAAATTGCTCTTTCTTTATCTCTGATACAATATCCTAAAACTCCAAAACCAACAGCATTGTACATGTATCTTCAAATCAGCAGCTACCACCGCATACCCAAAGGGTAATTAGGAATGGTAATGAATGTTGGCCTTGCCAGTGCTGCCCACCTCCTGTGGACAAAATTAAAAGGAACTGGAAAGAAAAATAAAAACAGGATTGCGGGACTAAAAGATACAATTTCTCTCCCAAATATCCAACTTACCATGTAATCATGGATAAACCCTATACCTTCAAGAGAAAACAGCACTACAAGCTCTGACTTTCTTTTACCTGGTTAAGCAATATATCACAGTCATAATGAATAACAGAGATGCATGAGCACAGCTGAAAATCACTGCCGTGGTCACAGATGGCAAACTTCGAGACCCTCCCATTGGTAACTAATTGGATTGGGAAGTATTGACTTTGGCACTGCAAGCAGCTTCAGGCTGGCTCCTTTCCACTAACCAATTAAACAAAATATGGACAACATTGCTGGTTGGCTTACACTTCTCTTGATCTTCTAGCCAAGCAACCTTAATCCATTAGTCAGATGGGTGCAAGTAGTCATCCTTCATTTTTGATGCATTTTTGTTGGCACTGCAGTCGAATTCAGATAGCAAAGCACTCTAAACATCAGCTGCTATACCACTTCCGATAGCCTTTATATTTATTCAAATGAAAGCAGTTCAAAGCAGCCAAGGCACCCGGGACTGATGTTTCAGTGGGATGCTGTCTAATCCAGGAGAGATCAGTCATAACTACATGCGGCAGAGCAGAGATAATTAAACAAGTCCTTCCCGGAAACTCACTTGGAGATACCATAAAATAGAAAAATAATACTTTAGAAAACAAGTTCTGAGTTCCATTTCTCCTACCCTAGCCCTTCTCTCTCCAAAACAGAGAAATTAGAGCTTAACAGAATGGACTGTAGCAGAAATGCAGTGAAGGAACACATGAGCTGTAGAAACATGGAAACACCACCAACTGCAAGTACCTATCCAAGGCACTGAAACGCCAATATATTTCTTTCATTGTAATTGGGTCAAAACCCTGGAATGTTCACTGCAGTTCATGTACATAAACAAAAAAGGTTCCAGCAGTTCAAGAAAGCAACTCACTACCATCATCTTCTCGATTAAAGATGGGTTATAAATACTGGCTTAGCCAGCAAAGTCCCACAAAATCTTGATTTAAAATCTTGGCCTATACAGAGGGATATTGGGAATCACCAAGCAACCTCAGCTGCGATACGAGGAAAGAAGTCAAAATACCTGTTCCCTTCGATATCCTGTAAGCTTCAGTGAAAAGTACGATTGCGAAGAGAAGATTAACTTGGCCTTGGTCATGAACCCCTATTCACTGTGAATAGATTGTGCTAGTTGTTTAGAGCTGTCAGCACCAATAAAATGAAACATGGACCTCTTCCCTAAAAACTGGATGCACAGCTCTGAATTTATTTCTGAAATATTGACTCTGCAGGCCTGATCCATGTTTTATTTGTTGAGATAACAAAGTTGATACAGTCCAAAGAATAACCTTCACAGTGAGGCATTCCTTTAATCACGTGGGTGTGGCAAGAACCGCAGGCTGTCAGACTGGAGGTGAATGAAAGAAACCCAAAACGAAAGATTTACTTTGTTAGAAGTTTCCACAAGTGAACAAGTTGCCTCTTATTTCTATTTTATGCACTTCACCAAATCTCACTTGGCCAAGAGATACAGGTGGATTCCAGTGTCAATTCTAGACAAAAGACAGATAAAAACTAGAGCCATTTACAGAAGCATGTCTGCACAGGCCTTGGTAGCAGTTACCTGGTTAACAACACATCTTGCAAAGCCAAGCTGCAGCTCTAGACAGATTGAATTCTGGCAGCCCATCTTGCTCAACAAGAATGATATTCATTATAGCAACAAAGGCTCTGCTACTCTGCAGCACAGGAGCTGAATGATCACATCAAACCATGCCGAGAGAATCATAGCCACAGTGACGAGGTCTAAGATTAATCAATTGTATCAAATTTGACAAGTGATTAAAAGAATTTAAGGCAATGACTAACCCAGCTTGTGTAAAGCTAGGAATGCTTAAAGCCACTTATGAAAAGTACCAAAAAAATTGCTATTTGGTGAATAAATTTCCTATCACTTTCTCTCTTGGCCTCCCTATCCAAGACGATGGAAATTTAGGGCAACAAACTTTTAGGATCTAGCTGGACTTGATTCACTTTGCCACATGGTTTGAGAGATCTGGTAAACAGCCTTAGACATTCAATATTTTCTTCTTCTGGTAGGTAATTCAGCCTAGTTTCCTTAAATTGTTTGGTCCAGGGACACACATAATTGATGGGCCTAAAAATAAACAAGTTACACTGGTTCCTGACAGAACAATTTGAGGAAACATAGGAAATCATGAGATCAACAATGTAGCTATGGCCATCTTACATTTGCTTCTATTGAAGCTGGCTACAGAATAAAGTCTTCGTTCAGTAACTTAAGCTTGTTTGCATGTAGGCTTCTTAATTTGATCATTGCACTCTTTGTGGCTCCTTGGAGCAACAAACTCAGTTTGTCTTCAAAATGGCCACCTGACCTTATTTACAGTTAGAGAAATCATGGAAATTCAATCCATCACAATTGTGAAAAGCCTGCAAAGAGCCTCCACTGCATAAGTACAAACAGCAGATGACATATACCTCCCAAACCCTCACCACCTACAGATCTCAAGGGTGGGCCCTTTAAAGGGATTGAAAATAAATTCATGATTATTGCAAAGTAACTATATTGTTTAAATATAAAAGCATTTCCAATTGCAAATTTTAAAAAAAGGAACTCGCAATCAAGTTCAAAGGACCCTGTCCCATTAAAAGTATTTAACTAGTTATGTAATCCCACAAAGCACAAGTTGAATGAGAATAAAGTCACTTCTCAAACTATTCTCATGATTTCCACCAGTAAGCTTTTGATGTGTTGCTGGCTTAAATTCATGAAATCTGCAGCAGTAATTCTGCATGTGAACTTAACACGACCTCTCCTCCCTTCTACACCTGCACTCTATCTGTCCAAAATTCAGGCAATGGTAAGTAGCTCATTTTGAAAATTGGAAACATTTGCTATTGTAGCACATTTTGTGACCTCCAAACTAAGCTGTCTAACAAATTAACACTGATGAACATAAGTACAGGCCCCAAAACCTTAAATGTCATTCCTGACTTCACTTTAATGCTTGCAGAAAAAGCTGGCTCTCAAACAGTTGCTGAGATTACAACAGACAGGCATGGCAGATGAAGCCACAGGAAAAACAATACTCATTTTAAGCTTCTGGATTTGAAACTCACTTCTCCAGAATCAATTGTCAAACTTTTGAGAATATTTATTGTAGGCAGGAAGAATGAATATTTACAAAAATAATGAAAATGTTAATTTAGTGACAAAACTAAAATAAAAAGTAAGAATCCCACTTAAGCGGTTTGTAATTATACTTAATCCAGCAATTCAAAGTCATATGGAAAAAAAACCTTAGTTACAAAAAAGTTCAGCTAACCAGGGCTTTTCTGTCAAAGCATATACATACCACAAGAAACATATCTTGTTCATACTGAATCTGCCTTTAAAACATTCCAGTGCCTGAAATAAAAAAGTCTCTGTATATTTGGGTGTTGGTCAGTCAGACATACAGCTGCCGAAAGATAGTTTTCACAATCATGCTAATATTTTACTTACAATCTGACCACTAATAAAATGGATATATAATTCATCTATAGAAAAAAAATGTCCACTGTAAAGTGTTCTTAATGTCCTATTTTGTAAGAAAAAAGTGTCAGGAATGAAGATACTGTAGAGAAAACACACAAATGGTGTACCCATGTGGATAACCAGCAACCTCCTTCACTAATGCTCCCACCCTACAGAAAAACACGAACCTGGCTCATTCCAGATGTGGGAATCCTCAATTAATGCCAGACATCCTCAGACATGCCCAAATTTAATTCTGCTGTAACAAAAGCTTATATTACCATTCCCTTTGTCCAACCAAAGATACCGTATTTGCAAGGGAAAGGTCAGCTGTTCTTATGGGAGATGTAGCCCCTAAATCCTAATCCATGAACTAGAGTTGAGGCAAAGTCTGAAGAATACATATGCTGATGACAACTCAATATTTTTCAGCTTTATAGCCAAATGCATCACCTATTCCCTCACACTATAGCCCATCTTAGCTTTAGACCTCAATTTTATAACAGAGGAAAGAACCAATAAAGAAGCCAAGAATCTAGTATTAAGACCCCAAACTCACTTTCCTGCAAAGGTACTGAAGTTCATTTTACAAATAGCATATCTTGTGTATAAATCAACTTTATATCCTGAAAAACTATGTTTTTTGAGTTAAAAAAATAGAAAATCATTAAATAAATTAGATGGGCAAATACAAATATGGAGAAAATTATAATTTAAAGCTATCAAGAGGGAAGAAAATTCTGAAACTATACAAATCAACTAGCATTTAAGACAGAAACATGGAATGATGGGGAATGTTCAATTAGAATCAATAGGTGATCTGTACATCAAATCCAATTAGAAATATTGGACATAAAAGTGTACATATCTTAGCTTCTATACCCTTTTCTGGGAAAAGGAAAATTGTGAAATTTGAAGGAATGTGTATTCTTCAGAACAAATGAAGTTTATGTTGGGAGTTAATGGGTGCAGGAAGAAGGGGGTTGACGAGAAAGGGGTGTTATGCAGGTTGTGAGAGGAAGCTGAGGAGAGGGGCTGTGGGGAGGGGAGAGGAAGGGGCGTGGGTAGGAGAAGGATGTGGGGAATGCAGAGAAGGGGTGTAGGTTGGAGAAGAGGGGGTGGGGGAATGGAGGGTAAGTGAGAGGGCAAGGTGCTGTGAGGAAGGAGAGGATGGGAGAGGAGAGAAAGGTAGTTAGCGATGGGTATGAAATGGTGATGTAGTGAGGAGTCGTGGTAAGGGAAGAAAAAGGGCGTGGTGGGGTGTGAGGGGGAGATTGGGATAGGAAATGGCAAATTGGTATCAGAGGTGGGGGAATTGGGGGTGATGGTTGTGGGGAAGGTGTTTGAAGTAACGGGAGGGTGTTGGGGGCGGTTGCGGGGGATAGTGAGGGTCTAGTGGGGGAAAAGTGGGGGAAATGAGGGGGGCGGGCTAACATTAAAAGACATAAGCAAATAAAGATGAACACGTCCTATCGCGACGGGGGTCTTACCCGAATTTCATTCCTCCTGACCTCCAGGTCGCAGATGCTGTGGCCATGGTGGCTGCCCATGTAGTAACAGTAGCGGCACACGGCCACCTGGTCCGTCTCGCAGTGGAGCAGCCGGTAGGCGTCGTGCTGAGCGCAGCTCCAGGCCCGCGCATCCCCGGCCTCGATTAGCAAGTGGCTGCCGCTGACCGAGGCGGCCTGCAGGTGCGCGCCGACATGGGCCTGGCAGCAGCCGGTGTCGCAGCGGAGGCAGACCTTCTGAGCGGGCGAGTTGCGGCAATAGCGGCAGCAGAGCGGGCTGTAGGCGGCGGACGAGGCCGCTGGGTTGGTGGCGGCGGCGGCGTTGGTGTTGTTGCTGCTGCCGCCGCCGCCGCCGGAGGACGAAGCGGCAGCGGCCACGGCGGCGGCATCGGCCGTGAAGGAGTTGAATTTTTCCACGATGTTGCTGAGCTTGAGGTTCTTCTCCAGCGCCGGTTTCTGCGGGTAGACGTTGTTGCACTCGGGGCAACGGCTCACCGACTCCTTGCCCCAGGCCTCGCCGATGCAAGCCCGGCAGAAGTTGTGCTTGCACGGCAGCTGCACCGGCTCCACGAAGACCTGCAGGCAGATGGGGCACAGAAGTTCCTCCTCGAAGCAGCTCTTCCAGTTTTCAGCCATCTTGGATTGGAAAAAAGTCGTTATTTTCAAAAATTCAAAAAAAACGAGACCCCGACCGCCGCCGCCAACGGCCAAACTCCCAGCTTCTTCCACCCTTTTCAACAAATATCAGGTAAGATTTGCCCCATTTGAAAGACTAAATCCTCCAAAAAAAAAGCTTTAACCAATCGACCCTTCCCCTCTCTGTCCCTTTCTTCTTCACAGCCTCAACTGTCTGACTTCCTCACTGCCATCCAGCTCAAAAAAAGCCTCTCGCTTCTTTCTCTCTCGCTCTCTTCCAAAAGAGATTTAAAAGGGAAATTCCAGTTGTCTTGGCATCCTTTGATTGCAAAATGCTTTTAGGGGTTGGTTGCGAAGAAGCAGAACTTCAATAAAAAAATGTTCTTTGGGTTTCAAAGCCGCTCATTTACAGCCATCTTCAGTGAGTCTCGTTTAAACTAGGTGCTTGTTTTATTTTTCCCCTTCTCCCCTCCTCCTCCTCCAAGAATTTTAAATCATTTATATTTATGGCACATTTTTTTCTTCTCTTCCCCCACCTTCTTCCTCTTCAGCTTTTTTTTCCCGCAGCCGAACACCACCCTCTTCTGTCAACTCCAAACGATTCGACACTCCTCCCCAAATCTTTAGATAAATCTAAAAAGGCTTAGAAGAGGCGAAAATCCAATCTGCTGCTCGCTTTCATCACCATTAAATCCAAATCTAACACACACAAATCAGTTTGCAGCCATCTTGCTTTCTTCGTCTTTTTTTCCCTCTCCACCTTCGTATTTTGAAAAGTGTGCATTTATGTTAAAGGTTTCCTTATATATACATATCTAATTCTTTTTAAAAACATGCACAATCAGAAATAAGGCATTGATCCTTCAGTAATGTACCACAAGCTTCCTCAAACATACGCAGGCAAAGGTGTAGGGAGGGGGAGCTTAAAAAGGAGGAGGATATGGAAAAAATGGTCTGGCCTTATCATTAGAATAAATATACAACGTACTGCCCAAATCGCGTTTAGCTCCCCCCTGTTCTGTTCATCATGTGATAATTCACTTTTTTTATATATAGTAGGAAGAGCCATATATAATTAAATAGGAAATGCCTGCCAAAAGTTGTTTTTAAAATTACATTTCTCAAACCAAATTTGAAGTCAGTCAATTATAAATTAAATTGAATGTTATTAGATAATTTTGATGTCTAATGAAATGTATAAATTACGTTTTAAAATTATTTATTCCCAAAAATCAAACTATTCCTTCCACCTTCCTACAACTAGTGTGCATTTATTTTTGCACGTTTTAGTGGTCCCCACGAGAATGAGAACTTTAAAATTTACATGCTGCTTAAATTTTGTCATAAATTTGGCTCTAGGAAACCCAGGAAATGTTAAAATCTAATTTAAAAATATTCACTACTAGTTGCTAACCATTTAAAGAATAAAGATCTTTTCAAAATAAAATGGAGCTATAATCCTAAAAGTGTAAATGTATTTAACGAGTCTACCGCAAAGACTGATATTTAAGGGACCCATCACAGCCAGTATGATGGACATCTCGCCATTCCCTATTACTGCCCCTATGATTCAAAATCCCAATCTCGTTTTCCCCTTTTAAAAAAAAATCATTCTCCGCTGTTCGCTGATTTATTTGACCCATCCCCCGACATTAAATTGGTAACTGACATGTCCTTATGTATGGCAGTTTAAGCTCTTGTTTTATCTAGGTCGTGGTTATTGAGATGGACATAAGGCTCAGTGTTCGTCCACTAAAAGCCCTCCACTTAACATTTGTAGCAGCTACATTAAGACTGATACGAAATAATGGACGCAATTCACTGACCCTTCAGAAACAGCCGTGCGATCAAATTGCAGAGTACGTAACTGTAAAAGAAAATACTTTTAAGTCAGTGAGAAATAAGGCAATCTCTCCTTGCTATATACAGAATTGATCATTTCTCTATTTCGGGCTGAGGGGACCGGCTGCTTCCAATCGCTCGTGAAAATGACGAGGCGGATATTAGCAAACGCACACACAGAGAAAAGGATTGACTCATTTCCTGTTCAGAAACGCCAGTTTTCGCCTGACAAGTTTTATTGGGAGGATCATGAAGTTCTCATCTGTTTTTTCCTCTCCTTGGCAATTTTTAAAAGATTTGTCAGAATAAGTGAACTTTTTTTAAAAAATCTAACTCTATCGAACCCAAAGCTCACTGAAGTTTGTTGCAAAATTTCATCCAGCCTACTGTGCAATTCCAGGCGGACTATGCTGTTAAAATAGTCAGTGACACACCGCTGCTCTCATTTCTTATCGGAAACATTTGGTCACCTTTTTCCTATAAATCGACATCACTTCCCTGCATTGTCGTTTTTTAAATTCTCCGTCTTGGGTTCCCACTGTCTTCACAACTCGGCTTTTTGAATTCATCAGGCACATCCCCAGAGTTAATTCCTGATTTCTAGTCAAGTAATGTGATTTTCAAAATTCTTATTTTAAAATCACTCCATGGCTTTACTCCTCTCTTTCTTTCTATATCTTCCTTCTTACACGCCAGTCTTTGTCGATATTTGTGCCTCGAATTCTGACGTCTTGCCCACCCCCCATTGTCAGTTTGCTGTTATGCCCCCAATGGTTTGGGTCTTAAGATGTTTTTCTTATACTTCTCTCTCTCTTTTGCTTTTCTCCCTTAAGATGCTCCATTGAATCTACATATTTTCTTCAGCAATTTATTATCTTTTTGTTTCAGGTCTGTGCAGTTACTTGTTTTTATACAATTGTATCGATTTTAGACCAGTAGTGGAAGAGTTTTAGTTGGAATTTTAGGAGGAGCACAGAGGTTTGAATGGGGTTTTGGGATCTTTTGAGGGGAAGCTTCTCAGCACAGCTGGTAAGTGGTGTGTTTGGGGGGGGGGGGGGGGGAGTGCCCAAAAGTATCATCTGATTTCTACCAGTTGTGTTTCTGTAGGGTTTTTCCTGGGTCACCATGGTTTAGAGTGGAATAGGGTGTTATGCAACAAAGAGTTATACACATATATTTACAATCAGGTCTGCACTGGTTTTATCTGTGTGCAATATTCTAGTTGGCATAAGGTGGCTTCCCTCTAATTTCAGAAGTTTAATTGGAATAAAACATACAAATGTATCAGGGTGCTTTTTGATTTCCTAAGGTGGTACACTTTGGTTACTCATTTCACCTCCAATTGTACTTGTAGGTATACACCAAATGCACAGTAAAAAGGGTGAAGCATTTTAATGTTCTGTTTTAGTGTTGATATTTAATGGGAGTGCAAAAACAGACCAGGGGTTCTCCCACAAGTGCAAGATTAATTGGTGAGGCTGTTGTGGTAATCTGAGGCTTTATCAAAAAATTGTGGGTTCAAGTCTGATTCCAGAATTTAAACACTCAATCAAAGCTGACATTTTAGTACAGTACAGAAAGTGTTCTATTGTTGGATAATGTCTTTCAAAAATGAAGCCGAGGTCCTACCTTTCCCTTGTTTGGTGTATGTAATAGTGCCATCAGATCTTCAATGAATAAGGAAGATGTCATGGTGTCTTGGTCAATATTTACACCTAAACTGGCATGACAAACACTTTTTTTTGTTTCTTCCCACATTGCTTTGAGAGAACTTACTGAGCCCAATGGCTGCCTGTATTGCAATAGTCAATGCATTGTAAAGTACTTTGTAACATTCCCAGTGTGCAAATGTCAAATGGTAGGGGCATAGGTTTAAACTGAGAAAGAAAAAGACTTGGGGTCAAAGGTTTAAGGCGAGAAGGGAAAGTTTTTTTTAATATAGAAATGTGAGGCTGATTTTACACTCAAGTTGGTAGTTGTCTGGAATGTGTTGCCAGGGGAGGGAGAAACAGACATGATATTTAAGAGGTATTTAGACACATGAACAGGCAGGGAATAGAGAGAACAAATCATGTGCAGGCAAATGGGATTAGTTTAGAATGGTATGAGTTATCATAGATGTGGTGGGCTAAAGGGCGTGTTCCTGTGCTTGTACTCTTCTATCCTGTTAATTCTGAGAGTTACTGTTTCTTCACTTTCTCTAGTTCAAAATCCTGAAACTCGCTCCTTCACCAGCATGGTGGGTGTGTCTAAATGTGGATTGCAGCAGTTTGAGAAAGCAACTGACTGCTATCTTTTCTGAGGATGGTTGGAGATGGGCAATAAATGCCAACAATAGCCAGATCTTGTGAATGGATGAGAGAAAAACCTGTTTTTTTTCTTCTTCCTCCCTTCTCAACATCCAAGGTTCCAAACTCTGTCCAAATGAATCAATGATTCATATTAGTATTTAGTATAGTCGCTGCTCATGATGCAGTCTCTTCTAAATTTTAATAAACCAATTGATCATTGGTGACTTTTGCTCAGTCTCGAAAGCAGATTGAGCTTTTGGTTGCTTGTCATTTTAGTTCGCTGTTCCACTCCCTATCTGTCCACAATGGCTTAATTGGTAGGATCCTTTATCTTTGATTTTAGAGATGCCAGTGTTAGACTGGGATGTACAAAGTTAAAAATCACACAACACCAGGTTATAGTCCCACATGTGCGCACACATCTATAAGTTTGTGGGTGAATTGTACTTGCAGATTTACATTTCACTCAAACTGCATGAATCAATGTAAGATTTTCTAAATTCATTTTTTTAGATTAGAATCCGTCTAAACATTGTGGCACAGACTGTGTATCACACAGGGGAACTCACACCTTCAATACATTATCTGGACTGACAGACACCAATTGTTAAAATTCACTTGAGAATGTAACCCAAATAAAAGTTTTGTGATTTACATATGAAAGAAGTAAAACCAACATGGTCATTCTAACAGATGAGAGACTTAACAAACAATCCAGGTCTTTTTAAATATACAGTATAACTCCAGTTACATCACATGGTAAACTTTTGCTATAAATTCTGTGTCTTACAATCTTATACTCCACAACCACCTGCTGAAGGAGCAGCACTCTGAAAGCTAGTCATTTATCTTTGAATCAGAAAATTGTGGATTCAAGTTCCATTCAAACCTAAGTACAAAAATTTGGGTTGATATCCCAGGCCAAAATGAGGGGAGTGCTGCACTGTTAAAGATGCCAAACCTCTGGCTGGCCCTGTCTGTTCTCTGTTAATGTCTTCCTTCCAAAGAAAAGGGAAACTATAACCTGGTGTCCTGACCAATATTTAATAACTCAGTCACTAGAAACAGATGATCTGGTCAATACTGCATTGCTGTTTGAGTGTTTGTGCACAAATTGGTGGCTGTAGCTTTTATGCCACAGCTTATAAGTGTAGTCACTGTTGTAAAGTGCTTTGAGATAATCTGAAACTGTGCAAGGTACAATATAAATGTAATGCTTTCTCCTTGGTATCCTACACAATTTCTATATAGCTTGCTGAAAAATGCCTCACTCTTTCAGTCAGACACTTTACAGCTATCCACACTTCAGCTAGAGTTCAAGCATTTCAGAGCATCAGCACTGCTCTTTTTATTTTCCAAAAACAGGTGCTATTAATAATTTTGGGTCACTTACTCATCCATGAGGGTCCTTTGTGGTAATGTTTCTGCCTGGGAGGCCTGTGATCAAGTCTCACCTGCTCCCAGAGGTGTGTAATAAAATCTCTGAACACGTTGATTAGAAAAATAGTTTTGATCATTCCCAGCTAGTCTCACATGTTGTTCTCTCCCTAGTGGGTGGCACGGTGGCACAGTGGTTAGCACTGCTGCCTCACAGCGCCAGAGACCTGGGTTCAATTCCCGCCTCAGGCGACTGACTGTGTGGAGTTTGCACATTCTCCCCGTGTCTGCGTGGGTTTCCTCCGGGTGCTCCGGTTTCCCCTCTCAGTCCAAAGATGTGCAGGTCAGGTGAATTGACCATGCTAAAATTGCCTGTAGTGTAGGTAAGGGTATGGGTGGGTTGCGCTTCGGCGGGGCGGTGTGGACTTGTTGGGCCGAAGGGCCTGTAAGTAATCTAATCTAATCTAATCTAATCTAATCTAATCTAATCTAAACTAAACCTGAGACCATCCAAAGCAAGGTCAGGGTGGAATATGCGAAGGTTGGGAGGGTGGAAGGTGAGCATCAGGGGTATTCTGTCCTTGATTCAGTTGGAGTGGTGGGGTCTGAGGGCGGAAGCACAGGATGTATGTGAAGGGAGGGTGGACAGCTGCCTGTCTCTTTGGCTTCGTAGAACAGATCTTCTTCCGTAGTTGCACTGGCACCACTCCCCATCTCTTCTTCCACTACATTGATGACTGCATTGGCGCCACCTCGTGCTCCCGCGAGGTGGTTGAGCAATTCATCAACTTCACCAACACATTCCACCCTGACCTTTTAAATTTACCTGGACCATCTCTGACACCTCCCTCCCCTTCCTGGACCACTCCATCTCCATTAATCTCCATCTCCTGGTCCGACTTGACACCGACATTTTTTTACAAACCCACCGACTCCCACAGCTACCTGAATTACACCTCTTCCCACCCTACCTCCTGCAAAAATGCCATCCCGTATTCCCAATTCCTCTGCCTCAGCCATATCTGCTCCCAGGAGGACCAGTTCCACCACAGAACACACCAGATGGCCTCCACCTTTTAGAGACCGCAATTTCCCGTCCCACGTAGTTAAAGATGCTCTCCAACGCATCTTGTCCACATCCCGCACCTCCGCCCTCAGACCCCATCCCTCCAACCGTAACAGGGACAGAATGTCCCTGGTGCTCACCTTCCACCCTACCAACCTTCGCATAAACCAAATCATCCGCCGACATTTCTGCCACCTCCAAACTGACCCCACCACCAGGGATATATTTCCCTCCCCACCCCTTTCCACCTTCCACAAAGACCGTTCCCTCCATGACTACCTGGTCAGGTCCATGCCGCCGCCCCACCCCCCCCACAACCCACCCTCCCGTCCTAGCACCTTCACCTGCCACTGCAGGAATTGCAAAACCTGTGCCCTTACTCCATCCAATGCCCTAAAGGAGCCTTCCACATCCATCAAAGTTTTACCTGCACATCCACCAATATCATTTATTGTATCTGTTGCTCCCAATGCAGTCTCCACTACATTGGGGAGACTGGACGCCTCCTAGCAAAGTTATTTGGGGTACATCTCTTGGACAACCGCACCAATCAACCACACCGCCCTGTGGCCCAATATTTCAACTCCCCCCTCCCGCTCTGCTGAGGACATGGAGGTCCTGGGCCTCCTTCACTGCCGCTCCCTCACCACCAGACGCCTGGAGGAAGAACGCCTCATCTTCTGCCTCGGAAAGCTTCAACCCCAGGGCATCAATGTGGACTTCAACCGTTTCCTCATTTCCCCTTCCCTCGCCTCACCCTAGTTCCAAACTTCCAGCTCAGAACTGTCCCCATTACTTGTCCTACCTGCCTATCATCTTTTTCCACCTATCCACTTCTCCCCTCGTCCCTGACCTATCACCTTCATCCCCTCCCCCACTCACCTATTGTACTCTATGCTATGTTCTCCCCACCCCCACCCCACCCTCCTCTCATTTATCTCTCCACCTTCAGGCACTCTGTCTGTATTCCTGATGAAGGGCTTTTGCCCAAAACGTCGATTTTTATTTTTTACTGCTCCTCTGATGCTGCCTGAACTGCTGTGCTTTTCCAGCACCACTAATCCAGAATCTGGTTTCCAGCATCTGCAGTCATTGTTTTTACAAAGCTACAGCCTATGTCTTAACTTGTAACAATCCCATCCCATTATCATCCCAATGCTCACTCACCAACATAGGCTCCTGTTGAAGTGACCTTTTAATTTTTAAAAACTTATATCAATATTTTCAAATCCCTCCATAGACTTTCCATCCCCTAACCACCACCTCACCCCTCCTTTCCCCTACCGCCCCCCCCCCCCCCCACACACACACACACACAACTCCTCCAATCTCTGTAACCTCCACAAGACCCATAGCTTATCTGGAGGAGATGGCGGTATTGACATAGAACATGGATGTCACCGGATGAGTAATCTGGACACCAACTCTAAACATCTGGGAACCCAGAATGGAGATGTTGAAAATTTTGAATCAAATTCATAAATCTGGAACCAAAAAGTTGCAAATAGTGCTGGCATAGGCTGTTTGACAATTGACAATCTGATTCAATAATGCCCTTTTTAAAGAAGGAAACTTTGTCATCCTCACCTGATCTTGCTTATGTGTGATGCATTCACATCTTAGCTCTTAAATCCTCTTTGAAAAGGCCTAAAGAGTTGGAACCCACTACAAGTCTGATGGAAAGGCATTAAAATAGATGGACCACCCAGCCTTAACCAAAGCACCAGAAATAAAAATGCCACACAATTCATCCACCCACTAACATCTAAGTCAAGGATAAAAGCAAATTACTGCAGATGCTGGAATCTGAAACCAAAAGAGCTTTGACAAAGGGTCAGTTAGACTCGAAATATCAGCTCTTTGCTCTCCTTACAGATGCTACCAGACCTGCTGAGATTTTCTCTTTTGGTAACAACTAAGTCAAATTGGGTTGCTGCTCTACAGAGGAATCAAGTAACAGCCTGACATACCAAACAATGTCCCAGACATCACATTCCCCAACCTTTGGTATGTCCATCAGAGATGAAGGCAATGGTATACAGGGAGTTTCCCTAGGAGTCCTTGGCATTGACTCAGGGTACCATGAAATGTCATGGCACCAAGTCAAACATTAGGCAAGGAAACCTGCTGATAACTACCAACTCTGCCCTTTTTTAATCACATCATTTGAAACCCACATGGAAGACTTTACAATTTCATTGTATTTCAAGAATAGTTGGGCAGCACCACTACAGACAGATCTGGTTGAAGTCTAAAGTACATTGCTGCGAGATAGGACATTCTCAGGCAGTAAAGGAATCATTTGAGAAGGAAAAAGACTAACTTTATCTCACCAATTTAACTGCAGCAGATGCATCTGTCTATGACAGTATCAGTAAGCTTGATAATCACATAATCCTTGTGGAGACAAAGTGCTGCCTTTGTATTAGAATACTTTTCATTGTGTTATGTGGCACTGTTAATATGCTGAATAGGATTGATTTTGAGCAGATCTAGCATCTCAACACTGGAGATCCATGAGGTAAAGTGGACCATCAACAACAGTAGCATTGTGTTCTAACATAATCTGTAACCTCACAGCCTGGCATATTCTCCCATTACTCTATTACCACCTTGCCGTGGAATCAATTAATGGTGCATGAGGGTATTCCAGGATAAGCAGAAAACCTAGGAAAAATGAGATAATGTATCAGCCTGTTGAAGGTACAAAACATGGCTGAAAATGTGTAGCTGGAAAAGCGCAGCAGGTCAGGCAGCATCCAAGGAGCAGGAGAATCAACGTTTCGGGCATGACCCCTTCAGGAATGAGGAGTGTGTGCCAAGCAGGCTAAGATAAAAGGTAGGGAGAAGTGTCTTGGGGGAGGGGTGTTGGAAATGCGATAGGTGGAAGGAGGTTAAGGTGAGGTTGATAGACCAGGGTGGGGGCGGAGAGGTCAGGAAGAAGATTGCAGGTTAGGAAGGTGGTGCTGAGTTCGAGGGTTGGGACTGAGACAAGGTGGGGGGGGGGGGGGAAGAGGGGCATTGGAAATGCGATTGGTGGAAGGAGGTCAAGGTGAGGGTGATAGGCTGGAGTGGGATGGTGGTGGAGAGGTCAGGAAGAAGATTGCAGGTTAGGAAGGCGGTGCTGAGTTCGAGGGATTTGACTGAGACAAGGTTGGGGGGGGGGTGGGGGGGAAGGGGAAATGAGGAAACTGGAGAAATCTGAGTTCATCCCTTGTGGTTGGAGGGTTCCTAGGCGGAAGATGAGGCGCTCATCCTCCAGCCGTCATATTGCTATGGACTGGCGACGGAAGAGTCCAAGGACCTACATGTCCTTGGTGGAGAGGGAGTTGAAGTGTTGAGCCACTGGGCGGTTGGGTTGGTTGTTCCGGGTGTCCCAGAGGTGTTCTCTGAAATGTTCTGCAAGTAGGCGGCCTGCCTCCCCAATATAGAGGAGGCCACACTGGGTGCAGCAGATGCAGTAAATGATGTGTGTGGAGGTGCAGGTGAATTTGTGGCAGATATGGAAGTATCCCTTGGGGCCTTGGAGGGAAGTAAGGGGGGAGGTGTGGGCACAAGTTTTGCATTTCTTGCAGATGCAGGGGAAGGTGCCGGGCGTGGAGGTTGGGTTGGTGAGGGGTGTGGACCTGACAAGGGAGTCACGGAGGAAGTGGTCTTTTCAGAACGCTGATAGGGGAGGGGAGGGAAATATATCCCTGGTGGTGGGGTCCGTTTGGAGGTGGCGGAAATAACGGCGGATGATATGATGTATATGGAGGTTGGTGGGGTGGTAGGTGAGGACCAGTGGGGTTCTGTTCTGGTGGCAGTTGGAGGAGCGGGAAGTGGAGGAGATGCGGTGGAGAGCATCGTTGACCACGTCTGAGGGGAAATTGCAGTCTTTGAAGAAGGAGGCCATCTGGGTTGTACGGTATTGGAACTGGTCCTCCTGGGAGCAGATGCGGCGGAGACGAAGGAATTGGGAATATGGGACGGCGTTTTTACAGGGGGCAGGGTGAGTGGAGGTGTAGTCTAGGTAGCTGTGGGAGTCGGTCGGTTTATAGTAAATGTCCGTGTTGATTCGGTCGCCCGAGATAGAAATGGAGATGTCTAGGAAGGGGAGGGAGGAGACTGAGACAGTCCAAGTAAAGTTTGAGGTCCGGGTGGAAGGTGTTAGTAAAGTGGATGAACTGTTCAACCTCCTCGAGGGAGCACGAGGCAGTGCCAATACAGTCATCGATGTAGCGGAGGAAAAGTGGGGGGGTGATGCCAGTGTAGCTGCAGAAGATTTCTGCCACCTCCAAACGGACCCCACCACCTGATGTGGCCTCCTCTACATTGGAGAGACAGGCCGCCAACTTGCGGAACATTTCAGAGAACACCTCTGGGACACCCACACCAACCAACCCAACCGCCCCGTGGTGGAACACTTTAACTCCCCCTCCCACTCTGCCAAGGACATGCAGGTCCTTGGCCTCCTCCATCGCCAGACCATGGCAACACAATGCCTGGAGGAAGAGCACCTCCTCTTCCGCCTAGGAACCCTCCAACCACAAGGGATGAATGCAGATTTCTCCAGCTTTCTCATTTCCTCTCCGCCCACCTTATCTCAATCCCAACCCTTGGACTCAGCACCGCCTTCTTGACCTGCAATCTTCTTCCCAACCTCCCCGCCCCCATCCCTCTCCGGCCTATCGCCCTCACCTTAACCTCCTCCCACCTATTGCATTCCCAACGCCCCTCTCCCAAGTCCCCCCTCCTACCTTTTATCTTAGCCTGCTTGGCACACCCTCCTCATTCCTGAAGAAGGGCTTTGCCCGAAACGTCGATTCTCCTGCTCCTTGGATGCTGCCTGACCTGCTGCGCTTTTCCAGCAACACATTTTTTTAGCTCTGATCTCCAGCATCTGCAGTCCTCACTTTCTCCTAATTGTCCTCCTAAAAGCAGGACAACTTTGTTAATTCCCATAAGTCAACTCTCTACTGTTAGCAAAGTGATGGAAACAGTGATCAACAGTTTTATCAAGCAGCACTTATTCAATAATAACTTGTTTACTGACACTCTGTTCATGTACTGCCAGGCCACTCAGCTCCTGACCTCATTACAACCTTGGGCCAAATGTTGACAAAAGAAGGGGAAATGAGATTGACTACCTGAGACTTCAAAGCAATATTTGACCCAATGCTGCAAAATTGGATAGGAATCAGGAGGAAAAGTGTGCACTGGTTGGGGTCATCCCTAGCACAAAGGGAAAAGATTGAAGTTGTCAACCTCTCAGCTAATAGGAATCGTTGCAAGTATTCCTAAGGGTAGTGACCAAGGTCCAACCATCTTCAGCTGCTTCATCAACGAACATCACTCCATCTGAAGGACAGAAATGGGATTTTTGTCAATGATTGCACAACATTCAGTCCCACTTGTCTCTCCTCAGATACTGTAGCAGTCCACGCCCAAATACAGCAAAACATTCTGACTTGAACTGCAATATATCAAGTAACATGCATACTACATTAGTGCTTGGCAACAAGAGAGAATCTAACCATTGTTCTTTTTGACATTCAATGGCATTGCAATTTCTGAATCTCCTACTCTCAATGTTTTGGGAGTTACCTTTGACCAGAACCAGCCAAGTAAATATTTTGGCTACAAGAACAGTTCAGAGGCTGAGACTTTTTGCAGCAAGTAAATCGCCTTCTGATTCATCAAAGCTTGTCCAGCATCGACCACATATAAGTAAGGAGTCCTTGCCTCAATCAATACATCGCAAACAAAACTCGAGCTTGACAAAGTGACTCTTTTATTTGGCATCCCATCTAATACCTTTTAACATTTGTTCTCTCCCACAGTTGCAGCAGTGTGCGTCACCTACAGTATGCACTACAGAAATTCGCCATGGCCCTTTGAAAGTATCTTCCAATCCCATGATCATTACTACGTAAAGGACAAAGCTTCCTGGGAACACTACCACCTGCATGTTCTCCTTCAAACCACATGTTCTGATTTGGATCCAAGTTGCCACTCTATCATTGTCACTGAATGAAAATCTAAGAGCTTCCTAACAGCATTTTGTGTTCAAATATCACGTAGACTGCAGTGGGTCAAGAAGACCTCTTGCCACCACCTTCACAAAGGCAATTAGGGATTCTATAAATGTTGGAGAAAGTGAGGACTGCAGATGCTGGAGATCAGAGCTGAAAAATGTTTTGCTGGAAAAGCACAGCATCCAAGGAGCAGGAGAATCGACCTTTCGGGCATAAGCCCTTCAGGAGTGAGGAAGGTGTACCAAGCAGGCTAAGATAAAAGGTAGGGAGGAGGGACTTGGGGGAGGGGCATTGGGAATGCGATAGGTGGAAGGAGGTTAAGGTGAGGGTGATAGGCCGGAGAGGGGGTGGGGGCGGAGAGGTCGGGAAGAAGATTGCAGGTCAAGAAGGCGGTGCTGAATCCGAGGGTTGGGACTGAGATAAGGTGGGGGAGAGGAAATGAGGAAGCTGGAGAAATCTGCATTCATCCCTTGTGGTTGGAGGCCCTCTTACTCCAGGCGTCGTGTTGCCATGGTCTGGCAATGGAGGAGGCCAAGGACCTGCATATCCTTGGCGGAGTGGGAGGGGGAGTTAGTGTTCCACCACAGGGCAGTTGGGTTGGTTGGTGCAGGTGTCCCAGAGGTGTTCTCTGAAACATTCCACAAGTAGGCAGCCTGTCTCCCCAATGTAGAGGAGGCCACATCGGGTGCAGCGGATGCAGTAAATGATGTGTGTGGAGGTGCAGGTGAATTTGTGATGGATATCGAAGGATCCTTTGGCGCCTTGGAGGGAAGTGAGGGGGGGGAGGTGTGGGTGCAAGTTTGGCATTTCTTGCGGTTGCAGGGGAAGGTGCCAGGAGTGGAGGTTGGGTTGGTGAGGGGTGTGGATCTGACAAGGGAGTCGCGGAGGGAGTGGTCTTTCCGGAATACTGATAGGGGAGGGAAATATATTTTGCAAGAAATGCAAAACTTGCGCCCTCACCCCCCCTACCTCCCTCCAAGGCGCCAAAGGATCCTTCCATATCCGTCACAAATTCACCTGCACCTCCACACACATCATATTACTGCATCTGCTGCACCTGATGTGGCCTCCTCTACATTGGGGAGACAGGCCACCTACTTGTGGAATTTTTTTTTTTGGAGAACACCTTTGGGACATCCGCACCAACCAACCCAACCGCCCTGTGGTGGAACACTAATTCCCCCTCCCACTCTGCCAAGGACATGCAGATCCTGGGCCTCCTCCATTGCCAGACCATGGCAACACGACGCCTGGAGGAAGAGGGCTTCCTCTTCCGCCTACGAACCCTCCAACCACAAGGGATGAATGCAGATTTCTCCAGCTTCCTCATTTCCCCTCCCCCACCTTATCTTCGTCCCAACTCTCTGACTCAGCACCACCTTCTTGACCTGCAATCTTCTTCCCGACCTCTCTGGCTTATCACCCTCACCTTAACCACCTCCTACCTATCGCATTTCCAACGCCCCTCCCCCAAGTCCCTCCTTCCTACCTTTTATCTTAGCCTGCTTGGCACAACTTTCTCATTCCAGAAGAAGGGCTTATGCCCGAAACGTCAATTCTCCTGCTCCTTGGATTCTATAAATGTTGGCCTAGCCAGAAATGTCCACATCCAGTAAATGATTTTTTTTTAATCCGCATTTCTTTACCTTTTGTGAATTCCTAATTTTAATCACTCAATCACTGGCCATGCTAGGTGTTAAACTCCTTAGCTTAAGCCAGTTAGAACTGAGTTTAGAGGAATGAGGGGGAAATCTCATAGAAACCTATAAAATTCTCACCGGACAAGGCTGGTTAGATGTAGGAAGGATCCCAATGGTGGGGGAGCTAGAACTAGGGGTTGTAGTTTGAGGATAAGGGGTGTAAACCTTTTAGTTAGAGATACAGATGTACAGCATGGAAACAGACCCTTTGGTCCAACTCATCCATGCTGACCATTATCCCAACCTAATCTAATCCCACCTGCCAGCACCCGCTCCATATCCCTCCAAACCCTTTCTATTTATATACCCATCCAGATGCCTTTTAAATGTTACAATTGTACTGGCTTCCACCACTTCCTGTGGCAGCTCATTCCATATACATACACCCTCTGCATGAAAAAGTTGCCCCTTGGGTCTGATTAGATTAGATTACTTAGTGTGGAAACAGCCCCGTCGGCCCAACAAGTCCACACCGACCCACCAAAGCGCACCCACCCATACCCATTCCCCTACATTTACCCCTGCATCTAACACTACGGGCAATTTAGCGTGCCCAATTCACTTAACTTGCACACTTTTGGACTGTGGGAGGAAACCCACGCAGACACGGGGAGAATGTGCAAACTCCACACTGTCAGTCACCTGAGGTGGGAATTGAACCCGGGTCTCTAGCGCTGTGAGGCAGCAGTACTAACCACTGTGCCACCCACAAAGGGTCTCTATTATATCTTTCCCCTCTCACCCTATGCCGTCTAGTTCTGAAGTCCCCCACCCAGGGAAAAGACTTTGTTTATTTATCCTATCCATTGCCCTTCATGATTTTATAAACCTCTATAAGGTCACCCCTCAGCCTCCAACAGTCCACGAAAACAGCCCCAGCCTGCTCAGCCTCTCCCTATAGCTCAAATCCTCCAACCCTGGCAACATCCTTGTAAATGTTTTCTGAACCCTTTCAGAAGGAGACCAGAATTGCACGCAATATTCCAAAAGTGCTTAACCATGTCCTGTGCAGCAACAACAGGAAATCCTAACTTCGCTACTCAATAATCTGACCAATAAAAGAAAGAATACCAAACACCTTCTTCACTATCCTATCTATCTATGACTACTTTCAAGGAGCTCTGAACCTGCACTCCAAGGTCTCTTTGTTCAGCAACACTCCCTCGGACCTTACCATTAAGTGTATGAGTCCTGCTAAGATTTGTTTTCCCAAAATGCAGCACCTCACATTTATCTAAATTAAACTCCATCTGCCACTCCTCAGCCCATTGGCCCATCTGAACGAGATCCCATTGTAATCTGAGGTAATCTTCTTTGCTGTCCACTACACCCGCTATCATTTGGTATCATCTGCAAACTTGCTAACTATCTCATGCTCACATCCAAATCATTTATATACATGATGAAAAGTAGTGGACCCAGCACCAATCCTTGTGGCACTCCACTGGTCACAGGCCTCCAGTCTGAAAAACAACCCTCCACCACCCTCTGTCTTCTACGTTCGAGCCAGTTCTGTATCCAAATGGCGAGGTCTCCCTGTATTCCGTGAGATCTAACCTCGCTAACCAGTCTCCCATGGGGATCCATGTTGAACACCTTGATGAAGTCCATATAGATTACATCTACTGCTCTGCCCTCATGAAACCTCTTTGTTACTTCTTCAAAAAAACTCAATCAGGTTTGTGAGACATGATCTCCCGTGCACAAAGCCATGTTGACTATCCCTAATCAATCCTTGCCTTTCCAAATATATGTACATCCTATCCTACAGGATAGGATCCCTCCCACAACTTGCCCACCACCGATGTCCGGCTCACCGGTCTGTAGTTTCCTGGCTTGTCCTTACCACCTTTGATAAATAGTGGCACCACGTTAGCCAACTTCCAGTCTTCTGACACCTCTCCCATGACTATGGATGACACCAATATCTCAGCAAGGGGCCCAGCAATCGCTTCCCACAGAGTTCTAGGGTACACCTGATCAGGTCTGGGGATTTATCCATGTTTATGCATCTCAAGACCTCCAGCACATCCTCCTCTGTAATCTGGGCATGTTTCAAGATGTCACCATCTATTTCCTTACACTCTATCTTCCATGTCCTTCCCCACAGTAAACACTAATGCAAAATACTCATTTAGTATCTCACCCCAACTCCTGTGGCTCCACACAAAGAATACTTTGCTGATCTTTTGAGGGGCCCTATTATTTCCCTAATTGCCCTTTTGTTCTTAATGTATTTGTAAAATACCTTTGGATTCTCGTTAACTCTATTTGCCAAAGCTATCTCATATCCCCAATTTTGCCCTCCTGAGTTCCCTCTTAAGTATAGACAATAGGTGCAGGAGTAGGCCATTCTGCCCTTCGAGCCTGCACCACCATTCAATATGATCATGGCTGATCATCCTTAATCAGTATCCTGTTCCTGCCGTCTCTCCATAACCCTTGATTCCACTATCCTTGAGAGCTCTATCCAACTCTTTTCTTAAATGAATCCAGAGACTGGGCCTCCACTGCCCTCTGGCACAGAGCATTCCACAGTCACCATTCTCTGGGTGAAGAAGTTTATCCTAATCTCTCTCCTAAATGTAGTTTTAAGCTGTGTCCTCTGGTTTGGCACTCACCCATCAGCGGAAACCTGTTTCCTGCCTCCAGAGTGTCTAATCCTTTAGTAATCTTAATGTCTCAATCAGATCCCCTCTCAGCCTTCAAAACTCAAGGGTATACAAGCCCAGTCACTCCAGTCTTTCAGCGTAAGGTAGTACCGCCATTCCAGGAATTGACCTCGTGAACCTACGCTGCACTCCCTCAATAGTCAGAATGTCTTTCCTCAAATTTGGAGACCAGAACTGCACACAGTACTCCAGGTGTGGTCTCACCGGGGCCCTGTACAGCTACAGAAGAACCTCTTTGCTTCTATACTCAATCCCTCTTGTTATGAAGGCCAGCATGCTATTAGCTGCCTTCACTACCTGCTGTACCTACATGCTTATCTTCATTGACTGGTGTACAAGAACACCCAGATCTCTCTGTACTGCCCCTTTTACCTAAATTGATTCCATTTAGGTAGTAATCTGCCTTCCTGTTCTTGCCACCAAAGTGGATAACCATACATTTATCCACATTAAACTGCATCTGACCACTCCCCTAACCTGTCCAGGTCACCCTGTAATCTCTTAACATCCTCCTCACATTTCACCTTGCCAACCAGCTTAGTATCATCAGCAAATTTGCTAATGTTGTTACTAATACCATCTTCTATATCATTAACATTATATTGTAAAAAGCAGCAGTCCCAGTACTGATCCCTGCGGTACCCCACTGGTCACTGCCTGCCATTCCGAAATGGAGCCATTTATCACTACTTTGTTTCCTATCAGCCAACCAATTTTCAATCCAAGTTAGTACTTTGCCCCAATACCATGCACCCTAATTTTGCTCATTAACCTCCTATGTGGGACTTTATCAAAAGCTTTCTGATAGTCCAGGTACACTACATCTACTGGATCTCCCTTGTCCATCTTCAGAGGTACATTCTCAAAAAATTCCAGAAGATTAGTCAAGCATGATTTCCCCTTCATAAATCCATGCTGACTCTGACCTATCCTGTTACTACTATCCAGATGTGTCGTAATTTCATCCTTTATAATAGACTCCAGCATCTTTCCTACCACTGAGGTCAGACTAACTGGTCTATAATTTCCTGCTTTCTCTCTCCCACCTTTTTTTTTTAAAATGTGGTTAACATTAGCCACTCTCCAATCCATAGGAACTGATCCCAAATCAATCGAACTCTTGGAAAATAATCACCAACGCATCCATGATTTCTCGAGCCACCTTCAGTACCCTGGGACGTAGACCATCAGGCCCCGGGGTCTTATCAACCTTCAGACCTAACAGTCTCTCCAATACCAATTCCTGACAAATATAAATTCCCTTCAGTTCAGGTCCTTCAGCCACTGTTACCTCAGGGAGATTGCTTGTGTCTTCCCCAGTGAACAACATCTGAAGTAACAATTCAATTCTTCTGCCATTTCTTTGTTCCCTGTAATATATTCCCCTGTTTCTGTCTTCAAGGGCCCAATTTTAGTCTTAACCTTTTTTTTGCCTTTCACATACCTAAAAAGCTTTTACTATCCTCCTTTTATATTTTTGGCCAGTTTACCTTCGTACCTCATTTTTTCTCTGCGTATTTCCTTCTTAGTAATCCTCTGTTCTTTAAAAGCTTCCCAGCCCTCCGTTTTCCCACTTATCTTTGCTATGTTATACTTTTTCTCTTAACTTAACTTTATATTTTTCTTAACTTCCCTCGTCAGCCACGGCCACCCATGCCTCCTCCTAGAATCTTTCTTCCTTTTTGGAATGAACTGATCCTGTATCTTCTGCATTATACACGGAAATATCCACCATTATTCCTCCACTGTCATCCCTGCTAAGGTATTACACCATTGAACTTTGGCCAGCTCCTCCCTCATAGCTCCATAGTTCCCTTTTATTCAACAGAAATATTGTCACTTCCGATTGTACACTCTCCCTCTCAAATTGCAGATTGAAGCTTATTGTATTATGGTCACTACTTCCCAATGGCTCCTTCACTTCGATGTTCCTGATCAATTCTGGTTCGTTGCACAATACCAGATCCAGAATTGCCTTCTCCCTGGTAGGATCCAGCACCAGCTGTTCTAAGAATCCATCTCGGAGGCCCTCCACGAAGTCTCTTTCTTGAGGTCCAATACCATCCTGATTCTCCCAGTCTACCTGCATGTTGCAATCCCCCATAACAACTGTAGTAACATCTTTGCGACAGGCCAATTTCAGCTCCTTATTCAACTTACATCCAACATCCAGACTATGGTTTGGGGGCCTGTAGATAACTCCCAAGAGGGTCTTTTTACCCTTAGAATTTCTCAGCTCTATCCATACTAACTCTACACCCCCTGATTCCAGGCTTTCCCCCCCCCCCCCGTGCAAGGGACTGAATATCATCCCTTACCAACATGGTCACCCATCCTCTCTGCCCGTCAGTCTGTCCTTACGACAGCACGTGTAGCCTTGAATATTCATTTCCCAGGCCCTGTCCACTTGAAGCCACGTCTGTTATCCCCACAATATTGTACCTGCCAATTTCCAAAAGAGCATCAAGCTCATCCATCTTATTTCTAATGCTTCGTGCATTCATGTATAGTATTTTTAATTTGTTACTGCCCTCACCCTTCCCATCAACTCCTATTTCGCTCAACCTTACAGCATGATCCCTTTTTTGAGTTTTCTGCCTCATTGATACAGTTGTCTTTCTTGAATTCCCTTGTTCTAACTTTCCCTTCATAAACATACAGTTTATCCCCTCCTTGTCAAAGACTCCTGAGCTAAAGCCTTACTCTTCAGTCCACAGGAACTTCCTTGGACCCTCTTTTTGGGGCAAGTCTGTGGACTTTTTAATTTAGGTTAGAGGAGTCCCTACTTTGTAGGACCTGGGGTCTAAAACACACCAACTCAAATAACAATCACTTACCTTCCCGACCAGCTTTGCGCTCTGCCTTCACTTCCGCCCAGCTCCCGCTGCTCTCTGCTGCAAACCTTTATACTCTTCTAAGGATTCACTTGATCTATCCTGTCTATAGATGCTGCAGATGCTGGAGTTCAGAGTCCAGATTAGAGTGGTGCTGGAATAGCACAGCAGGTCAGGCAGCATGTGAGGAACAGGAAAAATTGACATTTCGGACAAAGCCCTTCATCAGGAATGAGGCTGGAAGCCTTGGAGGTGGAGAGATAAATGGGAGGGAGGGGTGGTGGGGCTGGGGAGAAAGTAGCTGAGAGTGGAATAGGTGAATGGATTTGGAGGTGAAGGTGATAGGTCGGAGAGGAGGGTGGAGTGGATAAGTGGGAAGGAAGATTGACAGGTGGGACAGGTCAGGAGGATGGTGCTGAGCTGGCAAGTTGGAACTGGGGTAAGGTGGGGGGGGGAGGGAGGGGAAATGAGGAAACTGGTGAAGTCCACATGGATGCCCTGGGGTTAAAGGGTCCTGAGGTGGAAGATGAGGCATTCTTCCTCCAGGTGTCGGGTGGTGGTGGAGGAGGCCCAGGACCTGCATGTCCTTGGCAGAGTGGGAGGTGGAATTGAAATGTTCGCACGGGGCAGTGGGGTTGATTGGTGCATGTGTCCCGGAGATGTTCTCTGAAGCGCTCTGTGAGAAGGCCTCCAATGTAGAGGAAACTGTATCGGGAGCAACGGATACAGTAAATGACGTGTGGAAGTCCAGGTGAAACCTTGATGGATGTGGAAGGCTCCTTTGGGGCCTTGGACAGAGGTGAGGGGGGAGGTGTGGGCGCAGGTTTTGTAATTCCTGTGGTGGCAGCAGAAGGTGCCAAGAGGTGAGGGAGGGTGGGTTGTTGGGACACGTGTACTCGACTAGGTAGTCATGGAGGGACCGGTCTTTGATAAAGTGGATGGGGTGGGGAGGGAAATATATTCCTAGTGGTAGGGTCCTTTTGGAGATGGCAGAAATCACATCATCCGCTGACATTTCTGCCGAGGTTGGTGGGATGGAAGGTGAGGACTAGGAGGGTTCTGTCCTTGTTGCTGTTGGAGGGGTGAGGTTCGAGGGTGGAGGTGCAGGACGTGGATGAGATGTATTGGAGGGCATCTTCAACCATGTGGGAGGGGAAGTTACAATCTTTAAAGAAGGAGGCTATCTCTGGTGGAACTGGTCCTCCTGGGAGCAGATACGGTGGAGGCGGAGGAATTGGGAATACGGGATAGCATTTTTGCAGGAGGTAGGGTCAGAGAAGGTGTAATCCAGGTAACTGTGGAAGTCCGTGGGTTTGTAAAAAATGTCATTGTTGAGTCAGTCATCGTTGATGGAGATGGAGAGGTCCAGGAAGGGGAGGGAGGTGTCAGAGATGGTCCAGTCTATCCTGTCTATACCTGATATATGCATCCTTCTCTTTCTTAACCAAACCCTCAATTTCTCTAGGCATCCAGCCTTCCCTTTCACCCTGACAGGAATATATTGTCTCTGGACTCTCGTTATCTCATTTCTGAAGGCTTCCCATTTTCCAGCCGTCCCTTTACCTGTGAACATCTGCCCCTCATCCAGTTTTGAAAGTTCTTGCCTAATACCATCAAAATTAGCCTTCCTCCAATTTTGAACTTCAACTTTTAGATCTGGTCTATCCATTTCCATCACTATTTTAAAACTAATAATGTATGATTGCTGGCCCCAAAGTGCTCCCCTGCTGACACCTCTGTCACCTATCCTGCCTTATTTCCCAAGAGTAGGTCAAGTTTTGCACCTCCTCGAGTAGGCACATCCACAGACTGAATCAGAAAAGTTTCTTGTACACACTTAACAAATTCCTCTCCGACTAAACCCTTAACACTATGACAGTCTCTCTATTTGGAAAATTAAAGTCCCATACCATAACTACTATATTATTCTTACAGATCTGCGATCTCCTTACAAGTTTGTTTCTCAATTTCCCTCTGACTATTGGGGGGTCTATAATACAATCCCAATAAGGTGATCATCCCTTTCTTATTTCTCAGTTCTACCCAAATAACTTCCCTGGATACATTTCCGGGAATATCCTCTCTCAGTACAGCTGGAATGCTATCCCTTATCAAAAATGCCACTCCCCCTCCTTTCTTGCCTCCTTTTCTGTCCTTCCTGTAGCATTTGTATCCTGGAATATTAAGCTGCCAGTCCTGTCCATCCTTGAGCCACATCTCTATAATTGCTATGATATCCCAGTCCCATGTTCCTAACCATGCCCTGAGTTCATCTGCCTTCCCTGTTAGGCCTCTTGCCTTGAAATAATTACAGTTTATCAGTCCCACCTTGCTCTTTGCGTTGTCCCTACCTGTTCGATTCACTTCTTAATTGTACCAGTCTCCGACTGATCTCTTTCCTCACTATCTCCCTTGGTCCCGCCCACCCACCCTACGAGCTCTAGCAAATCTCCCTGCCAGTATATTAATCCCCTTCCAATTCAGATGTAATCCGTCCTCCTTGTACAGGTCACTTCTACCCCAGAAGAGATTCCAATGATCCAAAAATGTGAATCTTTCTCCCATGTGCCAGTTCCTCAGCCATGTGTCCATCTGCTCTATCCACCACTTTCTACCCTCACTAGCTCATGGTGGAGAAATTTCTACATCTAAAGGTAAGCCAGTGGAATTCACTTCCACGGAAATTAAATAGTTTCAAGAAGGTGGTGGATAATCTATGATATAATTCTATGATTAGCTCTTCTGGCTAAAGGATTAATAGATATGGCAGGGAGAGGATGGGATTGAATGGTGGAGAAGGCTCAAGAGGTTGAATGTTTTTCTCTTGCTCCTATCTTCTGTTTCTATGTTTTTCTGGAATTCCCAATCTACTTTCTCTCTATCCTTTTTAAGATGCTGTGTAAAACCTACTTCCTTGGCCTAGCTTCTGGCCATATTATTGAGTATCACCTTACATGGCTCACAGTCGTACATTATTTTAATGTGTTCTTGTGAAGTTTGTTTTGTATTATTAAAAGTGCAATACATGGGGCGGCACGGTGGCTCAGTAGTTAGCACTGCTGCCTCACAGCGCAGAGACCCAGGTTCGAGTCCAGCCTCTGGTGACTGTGTGTGTGTGGAGAATTCTGAATTCTCCCAGTGTCTGTGTGGGTTTCCTCTGGGTGCTCCGGTTTCCTCCCACAATCCAAAGATGTGCAGGCCATGCTAAATTGTCCATAGTGTTCAGGATGCGTACGTTAGATGTATTAGTCAGGGGTAAATGTAGAGTAAAAGGGAATTGGTGTGGGTGCAACTCTTCGGAGGGTCGCTGTGGACATTTTAGGCCGAATGGCCTGTTTCCACACTGCAGAGATTCTATGATTCAAAAATAAAAGTTGCTTTCCATTCTCTTACAGACTTTCCCTTTTTCTTCTTGGCTTCCTTTCTTCCCCCATCCCCCTTCTCTGTACACATACATGTTCAAAATCTGTTATGTGCATAATATTTCTTCTGCTCTTAAAAGAAATTGAAATTTTGTATATTTTTCCACATACGCTGCTTGATTCCTTGCTTGCTTCTAGCATATTTTTATAGAATTCTGATTGGGTTGAGAAGTTTTAGTTATGTGGAAAGGTTAGACAAACTGGGATTTGTTTTTTTTTGGAACAGTGAATACTAATGTGAGTTTTAATAAAAGTGTTCAAAATTGTTTGATAAGAGTGTTAAGGAGAACCTATTTCTAGATGAGAAGGTCAGTAACCAGAAGTGTTGAAAAAGACATTTCCGTTATTAATACTTTTGAGGTCTCACATTTTAAAGGGTCATGAAAATTAGTTCATTTTGAAAGATATGAACTTATTTTAAAAAGATCTTTAAGAGGACATTTTTAAAAGGCTTGTTGGAAATCACATGTCTGAGTTTATGGCTGACTGCTGAGAGAAATGATGTAACTCATCTCTTCCAACTGCCTTGATGAATCTTGAGTTTCCAATGCACAAGCTGAAAACTATACAGTTACCTCCTGAGGAGCTTCAACAGGACCACCTCTCAACGTCTTTTCAGTTTGTTCAGATCCTAGAGACAACTGCATGTGTTTAATAGCACTGGTCTGTGTGCCAAAAGCCCAGACTGAAATTACTTAGCCTATTACTTTTGTATAGCTGATCTCTGCAGAGCGAAGTTTCTTAATTTTACTTCGTCTAGTGTGTATGTATGTGTGTGCGCGTGCACCTTAGGTTATTTAGAAGAGTATGCATTTATACGGTCTTATTCCAAATTCTTATTGAACAATTTCATAATAAATAAATAAATAAACAGTGCAAAGAACTTGATTGTCAGATTTTTCTTTTCTTGGGAAATTGATAGATAAACATATATAATTGACCATATCCATAACTAGGCAAAACATCCTTTTTATTAAAATGTCTGTTCTGAGCAGGGATTAGTGGAACCAGGGGTAATAGATTTAAGACAGATATCAGAGGTAGGTTCTTTACTCAGTGGTAAGGGTGTGGAATGCTCTAGCTGCCAATGTAGTCAACTTAGCCACATTAGGGAGACTTAAACAATCCTTAGATAAGCACATGGATGATGACAGGATAGTGTAGGGGGACGAGCTGAGAATAGTTCATAGGTTGACGCAACATTGAGGGTTGAAGGGCCTGTTCTGCGCTGTATTGTTCTATGTTCTAAGTCAATACAACCTAGGTGCGAGGAGAGTAACAGAAGTCAGAGATTTTAAGATAATTGGTAAACAGACCAGAAGGGAATGAATTTTTTTAATGAAAGGAATTGTTAAAACTTGCACTACCTTTTCAGAAATGTATTCTAAGCAGGTTCAAATATACCTTTCAAAGGGAATTAACTAAATAATTGAAAAAAAAATTTACAGGGTAATTGGAAAGAGCAATGAAGTGAACTAATTAGCTTTTCCAAAGAGCTAGCACAGGGCCAAATGGCTTCTCTTGGTGCTGTACAACTTTTATTTTGTCAATTTTATGGCTTTTTTTTTGAAGATGTTTGACTTCAAACAGTTGATCGTGTATATGGAATCTAGAATAGTCCAACACTTTTATTATCTTCTACTTCTCAGGAGTGACCAGTAATTGAAATATTGAGAAATTTCCATAGAACTGAAGAGCTGTAAAACGTTTGTGTAAAAGGAGCTCCCACAACACACACTTTAAGAAAAGTTTCAAGTGACAAGATATTTGAATATAAACCACAAAGACCTGTACCTCTCCAGGATTCTATCAAAACCAGGATTTCTTTGGCCCCAAATACAGCATTTCATGTCTGAATGGTACAAGGTAAACACATATGCCAAGACATGAATAGACATAAACTTGCCCAAAGATATGGCATCACATGCTGAAGTAATTGTTGTTGACAAAACTATATAAATTGCTGTTCACAAAACTAATTTTAGGTATAATCAGTGGTTTCAAAAGAGGGGTGAAAAAATGCATTTGGGTGTGCTGGAGGCAGTGGAGGATGGAGGGAAAAAGAAACCTGTGCAGAATGTAGTGGCTGAACTATGTGAAGTTATGGCTGAGTTATGGGAGTGTGTGGGAAAGAATTGCTACATTATGGTACAGAACATCTTGTAGTTGATAAGGTTCTTGCCTCAAAGTATTGGTTAAAATTTTTGCCATTCTCGATTCCCATCATGCGATGGGAATGAAAGAGAAAATTGTGAAACTCTTCTGCTCAATGTGAATATTAGAGAACCACTTTACGTTATTGGTGCATTGGGGAACGATGTAAAGAACTTCCATTTTCAAATATACACTTAATAGATAAGATAAACATTTGATTCTGAACATGCCATCCCATCGTTTTCTGTCTATTTACCCTAAAGGAGGGAACATCACAGACAGCTGAGAACAGAAGCAGACCTTTTCATATGAATTTGGGGTCCAGAAAATAGTCTAGGTTTGAAAATAATCTACTGCAAATGAGTTTGGAAAGAGATAAATATTAATTGATTTTTCTTGTACGACAGATTTGACTCCAAGTTATGGTGGATCTAGATATACATCTGAATACAGATAATAAGGACTTATTAGAGAATGTCAAGTAGGATTGGAATAGCGATATCTTGAGCACTGTTGAGAATGCTAGTATAGGACTGGGCTAGATTCTGTATTCACTGGCAGAGTAATGTTCAATTCAGCAATGGTACAAGTCACCACTGACTTTGAAACTACCTACAGTGGTCTACTGATCTCTGGTGTAAATTTTCTTTTTCCAATGTCAGCTTGATTCTGGTGCCATTGAGGGTACCTCTAGGTGTCCAGTAAGTGCAATGTCTTCAAACAGGTAAACAACTAATCACATTCACCCAAACAGCAAATCAAAACATAAAATTCACTGGAGTTATTTGCTTAGTTTTGAATTTTACAAACACCAAATAAATTCTAGGGGAATATACATGGGATTAAGGCAAAAGCAAAATATGTGGAATTTTAAATCAAAGACATTTGATGGACAACATATGAAATTATTCTTTCAGAGCCAATGTTCCTTCTTAGAAGTAAGAACTTCGTATGCTGTAAAAACCCAATTATATCTTATTCAATAAAGCATAACATTTTAAAGGGGTTTAACAGGGGCTCTAAGGAAATTAGAGTGAGTTCTTCAAAAATTCTAATTTATTGTTTTCTGGGAGGCTCAGTACCACACACTTGGGTGACTGCTTGAAGAACTGACAGCAACTTCACAATTTCCACGTGTGTACTGCAGATGTTGCTGTCCATTCTGGAGAAATATTGTTGACTTTTAGCTCCAGAATTCCAGGCCTTTACTTCCTGGACTGTCATTCCGGAGGCTTGAACAAATCAACTGGAAGTATTAATTCAAATCCAACATTGGTAGCAATGGATTTAAATTCAATTGTTTAAATTAATCTTGCATTCACAAAAAAAACCGTATCAGTAATGCTGACCAGTTGGGGTTTTACAAAAAATTTCATCTGATTTACTAATGTCCTTTTTAAAAACCAAAACCTGCCATCCTTCCCAGTCTGACTTGTATGTAATTCCAGACACCATGTCAATTCAAGAGAAAAACTGAAGCTTGCAAACATTGTATTCATTGGGGTAAAAAATGCTTTGATTCATTCCTTGCAGGAAATGAAGGCTGTATCTAGAGATGGATTTGTTTTAAAATTGCCTTTGACTACTCTTTGAAATACCTAGCAAGTCACTCAGTCGTCAAGAAAACGGTAAACCATCATCTTCAAGGACAGTTAGTAATGGGTAGTAAATGGTGGCCTTGACAACAATGCCCATATTCTGTGAATAATGAGAAAAAAAATCAATTTGTGGAGTTGACATCCAGACAAAGTACTGGACTCATTTAAGAAGCAAGTAATAGCTTAAAAAGTAGGAAGGAGAACATTAAGATCTTTCGCAGGTAGTTGAAATAATACGAATCAAATGGTCTGCCTCATTTGAAGTTAGCTTGTGATTTTTGCGTAATGAACAAGTCCATAAAACAACTCTGGTTTGTAGAAATTAGATGAAAGAAATTGTAGATCATTGAGAGTTGATAGAAAAAAAGCCTTGGGGGTAAGTTCATTTTGGTAGATTCTGACATTGTGTGATAGTGTGAAATAGGTGATAGCAGATCAATAAATTACATACTAGGGATGATAGTCCCTGATTCTGACAAACAAAACAGAAACAGAGGCCATTTTCATATATCTCTTGATCTTGACGTTTAGGAGGTCCATATAAATAATATTGGACGATATGTAAAACTGCTTGTTGATTGTGCTATCACTCACTTTACATAATCATTTAAAGTCAGAATCCAACCCACATTTTTGAAAGCTCTGCAGTACTGGTTTGATCTTTATTTTTGGAGAGAATCATTCATATAAACACATTCATTTATTTGGCACTTTTATTGAAGTAAAGCGTTCCAATATTTTTAACAGGGCAATTTTCAAATGAATGCTGACAATGAGTCACATTGAGAGTTAATAGGATAGGTGACCACTAATTTATTTGAAGAAGGAAGCTCCAAGAAGTATCATAAGAGAGGAGACCAAGCAGAGAGATCATGGCAAAATAATAGACTTTTCGCAGCATGTAGTGTGAGGGCTGTTGTCCCACCTGCTTCAAAATTGTGTAAAAATGTGTCTGAATAAGATGATTAAAAGTATCTACATTGTGCACAATTATAACCACTTTAAATTCTACTGATACATTACACATCAACTGAAGTAAAAAACAACATTTTCCAGAAGGTAAAGCAAACACCAAGTCAGAAGCAGTAATTCTCAATGCTAGTGGAAACCAGCAGAATAAACAGTTTTTCAGGGTGGACCAAGTGCAAATGGAGGCCATCAGTGTCCAACATTCCCTCTCCATAAGCTTCATCGACCTAAAGAACTTGTGTTTCCTCTCAAGCCAGTGTGACAGTGCTAGGTGAATGAAAACATTGATGAATCACTTCTCCTTGTTTCTGGGAAATTATTACAAGGGACTTCCAGGAGTTAGAAAATAGGCTTACTAGCAGTTTGGTAAGTAGGAAGGGGATTTTTTGTTTTAAAAACTTCCCCTATCATTTTTTTCAGCATCCTTAAGCTGTAGAACTGGAATAACTAGTTGGAGCTTACAAGCAAATGCTATGTCTTAGAATTTCATGCAATTAATAGAAGGATATAGAAATAAAAATAGGACCCTCCTTACATGATCAATTTGATTCCAAGCTGATTGCAAGGAGGAGGGACCATTATAAACATGAAGACTAAAATAGCAACAGTCTTGCCACCAGCTAGCACAGATTAGACACACAAATTGGTACAGACTGTGACTGCTATAGCCAAGGAAAATGAGCGAATTGCATACTAATACCTCCCCCATTGTGTCTAAATAAGACTTGCTTGACATGGCCCCTAGAGATCAAATATCAGGATGTTGGAGCAAGCTAACCACATAAACTGACATTCCCGGCCTAAGTGATCTACTCCATTTTCTGGTATGAGGCTTGAACATACAAGTTCTTGACTCAGGCAAAAGATTCTGTCACTGAGCCAAGACTGACAATACAGGCAATGATATACAGGAAGCTTAAAAAAATGGATGGAAGCCAGACCCTTACTAATGGTGAGCAGAGGCCTACTGAAACTTCATTTTTGAAAGCAAGATATGACTAATGTGTATGAAATATATTTAGCATTAGCAAGCAGCACTCAACAATAACTGCACTTCATTGTATGTGGAACACTTTTGGATGTTTCTGGAAACATGAAACCATTCCATACAAATACAAGCACTTTTTTTCTTCAACCATATCAGCAACCTAAATAATAGATTTATCTGATGAACTAGAGGAATTGAGGGTGAGTTGGAAGTGACAGCATATGTAACCATGGTAAATAACCCTTTCAGGAATAATAAAAACATAGAACTTTAAAATACAAAAGGATGCCATCCAGCCTATCGTGCCTATGGCAGTTCTGGAAAAGAGCTATCACCTTTTTCTGCTTAGCTCTGTATTTCTTTTCCCCTTTCAAGTACATATCCAATTTCTTTTGACACTTACCTCTGATATAGCATTCACTACTGTCTCATAATGCACTACATGTAAAAGCAATCCCAATTTCCCCTCTGGTTACTTTGCCAATTACCCTAAATCTGTGATCTCTGATTACCAACCTTCCTCTGTGTTAGTTCCAAAGGGGTGAATAGTTTACTTGTCTCCAGTGTGCTCAGGGTGGCAAAATAAATTTGCTGAAACTAGACAAATTTCCAGCTAATGTTGCTGCACTTCATTCGCTCTGAAGATGCTCCAATGTATTAATGGGGTAGATGTACCCCAGAGGGCACAGCCTTGTCAGGTCATTCAATTTCTTGTGGCATTTGATCTGTGGGGAATGAAACAGTTGGTATTCTACACAATTGACATTTCTTTCCATGAGGCAGATCATTTCTTTTGAGCTTTCCTCCAAAGCAGGACTCAAATCTTTCTCCGAAGACTTGTGCTATGTCTTCTCAAGAGCGGGTTTAAAAGTTAGGCACACTAAGTTGACAGATGCTACCTGGTCCTTTTTGTGTTTGTCTATATCAGATTTTCCATGAAGCAGTGATAGGGCCAGGCAACATGTGCAATTGTAACCACTCAGTGGATCCAGTGATAAGTTTAAAAATCCCATCTTTATTGATGCAAGAGTTCAAACAGTTAATTGTGCCAAAGCATATAATCCAATGCATAGGAAGGAGATTGGCTCATTTATCCACTTAAACATGTTGTGCCATTCATGAGATCATAACTGATCTGCAACTGAACTCCATTTACCCAACATTGCCACATATCCTTTAACACATTTGGGTAGCAATCTACTGATGTGCTTTAACTCTAATAACTGATCCAGTATCAATTATTGTTTGCAGGAGAGAATTCTAAACATCTACCATTCTTTTTTGCTTGTGGACGTTTCATAATTTCATTCAAAGTTCTGGCTCTCATTTTTAGACAATTCTGCCTTAGAGAAGTGAGCTGACAGTGAATTTTGAGATCCAAAGTTAAAATTCCCAGCTGCTGTGGTGGTAACTGAACTCATGGACACTGACTCTATCGACTATGCCTTTGGATTACTAGCACAATAACATAACTATCCTGTCACTGCACCAAACCCAATTAATATATAAAAAAATGCTTTCCCTCAAATATAGTGCCCTTGTTTCTGGGATGCATTGTAACCACACATGAACCACTGTGGCACCAATGAGGCCACTCCATTCATAAACCTAGAATGGTACACGTTGATCCATATTCACCATCATTCCTACATACCTCCTCTTCTGCAAAACAAATAAGAGCAGAAACTCTGGCAGTTTTGTTTTTCTTCCTAACCTAGTTGTGCCAATTTGGGCCAACTGTAGCAGTTACCTTTATTCAAGTTAGGAGTAGAAAATGTGTTGCTGGAAAAGCGCAGCAGGTCAGGCAGCATCCAAGGAACAGGAGAATCGACATTTCGGCAATAAGCCCTTCTTCAGGAATAAGAAAAGTGTGTCCAGCAGGCTAAGATAAAAGGTAGGGAGGAGGGACTTGGGGGAGGGGCGTTGGAAATGCGATTGGTGGAAGGAGGTCAAGGTGAGGGTGATAGGCCAGAGTGGGATGGAGGCGGAGAGGTCAGGAAGAAGATTGCAGGTTCGGAAGGCGGTGCTGAGTTCGAGGGATTTGACTGAGACAAGGTGGGGGGAGGGGAAATGAGGAAACTGGAGAAATCTGAGTTCATCCCTTGTGGTTGGAGGGTTCCTAGGCGGAAGATGAGGTGCTCTTCCTCCAACCGTCGTGTTGCTGTGGTCTGGCGATGGAGGAGTCCAAGGACCTGCATGTCCTTGGTGGAGTGGGAGGGGGAGTTGAAGTGTTGAGCTACGGGGTGGTTGGGTTGGGAGGTCCGGGTGTCCCAGAGGTGTTCTCTGAAACGTTCCGCAAGTAGGCGGCCTGTCTCCCCACTATAGAGGAGGCCACATCGGGTGCAGCAGATGCAATAAATGATGTGTGTGGAGGTGCAGGTGAATTTGTGGCGGATATGGAAGTGTCCCTTGGGGCCTTGGAGGGAAGTAAGGGGGGAGGTGTGGGCACAAGTTTTGCATTTCTTGCGGTTGCAGGGGAAGGTGCCGGGAGTGGAGGTTGGGTTGGTGAGGGGTGTGGACCTGACGAGGGAGTCACGGAGGGAGTGGTCTTTTCGGAACACTGATAGGGGAGGGTAGGGAAATATATCCCTGGTGGTGGGGTCCATTTGGACCCCACCACCTCCAAACGGACTCCAGTTTCCTCATTTCCCTCCCCCCACGAACTCAGCACCGCCTTCCTAACCTGCAATCTTCTTCCTGACCTCTCCGCCCTCACCTTGACCTCCTTCCACCAATCGCATTTTCAACGCCCCTCCCCCAAGTCCCTCCACCCTACCTTTTATCTTAGCCTGCTGGACACACTTTCCTCAATCCTGAAGAAGGGTTTATGCCCGAAACGTCGATTCTCCTGTTCCTTGGATGCTGCCTGACCTGCTGCGCTTTTCCAGCAACACATTTTCAGCTCTGATCTCCAGCATCTGCAGTCCTCACTTTCTTCTCAAGTTAGGAGTAGCTGACTCAGCACAGGTCAGAACTTGAAACTGGGACGTTCCATGTGGTCCTTCTGACAGTTGCTGCAATTTGGAGTCAGAGTTAACTTCTTAAATAAAATGCACTCTGATCTTGGGGGACCTCAACTCTTTGCTTCTTTTCTTTTTAAAAACCAATCAACCCTCCCATAGATTTACGATCGAGGAGCCTTCAAAATTCTAGTGGATATCGGATATTGACAGACACAACTCCGATGAAGGTCTTTTGCCCGAAACGTCGATTTTCCTTCTCCTCGGATACTGCCTGACCTGCTGTGCTTTTCCAGCACCACTAATCTAAACAGCTCATGATTCATCAATGCAAGGCTCCTCATGAAATGTTGAGTCAATGTATAGCTGGATCATATAGTACAAAAGGTCCCATTTTATCTGGAATAAAAATCTAACATCAATGCTGGTGTCCATGAAGCAACATTTACTAATGTAGTTTAGGGAAGGAAAGACCAGCCTTACCCGGTCTGGTCTACTTTCCTCTGAAATGGCATTGCAAACTGTTCAGTTGTATTCAAGAAGGCAACTCAGCATCACCAACACATGGGTAAATAGGGAGGTGCAATAATTGCTGGCCTTGCTAGTGATTCCGATACAGTTATATGAGTTTTAAAAATTCCTGGCTATGATTAGGTTGGGCCATTGCTCATGTCAATGCTTATACTTATACTACGGGTTGGCAGGTTAGATTTAACTTGATAAATACCTTCACTCTGCATGATGTAGCAGAGTACTATCAACTCCTGGGTAATGGAAGCCTTTTAATAGTCAGTCGTAAGGGGAAATGAAACAAGCATCTGCCAGAGGAAACCTTAAAAGGGCACAGTTCATTTTTGCATGATTTAAACTTCCTGCTACTGTAAGTAGAATGGTTTAATACTACCTACCTAATGGTGCTTGTGGGCAGAAATATAAAGTTTCCTTCCTATTAGCTGACGAGGAGATTCATCTATTAAAGTAAGCAAAATGAATCTTTTTAGAAACTGTTTCTATATTGTACCTTGGAACAAATCAACACATAATTTAAAAATCTTTGAGTTACAGATTTTGAAAAAGCCCCACATTAAAATAAAAATCAGTAATTATGGATTGTGCAGGTGGAGTTTAGGCTATCGACTATTTAGAGATGTGTTATAAAACTGGTCAGAGCACATTTTTGACTTCAACCCATAAAAGAGCCTGAAATTGCAGAACAGTCATGATTCCCAACCAAAAGCAGTGTCAGGAGGTCCAAAACCATTTACAGGCATCAATTGAATGTAGTTGGCTCTACTGTAACTCGCTGGGAGACTGGAAAAGTTAGCCCACTTTCAGGCTGAGCTGATTGGCAGATTTTGACTTGGCCATATTCCCTCAGCAACAAACCAAGTGTTGTGTCAGGCAATGAGAGCAGAACAAAGGCAGGACGCAATACTTTTATGGAATGCTCCTTCTATCCTCCAAAATATTTACAGCAAAAATGCTTTTGACCTTTGGAGCAGCCAGCATACGTTCCCGACTAAGAACCACAATGATGGTCATTTGGCCTAGTACAAATTGGCATGCTGCCTAACTCATCTGCTGAAACCCTCATCTATGCATTTGTTACCTCAGGATTCGACTACTTTCACTGCAATCTGTGTGGCCTCCAACATTCTACATTCCATAGACTTAAATTTATCCAAAACCGTGCTGCCCATATCCTAACTTGTCTCAATTCCTGTTCATCCATCACTCTGTGCGGGGGGTCTATTTGGCTCCTGGTTAAGCAACTCCCTTGTTGTAAAATTCTTTTTCTTGTTTTTGAATTTCTCACTGACCTTGGCCTTTTCCAAGCTCTCTAATCTCTTCAAGCCCCTCAATCTTTTGAATTATACGTGCATTTCTGATTGTTGTTTCTTGAGTATCCCTAATTTTATTATTCCACTGTTGTCAACATTGCCTTCAGCTGCTTAGGTCAAATATCTAATGTTCTCTCCAGAACAGTACACTATACTCCAGCTGAGGTCTAACAAGTGTTTGATATGAGTTCCACATTACCTCATGGCTCTTGTATTCCATGACCCAATTAATAAAGCTGAGGATACAGAAGGCTTTACTGACTCAATCCACTTGTACTGCCACTTCCTGTGCACATATATATCTCTCTGCTCCTATAAGCACCCCCCCACCCCCAGAATTGTAGCCTCTATTTTGTATTGTCTTTCAATGTTCTTCTTGTCAAAATTCATCACCCAACATTTGTCTGTATTGTAACTCATCTGCCACCTGTCTGTCCTTCTACAGTGCTACACTATACTCAGTTTACAATTCTTCTAAATTTCTTGTCATTTGCACACTTTGAAATTGCATCCTAAACGCCAAGATCCAGATCATTAATAAATGTCAGAAAAAGCAAGGTCTCAGTGCTGACCCCTGGAGAACTCTGCTACAATTCTTCCTCCAGTTTGAAAATATCCATTCACCATTAATGTCTGTTTATTATCCACCAGACGCATGGAGGAAAAACACCTCATCTTCTGCCTTGGGACCCTCCAACCACATGGGGTCAATGTTAATTTCACCAGTTTCCTCATCTCCCCTTCCCCCACCTTATCCCAGATCCAACCCTCCAACTTGGTATCGATCTCTTGATCTGTCCTACCTATCCATCTTCTTTCTCACCTATCTGCTCCACCCTCTGCTCTGACCTATCACCATCACACCCCACCTCCAACTACCTATTGCATTCCCAGCCAAATTCCCCCCAGCTCTCCCCCCCCCTTTTAACTCTCATCTCCCTTGGGCCTCCCCCACATTCCTGATGAAGGACTTATGCGCGAAACGTCAACTCTCCTGCTTCTCGGATGCTGCCTGACTGGTTGTACTTTTCCAGCACTACACTTTATGACTCTGATCTCCAGCATCTGCAGTCCTCATTTTCTCCTTACTATCACTCAATCAATTTTGCATCCATGTTGCAACTTATCCTTTTATTCCATGAGCTGAAACCTTCCTCAGACGTCTGTTAAGTGGCACTGTATCTTAACACCTTCTGAATGTCCACTGCATCGACAGTGTTAGCTTCATCAAGCTTTTGTTACCTCTTGAAAAATTACAGCAGGTTAGACACACACGATTCCCCCTTCAGAAATGCATGCTGAGTCTTCCTAATCGACGCACCCTTTTCAATGTAATTACTAATTCTACCTCAAATAATTGACTATAGAAGCTTCCTCACATTGAAGTTAAATTAACTGGTCTGCAATTGCTGGGCTTATCACAGAATTCCTATGGTGCAGATAGAGGCCTTTCAGCCCATCAAGTCTTTAAGACCATAAGACATAGGAGCAGAAATTAGGCCAATCAGCCCTTTAAGTCTGCTCCGCTATTTAATCATAGCTGATAGATTTTCCAAACCCATTTTTCCACTTTCTCCCCATAATCCTTGATCCCCTTGGCAATCAAGAACTTCTCTATCTCTGGTTTAAATAAGCTCAATGACATGACCTCCACAGCCTTCTGAATTCCACAGATTCACTAGTCTCTGGCTAAAGTTTCTCCTTATCTCCCTTTACTCCGTTAGACCTCGGGTCTTCATCTCTCCAGTCATTGGAAAGATCTTCTCAATATCCACTCTGTTCAGGCCGTTCAGGTTCCTGAAAGTTTCATAAGATACCACCTCATCCTTCTAAACTCCATCGAGTATAATTCCAGAATCCTCAAACATTCATATTTTAAGCCTTTAATTCCTGGGATTATTCTTATCAACTCCTCTGGACCTACTCCAGGGCCATTCGATTATCTGAATATCAATTATCCAAAAATCGGATTATCTGAAGAAGATCTTGCGGTCCCAATAGAAACATTGCATCGAACATTGTTTCCAACAGTGATCGTGTCTTTTGTTTAGAGTGATTAAACAGGAATTGTCTGCAAATCACTGACCTCCCACCCTTTCTCTCTCCCCACACTTTCCCTGGAGTTCTACAGAGGGGTGTACCCTAAACCACCCCCCCACCCCAGATAATCTATCCAACATGGTCCTGTACAGGGCAAATGTGGAACCTGTCAAAAAGTTACAGTAAGAAGTTGTGTGTGTGCGTGCGTGCGTGGTGTGCACACGCGCACTCACGCAAGGACTTACCCCACAAAGGCAGCTGCAGTAGCAGCAGCAGACTTATTATTGTCCAGTCCAGCTGCCCTGGAGAGGGGGCGGGGGTGGACAGGGGTGTGCACAGGGGCCGGGGGGGGGGGGGGGGGGGGGGTGGGAGCGGAGTTGGCCAGGGGTGTTGGATGAAGGGGGGGGGGGGGGGGGGGGGGAGGTCAGTGCTGGACAGTGGCGGGGTGCAGGCAGGGTTGGTGTTGGATGGAGTGGGGGAGCAGGCGGTGTTGTGTGGGTGGGGGGGTGGTGTTGGAAGGGGCAGAGGGCAGGTGGGTGGTGTTAGACAGGGCGGGCAGTGTTGGATAGGGCAAGTGGTGTTGAACAGGTTTGGGGGGGCGGTGTTGGACGGGGCAGGGGGCGGGTGGGTGGTGTTGGACGGAGGCGGGCGTGGGCGGTGTTGGAAGAAGCATCCTGAGAAGGACCCATTTGTCACCACTGTCTACTATCTGCCAGACAGCCCAGCTTCTATCCATGCTAGTACCTTGCCTCTAATACCATGGGCCCTTATCTTACTCAGTAGCCTCCTGTGCAGCACCTTATCAAAGGCCTTCTGGAAGTCCAGATAGATAACATCCATTGGCTCTCCTTGGTCTAACCTGCTTGTTACCTCTTCAAAGAATTCTAACAGATTTGTCAGGCATGACCTCCCCTTGATGAAACCATGCTGACTTTGCCCTATTTTACCATTCACTTCCAAGTATTCAGAAATCTCATCCTTCATAACAGACTCCAAAATCTTTCCAATGACTGAGGTTAGGCTAATCAGCCTGTAAATTCCTGTCTTATGCCTTGCTCCCTTCTTAAACAGGGGGACTACATTAGTTATTTTCCAATCCACTGGGACCCTCCCTGACTCCAGCGATATCTGAATGATCACTACCAAAGCCTTCACTATCTCTTCAGGTATCTTTTTCAGATCTCTACGGTGTAGTCCATCTGGTCCAGGTAATTTATCCACTTTCAGATGATGGCGACCATACTCATCTCTGCCCCCACCCCGACTCTCTTAAATGTTTGGGATATTACTCATGTCTTCCACTGTGAAGACTGGTGCAAAGTATTATTCCGTTCCTCAGCCATTTCTTTGTTCTTTATTACTCCTTCTCCAACATCACTTTCCACCAGCCCAATGTCCACTTTCGCCTCTCTTTTGCCCTTTATATATCTAAAGAAACTCTTACAATCTTTCCTAATATTACCAGCTAGCTTACCCTCATATTTAATCTTCTCCCTACTTATTTCTTTCTTTGTTGTCCTCTGTCGGTCTTTGTAGGCTTCCCAATCATCTAATTTCCCACTGCCCTTCACCACATTATATGCTTTCTTTACATAAACCCTGCAAAGAGCATCCCACCCAGACCCACCCCTTCCTTGAAAACCCATATTTACCATGGCTAAATCACCTAATTTGCACATCTCTGCACACTACTAGGTAATTTACCATAGCCAATTCACCTAACCTGTACATCTTTGGATAGTGGGAGGAAACTAGAACACTTGGCAGAAACCCATGGGTATGCATGGAGAACATGCAGACTCCACACAGACTGTCACTCAAGGCTGAAGTCAAACCCAGGTCTCTGGCACTGTAAGGCATCAGTGCTCCCTACTGTGCCACCCTAATTCTATCATCTAATTATAAATTAATGCAACAATAGCATGGAACAATGGCAATCCTAACCACTGTGCCACCCTATCCTTAACATCACTTGAACAAGGCTATAATGTTTGTAATTTTCTAGTCTTCTGGCACCTCCCCTGGGTCCAAAGGAGATTGGACAATTGTGGTGTGTGTCACTGCAATTACCACTCTCATTTTCTCCAAAATCCTTGGATGCATCTCATCTAGTCCCAGTGCCTTATCAACCTCATGTACCAACAGTCTAAACAAATGCTTTGGGAAAGGTTGCAAACGGATTCTGTTCTTGACTATGGGTTTCTCAGGTTTAAAATGCATATTCTCTAAATTACGTGTTTTAGAAATAATGTTGAAAATGTATCCACCTCAGTTTTTCAGTTGTGTTGTCTGACTTACCATCAAATTTTATTCAAAGCAAAAATGCCTCCCATTCTATCTTTGCATTTTATTGTGCAAGAGGATCAATGTTAAGAACTAAATTAGATTAGATTCCCTACAGTGTGGAAACAGGCCCTTCAGCCCAACAAGTCCACAACGACCCTCTGAAGAGTAACCCACCCAGACCCATCTCCCTCTAATGCACCTAACACTATGGGCAATTTAGCATGGCCATTCACCTGGCCTGCACATCTTTGGACTGTGGGAGGAAACTGGAGCACCCAGAGGAAACCCATGCAGACACTGCAAACTCCACACAGTCAGTCACCCAAGGTGGGAATTGAACCCAGGTCCCTGGCGCTATGAGGCAGCAGTGCTAACCACTGTGCCGCCCCATAAATATCAAAGAACTCACATCCTATCAAAAAAACGGGCAGATGGACCATGCGGGCAGAGATTCCTGTTAGTAAGTAGTGAAATTAAATTATAGCAAGAAGTGAAATAGAGTGAGTGTACAATCTGTGTGGGTGGAGTTGGGGAAGCACAAAGGAGAAAAAGATCCTGATGGGAGTTATGTACAGGTCTCTTAGCAGTAACCGGGATGTGGGGCAGAAAATAAATCAGGAGGTAGAAAAGGCACGTAGGAAAGGTACTATTATAATATGCAGACGGCCTGGGAAAAATCAGGTTGGTAGAGGATCCAAAGAAAAGGAATTTGTGGAACGTCTACAAGGTTGCTTTTGAGGTAGCTTGTGGTAGAGCCCACTTGGCAACGGGCATTTCTAGATTTGGTGATGTGTAATGAAGCAGATTTTGTGAGGGAGCTTAAGTTAAAGGAACCCCTTGGAGTCAGTAACCACAATATAATAGAATTCACCTTTTAGTTTGAGAGGGACAAGCTGGAATCAGATGTAATGGTAATACAATTGAGTAAAGCTAACTACAAAGACGTGAGGGAGGAGCTGGTCAGAATTGATTGGAAGGATAGCCTAGCAGGGAAGGTGGTGAAGCAGCAATGGCAGAAGCTTCTCGGGCTAATTTGGGAGGCAGAATAGAAATTCATCCCAGGGCAGAAGAAACATATTAAGGGGAGGATGAGGAAACTGTGGGTGACAAGGGAGGTCAGGGACAGCATAAAAGCAAAGAAAGGACATACAATGTGATGAACATTATTGGGAAGCCAGAAGATTGGTAAGGGTTTAAAAACCAGCAGAGGACAACTAAAAAGGCAATAAGGAGGGAGAAGATGAAATATGAGTATAAGCTATCAAGAAATATTTTAAAAATTAAAAAAGTTTTTTTAGATAAATAAAAGGTAGAGAGGGGCAAGAGCTTAGACCTTTGGAAAATGAGGCTGGAGAAGTAGTAATGGGAATAAATAAATGGTACTTTGCATCAACGGGTACATCAGCAACATTTTAAAAAAATCATTCATGGGATGAGGATGTCACTGGCTAGGCCAGCATTTATTGCCCATCCCTAATTGCCCAAAGGGCAGTTATGAGTCAACCACATTGCTGTGGGACTGGAGTCACATGTAGGCCAGACCAGGTAAGGATGGCAGTTTCCTTCCCTAAAGAACATTAGTGACACAGATGAGTTTTTCCAACAATCGACATCATCATCATTAGACCCTTAATTCCAGATTTTGCTTAACTCAAATTCCACCATCTGCCGTGGCAGGAGTCAAACCCAGGTCCCCAGAACATTAACTGGGTCTCTGGATTAACAGTGCAGCGATAATTGGCCATCATCTCTCCCAGAACTTCAAGAGAGTCAGAGGACAGAGGTGAGTGTAATGACTATCACTAAGGAGGAGGTGAATAATTCACCTGGACCAGATGGACTACACCCAAAGAGACAGCTGAAGAAATAGTGGAAGCAATGGTGGTGGTCTCTTAGGAATCATTGGAGTCAGGGAGGGTCTTCGAGAACTGGAAAATGGTTATTTAAGAATGAAGGGAGGCAGAAGACAGGAAGCTATAGGGTAGTTAGCCTGACCTAGGTCATTGGTAAGATTTTAGGTTCATTATTAAGAATGAAATTGCAGAGTATTTGGAAGTGCATGGTAAAATAAGTCTGAGTCACCATGGCTTTATCAAGGGGAGGTCTTGTCAGACAAATCTGTTTGAATTCTTTGAGGAGGTGAATGTCATTTATTTGGATTTCCAGAAAGCCTTTGATAAGTTGCTGTACAGGAGGCTGCTAAATAAGATAACAGCCCATGGTGGTAGAGGAAAGGTACTAGGCATGGGTAGAAAATTGTCTGGCTGGCACAGGGCAGTGATTAGTGCAGTTTTCAGTTGTCAGTGGTGGGACCACAACTATTCATATTAACCATCTAGACAAAAGAAGTGAGAGCTTTATTGCTAAGTTTACAGATGACACAAAATTAGGTGGAAGACAGATAGTATTGAGGAAGTGGGGAGGCTGCAGAAGGATTTGGGCATGCTCAGAGAAAGTGCAGCAGATGGAATAAAGTGGGAATGTGTGAGGTTAGAAGAATAGGAGACTTAGACAATTTTCTAAATGGGAAAGACTTTGAAAATCTGAAGCTCAACAGGAGTTAGGAATCTTCATTTAGGATTCTCATAAGGTTAATATGCAGGTTCAGTTGGCAGTTAGGAAGGCAAATGTAATGTTAGCATTCATTTGAAAGGGCTGGAATACAAAAGCAGAGATGAACTGCTGAGTATGTATAAAGCTCTGGTCAGACTGCAGTTGGAACATTGAGTGTAGTTTTGGGCCCTGTACCTAAGAAAGGATGTGTTGGCATTGGACTGAGTCCAGAGGAGGTTGTCAAAAATTATCTTGAGGATGAAGGGCTTGTCATTTGAGGAGTTACTGAAGACTCTGGGTCTGTAATCAGAGTTTAGAGGGATGTGAGGGAATCTGATTGATATTTACAGAATATTGAAAGGTCTGGACAGAGTGGATGTGGAGAAGATGTTTCTGCTAATAGCACAGCCCTCAGAGTGAAGCAACAACCCTTTAGAACTGAAATGAGAAGGAATTTCCACAGCCAAAATGTGGTGAATCTGTGGAACTCATTGTCACAGAGAGCTATCAAAGCCAAATCACTGAGTATCTGTAAGACAGAGATAGATAGGTTTTTGATTGGTAAGGGGATCAAGGGTTACAGGGAGAAGGCGGGAAAAGGGTATTGAGAAATATATCAGCCATGATCGTGAAGCGTAGCAGACTTGATGGGCTGAATGTCCTTATTCTGCTCAGATATCTTATGGAATGGTTTACTTCATACTGCTGGCCTGATTCATTCTTATACAATGCTAATTGAAAAGAATTTGAATTTAAAATTTGTGGAAGCAGCCACAATTACTCAGTGAACTTGCCGGGTAAGTCGTGACTTGTCAAACTATTGGACATGGACATGCATGAACTGACTCGTGTTATTTTTTCCCTTCCTGAAAGACAGGATGGGAAAAACATGATTCCTGAAAATACTGTATGAGTGATTATGAGCTGTAAGATGACCAATGCAGATAATCATCTAAGAACAATTCCCCTTTTGACCTTAATGCAGAACATGGCTTGCTATTTCCTTAAATGAGAGAAGCTACCTACTCTGGTCACCTTGCTTATGACTCAAGATGTAGAGTTAGCAGATTGTTACACAGCTAGACTCCCTCCATTCAACTTAATGAGTCATTGTAGTCCACAAACCTGTACAGAAAGGTCACATGTCCTACTGAAAGCTTGTTCTGGATTAGATATTGTCATCTAGAGCAGTAGTCATGTGTGCCAGTGGCATAGTGGCATTGCCACTAGACCAGTAATCCAAAACCCCAGGCTAATGCTCTGAGGACGTGAGTTTGAATCATATCACAGCAAATGGTGAAATTTGAATTCAATAAAAATTTGGAATTGAAAGCAAGCCTAATAGTACAAAAGCTCGGTTAGTTGTCATAAAAATCCATTTGGTTCACGAATGTCTGTTATTCCAGATTAACAGAAAATGTTGTTGACTTAATTGCCCTCTGAAATGCTCCTAGAAAGCCACTCAGATCATGGAGAAATTAGGGATGGGCAATAAATGCTGGCCTAGTCTTCTATGCCATTATCCCATGAATGAATAAAAAATAGTGGCCTCAATATTGTAGTTGTCTGGTGCACCCTTTGGGCTCAAATGTTACATGTATTTATTGTACTAACACAGGGACATGTCTCTTAACATAAATTCCTGACTTCAAATAATGGCGAATTCAGTTGTTTGGCATGCAAAATGAGTAAAAAGCATAATTTATATTGGTTGAATGTTCTGTCTTTTTTGGACTCCTTGCAAGTTTTGATGTTTATCAATAATTCTTGATATGCATAATTTCTTCACCATAGAACCAGTTTCCTTTCAAAAATCAAGCAGGATGTAAAACAGGCTGTGGATTTATTATCATCTATTGAGTGCTATGAAAAACAAAACAATTTTACCATAATTTTATACATGATCAACAGATCTTACCTGCCACAGCCAGCTGCAATGCTTCAGGCCCAGTATTTAAGGTTTAATTGTGAGGGAAGATAATTCATCATTAAACTTTGCTAAATGAAGACAGGAGTTGAAAGTATTACATCGTTCACTCATCAGAACTAAAATGTAAGAAACAGTCTTGAAAAAAGGAACACTAATTTATACAGCATGAGAAGAGTACGCTGATTGGTTAGGCCATTGTTGGCAAGGAGGTGCAGCAAGAATAGTTAACTGTTAATCTTAGTTCTCAGAAAAGGAAAGATGAATCTGATTGGTCAGGTTATTGTCATGGGAATACAGCAGAGATTGGCAGATTCTATGACCCCAGTTTTCTCAATGAAGAAGGTGTAATGGTATATATAAATTATTTCTTTCTTTGTAAAAGAGTGTCTTATGTATTAAAACATGAAGCTGTTAACATACACAAACGTGGTACATTGTAAGTCTTAAATTGCTTTCCAATGTACTTCTTGGTACAGTCTGGATTATTAAATAAATGATGTCCAATAGCACAAACACATTTAATGTTGGCCATACTGTTCTGAGGGTTGCAAGCAAGTCTTTGTCCCATTTTGCTTTGCATAATGTAGTTTCTGTGGCTGAATAGATAACAAGAGACCTGCCATAGGTCTAAAATTAATGCTGCTGAATATCTTAATGCTTTGCGATGTATTAATCAGCTATCCTTTATATTCCAATTATTTTAAGGAGTTAGTCTAGGTTTTGTTAAACCACTCCTGATTCTTGAGGAAGAAGGGCATAGGGTTCAAACCCCATTCCAGAGTTTTGACCACACAGTCCAGACAAGTAGTCTCACTTCTGACTCAGCAGAACTACTGTACTGTTGGTATTGTCACTTTTCAGATTGAGCATTAAACCAAGGATTCTACATACAACTTCATTGCTCAGACCTTTCAGTACATGTTGAGGTTGTGCAAGATGTTGGTGAGACCTTTTCTGGAGTACTGTGTTCAGTTCTTGTTGCCCTGGTATAGGAAGGATATTATTTAGCTGGAGAGAGTTCAAAAAAGATTTACCAGGATGTTGCCGGAAATGGAGTGTTTGAGTTATAAGGATTGGCTGGGACCTTTTTCATTGGACCTTGTGAGTTTGAGGGATGACCATATAGGGGTTTATAAAATCAAGAGGGATATAGGTAAGATAAATAGCAGGTGCCTTGTTCCTAGGATGGCGGACTTCAAGATGGGGGGCATATTTTTAAAGTAAGTGGAGAGAGATTTAGAAAGGAAATTTTTACACAGAGAGTGGTTCACGTGTAGAATGAACTTCCAAAGGCAGTCATGGATGTGGGTACAATTAGTGTTTAAAAAGCGTTTGGATAAATACAGGAATAAGAAAGGTTTGGAGGGATATGAGCCAAATACAGGCAAGTGGGATTAGTTTAGTTTGGGATTATGGTCAGCATAGACAGGCTGGACGGAAGGGTCTGTTTTCGTGCTATATGACTCTAAAGTGACTATACCAAAGTACTTAATTGACTGCAAAGCCCTTTGGGACATCCTAAGGTCACTATATAATGCAGGAATGGTTTCATTTATTGAGAAAATGATTAGCTTCATTTAATTTCTCAATATTGCAGCACAGTTGAGACAGGAAATTCATTGTGTGGCAAATCACTGCTACAATTTTCCAGTTTTGGAGAAAAATGTTGGATGTGCTGCTGGATCATCATGGAGTACCAAAAGGAAAATAAGCTTGTTTCCAGCCCTGGTGCTCGCCAGTTTTTGATTGCTGATCATTACAATGACTATTATAACAATATAACTTTATCTGTCTTTGGTCTCACACTTTTTCCCACTATTGCAACTGTTTCTAAGTTTTCTTTCATGACTTGCTGAGTGAATTGCTTCAGATAAGCTTCAATAGTCTGTCCCACAAAAACAAAATGATGGAGCAAGTTAAGTAACTCAACTTTGAGTATTGGAGAAAGTTACTATTAAAATGAGCTGCTTTTAACACAAAATAAATAACAAATTGTTTGACTTAAGTTTTATAATTAATTCTAGTTTTATATTCTAATATTTCCTTTAATCTTTAAACCACTTTAGTGTTCATCCAGGTGTTTGAAGTAAGTAAAGGACAATGGAATATCTTACAATTGTTGGGAGCCCCAAACATCACTACATTACTGTTAGATACGGTTATGATCTTGGTAGAGATCAGTAACTTTTGAAAAGAAAATCAAAATAAGAGTTATCAATTGCAAAAATTATGCAACAGGATTTCACATTTTGACCAGGAAGCTTTACTGGACAAGAATTAAATAAAGCAAGTAGATCTGGGCTGCTCCCTCATTAAAGAGAGAGAGAGAGAGAGAGAGAGAGAGATGGCTGGTGGTAGTTTAAGCAATAGGTTGCCATATCTCAAGTAAGGGAAGAGGTTGGGAAGGAGATTCCTTCATGCTAACTTCAGCCGGTTCAGGAATTGAACCCACACTGTTAGCATCATTCTGTATTGCAAACCGGCCAATCAGGCTGAGCAATTGCAAGTTCCTCTCCAAGCCATGCACCATCCTGACTTGGGCATACATGACTGTTTTTTTTACTGTCACTGAGTCAAAATCTTGGAACTCCCTCCCTGTAAGTATTATGGGTGTCGCTAAACCCCCTGGACTTCAGCTGTTCAAGAAGGCAGCTCAGTTCCACCTTCTCAAGTTCAACTAGGGATGAACAATACATGATGGCTCACCCAGCGATGCCCACATCTCATGAATGATTTCTTAAAAAACCTTAGTGAGAACAGTGATTTTTCTCCCCTCATCCCAGTCCCTAACTGGATACTCCTGTGGCCTTTGGTGATGAGTTAACTAAGTGCTCATCTAGAAATTAAGCAGAAACCGTCTCAGTTTGTACGATATATTTTGAGAGCCCAGAAATTGACTGGAGAATATGAGAGTTGATGTATTTAGTGCAGAAAGGACAAAGAGGATTAAAGAGGTTTAAAGTCATGATGGATTTGGATAGAGTAAATAACAAGAAATTATTTATGATGGTTGAAGAGTCAAGAACCAGAGGCCACAGATTAAAGGTACTTGAAAAATTAACCTGAGGGAACATGAGGTTAATTTTTATTGCACATAAAGTGGTTAGAATTTGGAATGCACTGCCTGATGGGGTGGCAGAAACAGACTCAATTATAGCTTTTGACAAAGAATTGAATAATATTTGGAAGAGAAAAAAGCAACAGGGTTACATGGAAAGAAAGAGTGAACAGTACTAACTGGCAATACAGACACCCCATTGAGGTGAATGGCCTGCCTGTAAGCTGTACTCCATATGAATTTTTGTCCATATGAATTCAACATAAACTGGATAATCCAACTGAGCTACTGCCTGTTCCCTGGAATGATGAGTCTCACCCCTTTGTGGTTGAAAAACTATTGTCATGTATCAGAAGGATCTTAGCGAAATCTTTTATGTCCTTTCTGAGCTGAAGTCGTCAGTTTATTCAAGTATTTCTTTGTATTAGTTGATCTGATCACTTTTGTTTAAATGAATTTTGGGCTATTTTATATCTAAGGAGGACAAAGGATTATTTGTGTCTTTTCTTCTGCTTTGCTTCATTTCTAGTTCTGTGATAGTTCAAGTTCAGAAAGTAAGGCAGGTTGTGTACAGGAAATGAGTCAGGTTTGCTTAATGTCTTTGACGTTTTCCTGTGGGCTTCACGTCAAGCTGCAACTATTCCAATTGGATTTGGCAAAACACAGTCAAATTCTATTGAAATGAATGGTACTTTGAAATCTCTGCCTCAGGCTCCAGGATGACTTTTTGCACAGATATATTGATACATTTCTTCAATCAAAAGTCAGTTCCATCCTCCCTGAATTTGCTGCAGACTTTTGTACATTCTCGAAATAACACCATCAAGAAATCCAAAAAAAAAGCACAATGCTAAAAACCAAGGCTGAGAAAATCAACTTTGACCCAAATAGGTGCATATCAGGCAAAGGCCTAATGCCTATTAAATTCATGAGAGCTTTTTTAACTTTACTTTACCAATACTATGATGTATCAATAGGACAGGTAGAAAATCATTTGGGATCCCAAATAGGCCTGGCTGGCAATTGGACACACAAACACCACATGCCCACACACACACACACAGTAGGAAGAATCTGAAGCTGAACAGCAGCAAGTTACATTTGTACCATACAAATATTAATCAATGACTACCTCCAACAAGTTGTATGAGTACTATGGCTACAAGTCCAGGCCAGAGGCCAGAATGAATAATCAACTCCTGACTCCCCAAAACCTGTCCACCATCTACAAGGCACAAGCCAGTAGTGCGATGGAATACTCTCCACTTGTCTGGATGAGTGTGAAATAACTCCACATAGGCTCATTATCTATCATTGTCATCCTTTATTTACACATGAACAGTTTGTGACTTTAGCATTGCCTCAGACAGAACCAGACACCAGAGTGTCAGTCTGTCTTACACTCCCCTTTTTATATGCCAACCCTTATTGGACTAGCTTAACAGCCTAAATCAGGGAACTCATATTCTTTAAAAGGTCCAGCTGGCTAATCTCATTACAATGCTCTTGTGAAATGCTGGGGGTGATTTCTCACATAATGATGCTAATATAATTTATAAATAGAAGTTGTTGATGAAGGATGAGGCTTGAGTGAAGCATAAACACTGGAACGGACTATTCAGGTTTAATAGCCTGTTTCTCTGCTGTATATTCTATAGAAGGTAACTCTTTTTACTGCCGTGTGTGAAAAATTGGGACTAAGAGCACCTTTAGCACATTGTCTTTGCACTAAAGGTAAAAGGCTTGGTGAACTCTAATTAGCAGTAAAGCTCGAGAAAGTAAGTGGCCAATTCCTATCTCTGTGCTCCTACTGAGCCTGTTCGTGTGTACACAGGTATTCTTATAACATTTAAATGGGTTAACAATATTAAAGTAGTACAGAGAGGATTTATGTTAATGGATGGATAAAAATAGTGCATACAGTAAAGGAAAATAAAATAGTATGTTCATAACCTCCGCTGCATCAGTGGTGAAGAGAAGGGAGTGCTTCTGCACATAGAGGTGATAGATTCTCATGATAAATCAAACTGTCCTGTCAATGTCCCCTAGACTCTGTCTACCAAGCAACACTGGCTCAAATCTCATCACTGCAGAAAAATGATTTAAAAACATCGCTGTCCTCCTTATTCCTACCATAAACACAAAATCAAACTATATTCTATCGCAGAACACTGATAACATTAAAAGTACAAATTAAAATAACTTTTGATACATTTTAAATTTGTGCTTACCTTATTGAGAAATCTGCAAAGCTAAGGCCTTTAAGGAGGAAACACAAAGTGAATCAAAAGGCAGGGATCAAATGAGACTGATGTGTATCTCAGAAGTTTGTAGATTGTCATAAGAGAAAAATAACCAAGGCAATTTGTTGATCTGAGGTGCTGGGAGGAATAAAATTTCCTGGTTAAAATGCACTGAGAGGATGAGTTTAGATTAGATTACTGACAGTGTGGAAACAGGCCCTTCAGCCCAACAAGTCCACACCGACCCGTCGAAGAGCAACCTACCCAGACCCATTCCCCTACATTTACCGTTCCACCTAACACTACGGGCAATTTAACATGGCCAATTCACCTAACCTGCATATTTTTGGACTGTGGGATGAAACTGGAGCACCCAGAGGAAACCCACAGAAACACAGGGAGAATGTACAAACTCCACACAGACAGTTGCCTGAGGTGGGAATTGAACCCAGGTCTCTGGTGCTGTGAGGCAGCAATGCTAACCACTGAGCCACTGTGCCACCCAATACTTAATACCAATATTGAATGAGTGAGTGCTAAAGGCACCTTTAGTTACAGTCACAGGAGTCTCTATGGGGTCTGTGCTGACTCTTTGAAAGAGCTATTCAATTAGTCAAACTGGAAGCAGAGTCATTGAGTCATAAAGATGTACAGCATGGAAACAGACATTTCAGTCCAACCTGTCCACGCCGACCAAATAACCCAACCCAATCTAGTCCCACTTGCCAGCACCCGGCCCATAGCCCTCCAAACCCTTCCTATTCATATAGCCATCCTAATGCCTATTAAATGTTGTAATTGTACCAGCCTCTACCACATCTTCTGGCAGCTCATTCCATACACGTACCACCCTCTGCATGAAAAAGTTGCTCCTTAGGTCTCTTTTATATCTTTCTCCTCTCACCCTAAACCTATGGCCCTCTAGTTCTGGACTCCATGATCCCAGGGAAAAGACTTTGTCTATTTATCCTATCCATGCCCCTCATAATTTTGTAAACCTTTATAAGGTCACCCCTCAGCCTCCGATGCTCCAGGGAAAACAACCCCAGCCTGTTCAGCCTCTCCCTATAGCTCAAATCCTCCAACCCTGGCAACATCCTTGTAAATCTTTTCTGAACCCTCTCAAGTTTCACAACACCTTTCTGATAGGAAGGAGACCAGAATTGCATGCAATATTCCAACAGTGGCCTAACCAATGTCCTGTACAGCCACAACATGTCCTCCCAACAACTGTACTCAATACTCTGGCCAATAAAGGAAAGCATACCAAACGCCTTCTTCACTGTCCTATCTACCTGCGACTCCACTTTCAAGGAGCACTCCCAGATCTCTTTGTTCAGCAACACTCCCTAGGACCTTACCACTAAGTGTATAAATCCTGCTAAGATTTGCTTTCCCAAAATGCAGCACCTCGCATTTATCTGAATTAAACTCCATCTGCCACTTCTCAGCCCATTGGCTCATCTGGTCCAGATCCTGTTGTAATCTGAGGTAACCTTCTTCGCTGTCCACTACACCTCCAATTTTGGTGTCATCTGCAAACTTACTAACTGTACCTCTTATGCTCGCATCCAAACCATTTATGTAAATGACAAAAAATAGAGGACCCAGCACCGATCCTTGTGGAACTCCACTGGTCACAGGCCTCCAGTCTGAAAAACAACCCTCCACCACCACCCTCCGTCTTCTACCTTTGAGCCAGTTCTGTATCCAAATGGCTAGTTCTCCCTGTATTCCATTAGATCTAACCTTGCTTCCATGGGGGCCCTTGTCGGCTGAGGGTGGATATTCCCGGAAATACATCCAGGGAAGTTATTTGGGTGGAACTGAGAAATAAGAAAGGGATGATCACCTTATTGGTATTGTATTATAGACCCCCTCATAGTCAGAGGAAAATTGAGAAACAAACTTGTAAGGAGATCTCAGCTATCTGTAAGAATAATAGGGTAGTTATGGTAGGGGATTTTAACTTTCTAAACAGCCCCAACTGGGACTGCCATAGTGTTAAAGGTTTAGATGGAGAGGAATTTCTTAAGTGCGCACAAGACAATTTTCTGATTCAGTATGTGAATGTACCTACTGGAGAAGGTGCAAAACTTGACCTACTCTTGGAAAATAAGGCAGGGCAGGTGACTGAGGTGTCAGTGGGGGAGCACTTTGGGGCCAGTGACCATAATTCTATTCGTTTTAAAATAGTGGTGGAAAAGGATAGACCAGATCTAAAAGTTGGAGTTCTAAATTGGAGAAAGGCCAATTTTGACAGTATTAGGCAAGAACTTTTGAAAGCTGACTGGGGGCAGATGTTTGCAGGTAAAGGGACGGCTGGAAAATGGGAAGCCTTCAGAAATGAGATAACAAGAATCCAGAGAAAGTATATTCCTGTCAGGGTGAAAGGGAATGCTGGTAGGTATAGGGAATGCTGGATGACTAAAGAAATTGAGAGTTTGGTTAAGAAAAAGATGGAAGCATATGTCAGGTATAGACAGGATAGATCGAGTGAATCCTTAAAAGAGTATAAAGGAAGTAGGAGTATACTGAAGAGGGAAATCAGGAGGGCAAAAAGGGGACATGAGATAGCTTTGGCAAATAGAATTAAGGAGAATCCAAAGGGTTTTTACAAATATATTAAGGACAAAAGGGTAACTAGGGAGAGAATAGGGCCCTGGAGTCTTTGAATATTTTTAAATATTCTTGATAAGCAAGGAGGCTGAAAGGTTATCAGGGGTTCTGTCAGTTATGACATTATTGAATCGCGGAACATGTTCAAGTGCCAAATGGCCTATTCTTGTTACTAAGATATCGATAGTCGTGGGTAAAGTGTTGGAAAGGGTTATAAGAGATAGGATGTATAATCATCAGGAGAGGAATAAGCTGATTAGGAATAGTCAACACAGTTTTGTGAAGGGTAGGTTGTGCTTCACAAACCTTAGTGAATTCTTTGAGCTGGTGACCAAACAGGTGGATGAGGATAAAGCAGTTGATGTGGTGTATATGGATTTCAGTAAGGCATTTGATAAGGTTCCCCCAGTAGGCTATTGCACAAAATACGGAGGCATGGGATTGAGGGTGATTTAGTAGTTTGGGTCAGAAATTGGCTAGCTGAGAAAAGACAGAGGGTGGTTGATGGGAATTGTTCATCCTGGAGTTCAGTTAATAATGGTGTACCACAAGGATCTGTTTTGGGGCCACTGCAGTTTGTCATTTTTATAATTGACCTGGGTGAGGGTGTAGAAGGATGGGTTAGTAAATTTACAGATGACGCTAAGGTTGGTGGAGTTGTGGATAGTGCAGAAGGATGTTGCAGGTTACAGAGGGACATAGATAAACTGCAGAGCTGGGCTGAGAGGTGGCAAATGGAGTTTAATGGAGAAAAGGGTGAGGTGATAGACTTTGGAAGGAGCAACAGGAATACAGAGTTAGATTCTTGGTAGTGTGGATGAATAGAGAGATCTCAGTGTCCATGTACATAGATTCCTGAAAGTTGCCACCCAGGTTGATTAGGTTGTTAAGAAAGCATACAGTGTGTTGGCTTTTATTGGTAGAGGGACTGAGTTTCAGAGCCACGAGGTCATGCTGCGGCTCTACAAAGTTCTGGTGCAACAGCACTTGGAGTACTGTGTACAGTTCTCGTCACCACATTATAGGAAAGATGTGGAAGCTTTGGAGAGAGTTCAGAGGAGATTTACTAGGATGCTGCCTGGTATGGAGGGAAGATCTTATGAGGAAAGGTTGAGGGACTTGAGGCTGTTTTCGTTAGAGAGAAGAAGGCTGAGAGGTGACTTAATTGAGACATACAGGATAATCAGACGGTTGGATAGAGTGGACAGTGAGAGCCTTTTATCTTGGATGGTGATGGCTATCATGAGGGGACATAGCTTTAAGCTGAGGGGTGATAGACATAGGACAGATGTCAGAGATAGTTTCTTTACTCAGAGTAGTAGGGGCATGGAACACAATGCCTGCAACAGTAGTAGATTCGCCAACTTTATGGGCATTTAAACGGTCATTGGATATACATATAGATGAACATGGAATACTGTCGGACAGATGAACTTCAGATTGGTTCCACAGGTTGGCGCAATATTGAGGGCTGAAGGGCCTGTACTGCGCTGTAATGTTCTATGTTTGCATGCGCCTGTGAGATATGCCTTGATGATTCCTGCAAGAGACTCTACTGGGAGACTGGAACTAGAGGATCTTAAAATAGAGATGTCAACTGTAAGGTTCTCATGCATATAGTGTTAATACAGACTGAAGAAACATGTTGAGATCTGGCCTTACCTGAATGAACAAACCCACACTAAGAACACCTACCATCTGGATATTATCATCCATCAAATATTTGCACATTGATTCATAAAACAGTTCTAAAGTTTTACTAAAACATGATAATGAAATCAAAGAACATGCCTCAACACAAGGAACCTGTTACTACAAAATGATACATACTCACAGGAAATGTAATTAAATAAAACCAAGGGGCACACCTTTGAATAATTACGTGATAGTTTAATGAAAAAGTGAAAGAATTCAAGTGCATCTGAACTTAGGGCTTGGTTGAAAGTGAGTCAGTTTTATATGATATAATGGCTAATACCTTTGAATATATTATTTTATGAATGTATTATTCAGAAAAGTGACATTCAGTTGTGATATGCCAACAGGCAGAATGCCAACTGATGTCATAAACCTGAGACTACTTACAGACATTTTTCTACCTTGAGCATATCTGGCATTTGCTGCCCATCCATAATTACCTTAGAACATAGAACAATACAGCACAGAACAGGCCCTTCAGCCCTCAATGTTGTGTCAACCTGTGAACTATTCTCAGCTCATCCCCCTACATTATCCCATCATCATCCATGTGCTTATCCAAGGATTGTTTAAATCTCCCTAATGTGCCCTATTAGGTGCCAAGGCTCCCGAACCTTGGCACCTTGTAGGGCAAATAATTGGCTTCATAATAAACACAACCAGGGATTGCTGAGAAACTCCGCAGGTCTGACAGGATCTGTGGAGAGAGAAACAGAGTGAACAACATGGGTCCAGTGACCCTTCATGATTCTGAACTCGAAATATTAACTCTATTTTTTATTCACATGTGGGACATAGGTGTCATAGATTGGACCAATATTTATTGTATGTCTCTAGTTGCCCTTAAGAAGTTAAAAATCACACAACACCAGGTTATAGTTTAATAGGTTTATTTGAAGGCAGTAGCTTTTGAACCGCTGCTTCTTCATCAGGTGGTTGGACATCAGTGCTTTGAAAGCTAGTGCCTGCAAATAAACCTGTTGGACTATAACCTGGTGTTGTGTGATTTTTAACTTTATCCAGTCCAGTCCAGTCCAGTCCAACAACAGCACCTCCAAACCATGCCTTTAAGAAGTTGTAGTGAGCTGCCTTGAACCAGTACAGTCCATGTGCTGTATATAGACTCTCAGTGCTGCTAGGGAGGGAATTCCAGGATTTTGACCCAGCAACAGTGAAGGAATGAAGGTATATTTCCAAGTCAAGATGGTGTGTGTCTTGGAGTGGAATCTACATGGGATAGTGTTCCCATGTATCTACTACACTGTCATTCCAAATAGAAGTGGTCATGGGTTTGGAAGGTGCTGTCAAAGGATTTTTGGCAAGTTTCTCTCCACAGATGCTGCCAGACCTGCTAAGTTGCTCCATTAATTTCAAACAATCATAGATACATAGAATTTACAGTACTGAAGGAGGCCATTCAACCCATTATGTCTGTACCAGCTCCTGAAAGAGCTACCCAACTGGTCCCATCCTCCAGCCCTCTCTCCATAGCCCTTTTAAATGTGTACTAAGTTCTCTTTTGAAACCTCTCATGGAATCTGCCTCCACCTCTGGCAGTTTTGTTTGTTTTCAATCTCCAGCATTTGCAGTTCTTTGTTTTATTTAAGTATCTTTGCAAGTCATTTCACAGTTAACAATATATTGATGTGAGACCAGAGTCACATGTGGGCTAGACCAGGTGAAGGCTGCAGGTATCCTCTCATTAAGGACATTAGTGAACCAATTACAACAATCTTTACACTCACATTTACTGATTTATTTCCAGATCGCCAAAGCTAAATTCAAATTCTCAATCTGTGAACTTAGCCATATTCTACCAAACCTCTGTACTCAACTATTGGATCCAACTAGGTAAAAACAAGGACTGCAGATGCTGGAAACCAGAGTCTAGATTAGAGTGGTGCTGGAAAAGCACAGCAGGTTAGGCAGCATCTGAGGAGCAGGAAAATCGACGTTTCGGGCAAAAGCCCTTCATCAGGAATAGAGGAATATTGGATCCAACATTAACTTTGTCACAAAGTTTATTTCTATTCTGCCTTTCCATATGCCAATTTAGTACATTATAGCAACATAAGTAATGGTTCTAACATCAATGGTAGCCCATGTCTTAGGTTTCCACATGAGATATTGTTCATATACAGCAATTGAACATTTCTGGGTTTTCTGTAGGTTTGTGCTGCTTTATGATCTTTGTGTCTACCTCCCGATAACCCACACGTTTATCTTGGTTATTGAATTAATGTTAATTGCGCTCTCCACTCCCTCAACCCCATTTCTTAGATTATTTTAGTAGCAACTCTTGATGCTATGTTCTTTATGCAACTTTTCTGTTTAACACCAAATTGTAGCTTTATAGACACAAGGTCTTTCACAGCTCCTTAATAAGCAAATGCACCTTTGAGGACAGAGCTATGTCTTCAAATCCCTCATCCCCTCCATAATTCTGTCAATTCAGTTCTGAAACTCTCTCCTCAACCCTCTGCCTCTCTCACCTGCTTTAAGACTCTACCCAGAAGCTATTTGAACAAACATCTGGCCACTGTCTTTTTGGCTTGCTGCTTCTTGCTTTCTCATTACCCCTGCTGTGAAGTGCTCTGGGCTGTTTTTACTGCACCAAAGGTGCTGTGTAAATACAAGTTGTTGGTGTGAAACTGTTATACTTCTTTGCTGCTTGGAACAATTTTAAGAGCTTGGACAAAAATTAACTCCTCAAAGAGAAATTTGCCCTCTACCAAGGCCTCACCCAGTTATTTTTATTCATGAGAGATAGTTAATAAATGCACGGGTGGCTGAGCCAGTCACTGCCAACATGTAGCAGCTCAAAATAGTCCGAATACTTTATGTGGCACTCCCTTGTTGCAATGTGGTGACAATGCTGCAGGGTTTAGCAAATTGCATGAGTGAGAAAAGTTATTGAGAGTTATTGATCTACCCTCACCCTGGGCCCACAGATTGGCAAGGTACTGGTCAATGACAATATGTTTCCAAACTGACAATTCCTGACCCTGACCAGGAAGCAAGGAAAACATTAAGAAAGAGCCAAACGCTTCAATGATGTAGAAAGAAAATACAGAAAGAGAAAGAAAAGGTGTGGGGCAAGTTCCTGATTTCTGCTTCTCCAGTTCTTCCCCAAACTTCCCTGTTGAACCCTCTCTCAGCTCAGTTACAGATGACTGTAAATGAACTGGTTAGCTGTTGTTAGGTGGCCTGACCACATTCTGTGAAAATCTGTGAGAGAGAGAGAGAATGCACAATGTATTTTCATAGGTTATTCCTGTCAATTAATTACCACATACTAACTTTATAATCTACCCTCAGATTTTGAAAGCCATTAATACAAGCTCAAAGGCATTACCTCCTTGGCTCTGACATTGTTATTACACCTTTCATAAACATAAGATATCCTGAAGCACAATTCAGACAACAGAGTATACTTTGCAGTGAGGTCACAGTTTTAATGTAATTTTGTGGCTATTTTTAAAAAATAAATCTTTCTCTGTCTCAGCTGAAGGATGCACAATGTTCTGCCCCATTCTGGTGAGGATGAAAACTTGATTGGCCTCAGATTCCCCCACTTCTGTCATCACCACGCAGTCCTGATACTTGGCATGAGTGACATACTCCACTGAGATGGTCACTGAGTTTATTATTTCTGGTGAACCCAGCCTCATGGAGTTGGCATTCTTCCTCCGATGTGCCCTTCCAGAAGAAGGTGTAGCCACCACCTCATTCACTGAAACTGAACGAATTTCTCCTGCTGTCGCATCTCACTCAGGGCAATAATGGCAATGATGTCCTGTCGGAATTTCCAGGTTATGAGAGGGGCTCAACGTTCAGGCCTCTCATTGCTGGGGTTCTCCATGAGAGTCCTGATGTTCCAGGTACCAAACGCCATCTTGATGCTTGTGTGTGGACTCTTTCAACGTGGGGTGGCTGTTACACAACAACATGGTCTTGATGGAGCAAAGTCTTTGTCCAATGGCCACCGATTAACCAAGATTATTCCAACCCCTCGGTGGTCTGAGCTGCCATGCGCAGATGACAGTGTCTGTGCCTAGAAGACAATCTCCAAAATATTTACAGAGACATGTAGGAGAATGGGCCTTCAACTAAACAGCTGAAAGACAAAGGTCCTTTACCAATCTGCTCCCTATGTACAATGCTGTCTGTGGAGCATCGAGATTCACAGTGAACCACAGGACAATGAATCATTTCCCTTAACTGCGGAATTTCCTGTCAACGAGGGCAGAAATCAAAATGAAATTCAACAAAGTCTACACTGTCAGAACCTTTGACTATCTGAGGAATAAGGTGTTTCATTACAAAGGACCCTGAACCTGACACCAAAGTAGCAGTTCTTTCTATTAATTCATGAGATCTGGACAAGCATTTATTGCCTGTCCCTAATTATAGGGTCATGAAGATGTACAGCACAGAAACAGACCCTTCGGTCCAACTCGTCCATGCTGACCAGATATCCTAAATTAATCTAGTCCCATTTGCTAGCACTTGGCCCACATCCCTCTAAACCCTTCCTCTTCATATACCCATCCAGACGTCTTTTAAATGTTATAATTGTACCAGCCTCCACCACTTCCTCTGGCAGCTCATTCCACACTCGTACCACCCTTTGCATGAAAATCTTTCTCCTCTCAGTGCTTTACTATCATTTTTGTACCGCACTGTGACATCTACAACTGCGATCTTCTGGTCTTTTCTAAATATGAGATTGGGCTTCCACAGAGAACTGTCTTTGGCAAACAGCCTGGGCTCCACATACGACGTCCAGCCGTACTTACTGACTTGTTTCTGCAACTGGTCAGCGATATGGCGTTTTATGCGAGCATTTTTTACGAATGGGCAACTTCCTGAGATGTGTGATAAGGTCCAATTGCCATCTCACACCTTTGGCATTAGTTTGTTTCGATTTGGCCTTCCTCTAGATAATGTGGTTCTTGTCAGGTACAGGGTTACATCGCAAGAGCAAGCTGTTTATGAATCTAGAGGATTTTTGTTGTATTCCGGCTTTTGTCCAAGAATTAGAGATCTTGTCATCTCTAAAGTACTGGATGCCTGCCCCTTGGCATTCCAGCTTTTGCCATTTTTTGAATTCCCGCTCCCTCCAGCCAGCATACCTATTGGGTAGTTTTGGTCGCCCCGCAGGCATGATGTCTTGGATGGTGGTCATTGAGTCGATTTCCCCTTCGCCGCTGCTGCGGTTACTGGGGTGGAAATTTTCAATTTCTTTGACGACCTTGAGCTGGCCCGGTCCTGCAACGGTCTCTGTGTTGCTCTCTCCTTTATATTGAAAGGACGCCTGGCCTTGTCTATTTACTCTATCCTTACCCCTCATGATTTTCTAAACCTCTCAGCCTCTGATGCTCCAGGGAACATAGCCCCAGCCAATCCAGCCTCCAACCCTGGCAACATCTTTATAAATCGTTTTGAACCATTTCAAGTTGAATAACATCTTTTCTATAGCAGACAGACCAGAACTGAACAACGTATTTCAAAAAGTGGCCTCACCAAAAACAAATTGCTATGGATTTGGAGTCACATGTAGGCCAGACCAAGTAAGGCTGGCAGATTTCCTTCCCTCAATGGCATCAGTGAATCAGATTTATAATTCCCATTCCAGCTGAAGTCACCAGGAAGATCCTGCCTTTCAACCTTGCCCCTCACCCGAGACATGGTGACCCTTGGGATAAACTCACCACCAGCTGTCTCTACACACTTAAGTCACTCCTCAAAAACATCAATCAAATAATTTGTCCAGCATGTCCTTCTGACAAAGCTATACTGACTGTCCCTGATCAATCCTTGTCTCTTCAAATGGAGATTAATTATCTCCTTCAGAATTTTCTCCATTACTTTCCTACCAATGACGTGAGATTCTTTGGTCCATAATTCCCTTGGTTATCTCAACCACCCTTCTTGAAAAGTGGAACCATTTTAACTGTCTTCTAACCCTCTGGCACGTCCCATGTGGCCAGACAGCATAATAATCTAGCTGACATCAAGCCACAGAAGTATAATGTCATTGCATTTGCATTCTGTAAATTTATTTTGCCCTAATGCTCAGGTTGATTTTTTTTTTTGGTTTACCGCCCCCTGTCTAGACCATTTACCCCTTTTCAGGCCCTTCACATAGACTCCCAGATACATCATGGGAGTGATGTAATGGATCTCTGTTCCTTCCTTCCCATTGTATTATCTTGTTGAAATCACTAGCTCCCCACGTAATGAACTGACACTCTGTAAAAACCATGTAAGGTGCTATGCTATAAATTGCCCTAAACAAGCATTCAAGGAACTAAAGAATACCTTTTTAAAAATGCATGGAAGACTCAGGACTCGAAATTTGACAGCTGATCACATCTGTTCAGATTGACGTGGGAATTATGTGAATTTTGTACTCACATCCTATCGGAATAATCATGGCATTGGGCAAAACAAGCCCTGCAGTTCTCTGTGTCTTCCTCAAAGAGGGGCCATCGGAGGCACTGTTTCAATTCTACTGGGTTGTCACAAATGGCAAACTGCAGATGAGGCCCAATCCAGGACCCCTTCTCCAAAGTATCGACTATGCCATCTTGCTGAAGCTATAGAAGTCGGACCATGACCTTGACTTGTATACCTCTTGACCTATGTGGTTTTATGTATTATGGCTGAAGAGAACTCTTTTTGGACTACAGTTCAGTATTGAAAAGAACCAAAACTGATGCATTTTTATCCAAGTAAAAGTATATCTTTTGTTTCCTTCTACCAGCGTATCTATACTTACATAATTTTCACTTGGCTTCTTGGTCTTGTCAAAGAAAGACATTCCCACATCATTGATATGGGAATGGACTTCATGGATCTTGCATCTTTTTAGGGCTTCTCTTGTGACCTTATTATTTCGAAACCTCATGTTGACACAGCTTGGAAAGAATCCTCATCTCTAAAAGTGACATTCAGCCTCTTTGGCAGAGTAACTGTGATGTAGAAGGTTCTGAACTGCCCTCTGCAATGACTGAGCAAGGCAATGAGGGAAACACTGACCTAGCTGGCAATGGCCACATCCTGTTAATGAATAATTTTTTAAACATCATGTCTGGATTATCCCTGCAATGATTACAGTTAGGCTTGAGCAATTGATGCCCTCCCCCTCCTTTTTCACAGCAACCTCTCTCCTTTTAAACATAACATACTTCACTGTGTTGGCTGTTTTTGTCACTATGAATCACCGGTTAATCTTACTTCCTGACCTCAACTTGTCTGGTTGGTTGAAATACCTTTGTTATTTTATGTCACTTCTTGAAAGAAAATGGTTTGACCATGCTTCGTCTAAAACTCGAATAACAATTCTAGCCCTATTTAATTCTTCCGGAAGATTATCTGCATGTTAGCACAGATCGTTAATCAGAGAAAGAGCGAATTACTGCAGATGCTGGAATCTGAACGGAAAACAAAAAAATGCTGGAAATCATAGTGGGTCAGGCAGCACTATGGCGAGGGAAGAGAGAGAGAGAGAGAGAGAGAGAGAGAGAGAGAGAGAGCAAGCAAATGTTTTGAGTCTAGATGACTCTATCAGAATTTTAGAGAATTAGGCCCAGTTTCTGAATTTAACAAGCAGTCTGTTCACTTAAAACAAATAGATTCTAGCTCAGCTAAATAATTATGAACTGTTGACAGATAACTCTTATTGGTTATAACTCTAACTCCCTTCCAAACCGCCTACACAGACATACGTACAGACAGAGACAAAAAAGGGGGTGTTCTGGGTGGAGGGAAAGACTGAGAAGGCTGTTCAATGGTTCCTGTCCCCAGGGTTCTCCAAGATGATCGTTTTAGCTTGTCAGGACTTGCTGCTCCTCAATCTCCTTCTTCAGGTCCTTGCACTTGTTTGCAGGAGACACATGCAACTGGTTCACAACAGATAACGTTTCTGACTTATTGGTTAAGAACCACAGCTTTCAGCAACAGGTGAGGGAAGAATAAACTGGCTTTCTTCAGGCTTGAGGTGGATTTTACCAGGGAGAAAAGGGACGGCTCCTTCCCTTTAGAGGTCTGATGGCTTCTCCTTCAAACATTCATGCCCACAAGATGCATTTTTCGAAAAAAGCAAATCATTCACAGAATATAAGCACTGCTAGCTTGGCCTACAATTATTATCCAGAGAGTGGATAAGAATGGGTCTGGAGACACAAACCAGATTAGGATGGCAGATTTCCTTCTCTGAAGGACATTAGTGAAGTAGATGGATTTTTATGACAATTGACAGCCAGAGACAAAAAAAGGTATGTTCTGGGTGGAGGGAAAGATTGGGAAGGCTGTTCAATGGTCCCTAGTTACACAGTTGGCATTAGGGTAGCTTTATTTTTATTGAATTCAAATTTTGTCATCTGTAATGGTGGGATTTGAATCTTTGTCTCCAGAACTTGGGGTTCTGGGTTGCTTGCATATAACATGACTGCCTCTCCCTAGTCAGCTACCTGTGGGCAGAAGGCCTTTGTCACCAATAGCTGATCACCATATCACAGACCAATCAGCTTACTTGTTGCCAGGTGAAACTCCCTTCGTAAACATCCTTGGCTCCGGTCCACCTGTAATTAGACCCCCCCCCACCCCCACACCCAAACCATAGTCTTTGAACAAACCACTAAGCAAACAGCAATTACATTGAGTGTCAGAAGATAACTTGTTTTTTAAAAAGGTGGAAATCCTTCAACAATCATTGGTGTTGAAAACATTTCAGTCCCATTTCCAAATTCAGTCCACAATCAAAAATATATTAAAAAATACAGTCTTTACAACACAAAGGCACACCTTTCCTGAATTGACCAAGTCCTCACCTCAGTAAAACTCCTAGGTTTTCTGACAATCAGGGAAACTTGGCCAAGGCAAGTTAACATTGAAAAGCTGAACAGCAATGAGGCAGAAAACATCAATAACTCTAATAATGCTGTCCAGCTGATTCTTGGTCTCAGCGAAAACTCTTCCTTGATTGTGTTTAGAAACTGGCAAAAAACATCCTCAAAAGCATGGAACCCAAACTCTATTACAGATCTATAAAGTTATCTTCAAATTACCCTGTTCAGGAATGTTACTACAGACCTCTGGAGCATTGAATGCAGACCTCCTGGCACAAAGGCAGGGACACTGCCACTGTACCAACCTAAAAGGTACTCTAAAACGTTTCACTTGCTGAGTGACCCTTAGCCATGCTTCAGGACCCAGCTACAACAGAAAGCCAGGTCTTATGGGTGTGACTATGAATGAACTCATCACTTGCTCAAATGTTCCGTAAATTCGGAATCCTGGCATCGGATCAACTGGTCAGGCTGAACCTTTCTAAAGGAAACCTTCCAGAGCACACAGAATATTTGCCTTCTTGTAGCTTTCCTCCTCCTCCTTATCCTGATCACGGAAAAATGCAGACAATTGAATTTTGAATTCATTATTCAATTTAATTAGCAGGACTTTTATGAGCTGAAATGGTTTTATAAAGGAAACCAAAAACACTGGCCTAAAATGGTCTCAGATGTCACTTGACCACAACTGGCCAAGTTTCAATGTGGAGGAGATAACAGCTGAATTGAAATGAACATTTTATTCGAAACAAAGAATCCAGTCAACTCCTCTGAGTGAATGACAGGGGCATGAAAAGACTTAACTCTTGTTTTTATGTTACACCTTACGTGAATGTCTGCACATTGGAGATGAAAACACTGACCTCCAGCACAGAAACGCACAGACCAGCTTGCATTTCAAGAAATCCAGAAGAAAAGTCATATTGGACTCAAAATGTTTCTCTCTCCACAGATGCTATCAGACCTCAAGCACTTTCTGTTTTTATTTATATTTCAAACAGCTGCATTTGGGAGAGAGAGAGAAGGTTTTTGCCTGCAGAACTTAAACCAGCTAGATAAGACTCTGTCTCTCAAGAAGAAAAAATACCCAGTAAAAACAGGGATGAATAAGAAACATCAGACCATTGCCCATGATTCCAGGCCCCAATAACTAACTGTACTCGCCCATTAAAAACTTACACCACAAAAGCACCCAAAGTACATTAAACTCTATGCTCTTTTCATGTTTAATTTTGTTCTGTACACTACCCCTTTTTAACTTAATATCTGTGTATGAGTAAGTTTGACATTGCATCTTTATTATTTACTATCTATAAATCCCAAGAACAAAGTTGTTTTTTCATGGAAAACCTTTTGGTCCTTAGTGGTACAATGGAAATTAGTTAACTCCATTTTAATTAGCAAGAGAAACAGCCTTGTGCTAGAAAGAACACAATATTGTTACAGCCAAATGAGGAATGAAGACAGGAGTGGATTCACCCTCCTCACCAATGTTAATGTTCCAAAATGTTCCAAACACAGGAAGTGACAAACGGTGTAGGGTGCAGTCAGAAAGTAGTGAAACAGATCTCCATTTGCAATAGAAACCAAATTCTCCTCTGTAAATCCCTTCGAGCATGGAACACTCTCCTTTTGCGAACTGGATAAAAGCCAACATGTGTTTTGGCTAATTGCATGCAATGTAGTATCTTTTTTAAATTAGGATGACAAGGATTCCATGAAAGTGAATGGGACAACACGGTAGCTCAGTGGTTAGCTTCATAGCGCTAGGGACCTGGGTCCGATTCCAGCCTCGGGTGACTGTGTGTAAAGTTTGCACATTCTCCCTGTGTCTGTGTGGATTTCCTCTGGGTGCTCTGGTTTCCTCCCACAAGTCCAAAGATGTGCAGGTTAGGTTGGTTGGCCAAGCTAAATTGCCCATAGTGTTCAGGAATGTAGGCTAGGCACATTAGTTAGGGGAAATATAGAGTAATAGGGTAGGGGAATGGGTCTGGGTGGGTTACTCTTTGGAGGGTTGGCATGGACCTGTTGGGCCGAAAAGTCTGTTTCCCCACTGTAGGGATTGTACGATTCCAAATATCAGTGAAGACCATTTTTTAAAAGTGTGTTTAAAACCGAAACCCACAACCCTTCATTCCAATCTTTCATTCAGGGCTTACCTTGAAACCAACTTTCAAGGAATGACAGCTAAATTAAGACTTTGTGTACATTCTTTAATAAACAGGAAGCCAGAATACTGCACATTATATCAGAGACCAAGAGTGTTTTATAGGAAAGGATTACCATGTATAAATATAGAAATTTCTACAACAGCCAGGCCTTACGATTCCAAGTTGCTGTGTGAAAACAATTTGCTACATGCCACAAAAATAGTTTATGTTGTCAGAAGAGGTCTCAGAGAAACAACATTAAGAGAAATCTGACCTCTATACCACTGACTCCTATTTGAACCCACTTCCTGTCATCACTGCAATCAAGTTGGAGAGTCAAACCTCCCCAATTCTCAAAAAAAAACAAGAATCCAATGATAATATCAATAAAATACATTTACCTTGCAGATATAGAGTCAATAGACCCTTCAGCTCAAGTCGTCCATACTGACCAAGTTTCCTGAACAAAACTAGTCCCATTTCCCTGCATTTGGTCCTTATTCCCTCTAAGCCTTTTCTATCCCTGTACCTGTCCAAATGTCTTTTAAATGTTGTAATTATACTCACCTCGACCACTTCCTCTGGCAGCTTGTTCCATATACGCACCCCTCTCTGTGTGAAAAAGTTGCCCTTGAGAACCCTTTTAAATTTTCCCCCTCTCATCTTAAACCTATGTCCTACGGTTTTGGACTCCTCTACCTTGGGGAGAGACCTTGCCTGTTTACTTTATCTATGCCCCTCTATGAAGTCACCCATCAATCTCCTTTGCTCTAGGAAAGGAACGTTCCCAGCCTATCCACCTCTCCTTATAACTCAAACCGTCCAGCTTTGGTAGCATCCTGGTAAATCGTTTTTACATCCTTTCTATAGCAGGGTGCCCAGAATTGTACTCCATACTCTAAATGTGGCCTTACCGATGTCGATTACAGCTGTAACATGACATCCTGAGTCTTGTACTCAATGCTCTGACCGATGAAGGCAGGTGTACCAAATACTTTCTTCACCACCCTATCTATCTGTGATGCCACTTTCAAGGAACTATTTACCTGTACCCCTAGGTTTCTCTGACAATGCTCCCTAGGGCCCTACCATTAACTGTGTAAGTATTAGGAGACAGTGAGGTCTGCAGTTGCTGGAGATCAGAGTTGAGAGTGTGATGCTGGAAAAGCACAGGTCAGGCAGCATCCAAGGAGCAGGAAAATCGATGTTTCGGGCCAGAGCCCTTCATCAGGAAAGGTGTAAGTATTAACAAAGTGCACACCTCTAATTTATCTGAATTAAACTCCACCTGCCATTCCTAAGCCCACTGGCCCAGCTAATCAAGATCCCACTGTACTCTTAGATAACCTTCTTCACTGTACACGATATCACCAACTTAGGTGTCATCCACAACCTTACTAACCATGCCTTCTATATAGTTATCTGAATCGTTTGTATAAATGATGAATAGCAGTGGACCCAGCACCAATCCTTGCGGCGCACCACTGGTCACATATTCTAGTCTATTGAAATATTTGCATATTCATCACAAAAATATTATCAACCGTAATTTGTCACCACGCAACAAAAGGAGATGTAATGGCAGATGACCAAACAAACGTGGTCAAAATCAATTTCTTAAGAGTGCCAGCAAGACAGGGAGAGAGTTAAGGAGTGAATTCCAGACTTCAGGATCTTGGTAACTGACAGCACAGTTCTTGCCAATGTTGGAGTGTTTAAAATTAGCATTATGCAAAAGGCCAGGATTGGAGGAGTGCAGATTGGAGGTGTGTAAGGTCAGCGATTGGGAGTGGAGTGGCAAGGAATTTGAAACTGAATTGAGAATTTTAAGATTGAAGATTTGTTTATAAAGGGCTGACTAAAAGTCAGTGAGCGCAATATTGATGGATAAACAGGACTTGGTATGAAAACAAGCAAGAGTTATTGGATGACCTCACAATTAAGGAGGGTAGGATCTGGAGGCCCGCCACAGGTGTACTTTGGGTCAGGTCAAACCCCATCAGGTTCATTAATGCCTCTTAGGGAAAAGAATCTGCTACCCTTACCTGGTCTGGCCTATACGTGACTTCACACCTCAACAATACAGTTGACTCTTAACTGCCCTCTGAAATGGTCTAGAGGTCGAGGCCAACCAGGAATGGGCAACAAATACTGGCCGTGCCAGTGATGTCCACATCCCATACAGGATTATAAATTTTTTTTAAAAACTTTGTGCAAACATCAAAAAGAGTTATTCCTTTTACCCTGGCAGTACTCCTGCAGACATTTAACCCTCAGCGACGAGTCACCCATAACACTGTGCCAGACTTTCTCACTCTGCCGACAAGTGATAACCAATTTCCCTCAAGCAAATTTCTGTGCATTCACCAGATGCTATTTTTGTCAGTTAATATCCTTCCCTGAGAGGCTTAAAACAAGCAATTAATTCACTATGATGTAACGGGGGTTAGATACATGCACATCTTCAAAAGATTTGTCGGATGCTTTCCTCACTGACATCCTCCTGACATTCTGCTTCTGGAGCTTTCTCCTCACTGTACTCTAAGGAGCTTGGGTCCTCTCCCCATCCCTGACTGTGTGGAGACTGCTACTAAAAGCATCTCTACCACTGTGGGCCTCTTCTCCCACATCAGCCTGCTTCTGGCTCCATCCCCCTCTCTCTTGCAAGAGAGATCACAAAACTCAAATCAACAAACGGTCACAAATAGCTGACTTGCTGGTCACTTAGTTGATATCACAAGACTTTTTGTAAAAGCTACATTGAACTCAATTTTCAAAAGGACTTTCTGACCTTAAAACTGATCAGATTTTCACAGAACTAAAAATTCAAAATCAATTTTCCTCCACTTTAGAACTGAAGTTCTCAAAATAAGCAGAATAATATCTAATGTTCTGCAGATCACCCCTCATCTCACAGCCCAGTACTGATGGGAATCATACTGCAGATAGTTTGAAAAATCCATTGTTTCATCCTCTCAGAATTTTGATTTTATCCATCCAGAGATTTAGGAGTTAATTCAATTTTGGAAATAACAATAAACTTCTAATATAATGAAAAATGCCTGGACCAGTTGAAAATGCCAATTAAATGTAACTAACTCTCACAAACTTTGTAACATGCTACAGGGGGGAAGCAATCAATATCTTAAAGCCACATACAAAAACAAAATCTGTTCGGTGAAACTCAGCAGGTCTGGCAGCACCTTTAGAGAGAGAGAGAGAGAGACAGAGACAGACAGACAGACAGAGACACACGCAGACGCAGACACAGTTAATGCTTTGATAGTCCAATAGCCCTCCTTGACAACTGTTCAGCAGAATTTCTTCCAGCTGGGTGTACTTGGAAGGGATGTCACAGTGAGTTAAGCACTCAAACAAAACCTGAAAAGTTTTGCAGATGATGGAAATCTGAACTAAAAACAGAAATTGCCAGAGAAACTTAGAAGGTCTGGTCTTTTCACAATGAACCAGGAAACAATCAGACGTGCCTGTGGAACAACCAGTTTTGTTAGATTAGATTACTTTACAGTGTGGAAACAAGCCCTTCGGCCCAACAAGTCCACACCGACCCACCGAAGTGCAATCCACCCTGACCCATTCCCCTACATTTACCCCTTCACCTAACACTACGGGCAATTTAGCATGGCCAATTCACCTGACCTGCACATTTTTGGATTGTGGGAGGAAACCGGAGCACCCGGAGGAAACCCACGCAGACACGGGGAGAATGTGCAAACTCCACACAGAGTCGCCTGAGGCAGGAGTTGAACCTGGGTCTCTGGCGCTGTGAGGCAGCAGTGCTAACCACTGTGCCACCATGCCGCTTCTTTGATTTATCCCTTCGTCTGTTTGTTCACCTCTCTACGTTTGTGTGAATGGCGTTGAAAACCAAGGCTAAATCATATAGATCAATTAGATTACTTTGTTGTTTTATTTTGCTCTGCTAAAGTTACAACATTATTAATAAATAGTCAACTATTTAAGCTACAAATTTGGTGTCTAGAATTTATTATTCACAAAGTCTGTGATTAGTTATTGAAGAAGTATGGTTAGAAGCCATTAGGGTCAACTTTGTGGGTCATTGAAGGTATTAATTTTACTATGTTGTGAACATAGAGGTAGGAAGGGCGATTTGATTCAACTGCCTGACTTCATGTCGTAACACAGTGAAGAAGCAGCAATATATATCTAAGAGGAGGGGCTTGAAGGGGAACTTGCAGGGGCTGGTGTTCTGATGTATCTGCTGCCTTTGTTCTTCTACATGGAAATGGTCATGGGTTTGGAAGGTACTGTCTGAGGTTCTTTGATGAATTTCTGCTGTGGATCTTGTACCTAGTACACACTGCTGTTACTGAGTGTTGGTGGTGGAGGAAGTGAATGTGGTGCTAATCAAGATGGCTGCTTTATCCTGGGTAGTGTGTTGTTGGAGCTGCACCCATCCAGGCAAGTGGGGCATATTTCATCATGACTTGTGCCTCGAAAATATTGGAAATGCCTTAGAGTTTGGGAGGTGCATTATATGTTTCAGAATTCCTCCCCTCTGTTCCACTCTTATAGTCAAGGTATTTATGTGGTGAGTCCAATTCATTTCCTCCTCAATGGTAAGCCCCTCAGGATGTTGATAGTGCGGGATTCAGTGATTGTAATGCCATTGAATGTCAAGGAGCAATGGTTTGATTCTTTCTCTTATGGTTGCAAATGATGTTTGCCACTTACCATCCTAAGACTTGATATTATTTGGGATCTAGCTACATAACAACATGGACTGCTTCAGTACCTGAGCAGTTGCAAATAGTACTGAACATTGCACAATCATCAGTGAACATTCCCACCTCTGACCTCATGATGGAGGGAAGGTCACTGATGAAGTAATTGTAGATGCTTGGGCCTAGGACACTACCTTGAGGAACTCCTGCAGAGATGTTCGGGACCTGAGATGGCTGACCTCCAACAACCATAATCATCTTCCTATGTGCCAGGTATGACTCCAACTAGAATTTGCTCCCCTGTACCCATTGATTGCAGTTTTGCCAGGGCTCCTTGATGCCACACTTGGTCAAATGCAGCCCTGATGTCAAGGACTGTCACTCTCACATCACCTCTGGAATTCAGCTCTTTTGTCCATGTTTGAACTGAGGCTGTATTGAGGTCAGAAGCTGGGTGACCCTGGCAGAGCCCAAACTGGGCATCACTGAGCAGAATTCTTGCTGAATAAGTAAAATTTATAAATTTATTAGCAGATGGGGGTATGAATAGACAGGCTAAATTTGTCCTGCTCTTGTGTGTAGAGGTCAATTTTCCACACTACCAAATCAATGCAAGTACTATAGCTGTACTGGATCAGCTTGACTACAGACACAACCAGTTCTAGAGCACAGATCGTCAGTAACGTTGTTGAAATGTTGTCAGGAGCTGAAGCCTTTGTAGTATCCAGCACTTTCAGCCATCTCTTAGAGTCATAGAGATGCACAGCATGGAAACAGATCGTTCGGGCCAACACGTCCATGCCAACTAGATAGCCTAACCTAATCGAGTACCATTTGCTAGCACTTGGCCCATATCCCTCTCAACCCTTCCTATTCATATACCCATCCAGGTGCCTTATAAATGCTGCAATTGTACCAGTCTCCACTACTTCCTCTGGCAGCTCATTCTACACATGCACAATCCTCTGCATGAAAAAGTTGCCCCTTTTTTGTATCTTTCCCCTCTCACCCTAAATCTATGCCCTCTAGTTCTGGACTCTTCAAATTTGAAAAAGAAATCTGATTTAATTGAATGGCTTCTGAGAATGTTCAGATTTCTCTTTAACTCATCACATCTTTCATTTGGTGAAGGTGTGGAACTGATCCATAAAGATCGAGGTTCCAGATTTGACTCCCTATCATCCACCCTAGTGGGACAAGGCACTAAAACAAACAGCACACAAATATCTATCCTCCCATTATTAGACTTCTGGCTTCAATTAACCCACTACCATTTAGTTTCTCTGAAGTTCAACACCACCTTCAGCTTGTTTGAAGTGTTGGGGAATATCTGGCACTCAAGACAGCTGGATGGCGCCTTGAGGAGAGACTTTCATCTAACACCGTTCTGCAAATTCTGAATTCAAGATCAAAGAAAGTTATCATAGAGTCACAGAGTCATGCAGCAGAGATAAGGCCCATTGAATTTGCACCAACCTCCCTACACTCACCTCGCATTCCAGCTTGTGGCCTTGAAAGTTACGACATTTCAAGAGCTCTTCCAAGATGGTGGCAGAGTAGGACCTTTCAGCTAGAGCTTGCCCGCTCTGTCCATTTCTTTTCTTTCTCTCTTTTTCCCTTCTGTGCTTTTTGATCTTCTTTCTTCTCAGCGATGTCCTGAACACTCAGCCTCAGCATGTACTTGACCTCGTGTTGTCAGCATGGACTCAGACTCCTTGCCTCTGCACAGACAGTCTTGCAGTCTTTTGGCCTGGCGTCACAGTCTCTCAGCAGCCTGGAGTGGCCTCAGCTTGGACTGCTGACCTTGAGGTTATTCCAGAACAGTCTTCCAGCCTTGAGGTAAAGCCCAGCACTGTCTGGAGTCAAAGCTCTGTGTGGGTTGGAAGGACTGTTATTTTTAACATTATATTTATTTATTTCTGTGATCTGTAACACTGGACTTTCTATTTCTTTATTTTTCTAACTTTTTTTTCCTAAGAATTTGTACTGAAGAATCTGTACCTAAGATGGCACTATCAGTGGCGACTTGCAAACATTTCACTGTGCTCATGTGACAATAAAACAAATTCTAATTCATGTGGAATGAAATGAATTGGCTAAAGGCTGGTATCTGTGATGCTGGGAATCTCGTGAGGAGGTTGTGACGGATCATCCACTTGGTATTTCTGCCTGATTTTAAATGGGTACAGCATTTAAAAAATCATTTGTAGGTAGAAATGGTATCAACTCCAGACTGTAAGAGTTAAAAACTTTCCATGCTCCAACTGCACATCTTTATGACATCTAGGTCATAACTTGTCTCTTTTTCTCTAGAGAGAAAATAATCAGTATTGCCAATTCCACCCACCTTGGCAGAAGTGGGGACTGCAGATGCTGGAGATTAGATTCAAGATTAGAGTAATGCTGGAAAAGCACAGCAGATCAGGCAGCATCCGAGGAGCAGGAAAATCGACGTTTCGGGCAAAAGCCCTTCATCAGGAATTTCCTGATGAAGTGCTTTTGCCTGAAACGTCAATTTTCAAATTCTACCCACCTGTCAATCTAAAATTCTTTTTGTATTGAACATTAGTTCAGCCCCTTCAAGACCCTCATGATGATGGCAACAGAGTTGCAGTTTGACTGTGTGAGTGAACAATGAGATTTGCACAATCACAGCCATTGATGCCTTAACATGAAGTATTTCAATCCAGTTGAAAGTTTTTTTTATAGTTTATGAATCTTTACCACGAGGAAGAATGGATAGAATCTTAAAGGGGCATGAATGATGTTGGCTTTGGGGACATTTGGGGCAGAGTCACATGGGAACTCAGGCAAGGTCTTTTCTGACCGATCTGACAAACATCAAGGAGGCAGCAGCGAGTCACCTGGTGAGGGGATTATTGCTTGTCATCATCATCATGAAGGGCACATTCTCACCTCACTCATATGCAGTCTCCTCTCCTACCTCCCAGTGAGCAAACTCGAGGCTGCAAACTCTCAACATGGAAACCAGATCAGAAACCTGGAGATTTCAGCTCAACGCTTGCTCCAATGGATCTCCCTATTGGACACTAGGCACCAACATCCAGGACACACCCCATGAGCACTGGCCACATGCATGGATGTTGGCATCCAACTCATGCCAGCCCTTAAGAACCCTCTTGGCACCTCTCCAATCAAGTGCAGCATGCTTCTGAACTCAGGCTGCAACAACAAACATCACTGTAATGCTTCAGCATGGACACTGTGCACTCAGGGAAATGCACCAAGTTCACTGCCTGAACCAGGACGTATCTCCAGCCTGTTGTCTGCTGTCATAGCAGTCATTCACATTATGTCACCCATGCATTGCCACAATAGAAATTGCTGAGAAAACAATGTTTTGAAGAAGGGTCGCTGGACCTGAAATATTAACTCCGCTTTCTCTCCACACGTTGCTAGACCTGCTGTGTTTCTCCAGCGATTTCTGATTCTGTTTCTGATTTCCATCTTCTGCAGTTCTGAGGTTTTTTTTTGCCAGGAAGGTCATCATTGGCATTAGCACTCCTCGGGTTAATTCAATGGAGATAGCCTTTGCCCAGCAGGTCCTGGCATAGCAAGTCAACAACAGATACCAGTCCAAGAGGCTTGGACACAGTCAGTCAGCTGCTTAGGGTGGTCAGAATCAGGATCCTCTCTACATAAGGGGCATGGAGCTGAATGTAAGGCAGCCCACCACCCACCCACCCACCTCCCCTTGGCACTTTCTGCCCTTTATAGGCTGTTTTTCTCCTGGGATAAGAGAATAATGAAGGGAGATGGGAGTGAGTGGCACATCTGGTACTGTTGGTGCAGGCACAGAGGTGTCTGAAGTGAGTGAGTTCGTAGCAGAAGGCATGCAGGATTAGTGGTGTCGGGGTTTGGGGTGTGTGCCAGCGAGAGAGGGAAGATGTTGCAGGCAGTAGTGAGCTGGGGAGTGTGAATCTTGGATAGAGGTGGGCGACGTGGCAGAGACAGAGGGAGTGCGTGAGCTATCTGAAAGATACAATTCTCTCATATCTGACAGGCTCATCTTAATCGACTTCCTCTGTTATTACACTGAAGGGGATATTGAATTCAAATTTAATGTCCGGAATTAAGTATTTGTTTCTACTCATCAATTATAGCATTAGAGATCTTTCCAGACCGTGTTAATCATTAATGAAGGAAGTTCATCTGCTTTTCATAGAGGAAGAAAGAAAGCTCTGATCTTCCCTACCCGTACAAACTTCAAACATTGTCACAAGAGAAGTCTGGAAATAATAGAAACCCACACATGAATAATAGTTACTCGGATGATGAACCAAACAGCTACTGACATTACTGAGCAACATTTCAGCAGAATTCACTGACTTCAAGAGTGGGAGGTGACATTTTGTTGAAGGCAGTAAAAAAGCCAGGGCAGTAAAAACACAGGACGTGATAGGCTTGCAAAATGTAGATGACTTTTACAAGGCGCAAGTCAAGAGTGTGATGGAATGTTCTCCACATATCTGGATGAGTGCAGCTCCAATAACACCCAGGAAGCCTGGCACTATATAAAGCTAAGCAGCCTGTTTGATTGACTCCTCAATCACCAACCCTTCCCCACAAGCAGAGCACTGTGACAGGGGTGCCATCTACAAGGCCAAGACTACATCCCACATCTTCCAAACCTGAGACCACTATCACCCAAATTTCAACAAAAACATTGAAATTCCATCACCCATCTCCTTCAAAACCACACATCATCCTCACTTGGGAATATATTACCATTCTGTCGTAGTCACTGACTCAAAATCCTGTACCTACTTAACAGTTCAGGAAGTCAGCTCATTAGCATGTTCAAGGGCAACTAAGGAGGGGACAATAATTGGTGAGAAGGAGCTCACCCTTAGAAAATAAAACATGCATTTCAATGTAAAGACATTTAACAGTTTTAGATGTTTTGGACATTGGCTTACAAATTGTGGGTCATAAGCACATAATGAATGGAATAGAAACAACGTGGAGTGAATGGCATCTGACGGTGGTTGATGTGGCACTTTGAATGTCCAATGAGGTTTAAAGATTAAAAAGCGAGTAGGAACAGGATCTCCAACGTCCCGCCCTTCATTGCCAGTGAGCTCCTTCTCCCCCACCTCACCACCTTGGGGGAGATCCGGTCAGGGATCCAACCGCTCCTGCTCGGTCCGAAGGACCCCGCCCTCCGACACATCTACTCCTTCCAACGCCAGGTGTTTATTTGCCTGGCCCTTCTGGACGGCGGACGGCATGCAGTGCCACCTGTGCCACGAGGTGGGGCACATTAGGAAAAACTGCCCCACCCAGAAGGCTGCCCAGCCCATACCAATGGCTGACAGTGGTGCCACCGCACCCACTCCCCCTCCCCCTCCCCCAAAGTCAACACCACAAGCCCCGGTGCCGGAGGCTTCCAATTCTCCAGCCTCCGGCAGGGAGGGGGGTGAGCGTCCAGCCGGCCGGAAGGCGCTGAAGAAGACGCGATGTGTCAAGCCCGCCCACGGGGAGACCACCCTATCCCCTTCCCTGACACCGAGCCCATGACCTGCCCCACCCCGGCATGACAATGCCCCTGCGGCCGTGCCAGCGTCACCCTGGCGTGGGAACCCTGACCCCCAAACCTGTACCTGATCCTAGCCTCACCGACCCCCATATCCATCCCCCACCCCGATAGAGAAACCCCTGGGGCTTCGACGCCCACCCCTAGCGCTGCAATACCTGGCCCAGGGGCCCCTGAGCCCTACCCAGCCACACCCTGGCACTAACCTGGGGGGATCCACCGCTACCCAAACTCCTGTGGTATTTGTCTCCGGGCCCCGGAGAAGGAAATAGGCTCCTGCCCCGCCTGCTGTCACCTGATAAACCAGGGGCAGGGCAGGAAGTGACACAGCTGACCCTCCCCACCCTGACCACACCACCTGCCTTCCCCCAGCCAATCGTATTCCGGGAAAGGCTGGGGGGGCCTCAGGCCCCATGACCACCAAGGCTGGCGGGGAGGGAAAGGCCCATAAGTTCCCCCCTATCTCTCTAGGGAAGAGGAGCCAGTCCTTGGAGGGAAGGGACACTCCTGCAGTGTGCCAGTGGTGCTGCCCCTCTCCAGGGGATGAGCCAATGGTGCCCCCCCCACCCACCCCCCCACACCCCCCCCCACTCATCCCCCCCCCCACTCATCCCCCCCCCCACTCATCCCCCCCACTCACCCCCCCCCCACACACCCCCCCCCACACCCCCCCCCCCACACCCCCCCCCCCACACCCCCCCCCCCCACACCCCCCCACTCACCCCCCACTCACCCCCCCCCACACTCACCCCCCACCCCCCCACCCCCCCACCCTCACCCCCCACTCACCCCCCCCCCACACTCACCCCCCACCCCCCCACCCCCCCACCCTCACCCCCCACCCCCCCACCCCCCCACACCTCCCCCCACCCCCCACTCACCCCCCCACTCACCCCCCCACTCACCCCCCCACTCACCCCCCCACTCACCCCCCCACTCACCCCCCCACCACCCCCCCACCACACCCCCACCCCACCCCGACACCCCACCCCCCCCGACACCCCACCCCCCCGACACACCCCCCCGACACCCCACCCCCCCCGACACCCCCCCCCCCGACACCTCCCCCCCCCCCCGACACCCCCCCCCCGACACCCCCCCCCCCGACACCCCACCCCACCGTCCTGCACTGCAACCCGACCTACCAGAACCCCAGGTGCTACATCAGGGCTTCCTGCTACCTTGACCTCTCTGGCCCCTGGGGAGGACTTTAACAACGATGAGGGCCGCGGTGCGGGCGACAACAGAGGACCCTTTACTGGGTCGCCGAGCGGCGGAGGGGAGGAAGGTGTTATCCTCGCTCCTCCCTCCCAGACTGTTTTTCCGGGGGTCTTGGCCCTGGGGGACGACTTTTTTCCCCCGAGAAGCCAAGCGTCCTGGTGTCGGGAGAGGAGCGGGGCCGTGAGCCTCTGCTGCCCAACGACCCGAACTCTGGGTGTTCCGGGACGGGGTGCGCCGAGGAAGGTACTGCCGGTGACCCTGGAGGTGGGGTCACCAGGGGTTCGAGGCCAGTTGGTGGCGCTGGACCAGCCCCCATCCCCTCGGTGGGGGAGGGGTTGGCGACCGATGGTGACCTCCCGGAGGAGGGATCGGGTTCGGGATCGGGATCGGTGGCGGACACCGGGGACGACACGGACTCTGTCTGCAGCGACATTTTTGAGTCCCAGGTGCCCCCCACCGATCTCCCCCTCATCCCCCTCGAGGAACTCCGGGAATTTGTTGAGGAAACTCGGGGTCGCCGAGATAGAGCCCAACTGGCGCTCGACCGCTGGAGCTCTTTTGGAAGAATCTACTGGTCGGCCCACGCTTCTCGCCAGGCGCCTGGGCTCAATGCGAATGAGCGAATGCGAGTCAGGAACTTCCTGGGGGCACTCCTGGTGAGGGCGAGGGACTCCTGTGCCCCTCCCTCGTCCTCCCAGTAAATGTATATAACTGTACTGGTGGTGGTTGCACAACGCTTCCGACATGGAGACGATTATAGCCAGCCTCAACATCAACGGCAGCAGGGAGTCACAGCGCAGATTCCAGACCCTCTCGGTCCTTCGGGACGGGAGGTATGCGGTGTGCTTCCTGCAAGAAACCCACACTACCCCGGGAGACTAAGCCATCTGGCTCCTGGAGTAGCGAGGGGGGGTCTACATTAGTCACCTCACCCGCAGATCTGGCGGGGTGGCTATCCTGTTGGCCCCGCATTTTCAGCCGGAGATCTTGGGGGTCAGGGAGCCAGTGCCAGGCCGTTTGCTTCACCTGACGGTTCGGCTGGGGGGCGCGGTGCTTCACTTGGTGAACGTCTACGCTCCCCTGGCCGGGCCGAGGCAAGCGAGCTTCTTTGAAGAAGTGTCCGCTCATCTTGCTTCCATCGACGAGAACCAGTGCGTCGTCCTCGGGGGAGATTTTAACTGCGTCCTCGAGGGCAGGGACCACGGCGGTACCCGCACTGGCTGGGCGTCGGGGAAGAGGTTGGGGGACTTGGTCAAGTCCTTCGACCTGGTGGACGTCTGGCGGAATCTCCATCCCGACTCCATCACCTTCACCTTCGTGAGGCCTGGGGTCGGAGCGTCCAGAATCGACCGCCTGTACGTTTCGCGGGCGTACGCCTCCTGTTTTCCGAAGGCCTCCACGCGGCAGGTGTCGTGCACGGACCATCACCTGGTGTGGGCGGAACTCCTTCCGTTCGGCGCCAGGCTCGGCTCCGCGTACTGGCACTTTAACAATCTGCTGCTGGAGGACGAGCGGTTCCGGGACTCGTTTCGTCGTTTCTGGGCCGGCTGGAGAAGGAAGCGGGGAAGCTTCCCCTCCCTGAGGCTATGGTGGGACGTGGGCAAGGCTCACGTCCGCGTCTTCTGTCAGGAGTACGCGAGGGAGTTGACCAAGAGGCGGAAATCCAGGATCGGGGAGTTGGAGAGGGAGATGGAGTCACGCCTCAGTCAGCCTGACGCTGACCCGGCCCTGCGCGGGGTGTACGAAGAGAAGAAGGCCGCGCTCCGGGACCTGCAGCTCGTCGGGGCTCGGGGACGCGTACGTGAGGTCGCGGATCCAGCTCCTCCAGGACCTGGACCGCGGCTCCCCCTTCTTCTACTCACTGGAAAAAGATGTGGCACCCGTCAGCAGCTCCTTGTGCTGCTGGCCGACGACGGGTCCCTCGTCTCTGATCCGGAGGGCATCAGGGCCCACGTCCGGAACTATTACACGGCTCTGTTCTCTCCGGATCCGTCCAGCGAGGATGCTCGCAGAGTTCTGTGGGAGGACCTGCCGCAGCTCAGCCCGGAGGACGCCGGAAGGCTCGACGCTCCCGTCGTTTTAAAGGAGCTGACCAGCGCCCTCTACCTCGAGGGGCTGGACGGGCTGACTGTGGAGTTCTTCAGGGCGTTCTGGGACGTCCTGGGGAGCGACTACACACAGGTCCTGGGGGGGTGCCAAAATGCCGGACAGCTGCCCCTTTCTTGGCGCAGGGCGGTCATCGTCCTGCTGCCAAAGAAGGGGGACCTTCGTTCCTTGAAGAACTGGCGTATGGTCTCCCTCCTCAGCACTGACTACAAAATCTTCGCCAGGGTGTTGTCTTCTCGCCTGGCTTCCGTGCTGGCCCACATGATTCACCCAGACCAGTCCTACACAGTCCCGGACCAGGTGGACGTTGTCGTGTATCCATTTCTGTCGACGGGCTGGTCTGCCAAGCGCCTTCCTGTCTCTCGACCAGGAGAAGGCGTTCGACAGGGTCGATCACGAGTACCTGCTCGGGACTCTGCGGGCATTCGGGTTCGGGATGCGGTTCGTCGCCCGGATCCGACTTTTGTACGCCGCCGCAGAGTGTCTGGTTAAAGTTAACGGGTCCCTGACGGCGCCCCTTCGCTTCGGGAGAGGAGTGCGTCAAGGCTGCCCCCTGTCCGGCCAGCTGTATTCCCTGTGCGTGGAGCCTTTCCTGCGCCTCTTGCGGCGGAGGTTGTTGGGGCTGGTTCTGCGCGGCGTGGGCACGGGGGTGGTCCTCTCGGCCTACGCCGACGACGTGCTCCTCACTTTCACCGACCCGGCTGACCTGGGGAGGATGCGTGAGTGCCAGGCCGTGTACTCGGCGGCGTCTTCCGCCAGGATCAACTGGGCCAAATGTTCCGGACTACTGGTCGGCCCGTGGCGGGTGGACTCTCTGCCGGAGGAGTTACGGGGGTTCAGCTGGAGTACCACCCATCTCCTCTACCTGGGGGTCTACCTCAGCCCGGCTGAGGAATCCTGGCCGGCCAACTGGCAGGAGCTGGAGGCCAAAGTCTCGGCTCGCCTAGGCCGCTGGACAGGACTGCTCCGAGTGCTATCTTACAGGAGTCGAGTGCTGGTCATAAACCAGCTGGTGGCCGCCATGTTGTGGTACCGGCTGGTCACTTTGGTCCCTCCTCCTGGCTTTGTCGCTGACATCCAGAGAACGTTGGTCGACTTCTTCTGGGACAAAAAGATGCACTGGGTCGCTGCGCAGGTCCTGAGTCTCCCTATTGAGGAGGGCGGTCAATCGCTGGTGTACGTCCGCACCCAGGTCGCGACGTTCCGCCTTCAGACCTTGCGGCGATACCTTTACGTCGAGCCTCCTCCTAGGTGGTGCGCCCTGGTGACGGATTTTTTCCACCAGGTGCGTAACCTCAACTACATCACGCAGCTCTTGTTCGTCGACCGTGACGGTTTGGAGGTCGCCCTCAAGGTGCTGCCTGTCTTTTACCAGGACCTGATCACTGTCTGGAACATGGTCGAATCGCGTCGCGCCTACCCTCCGGCTGGAGTAGCGGCTGTCGTCAGGGAGCCGTTGCTCAGGAATCCGCACCTCCGTACTCGCGGGTTCGAGTGGCTGTCGGAGGGGAGGGCCGTGGCGGTGAGGGTGACCAGGGTCGGGGACGTGCTGGGTGCCGGGGGCCTGGGCTGGACGCTGCCGCAGGACATAGCGAGCAGGGCAGCGGTAGACGTCCGGTACGTGGCCACTGCCGTCCGATGCCTTAAAATGGCGGTGCTCGGACCCGACATAGTGTACCAGTTGGAGGACGCTCAGGTGTGCGGTGGGATCCCGTCCGCGCTCACCCCAGCCCGGACGGAATTTCACATTGGCCCCAAGGTCCTGTACTTCCTGCAGGAGCCTGTGCCCCACAACCTGAGCCGCCTCCGGAATTTTAATTTTGTTTCTTTCAAAGATGTCAAAAGGAGGGCCCTGTATCGACTGCTGCTGCACACCGTCCACCTCTTCTCCCTCATCCACCGTCCGGACACGCCTTGGCGTGCCCATTTGCCACCGGGCGGTGGAGATCCCCAGTGGAGGGCTCTCTACGCGGGAGTCCTCCCCCTTTCTCTCGGGGATCTGGGGTGGAGGGTGCTGCACGCAGCAGTCCCCTGTAACCGCAGATTGCGGTGGTTCACGGACTCCCAGCCCAACTGCTTGTTCTGTGGCCCTGTGGAGTCCGTGGACCATGTATATATTGGGTGTGGGCGTTTGCACTCCCTTTTTGATTTTCTTAAGAACCTTCTCCTCTGTTTCTGGCTGCACTTCAATCCCACGCTCCTGATCTTCGGGCACCCGGTACGGAGGAGGGAGGGCAGGTCCGAAGACCTCCTCGTGGGTCTGCTCCTGGGCCTGGCCAAACTGGCCATCAACAGGTCCAGGCAGCGGGCCGTGGAGGGGGTCGTTAGGGCCGACTGCCTGCCCCTCTTCCGGGGTTACGTTAGAGCCCGGGTGTCCTTGGAGAAGGAGCACGCGGTGTCCACCAACACCCTGGAGTCGTTCAGGGAGAGGTGGGCGCCACAGGGAGTGGAGTGCATCATTTCTCCCTCCAATTCTATTTTGATTTAGTCCCTACCCTCCCCTTCACCTTTTTGATCACACAGCATTGCCCTTTGATGTGAAGGGCGGTGCTTGTCACTGGCCACTCAGGTGTTTCCTTTCTTCCTGATGGAACATGAATAAAGATTTACACACTTGTTCTTTACTGCATCTGACACCTGCAGACACATGACGTGGGTGTCGGAGAAAATTAAACACTACCGCTGTTAGGCAGTAGTGTGGGGAAAGGTTTGAGAGAAAAGAAAGGGAAAAAAAAACAGTGTTAGACATCCTGTTTACTCTGAGAGCCAGTTCTGAGGGAGTGGATCAGTTCAATCAAAAAGAACAGGAGTTTGAGGTTCTGTTCACTGAAACAGACATGCTGGTATCGACTTCCATTAGCTGGCTCTGAGGGAGCTGGATCAGCATCAAGAATTGTCCATTTGTGTCAGGGAATTGACTCTGTACTGGCTGACCCACAGTCACTGTATACTGTTGCTGTTGGTTTCTGCTTTTTTTTTTGGAGAGTCTGAGTCTTAAATTGGCTGGTTTACAGCCAGTGTTGTTAACTGATATTCCTTTTCTATTGAGGACTGATTTCTAAACTGCCTGATTTACACAGTCAATGTGTTTCAGGTGTAATTCAGCCCTCATTAGGGAACTGTTATCTCACTGGCTGGGTACAGCCTGTGTGTTAACTCTTTTCTCTTTTACTTTGAGAAAAGGATAATGTTGATTTTGTGACAGGGCTTAGCCCTTGCACTCTCTTTTTGTTTATTACGTGTTTTCATGTTTTTTTGTGTTTGGACTGAGCCCTGGTGAGAAAAATGCACCTTTCCAGATGAGCTGCTTCTGTGGGTAGGCCTCTGTAAAGACTGAACGTGTGTGTGCGCGCACGCTGGGAGGTGAGCATTTGCTGTGTCCTGGAGTTCGGGAGTGGATCAAACCCTTGAGTTACTGCACCTTCACAATGTACTGTGTCCCTGTGAGTGGACCTGGTTCTCTGTGTATAAACCAGTCCTCTATGGAGCCTGAACACCTGTATATGTGCTATGGGGTGTGTATTTCCTGCTTTCAGGAGTGGACTCTGTCTTTGGTTGTGGACTCCACCTCTACCTCTGGCAATGCATTCTGCATACTGGAGTGCACTCTGTTCTTGGGAATGGACTCTGGATTTTGAAGAGAACTGCTAATGATTTTGGACCTTGTATACCAGAAAGGACTCTATTTGTTGGTAATTGATTCTGTCTTGTTGGTTGTTGGGTTTATCACCTGCATTGTCTTCTGTGTCCCTGGGTCTGGCAGGCCTTACTGTGAGCTGGGAGGCTCATAAGTCATTCTGAAAGCTGTCACCCCGAGAGCCAGAGGGTGGGTAGGCTGCCCTGAAAGCCGGAGTGTGGGTAGGCTACCCTGATGCTTGTCGCCCTGGGAGCCAGAAGGTGGGTAGGCCATTCTGAGTGCTGTCATCCAGAGAAGGGCTAATCGGAATGGACTATCCTAGAGGTGGTCAGAAGATTAGATTAGATTAGATTAGATTAGATTAGATTATTTACAGTGTGGAAACAGGCCCTTCGGCCCAACAAGTCCACACCGATCTGCCGAAGCGCAACCCACCCGGGCCCATTCCCCTATACTTACCCATTCACCTAACACTACGGGTAATTTAGCATAGCCAATTCAGCTAACCTACACGTTTTTGGATTGTGGGAGGAAACCAGAGCACCGGGAGGAAACCCATGCAGACACTGGGAGATTGTGCAAACACCAAAGCGGCTGAGAGCCAGAAGGTGCATAGGGGTATTCTGAGATCCGGAAGGGTTGTGGGCTGCCCTGTGCACCGTCGTCCCAGGGAAGGGGCGGGCTGTCCTAGAGGTGGCTGGAAGTTGTGTCAGGGCAGTCCATAGGCCGGATGGTGCATGGGGTGGGCAAGAACCAGATGGTACGTAGGAGCAGACAGAGAGCTGAAAGGCAGGTAGGCCTTCCTCGGAGCTGTCACCCCAGGCAGGTACTAGGGCAGGTTGTCCTAGAGGTGTGAGAGGGTGGTTAGGAAAATGGGAAGGTGGGTAGGCCGTCCTGATCACTGTTGTCCTGGAGGGGGTGGGGACACAGGATGGGCTGTCCTAGAGGTGGCCAGAAGGTATGTCAGGGCAGACAGAGCTGGAAGGGGCATAGGGGTGGACCGAAAGCCAGAAGGAATATAGGGGCGGGCTGCCTTAGAGTAGCCGGAAGGTGGGAGGGATGAGTGGGTTGCCAGGGCTTTCTATGATTTGTGCACCGTTTTATTGTTCGACTTATTGGACTGTCTGTATGTGATTGTATTTACTGTTCCTCCTTGATTGATGTCAGGTGGGATTTGAGGTTCATCCTCTTTTTTTTCCTGTGAACTGGTTATATGGTGGGGTTTGGGGGTTCTGCTTTGCTGCCCCTTTACCCTGGAAATTGCTGTTTCTTGTAAACCGCTGTTAATGTTAACTGTTTGTTTATAATTTGTGCTGGTTAATAAAATGTTATAAACAGGAAAAAAAATCGAACAGGTGTGTCAGAGGTTCTGTTCACTGAAATAGCCATGCTGGTATCGACCTCCAGTAGCTGGCTGAGGGAGGTGGGTTAGAGTCAAGGACGCTCCATGTGTAAATAAAGGATGACTTGGTGATGGGACACTGGCCTCTGTGGAGTTATTTCAGTGCCGACAAGAGAAAAGCACGCTCCTGTAGACATCTGTTCACAGCAGTCGTCTGGCAGTTGGGGTTAATATTTCTGGCATCATGCTGTTATTTGGGAAACTTGACTTATTCAATCCTGCTATTGAAGACTGGGCCCAGTATGTGGAAAGAATGTGTTATTTATTCTGGGTAAATGACTTTGGGGCAGATGAAAAGCAACTAGTAGTTTTCCTGACAGCTTGTGGACACGCAGCATTTTCAGTTATTAGGAGCCTAATGTTTCCTGAAGCACCAGATACCTAAACCTTTCAAGAATTGATGGAATCATTCTTCTCTGATTCTGAGATGCTAACTCAGCAATTCAAGAACAAGGGGAATCTGTATTGGGATTTTTGACGAGATTAAGATGACTGGCGGAGGCATGTGACGTTGTTTTAACCTTTAATGAGATGCTGAGAGACCATTTGGTATGTGAGAGTAATGATGTAACCATGCAAAAGCACCTACTAGCAGAAGCCCAATTGGACTTCAAGCAGGTGCTAAAACTGGCTTTATCATTGGAAAATGCAGCAAGTGGAGATTGAGTTGCAAGATATTCCAATGGAAGCAGATGCCTTCACCAGTCTGACTGAGGTTGGGGAATACCACGAAGCGAAGGCAATTGCGCAGCCTCACTCAGAACATATCCTGAACAGAGGGACTCTAGGTCAGCCCACAGCAAAACCCCAAAACCATGTCAAACCTCAGCCTAATAGTTTCTTCAGGATCTGGGCTGGCTAGCTTCTGTAATTGCTGCCGGTATGTGGACTCAACAACAAAAGTAGAATAGCCTTTATTGGGAAGGGAATTCCTAGGCCAGTATCCAGGAGAGTTCATTCCCTAGAAAGTCCACCTACATCTGGTTTGGGACAGTTAAATTGTTTAGCAACATCCAAATCAGAATCACTCAATAAATGTCTGGTTAAATGGCCACTTAATGGAAGTTGATACTGCATGGCTGTTTCAGTGATCACAGAACCAGTCTTTAACAAAATTTGCTCTGAACTCCATCCCTTAAGTTTGTGCAAGACCTTGGCTAGAATGAGAACCTATACAGGGGAGCCTTCGCATATTAAGGGTACAACTTTGCTTCCAGTGTTTTATGAGAAGCAGCTTGTTCAGTTCCCACTGATTGTAATAAAAGGCTCTGGCCCAAGCTTGATGGGGTGAATTTAGTTGAGAAAAATTCACTTTGGCTGAACACTTTTCGATTAGAAAATGGCTGTCTGAATGAAGTCCTGAATGCTATATCCGGATGTTTTTCAGGAAGGTCTAGGGACTATCAAAAGAGCCAAGGTCACCTTGCATGTTGACCAGGAAGCAATCCCAAGATTCTGCAAGGCACACTCAGTGCCATTTACCTGATGGGCAAAAGTAGAGGCACAAATCAGAAGGCTGGAAAGTGAAGGAATCACCAAACTAGTGCAGTTTGCAGAATGGGCAGCACCAGTTGTATCGATTTGTGAAGCCTGACAGGTTGGTGGAGATTTTAAACAAATGGTAACCAGCTTCTCGCAGCTGTCTAAATATCCAATCCCTCACATGGAGGAACTAAGCGCAAAGCTGGCAAGTGGGGGCTGTCCTCCACAAAGCTGCACATGAGGCATGCATACCCGAAATTGCTCTTAAGTCAGGATTCCCATAAGTATGTTACAATTAATATCCATAAGAGCTCGTACCTATATAAAGAGATTTGCCACTTGGGGTATTGTCAGCCTGTGTCATTTTCAGCAGACATTGAGAACAAGATTTTCCCCAGATCACCATTTATCTAGATGACCTGCTAATAACAGGGAAGACCAATAAAGAGCACTTGGAGAACGTGGACATAGTCCTTAGACATTTCTCCCATGTGCCCTGAAAGAGAAAAATGTGCATTCCTGGTACGGCAAGTGACCTACTTGGGCTACAGAGAAAACAAGACTGAGTTATACCTGTTGGATGATCAAGTGAGAGCAATCAAAGGTGGCCCGGTTCCTATGTCTGTACCAGAGTTTCGGTCTTTCCTTGGCCTGGTGAATTGTTACAGAAAGTTCATACATAACTTGGCCTCCAAACTGGCATCTTTGCACCAACTCTGAGGAAAGGGTCAGCCTTGGAAATGGTCATGTAGCCAAGCCGTAGCCTTCAAGGAAGTGAAGAACTAGCTATCTTATTCTAAAGAGTTGACACGCTGTGATGCAAAGTGAGATCTGCTATTGACATGTGATGCCTCCCCGTATGGTATTCGCTCATAGTTGGCCCAATGGAGAGGGACACCCAAGAGCCTATGCGTGCTGGATTTTTGGCTAATGCAAAGTAGATAGAGAAGGGAGGTCTAGCAGTCATATTTGGAGTCAGGAAATTCCATCAATACCTTTTACATACATAGATTTGTAATAATAACAGACCACAAACTTCTGCTTGGTCTACTTAAAGAAGACAAGGCAGTTCTGCTATAACTTTAGGCTGACCTCAGCAGTGGGCTGCAGTACTAAGTGTCGAGAGTGTGGTGCTGGAAAAGCACAGTAGATCAGGCAGCATCCAAGGAGCTGGAGAATTGACGTTTTGGACATGAAGGGCTTCATCAGGAATATTCTCGTCCTCAGATGCTGTGTTTTTCCAGCGCCACACTCTTGACTCTGACCTCCAGCTTCTACAGTCCTCACTTTCTCCAATACGGAGTATAGTTACAATTTGGAACACCGTCCGGGAGCAGATACATTGAGTTGCCTCCTGCTGGCAGATAAACTGCCAGAGGTACCACCACTGGAAAAGTCTATAACCGTTTTAAATTTTCTGGACACATTTCCAGTCACAACTGATAATATCAGAGTTTGGATGTAGAAAGATCTGGTCCTAGCAAAACTGAAACAGCTTGTGGTGATTTTGGAAACCAAAAGGCTGTCAGAACCAGAACTGAAACCTCTTTGGACCTGGAAAGACCAGATCACAATACAGAATGGCATGTTATTATGGGGAGCAAGTGTGATTGTCCCAATCAAAGGTCACTACCAGATACTGGCTGAACTCCACCAGGTTCATCCTGGAGATTCCAAACTGAAGATGTTGGTGAGAGGTTATGTCTGGTGGCCAGGATTGGATGCAGACACAGCAGCTTTGGGGTAGTGCCCAGAGTGACGACAAGGCAATAAAATTATCCCTAGCAGCTCCCCGAGTATCATGGGAATGGCCAAACGGTCTACTCTTGCTCCTATTTCTTATCTACCGCTATCCTGGAGAGCTGGTTGAATGGAAATGGAGAAACTCAAATGGTTATTGGAGAAATCATAAAGTTATTGGGTTGATTGGGAAGTTGCGGAAAAGAAATAAAACATCTTGAAGATCAGAGAGGTGAAGTGATTTGGACAAGAACTGAAACACTGATCTAACCTCTAGCCAGTGCAGAACATACAAAGACCAACATAATACAATGGTGAATTAATAGACAATAGGTACAGGAATAGGCCATTCTGCCCTTTGAGCCTGCACCACCATTCAATATGATCATGGCTGATCATCCTTAATCAGTATCCTGTTCCTGCCTTATCTCCATAACCCTTGATTCCACTATCCTTGAGAGCTCTATCCAACTCTTTCTTAAATGAATCCAGAGACTGGGCCTCCACTGCCCTCTGGGGCAGAGCATTCCACACAGTCACCACTCTCTGGGTGAAGAAGTTTCTCCTCATCTCTGTCCTAAATGGTCTACCCCGTATTTTAAGCTGTGTCCTCTGGTTTGGCACTCGCCCATCAGCGGAAACATGTTTCCTGCCTCCAGAGTGTCTAATCCTTTGGGACATACAAGATTATTAATCAGATCCCCTCTCAGTCCTCTAAATTCAAGGGTATACAAGCCCTGTCACTCCAGTCTTTCAGCATAAGGTAGTCCCGCCATTCCAGGAATTGACGTCATGAACCTACGCTGCACTCCCTCAATAGACAGAATGTCTTTCCTCAAAGTTGGAGACCAGAACTGCACACAGTACTCCAGGTGTGGTCTCACCAGGGCCCTGTGCAGCTGCAGAAGAATCTCTTTGCTTCTATACTCAATCCCTCTTGTTATGAAGGCCAGCGTGCTATTAGCTTTCTTCACAACCTGCTGTACCTGCATGCTTACCTTCATTGACTGGTGTACAAGAACACCCAGATCTCTTTGGACTGCCCCTTTACCTAAATGGAATCCATTTAGGTAGTAATCTGCCTCCCTGTTCTTGCCACCAAAATGGATAACCATACATTTATCCACAATAAACTGCATCTGCCATGCATCTCACCTAACCTGTCCAGGTCACCCTATAATCTCCTAACATCCTCATCACCTTTCATCCTGCCACCCAGTTTAGTATCATCAGCAAATTTGCTAATGTTATTACTAATACCATCTTCTATATCATTAACATATATTGTAAAAAGCTGCGGTCCCAGCACTGATCCCTGCGGTATCCCACTGGTCACCGCCTGCCATTCCGAAATTGAGCCGTTTTATCACTACTCTTTGTTTCATATCAGCCAACCAATTTTCAATCCAAGTTAGTACTTTGCCCCCAATACCATGCACCCTAATTTTGCTCATTAACCTCCTATGTGGGACTTTATCAAAAGCTTTCTGAAAGTCCAGGTACACTACATCTACTGGAACTCCCTTGTCCATCTTCAGGGTTACATCCTCTCAAAATTCCAGAAGATTAGTCAAGCATGATTTCCCCTTCATAAATCCATGCTGACTCTGACCTATCCTGTTACTACTATCCAGATGTGTCGTAATTTCATCCTTTATAATAGACTCCAGCATCTTTCCCACCACTGAGGTCAGACTAACTGGTCTATAATTTCCTGCTTTTTTTTTCTCCCACCTTTCTTAAAAAGTGGTACAACATTAGCCACTCTCCAATCCACAGGAACTGATCCCGAATCTATCAAACTCTGGAAAATAATCACCAATGCATCCATGATTTCTCGAGCCACCACCTTCAGTACTCTGGGATGTAGACCATCAGGTCCCGGGGACTTATCAACATTCAGACCTAACAGTCTCTCCAACACCAATTCCTGGCAAATATAAATTCCCTTAAGTTCAGGTCCTTCAGCCACTGTTACCTCAGGGAGATTGCTTGTGTCTTCCCCAGGGAACACAGATCTGAAGTAGCAAATCAATTCTTCTGCCATTTCTTTGTTCCCCGTAATATATTCCCCTGTTTCTGTCTTCAAGGGCCCAATTTTAGTCTTAACCATTTTTTTTTTGCCTTTCACATACCTAAAACAGCTTTTACTATCCTCCTTTATATTTTTGGCCAGTTTACCTTTGTACCTCATTTATTCTCTGTGTATTTCCTTCTTAGTAATCCTCTGTTGTTCTTTAAAAGCTTCCCAATCCTCGTTTTCCCACTTATCTTTGCTAAGTTATACGTTTTCTCTTTTAACTTTATATGTTCCTTAACTTCCCTCGTCAGCCACGGCCACCCATGCCTCCTCCTAGAATCTTTCTTCCTTTTTGGAATGAACTGATCTTGTATCTTCTGCATTATGCACGGAAATATCCGCCATTGTTCCTCCATAGTCATCCCTGCTAAGGTATTGCACCATTGAACTTTGGCCAGCTCCTCCCTCATAGCTCTATAGTTCCCTTTATTCAACAGAAATATTGTCACTTCCAACTGTACCCTCTCCCTCTCAAATTGCAGATTGAAGCTTATTGTATTATGGTCACTACTTCCCAATGGCTCCTTCACTTCGAGGTCCCTGATCAACTCTGGTTCGTTGCACAATACCAGATCCAGAATCGCCTTCTCCCTGGTAGGATCCAGCACCAGCTGTTCTAAAAATCCATCTCCGAGGCCCTCCATGAAGTCTCTTTCTTGAGGTCCAATACCATCCTGATTCTCCCAGTCGACCTGCATGTTTAAAATCCCCCATAACAACTGTAGTAACATCTTTGCGACAGGCCAATTTCTGCTCCTGATTCAACTTGCATCCAACATCCAGACTACTGTTTGGAGGCCAGAAGATTAACTCCCAAGAGGGTCTTTCTACCCTTAGAATTTCTCAGCTCTATCCATACTAACTCTACATCCCCTGATTCTAGGTTCCCCGCATAATGTACTGAATATCATCCCTTCCCAACATGGCCACCCCACCCCCTCTGCCCGTTAGTCTGTCCTTACGATAGCACGTGTAGCCTTGAATATTCATTTCCCAGGCCCTGTCCACTTGAAGCCACATCTCAGTTATCCCCACAATATCGTATCTGCCAATTTCCAAAAGAGCCTCATCCATCTTATTTCTAATGCTTCGTGCATTCATATATAGTATTTTTAATTTGTTACTGCCCTCACCCTTCCCATCAACTCTTATTTCGCTCAACCCTACAGCATGATCCCTTTTTGAGTTTTCTGCCTCATTGATTAGTTGTCTTTCTTGACTTCCCTTGTTCTAACTTTCCCTTCAATTTCCTTCTTAAACATCCAGTTTATCCCCACCCTCCCCTCCCCCCGCCACCCCCGCTACTTAGTTTAAACGTAGCTGTGTTGCAGTAGTAAACCTGCCTGCCAGAATGCTGGTCCCTAACCTATTAAGGTGCAAACCGTCTCTCTTGTATAATTTATGCTTACCACAAAACATACCCCAGTGATCCAAGAATTTAAATCCTTGCTTCCTGCACCAGTTCCCCAGCCACACATTCAAGTCCATTATCTCCCTGTTTCTCGCCTCACCAGCCTGAGGAACTGGAAGCAAACCAGAGATAACGACCCTGCACGTCCTGCTTTTCAGCATTCCTGCTAGTTCTCCGAAGTCCCGCTGTAGTATGTTCTTCCTCTTCTTCCCGACATCATTTGTGCCGACATGTACCACCACCTCTGGCTCTTCACCTTCGTCCTTGAGGATTTCCTGCACTTTGTCTGTGATGTCTTTAACCCTGGCACCAGGAAGGCAACACACCATCCTGAAGTCCTACCTGCTGCCACAAAAACCCCGGTCAGTTCCTTACCAATCCTTAACAATCACTTACTTTCCCAACCGGCATTGCACTCCGACTTCACTTCCGCCCAGCTCCTGCTGCTCTCTGCTGCAAAAATAAAATGATGGTGAATTAAAACATGCTGGTAGGAACAAATGGAAAGGATGAAACTAACTGAATAAACGGAAGTGATCCTTTTGTAAAATATAGATTACAGGATTAGTTACTAAGGACACAAATGATAGGACAGCAGCTAAAATGCCTAATCTCAGAGAAAATTGCCAAGTGTTAAATCCTGAAAGTTTATAATTCTGTCACTTCACCTCACCTCTTATTCATCTCGCTGTTCAGGCCTGTTACAACAGATCTCTACGACAGGTAGGGTCTTGACCCCAGGGCTGAAATACACAAAGAATTATCCACGAAGAAGCCCCAAGGATTGATGCTGGGTCCACTGCTTTGTCAATGATCTGTACGTGACTAGGGTATGGTTTAGTAAGTTTGGTGTAGTGGACAGCCAAGAAGGTTTCTTCAGCATACTACAGGACCCTGATCACATGGCCAGATGGAGTTTAATTTAGATAAATCTGAGGTGTTGCATATTGGAAAGGTAAATTAGGGCAAGACTAGACCTTGGAGTGCAGGGTCATAGTTAGTTGAAAGTAGAGTTGTAGCTAGACAGAACAATGAAGAATGCCTTTGATATGCTTGCCTTTATTGATCAGTGCATTGAGTATAACAGTTGGGAGGTCATGTTGCAGCTGTACCTGTCATTGGTTAGGCCACTTTTGGAATACTGTGTTCAATTCTGGTCTCCTTGCTATATGAAAAATGTTGAGACTCCAAAAGATTGACAAGGATATTGCCAGGTTTGGAGGGTTTTGCTATAGGAGAAGATGATTGGGTTGGAGCTATTTTCCTTGGAACATCAAAATCTCATGGATAACCTTGTAGAAGTTTAGAAAATCATGAAAAGCATGAATATTTTCCCAAGGGTAGGAGTCTCCAAAACTAGAGGGCATAGATTTAAGATGAAAGGGGAAAGATATAAAAGGGACCTAAGGAGCAACTTTATCAAGCAAATGGTGGTGCATGTATGGAATGAGATGCCAGAGGAAGTGGTGGAGGCTGATACAATTACAACATTTAAAAGGCATCAGGATGGTTATATGAATAGAAACGGTTGGAAGGATGTAGGCCAAATGCTGGCAAATGGAACTAGATTAATTTAGGATATCTGATTTGGCATGGACAAGTTGGACCTATGAGTCTGTTTCTGTGCTGTACATCTCTAAGACTCTGACCCAGAGGTAGGGGATGTTAGCATATGCTAGAAAAAATCATTAGAGTCTGTTTACAAAGGAAGTCATTGAACAGCAGAAGAACGTAATTCTAAATCAATGTAAGTGCTTGGAAAGGCAACGGATGTGCAACAATTCACTGGAAGCTCAGATTATAACAGAATTGATAAATGATGATGATGCATGTTGACTTTAAAAAGAATTTGACAAAATGCCTCATGAGATCTCTGGCTGAAATGAAAGCTCTTGGTTTGCAGCATTGAATTTTACAGTGGATACTAACCTTAGGCACAGTGGGGGAAGACCATTGTCAATGGTCTTTCTGCTGAAGTTTTAAAAAAAAGGGACTCTGTTCAGTTATCGGACCCTCCTGATACCTCAATTATATATAAATATAATCTTACACAAGGAAGAGATGCCTTTGATTTGTTTGTTTGTTTTGTTCATATGCTACTGTACAGAGCATTTGTGACTTTGTATTTTTTTTAATGAATAAAGTATATTTTTGAAATAAAAAATATTTTGTGTGCATAACAGGAAACAAAGGGTAATGCTGGGTAACTGACAGATGAAGCTCCAAGTGATTAGTTCTGTCACCTCCACTACTCCTTCTCTATATTAAAAATCCAACATCTACATCAGACCTCGTTCACTCCCCTTATTCTTCCAATACTGTTTCCTTCTTTGAACAGCTCACCTTGGTCCATCCCCTCACATAATTTATAAATCCTTAGACTCTATCAATCACCTAAGTATTGTAAAAATAATCTCACAAAGATACCCTCAGCCTCATCTCTCCTGAGAAACTTCTAATCCTCAGCAGTTTTGTTTCCATCTTGAAATCATTCAGTTCTCACCATCTTCCTCACTGGCCCCTTTAAACTCTCCCTTCAAGTAAATCCACCATCCAGGGCTATGCCTTAACCCTGCCACCTCATGTTGCCTGTTCTTCCCATCGTATTAATCATGAATAAGACCAACTCTGATCACTTCATGGTACTACTGTCTGCCGATAATCTCTCCACATTCCCATCCTATTTCACTGTACCTGACTCCTAACCTGCTTATGATCCACACTTGTAAAATTCCAACAGCCCTGCCTTTGGTTTTCAGTCATCGTGAGATTTCTACAGCTGCACATTTGCTGAGTTATTCTTGAATTCCATTTCTCCAGAATCTTTGAATCACAGAATTGTTACAGCAATGGAGGTGGGTTATTCAGCCCATCATGTCTGCACCCGCCCCCAGAATGAGCAATTCACTTAGTGCCAATTCTCCCACATTGTCCTCCAAAGCCTACACACTCTTCATTTCAGAAAACGAATAAATTCTATTTTGAATGTTATTGTGAGCCCAGCTGATGGTAAGACTGGACAAGGTTGATCCCAGAGTGAGACCTGGCTTGACAGACATAAATTGTATGTTTACAACTTAGTGGTCAGTCACTGAAAATGATCATTAGAGGCTGCTAATATTCTTTTAACAACTGGACAATGTTTATGACACACAGGAAGAAATTGTATTACATTACACAAGAACTAATCTAAAGTCATATTACAAATGTCAGGTCGAAAGATTCAATACTTTTATCCTAATCATTCGATCTCCTTCTCCTGTGATAACATGACACCAACAGCAATGCTATGGTGTTAACAGCTAGTTTAAATAGTTACACATAAAATTAGCAGTTTAGCTTTCAAGTTAACATATTCACGATGACTTTCTTATGTCAATTCAATTTCTTGCATTTCTTTAAGACCTTGTCGGAGTGTTGAAATTCAGAACAAATTTCTAATAAAATCCATTCATGTCAATAAACTGCAAATTTTCCTCTTTGATCTTAGGCACAGGAAATTACAAGATCACCTTCACGCTTGCTTCTCTCTGCACTGATCAGTCCTACAATGGTGTGTAGTAAGTCACTTTTGCAATGACAAATTCACTTTTAGCTAAACTTACAATTTGTAACTGATCAAACAATTTGTTCAAGAGTTATAGGTATGTTCCTCTCAGCTTTGTCAAGATACCACCAAGTCATTGTTTACACAACTCAGTTGCATAATCCTTTGATGACCTTGTTGTTCAGTTGTTGAAACATTGCTGGTGCAGGTTTTCATTCTAAACATTTTACACTGACAAACACCATCCAGGGTTACAAAAGCTGCAATTTCTTTGACTTAATCAGTCAATGGAACCTTGATAATATCTTTTCAACAAGTTAATTAATTTATTGAAGTGCACTTGTTCCATCCCCTCAATCTAATCCTCCAATTCTGAAACTGGATATGAAGTTGACTTTTTTACGATGTTAATTTTGTGATAATTCATACACAATCCTGTCATTCATCTGATTTTGGCACCATTACAATTGTTTAGCTCGAGCTACTATTTGGCTCAAGCATGTCATTCTCTACTTTGAACTTGATCCCTTCTCTTACTTTGGTTTACATCTCTGGATCAAGTCTGTAAGGATGTTGTTTCACGGGTAACACATAACCTACATCTATATACCCAAAGATATTTTCTCTGGCCTATTTACAAACAGATTTGAATCTATCACAGCTTTTGTAAGTCAGCTCGATAATTTTCTCAATATAGAATAATTGTTTGTGTAACTTTTTAAGACCTCTGATTACTGGAGGGTCAATTTTTAGCATTTTCTATTTCTGATTCATTCACAATTTGTTACATTATTTTTATTTCACTCATTCTTTCTTTTACTACTGGTAAATATTTTCTGTTCTATCTTTCCTGTCATAGATTGTTTTCATATATCAACATGCCTCACTAACTGATTTCTTCGCCTGTCTGGAGTACTCAGTACATATTGCAATAATTGCATTTTTTTTTAATTTCATAAAGTCCAATGAACCTTGATTTGATAATTCCCCAGAGGCAAAGTTCCATGCTTTGGCCTTTTTATCAGTTTATTGAATTTTGTTTGTTGAACACTTACAGAACCTTTTGGTCAGCTCATGTGCTTCATTTGGCTTTTCTCAGATATGATACATAAATTGGAAGTGTCATCTGAGGTTTTGTTTATGACTTTTTCTTTGTTTTTGTGATCTTCTCATCTCATGCCCATATATTAGTTCAAAGGCATTGCATTCAGTGGACTCATTAGGGCAACCCTAATCACAAACAGTAACAAGGAAATTCCTTTCTCCCAATGACTAGGGCATTCTTGACCATAGTCTATACCATTTAACGTCATCTTTCCAAAGGTCCCTGAGATTGTGGATGATAAGCTAAAGACCTAAATTATTCTCAATTTAATCATTATTTATTTTAATACTTATGACATGAACTTTGCATCTTTATGCAATTATACTTCCTCAGATAATTTATATCTTGTGAAAAATTGTATCAAATATTCTACTTCCATTTTTGCTGTAATTTTTCCCAAAGGCACAGCCTCAGGAAACCTTATTAAAACATGCATAATTATTAAAAGATATTGATTCCTACTCCTGATTTAGGTAGGGGGCTGGGTCCTACACAAGTGATTAAAATGCTACCAACTGGTTCTTTGAAAGTTGATTTTGAAACTAAAGGTATAGATTTAACTGAGGATTGGTGTTTCTGGTGTATCTGGCAAAATCTGTTTCCATTTCTATGTAATCCTGGCTAATAAAAATATTTAACCTAAGTAACAAATTTTGTGAGCTACAAACCTCAGCTGGAGCTACCATCTGATGGACAACTGCCCATTCTTCATTGATTAGTATTTAAGGTGGTCTCCATTTCATCATTAACACTTACTACTTTTAAACAATAACTCAAGTATTGGTTCTGATTAAGAAGATGGGCTAAACACAACAATCTCATTCTCTTTAGCTACATTCTTATTTCTGAAGCTTTCATTACTGAATTTCCACATCATTTTTTTAATCAACTCTTCTTCTTCTTATCAAATTATAGCTACGACAGCATCAGGAAACAATCCAATATGTTTGTTGAGTTGCATCTCAGCTTTGTTTACATCTGTTGGCTGTCCCTTGGTGAGGCAAAAAAACAGTTTTGAACCAGCCAGGATTTCCACAGTTTAGGGATTGGAACAAAGTGGACCTCAACATGCAGGTAGACTGGGAGAATCAGGATGGTATTGGACCTCAAGAAAGAGACTTTGTGGAGGGCCTCCGAGATGGATTCTTCGAACAGCCGGTGTTGGAACCGACCAGGGAGAAGGCAATTCTGGATCTGGTATTGTGGAACAAACCAGAATTGATCAGGGACCTCGAAGTGAAAGAGCCATTGGGAAGTAGTGACCATAATACAATAAGCTTCAATCTGCAATTTGAGGGGGAGAGGGTACAATCGGATGTGACAATATTTATGTTGAATAAAAGGGAACTATGGAGCTATGAGAGAGGAGTTGGCCAAAGTTCAATGGTGCAATACCTTAGCGGGGATGACAGTGGAGGAACAATGGCGGATATTTCTGTGTATAATGCAGAAGGTGCAGGATCAGTTCATTCAAAAAATGAAGAAAGATCCTAGGAGGAGGTATGGGTGGCTGTGGCTGACAAGGGAAGTTAAGAAAAATATAAAGTTAAAAGAGAAAAAGTATAACATATCAAAGGTAAGTGGGAAAACGGAGGACTGGGAAGCTTTTAAAGAACAACAGAAGATTACTAAGAAGGAAATACGCAGAGAAAAAAATGAGGTACAAAGGTAAACTGGCCAATAATATAAAGGAGGATAGTAAAAGCTTTTTTAGGTATGTGAAAGGCAAAAAAAAATGGTTAAGACTAAAATTGGGCCCTTGAAGACAGAAACAGGGGAATATATTACGGGGAACAAAGAAATGGCAGAAGAATTGAATTGGTACTTCAAATCTGTGTTCACTGGGGAAGACACAAGCAATCTCCCTGAGGTAACAGTGGCTGAAGGACCTGAACTTAAGGGAATTTATATTTGCCAGGAATTGGTGTTGGAGAGACTATTAGGTCTGAAGGTTAATAAGTCCCCGGGGCCTGATGGTCTCCATCCCAGGGTACTGAAGGAGGTGGCTTGAGAAATCATGGATGCGTTGGTGATTATTTTCCAGAGTTTGATAGATTCGGGATCAGTTCCTGCGGATTGGAGGATGGCTAGTGTTATACCACTTTTTAAGAAAGGTGGGAGAAAAAAAAGCAGGAAATTATAGACCAGTTAGTCTGACCTCAGTGGTGGGACAGATGCTGGAGTCTATTATAAAGGATGAAATTATGACAGATCTGGATAATAGTAACAGGATAGGTCAGAATCAGCATGGATTTATGAAGGGGAAATCATGCTTGACTAATCTTTTGGAATGTTTTGATAATGTAACTCTGAAGATGGACGAGGGAGATCCAGTAGATGTAGTGTACCTGGACTTTCAGAAAGCTTTTGATAAAGTCCCACATAGGAGGTTAATGAGCAAAATTAGGGTGCATGGTAATGGGGGCAAAGTACTAACTTGGATTGAAAGTTGGTTAGCTGATAGGAAACAAAGAGTAGTGATAAACGGCTCCAGTTTGGAATGGCAGGCAGTGACCACTGGGTACCACAGGGATCAGTGCTGGGACCGCAGCTTTTTACAATATATGTTAATGATATAGAAGATAGTATTAGTAATAACATTAGCAAATTTTCTGATGATACTAAGCTGGGTGGCAGGGTGAAATGTGATGAGGATGTTAGGAGATTACAGGGTGACCTGGACAGGTTAGGTGAGTGGTCAGATGCACGGTAGATGCAGTTTATTGTGGATAACTGTATGGTTATCCACTTTGGTGGCAAGAACAGAAAGGCAGATTATACCTAAATTGATTCCATTTAGGTAAAGGGGCAGTCCAAAGAGATCTGGGTGTTCTTGTACACCAGTCAATGAAGGTAAGGATGAAGGTACAGCAGGTAGTGAAGAAGGCTAATAGCATGCTGGCCTTCATAACAAGAGGGATTGAGTATAGAAGCAAAGAGGTTCTTCTGCAGCTGTACACGGTCCTAATGAGACCACACCTGGAGTACTGTGTGCAGTTCTGGTCTCCAATTTTGAGGAAAGACATTCTGGCTATTGAGGGAGTGCAGCGTAGGTTCATGAGGTCAATTCCTGGAATGGCGGGACTACCTTATGCTGAAAGACTGGAGTGACTGGGCTTGTATACCCTTGAATTTAGAGGACTGAGAGGGGATCTGATTAATAATCTTGTATGTCTCAAAGGATTGGACACTCTGGAGGCAGGAAACATGTTTCCGCTGATGGGTGAGTGCCAAACCAGAGGACACAACTTAAAAATATGGGGTAGACCATTTAGGACAGAGATGAGGAGAAACTTCTTCACCCAGAGAGTGGTGGCTGTGTGGAATGCTCTGCCCCAGAGGGCAGTGGAGGCCCAGTCTCTGGATTCATTTAAGAAAGATTGGATAGAGCTCTCAAAGATAGTGAAATAGGCTCGAAGGGCAGAGTGGCTTATTCCTGTACCTATTGTCTATTAATTCACCATTGTGTTATGTTGGTCTTTGTATGTTCTGCACTGGCTAGAGGTTAGATCAGTGTTTCAGTTCTTGTCCAAATCACTTCACCTCTCTGATCTTCAAGATGTTTTATTTCTTTTCAGCAACTTCCCAATAACTTTATGATTTCTCCAATAACCATTTGTGTTTCTCCATTTCCATTCAACCAGCTCTCCAGGATAGCGGTAGATAAGAAATAGGAGCAAGTGTAGACCGTTTGGCCATTCCCATGATACTGGGGGAGCTGCTAGGGATAATTTTATGTCCTTGTTGTCACTCTGGGCACTACCCCAAAGCTGCTGTGTCTGCATCCAATCCTGGCCACCAGACATAACCTCTCACCAACATCTTCAGTTTGGAATCTCCAGGATGAACCTGGTGGAGTTCAGCCAGTATCTGGTAGTGACCTTTGATTGGGACAATCACACTTGCTCCCCATAATAACATGCCATTCTGTATTGTGATCTGGTCTTTCCAGGTCCAAAAAGGTTTCAGTTCTGGTTCTGACAGCCTTTTGGTTTCCAAAATCACCACAAGCTGTTTCAGTTTTGCTAGGACCAGATCTTTCTACATCCAAACTCTGATATTATCAGCTGTGTCTGGAAATGTGTCCAGAAAATTTAAAACGGTTACAGACTTTTCCAGTGGTGGTACCTCTGGCAGTTTATCTGCCAGCAGGAGGCAACTCAATGTATCTGCTCCCGGACGGTGTTCCAAATTGTAACTATACTCCGTATTGGAGAAAGTGAGGACTGTAGAAGCTGGAGGTCAGAGTCAAGAGTGTGGCGCTGGAAAAGCACAGCAAGTCAGGCAGCATCTGAGGACGAGAATATTCCTGATGAAGGGCTTATGTCCGAAATGTCGATTCTCCAGCTCCTTGGATGCTGCCTGATCTACTGTGCTTTTCCAGCACCACACTCTCGACACTTAGTACTGCAGCCCACTGCTGAGGTCTGCCTAAAGTTATAGCAGAACTGCCTTGTCTTCTTTAAGTAGACCAAGCAGAGGTTTGTGGTCTGTTATTATTACAAATCTATGTATGTAAAAGGTATTGATGGAATTTCCTGACTCCAAATATGACTGCTAAACCTCCCTTCTCTATCTACTTTGCATTAGCCAAAATCCAGCACGCATATGCTATTGGGTGTCCCTCTCCATTAGGCCACCTATGAGCTAATACCATACAGGGAGGCATCACATGTCAATAGCAGATCTCACTTTGCATCACAGCGTGCCAACTCTTTAGAATAAGATAGCTAGTTCTTCACTTCCTTGAAGGCCAGGGCTTGGCGACATGACCATTTCCTCAGAGTTGATGCAATGATGCCAGGTTATGTATGGTTATCCACTTTGGTGGCAAGAACAGGAAGGCAGATTACTACCTAAATGGAATCAATTTAGGTAAAGGAGCAGTATAGAGAGATCTGGGTGTTCTTCTGCAGCTGTACAGGGCCCTGGTGAGACCTCACCTGGAGTACTGTGTGCAGTTCTGGTCTCCAAATTTGAGGAAAGACATTCTGGCTATTGAGGGAGTGCAGCGTAGGTTCATTAGGTCAATTCCTGGAATGGTGGGATTACCTTACACTGAAAGACTGGAGTGACTGGGCTTGTATACCCTTGAGTTTAGAAGACTGAGAGGGATCTGATTGAGACATATAAGATGATTAAAGGATTGGACATTCTGGAGGCAGGAAACATGTTTCCACTGATGGGTGAGTGCCGAACCAGAGGACACAGCTTAAAAATACGGGGTAGACCATTTAGGACAGAGATGAGGAGAAACTTCTTCACCCAGAGAGTGGTGGTGGTGGTGTGGAATGCTCTGCCCCAGAGGGTAGTGGAGACCCAGTCTCTGGATTCATTTAAGAAAGAGTTGGATAGAGCTCTCAAGGATAGTGGAATCAAGGGTTATGGAGATAAGGCAGGAACAGGATACTGATTAAGGATGATCAGCCATGATCATATTGAATGGTGGTGGAGGCTCGAAGGGCAGAATGGCCTACTCCTGCACCTATTGTCTATTGACTAGGAGGTGCTCGATTGGGGCTGTTCTCCTGGCTGACCAATATAAATGAGAAATGCCCTTTCACGAGAAGGGCATTGGTTGTCACTGGCCACCCTAAATGAATAAAGATTTGTACACCTGTTGTCTTTCACTGTGTCACACCTGCACACACACAATATGGGTGCTGGGGAAAATATAAGCACTACCACAGTTAGGCGATAGTGTGAAGGAGAAGAAAAAAAATGACTAGGAGATTCCGGGAAAATAAAATTGACCAGGAAACTCCAGAGTCTCTTCAGTTTAGGGGTCTTACTATAGCACCAGTCAGCAAAGAGTAAGTGTGTTCCAAATAAAAATATAAATGAGATTTAGAATCTCGTCAGTTCAGGGGACTGACTCTGTACTGTCTGGGCTACAGCCAGTGTGCTGTGCACATGTAAATAAAGGATGACTTGGTGATGAGATACTGGCCTCTGTGCAGTTGTTTCAGCCAGGATAAAATTCCTTCTGTAGGAATTTTTTGTATGGGTACAACTACAACTTCTCCACTCACTAAGTCACTCTTTAATCCAAATCTATTTAATGGTTCTGGTTTGTATTCTCTGTATACATCTCCAATTATTATATTTTGCTTCATTAGTCCCTCTGAAAGACAAATTATATTATCAGTCATATCAGTAACTGACTTGCTCCAGTAGCTCTCATCACCTTCATGGGTTTACCTTCTTGATTAGAAACATGATACAATTTCCCTTGAAATAAAATACTCAGAATCTCAGTGGTCAGATTCTCTTTAATAATTGGAGAAGGATTTCCTTTACTGTTCTGAGCCATCTCTCCCTTCTGAGTAGATCCTGATGTGTATACTTCACCAGAACAATTACACGATTCCTTAGGTGCTTCTACAATTTCAATCAGTCTCCCAATTAATTGCCAGCAATTAGCTATCGTATGTCCAGACTTACTACAATGGAAGCATTTTATTTTATTCATATCACTTTTAGATTGTCATCTTTCTCCTTCATTATGTTGGCATTCCTCTAATTATACTCTAAAACTAGCCCCTATTCCATCCCCAGATTTTCTATTCCTCCAATTTCCTTGCCAACTCCCATTTGTCTGTATGGGATACCATGGATTTCACTAGAACTACTGCATCTCTGATCTTTGACATTTGATACTCAGCTAAATAAGTCTTAAGGTTACCAGACTATGTTGTTGGAATTCTTCCATAATCGCAATATCCCTCATGTTCTCAAAATGTGTTTCTAACTTCAGTGACTGAAAACATGCTTCTATTCTTTTCCCCTTGCTTTTGTTTTCTCATTTCCAATTCAAACGTTCATATTTTTAATTCTCTTTCCCTCTCTTCCTCATTCCTTTCCATTTCTCTTTTCAATTGCCTTACTCTCTCTTGGTCTTCCAAATCAAGTTTTCATTTGTCGCTTGGTTTCCTGCAACACAATTTTATTTTAGCTAAATAGTGGGCGGCCCGGTGGCACAGTGGTTACCACTGCTGTCTCACAGCATCAGAGACCCGGGTTCAATTCCTGCCTCAGGCGACTCTGTGTGGAGTTTGCACATTCTCCCCGTGTCTGCATGGGTTTCCTCCGGGTGCTCCAGTTTCCTCCCACAACCCAAAAACGGGCAGGTTAGGTGAATTGGCCATGCTAAATTGCCCGGAGTGTTAGATGAAGGGATAAATGTAGGGGAATGGGTCTGGGTGGGTTGTGCTGTGGCGGGTCGGTGTGGACTTGTTGGGCCGAAGGGCCTGTTTCCACACTATAAGTAATCTAATTCTAATTTTAAAAAAAAATTATTTTAGGTTTCCTTCCCTTTAGCTCTAAATATTGGGTAATCAATCAATCAGTTTGCTTACAAGATCCTACTTCTCTTCCACCTTCAGGCAGAGAGCGGCGGGAGCTGGGCGGAAGTGAAGTCAGAGTGCAGAGCCGGTCGGAAAGGTAAGTGATTGTTATTTGAATGGAGAAGGAACCCTCCCTCCTCCTCTAACCTGAAAAAAAGGACTCAGTCGGCTGAACAGGTAAGCGACTCAGTGTTCTTGTTTTGGAGACTAAGTGTAGAGTTATGGCAGTGCAGGCAGTGGAATGTTCCTCCTGCAGGATGTTTGAGGTCGGGGTGACCACCGATGCTCTGCCGACTTCATCTGCAGGAAGTGCGGCCAGCTCCAGCTCCTCACAGACGCATTAGGGAACTGGAACTGGAGTTGGATGAACTGAGAATTATTCGAGAGGCTGGGAGGGTGATAGAAGCTACAGGGACATAGTTACGCCAAAGAACAGAGGTAGCTGGGTAACAGTTAGAGGTGGGAAGGGGAGGAAGCAGGCAGTGCAGGGATCCCCTGTGGTCGTTACCCTCAACAATAAGTATACCACTTTGGATACTGTTGGGGGGGGCGGCCTAGCAGGGGTAAGCTGCAGTGACCGGGTCTCTGGCACGAGGTCTGGCTCTGAGGCTCAGAAGGGAAAGGGGGAGAGGAGGAGAGCGCTAGTTATAGGAGACTCTATAGTTAGAGGGACAGACAGGCGATTCTGTGGACATGGGCGAGACTCTCGGTTGGTTTGTTGCCTCCTGGGTGCCAGGGTCCGAGACGTCTCGGACCGTGTCTTCAGAATCCTTAAGTGGGAGGGTGTGCAGCCAGAAGTCGTGGTGCACATTGGCACCAACGCCATAGGTAGGAAGAGGGATGGGGAGGTCATTCAGGAGCTCAGGGAGTTAGGCTGGAAGCTAAAAGCTAGGATGGACAGAGTCGTCATCTCTAGGTTGTTGCCGGTGCCACGTGACAGTGAGGCAAGGAATAGGGAGAGAGTGCAGTTGGACACGTGGCTGCAAGGATGGTGTAGGAGGGAGGGCTTCAGGTATTTGGACAATTGGACTGCATTCTGGGGAAGGGGGGACCTGTACAAGCAGGATGGGTTGCAGAAGGGTTCCTGAACCAGAAGGGCACCAATATCCTGGGAGGTAGGTTTGCTAGCACTCTTTGGGTGGGGGGGGGGGTTTAAACTAATTTGGCAGGGGGAATGGGATCCGGACATGTAATCCAGCAAGTAGGTCAGCTGTTTTTCAGGATGTCCAAGAATGTAGGGAGGCTGTGGAGAAGGTAGCACTGACTGGGAATACTTACGGACACAGAGATGGGTTCAAGTGTGTATACTTCAACGCAAGGAGTATCAGAAATAAGGTGGGTGAACTTAAGGTGTGGATCGGTACTTGGGACTACGATGTTGTGGCTATCATGGAAACGTGGATAGAAGAGGGACAGGAATGGTTGTTGGAGGTTCCTGGTTACAGATGTTTCAGTAAGATTAGGGAGGGTGGTAAAGAAGGAGGGGGTGTGGCGTTGCTAATTAGAAATGGTATAACGGCTGCAGAAAGGCAGTTCGAGGGGGATCTGCCTTTGGAGGTAGTATGGGCTGAAGTCAGAAATAGGAAAGGAGCATTCACCTTGTTGGGTGTTTACTATAGGCCCCCCAATAGCAGCAGAGATGTGGAGAAACAGATTGGGAAACAGATTTTGGAAAGGTGCAGAAGCCATAGGGTAGTAGTCATGGGCGATTTCAACTTCCCAAATATTGATTGGAAGCTCTTTAGATCAAGTAGATTGGACGGGGCAGTGTTTGTGCAGTGTGTCCAGGAAGCTTTTCTAACTCAGTATGTAGATTGTCCGACCAGAGGGGAGGCCATATTGGATTTGGTACTCGGTAACGAACCAGGACAAGTGATGGGCTTGTTAGTGGGTGAGCATTTTGGTGATGGTGGCCACAATTCTGTGACTTTCACCTTGGTTATGGAGAGAGACAGGCGCATGCAACAGGGTAGGTTTTACAATTGGGGGAAGAGTAAATATGATGCTGTAAGACAGGATCTGAGGAGCATAAGTTGGGAGCATAGGCTGTCAGGGAAGGATGTCATTGAAATGTGGAACTTTTCAAGGAACAGATATGACGTGTCCTTGATATGTATGTACCTGTCAGGCAGGAAAGAGATGGTCGTGTGAGGGAACCTTGGTTGACGAGGGAGGTTGAATATCTAGTAAAGAGGAAGAAGGAGGCTTACATAAGGCTGAGAAAACAAGGTTCAAAGCGTTGGAGGGATACAGGATAGCCAGGAGGGAGCTGAAGAAAGGGACGAGGAGAGCTAAGAGAGGGCATGAAAAATCTTTTGCGGGTAGGATCAAGGATAACCCCAAGGTCTTTTATGCGTATGTGAGAAACATGAGAATGACGAGAACGAGGGTAGGTCCGATCAAGGACAGTAGTGGGAGACTGTGTATTGAGTCGGAAGAGATAGGAGAGGTCTTGAATGAGTACTTTTCTTCAGTATTTACAAATGAGAGGGACCGTATTGTTGAAGAGGAGAGTATGAAATGGACTGGTAAGCTAGAGGAGATACTTGTTAGGAAGGAAGATGTGTTGAGCATTTTGAAAAACTTGAGGATAGACAAGTCCCCCGGGCCTGACTGGATATATCCTAGGATTATGTGGAAAGCAAGAGAGGAAATTGCAGAGCCGTTGGCAATGATCTTTTCGTCTTCACTGTCAACAGGGGTGGTACCAGGGGACTGGAGAGTGGCGAATGTTGTGCCCCTGTTCAAAAAAGGGAATAGGGATAACCCCAGGAATTACAGGCCAGTTAGTCTTACTTCGGTGGTAGGCAAAGTAATAGAAAGGGTACTGAGGGATAGGATTTATGAGTATCTGGAAAGACACTGCTTGATTAGGGACAGCCAACACTGATTTGTGAGGGGTAGGTCTTGCCTTACAAGTCTTATTGAATTCTTTGAGGAGGTGACCAAGCATGTAGATGAGTGTAGAGCAGTGGATGAAGTGTACATGGATTTTAGTAAGGCATTTGATAAGGTTCCCCATGGTAGGCTTATGCAGAAAGTCAGGAGGCATGGGATAGTGGGAAATTTGGCCAGTTGGATAGAGAACTGGCTAACCGGTCGAAGTCAGAGAGTGGTGGTGGATGGTAAATATTCAGCCTGGAGTTCAGTTACAAGTGGAGTTCCACAGGAATCAGTTCTGGGTCCTCTGCTGTTTGTAATTTTTATTAATGACTTGGAAGAGGAAGTCGAAGGTTGGGTCAGTAAATTTGCAGATGATGCGAAGATTGGTGGAGTTGTGGATAGTGAGGAGGGCTGTTGTCGGACTTAGATATGATGCAGAGCTGGGCTGAGGAGTGGCAGATGGAGTTCAACCCTGTCAAGTGTGAGGTTGTCCATTTTGGAAGGACAAATAAGAATGCAGAATTCAGGGTTTACAGTAGGGTTCTTAGTAAGGTGGAGGAGCAGAGGGATCTTTGGGCCTATGTTCATAGCTCTTTGAAAGTTGCCAGTCAGGCCATCTTACAAGCTCTATCCACCTATGGTGTATTAGCGCTCATTAGCAGAGGGATTGAATTCAAGAGTCGTGAGGTGATGTTGCAGCTGTACAGGACCTTGGTAAGGCCACATTTGGAGTACTGGGTTCAGTTCTGGTCACCTCACTTTAGGAAAGATGTGGAAGCTTTGGAGACGGTGCAGAGGAGATTTACCAGGATGTTGACTGGAATGGAGAATAGGTCGTACGAGGATAGGTTGAGAGTGCTAGGCCTTTTCTCATTGGAATGGCGAAGGATGAGGGGTGACTTGATAGAGGTTTATAAGATGATCATGGGAATAGATTGTCAGAGACTTTTTCCCCAGGTACAACAGTGTGTTATAAGGGGACATAAATTTAAGGTGAAGGGTGAAAGGTATAGGGGGGATGTCAGGAGTAGTTTCTTTACCCAGAGAGTGGTGGGGGCATGGAATGCACTGCCTGTGGGAGTGGCACAGTCAGAATCATTGTGACCTTTAAGCGGCAATTGGATAGGTACGTGGATAGGTGCTTAAGCTAGGACAAATGTTTGGCACAACATCGTGGGCCGAAGGGCCTGTTCTGTGTTGTATTGTTCTATGTTTGGCTTGTTAAAAATTTCAAATAATCCACAGTTACATTTTTCATAGAAAAGTCCAAGAAACAGTCAAAGGCGTTTGCAAGTATAACCAAATTTCACAACACTCTTGCTTTTTATATTCAGTACTTCCATGTACTCATTGTTGAAGATACATAAATTTCTCAAATTCAACAAATTCCAATTAATCCCAGATGATGGTGATACTGAACAAGTATTACATGGCTTGATAGACTATACATCATTTTTTTTGTAATTGGTTTATTGTAATGGTCAGTCACTGAAGACAGTTGCAAAAGATTGCCAGTAATAATTTCATAAAGGGACAACTTTTATTATAAGCGAAAGGAAAAACTATATTACACTACTTAAGAACTACTGAAATGGTCTTATCAGAAATTTTAGAACTCTAGTTTCAATTCTTTATCACCATCTGCATCAACACCAATTGCATTGGCATCAACAGCCATTTCAAATGGTTTTGCATAATTAGGTGCTGTTTTATCCCTCAACCACATCTTTCGAGATACTCAAACCCCAATAAAGTGTGTTCCTGTTTTCACTTCAGAATTCTTTGTTCAATTTATATGGCTGTAAATGGTTTATTTCCAACAAATCTCTAATAAAATGAATAAAATCAAATGAATATAAGGTCTCTTAAGATCCTTGAACAAATTGCTACCCAAGTTAAAAGCAAAGACTGCAGATGCTGGAAACCAGAGTCTAGATTGGAGTGGTGCTGGAAAAGCACAGCAGGTCAGGCAGCATCCGAGGAACAGGAAAATCGACGTTTCGGGCAAAAGCCCTTCATCAGGAATAGAGGCAAAGTGCCTGCAGGGTGGAGGGATAAATGAAAGGGGGTGGGGGTGGGGAGAAAGTAGCATAGAGTACAATAGGTGAATGGGGGTGGGGATGAGGTGATAGGTCAGAGAGAAGGATGGAGTAGACAGGTGGAAAGGAAGATAGGCAGGTAGGATTGGTCATGAGGGCGGTGCAGAGCTGGAGGACATGGTTGAAGAGCTTCAGAGCAAAGGAGATGACCTGGGGGTTGCAGTGAGAGAGAGACTCACTGAGATTCTCGTAGAGAGAGGAGGAAAACTTCTTTAAGGCAAACACCACTCTAATCTAGACTCTGGTTTCCAGTATCTGCAGTTCTTGATTTTACCTAGTTGATTTTAACCGTACTGCGAATCCTTCAAGGATGCCTGCCTTGAAGTTTTCCTCCTCCTCCTCCTCTCTCTACAAGAATCTGAGTCTCTCTCTCACTGCAACCCCCAGATCATCTCCTCTGCCCTGAAGCTCTTCAACCATGTCCTCCAGCTCAGCACTGCCCTCATGACCTGTCCTACTTGCCTATCTTCCTTTCCACTCCACCCTCCTCTCTGACCTATCACCTTCATCCCCACCCCCATTCACCCATTGTACTCTTTGCTACCTTCCCCCACTCTCCTCACTGACCTAGCACCTCCATCCCCATCCCTACCCCCCTCTCATTTATCTCTCCAATTTGCAGGCATCCTGCCTCTATTCCTGATGAAGGGCTTTTGCCCAAAACGTCGATTTTCAGTCTCCTTGGATACTGCCTGACCTGCTGTGCTTTTCCAGCACCACTCTAATCTAGACCCAAATTGCTACCTAAGCTCATTTATTTCGTAACATGGATTCCTTATTTTCTTCCAGAGGCTCTGTCTCTACAGCTTTCTCCTACTAATCTTAAAATCACTCAGGACTTATTTTCTTCTGCATTGACTGTTTTGGAGACTGCTAAATTGTACAGCTAATGCTATATGCCTTTTTCTCTCTGACTTTTCTCTGTTTGAAAGAAAGCTGCACACGCACTAGCCTTTAGAGTGTATTAGTTTTGCTAAAATAACTTGATTCTGTTTCTGTCTTCCTGTGTCATAGGACATATTGTTGCTAAGTAAGAGCCTAACTTTTCCCTCTCTTCTGCCCTTGTTTTCTAGGGCATTGAACTATTCATTTTAAAAGCCTCACTTAAACACATACAGCCAAATTTACAGGCAATCCAGAACTGCTCTCAGAATTCAGAAATGACACTAAACCTACATCCTCCCCCCGCCCCAAGCCCCAACACACACTATATACTCTTCACTTTTCATGAATCTTCATCATAATGGTTCAAATGAACCTGACTCTGCTCTAAGGCAGTGCATTTCAAACCTTAAACACTAGCTACATGAAAGAAAGTTTCACATCATGTGATGTTTGCTTCCATCAGCAACTACTTAAACCCAGGCCCTCTCATTTCTTGATACATGCAAAATGGGATAAGGTTCTCCCTATCTACTCTGTCCACACACTCGTGATTTTGAGCACCTCAATCAGATCTCATCTTAGTCTTTTTCCAAGGTAAATAGTCCAAACTTCTCAAACTATCTTCATAACTGAATTTCCTTATCCTAATGGATTTGTACTACACACACTACAATGTTTTCGTATCCTTCCTAAAGTGTGCTGTCCAAAACTGGACACAGTACTCCAGCTGAGCCTTAATTTCTGTCCAATACAAGAGTCATAGAAACGTACAGCATGGAAAGACCCTTCAGTCCAACTCCTCCATATAATCTCCTTGCTCATGTACTGTATGTTGCACTTAATTAAGCTGAGGATATTGTATACTTTGTGAACCACTCTCCCATACTGTTTTACCACCTTCAATAATTTATTCACAAATACAGAGGACCATCTGCTTCTGCACCCCATTTGGAATTGGGCCCTTTAATGTTGTATCTCCATGTCCTTCCTATCATGTCCTTCCTTAATATTTCTCCACATTGAACTTACCAACTTGTTAATTTTCTTTAGAAGACTTGAGGGCGGCATGGTGGCTCAGTGGTTAGCACTGCAGCCTCACAGCACTAGGGTGACTGTACATTCTCTGTGTCTGCATGGGTTTCCTGTGGATGCTCCGGTTTCCTCCCACAGTCCAAAGATGTGGTTAGGTGAATTGGACATGCTAAATCACCCATAGTGTTCAGGGATGTGTTGGTTAGGCGCATTAGTCATGGATAAATATAGGATAGTAGGGGAATGGATCTGGGTGGGTGACTCTTCGGAGGGTCAGTGTGGACTTGTAGGGTCAAAAGGGCCTGTTCCAACACTCTATGGATTCTACACTATCTTACTCGCTATTCACAGTGCTTCCAAATTTTATATCATCCACAAGTTTTGAAACTATGCCCTGCACACCTAGATCTGTACATCATTAACATCAGGAAAAGTAAGGCTCCTAACATTAAACCAATATCTACCCAAAAAATCCAATAACTATGACTCTTCATTGCTGCCATTCAACCAATTCCTTAGCCATGTTGTTGCTGTCTCTTTTATTCTGAGTAATAAATTTGCACTCAAATCTGTTGTGTGGCACTGTATCAGACTTTATTTTGAAGCCATTCTATCAACTGAATTGACCTGATTTAATCTGTTATTAAAGATGTTTTTACCTTATGATGCAGTAAGATATGAAGAATGTTGATGCTTTATTCCCAATTAAAACAATCCCACTCTTTGCCCCAGCCATACCCCAAACACAGCTCCTTTTTTCTGTCCTTCAGTTTCAAAGAGGCAGAGGTGAACAAATATAGTAAGCAACTTCTTTAGCCATTCACCTCCAGACTGCCCTTGACATCAAGGTGCAGTTGATGAAGTGCATCATCAAGGAACCCTAGCAAAACTGGATTCAATGGGGATCAGAGGTAACTCTAGGCTGGTTCGAGTCATATTTGGCAAAAAGGAAAATGATTGTGATCATTGGGAGGTCAGTCATCTCATCTCTAGGACATCTTCACAGGAATTCCTCAGGGCTACTTCCCAATCATAGAAATGTACCGCATGGAAACAGACCCTTCAGTCCAACCTGTCCACACCGACTAGTTATCCCAACCCAATCTAGTCCGACCTGCCAGCACCCGGCCCATATCCCTCCAAACCCTTCCTAAATATATACCCATCCAAATGCCTTTTAAATATTGTAAGTGTACCAGCCTCCACCACTTCCTCTGGCAGCTCATTCCATGCACACACCACCCTCTGTGTGAAAAAGTTGCCCCATAGATCTTTCCCCTCTCACCCTAAACCTATGCCCTCTACTTCTGGACTCCCCAACCCCAGGGAAAAGACTTTCTCTCTTTACCCTAACCGTGCCCCTCATGATTTTGTAAACCTCTATAAGGTCACTCCTCAGCCGTAGACACTCCAGGGAAAACAGCCCCAGCCTGTTCAGCCTCTCCCTGCAGCTCAAATCCTCTAACCCTGGCAACATCCTTGTAAATCTTTTCTGAACCCTTTCAAGTTTCACAACATCTTTCCGATAGGAGGGAGACCAAAATTACACGCAATATTCCAGCAGTGGCCTAACCAATGACCTGTACAGCCACAACATGACCTCCCAACTCCTGTACTCAATACTCTGACCAATAAAGGAAAGCGTACCAAACACCTCCTTCATATCCTATCTACCTGCGACTCCACTTTCAAGGAGCTATGAACCTGCACTCCAAGGTCTCTTTGTTTAGCAACACTCCCTAGGAACTTATACACTTAAAGATAAGGCCCGCTAAAGATTTGCTTTCCCAAAATGCAGCACCTCACATTTATCTGAACTAAACTCCATCTGCCACTTCTCAGCCCATTGGCCCATCTGGTCCAGATCCTGTTGTAATCTGAGGTAACCTTCTTCGTTGTCCACTACACCTCCAATTTTGGTGTCATCTGCAAACTTATTAACTGTACCTCTTATGCTCACATCGAAATTATTTATGTAAATGACAAAAGTAGTGGACCCAGCACCGATCCTTGTGGCACTCCACTGGTCACAGGCCTCCAGTCTGAAAAACAACCCTTCACCACCAGCCTCTGTCTTCTACCTTTGAGCCAGTTCTGTATCCAAATGGCTAGTTCTCCCTGTATTCCATGAGATCTAACCTTGCTAATCAGTCTCCCATGAGGAACTCTGTCGAACGCCTTACTGAAGTCCATATAGATCACATCTACCACTCTGCCCTCATCAATCCTCTTTGTTAATTCTTAAAAAAACTCAATCAAGTTTGTGAGACATGATTTTCCCACGCACAAAGCCACGTTGACTATCCCTAATCAGTCCTTGCCTTTCCAAATACATGTACAATCTGTCCCTCAGGATTCCCTCCAACAACTTGCCCACCACCCACGTCAGGCTCACTGGTCTATAGTCCCCTGGCTTGTCCTTACCACCCTTCTTTGAACAGTAGCAACATGTTAGCCAACCTCCAGTCTTCCGGCACCTCACCTGTGACTATCGATGATACAAATATCTCAGCAAGAGGCCCAGCAATCATTGCTCTAGCTTCCCAGAGAGTTCTAGGGTACACCTGATCAGGATCTGGGGATTTATCCACCTTTATGCATTTCAAGACATCCAGCACTTCCTCTGTAATATGGACATTTTTCAAAGTGTCACCATCTATTTCCCTACATTCTATGTCTCCCATATCCTTTTCCATTGTATTCAGCTGCTTCATCAATGACCTTCCCTCTATCATAAGGTCCAAAGTGGGAATGTTCACTGATGGTTGCACAATTATTTGGCAGCATTTGCGACTCCTCAGATACTGAAGCAGTCCATGCTCAAATACAGCAAAGCCTAACCAATAGTAAGGTTTGAGCTGATAGGTGGCAGGAAACATTTGTGCCACACAACTGTCAGGTAATAACCATGTCCAACAAGAGAGAATCTAACACTTACCCCTTCACATTCAATGGCTTTGCCATTGCTAAATCCCCGCAATCAACATCCTGGAGGTTACCGTTGAGCAGAAATTGAACCGGACTAGCCGTATAAATATTCTAACAACAAGAGCAGTCAGAGGTTAGGAATGCTGAAATGAATAATTCATCTCCTGTCTCCCCAAAACCTGTCCGCATCTACAAGGCACAAGTCAGGAGTGTGATGGAATACTCCTTACTTGCCTGGAAGGGTGCAGCTCCACAACACTCAAGAAGCTTGACATATCCAAAACAAAGCAGCCCGCTTGACTGGTACCACATCCACAAACATCCTCTCACTCCATCACTGACTCTCAATAGCAGCAGCATGTACAATCTATGAAACACAATGCAGAAATTCACCAATGCTCCTTCAACAGCATTTTCCAGCAGACACATGGAAACACCACCATCATCAAATTCCCATCCAAGCCATTCACCACCCTGACCTGGAAATATATCACTGTTCATTCAGTGTCACTGAGTCCACATTCTGGAACTTAACCATTGCTAAAGTTCACTATCCTGTTTTGTATGTTTCCCTTCCAATCTTTGTAATCTCTTCCACTTCCATAAACTTCAAACTCCTTTAATTCTGGCCTCTTGAACACCCCCAATTTTATTTGCTCCCCCAACAGTGTCAGCTGCCAAAGCACTGAGCTCCAGAATACCAGCTTTTACCCAGCTACCCTCCAGATTCCTTATGTGGCTCAGGATCAGGCTTTATTTTATATTGCTCCTGTGACGATCACTGGCATGTTTTATATTACATTAAACTTCCAAATAAACACAAGTCACTCATGCACGTCATCCCTACAAAACCATACTTTCAGTTACAACATACATGGCATTTTTTGGAGTTGTTTATTTCCCTGATAAATTTAGTTCATGTTTATACACAAGCGAACATAACACTGGTTGCTATGACATTTTAGGGTAGCCCTGAACAGAATGTATTTGACAGTGAAACGTTAACACACAGGTCTTCTAGCAACATAATTTATTATTAATTAATGGGAACATATATACTAATGGCAATCATGTGGACAGTAACATTGGGATATCACTTGCAAAGGCAAGTCATGCTTTCTTTCAAACTTTGTCACCAAATGTAGTGTTTATTTTAAAACTTATTCATGGACTCTGGGTGTCACTGGCTTGACCAGCATTTATTGCCCATCCCTAAATAAAGAGAACAAATATTGTAAGAAAATTATTAAGCAATTTAATATTCTTTATTATTTAAATCATTAGACAAGGTAAGTCATGAAAGACTTTTGTGACTATTTTTCATGAGACTAGGTCACTGTGTTTAAGGAGTTGTTTCCAGTACATCACACATGGTACAGGTGAGTCACTAGCCCTCCCAGATTGTCTGGTGATCTCCTGGATTTTCAAGATTCTGCTGCCAGTAACCCAGAAGAAAAGAAGAGAACATTACTTCCCCACTACTTCCCCTTAGCCCCACCAGATCAGAGTCCTATCAATTTTACAGAAAAGTCAGGAGAGGTTATTTTAGAAACTGAACCATCAAACAGACACCCAGAATGGAATAGCAAAATGAAAAGGAGCAAGGTCTTGGGAACGTCATTACATGAAATTAATCCAATTCACTGGTTATGGAAAGCCATAACATGAAGCACCCTGGAAAGCTTCATGCTCAGGATTTTTGCTCCAATCTACAATGAGAACTATTTGCAGATGCAGAGAGTGGTCGTTGGATTTGAAGATGGAGGATTTGTTAAGGATGGAGGATCTGCTCACCACTTCCTGGGTTGCTCTTCACAGTCTCCTATTTTATTGGGGGCTGGCGAGAGGAGTTGAGATTTGGAAGTAGCTGGTGCCCCAGACACTTCAAGTTGGCTCTTAAGTGATTGTTAATCTCATCCTGCAGCATGGGAGGCTCATACCAGATGAGTAACCCATCAGCTTTGACTAACAAACCAAGAAGGAAATCTCCTGTGGGTGTCTCCTATGCTGACTAGAGGCATCCCCCTACAAGTCACAGCCAACCTTTAACCCTCATTCACTGAACACAAACCCAACCCCCTTCACCATGGCACTTGAAACACTAACTCTTGCTTCTCACTTCACAAATACTGCCTGACCTGATTCTCCAGCATTTTCTGATTTTATTAGTTAAAGTCTGGTCTCCATTAGCTCTTCTACTTTTGGGAATCATCTGTTTCCCTTGTGTCATTCACTGCTAGGGTGATGGAGTTACTGGTCATTAAGATTGGTTGGCAGCTATTTGAGATGGCATTCCACCTGAGTTATAAGCACACTTTACAACCAATTAAGGCTGCACAGAGGAAACAGTTGGCTATAAGGAAGCTGGTATCAGCTGGGATGTGTTCCCTGCCAACTCTCCAAATGGCTGTCCAGAAAGTCCTGCCATCCAAAAAAATACAGCCCAAAATTGCAGAGAATTCTTAAAGTTAAGCCCAGAGTCCAGCACATCGCTTCACACGATGTTCATAGCAAGTCTATAAAAAGACTTTCCTGATGACTGAACACATTATCAAACCCCCAGGATTGTCTGTAAGCCAAACCTGTTGGTGAACTGGGGTTAAGTTAGGATCTGTGTACTCCCTCAACCTTTCACAGGTGACTTCACAGTTCCCAGAAATTCTCACCTAACAGCAACTAGTAAAAGCTGGAAGAAAACGCACTGAACTACACGGCACACAACCTTTAAAATATAAATGCAAAAACATTTGCCAACTGTGGTTTGATCAATCATGTACCGTAATCAAATGTCAGATGATCAGGCAACCAGGAAATGTCCTGCTAAGGTTGACAAATGTGCATTTGAGATATGTGAATCTTTAAACAATGATGAAGTTAAAAGTTAAGCTTTACATTCTGTAATTTAATCTGAGTGACTACAGCAGCTGTCTCACTGATTTATTTATACCAAAACTCTTCAGCTTGCATTATTGAGACAATTCACAAGAATGAAGAGTACAATCAACATTGTAATTGTGGTTTTTATTTACTTTTTTTTGGATCAATTTCCAGTCATTTGTACCTGATATGATCCATTACAAATGTTTCTAAATTCTCTCAGCTGAGATGGATATGCTTTTACCAATATGATTTGACTTACCGCATGAGAATTTATTGTGCGCGCAAATAATCCAAGATGTCATGAGAATGTACAAAGATACATGTGACACCAAATTATGTAGGAAACAGAATAGATGAAAAGGATAAGCAAAAATCCAGGGATACAGAGCATCTTGGTAGGAAATAAAAATAAATACAAATCAATAATTAAAAATGCTAACCTGAATCTTTACTCAAGAAATGATCACTGTAAGTATTGATTTAATATTTAAAGTATTATGTCAAAGGCAAAAAGAAGTGTGGAAAAGTATACTCTCAGAATACAATTCAAACAAAGATAGATCATTAAACACATAATCCAAATTGTAAAACAGGAGGAATCAGTAACATTGTTATAAAGATTTTCTACATTTAATATTTTTGGAGGTTTGATGTATTAAGTTTTAGTTTATCATAACATTGCTAAAAAGAGCTAAGTCAAAGCTTTTCATCTTGAATCCATGCAAGAAACAGATTTGAGAAAGGGAATGTCAATTTTTAGTTTATTTAGTCTGAGGATATGGCCTTTGCTGATTGATCCAGTATTTGTTGCTCATCCCTAATTGGCCTTTGAGAAGGTGGTGGCAACGAGATGCCTTCTTGAAGTGGTACAACCCATTTCAGCACATATACACCCAAACTGTGGATAGCATGTAAGTTCCAGGATTTTGACTCCATGACATTGAAGGAATGGCAATATATTTCCATATCACGATGGTGGACATGGACATGGCTTGGAGGGAAACTTGCAAGGGGTGGTGCTCCCATGTATCTGCTGCCCTTGTCCTTCCAGATAGAAGTGATTGTGAGTTTGGAGGTTGCTGTCTGAGGAGCCTTGGTGAATTTTTGCAGGTGGATCAAGCACTTGAAACGTTTGGCTGAAGATTATCGTAAATGTGGATTGATACATAATTTGAGGTGGCAAAGTAAATTGACATTAAAATTAGAGACTCTTGGGGAAGTAATTATATAAGAAGAACTTAAATGTAATTCTCTCTGTTAGTAAGAACTCACATAGAAAACCAAAAGACCCATAAAGCCAAACCCTTATTGGTCAGATGACTGGCAGATAGCAGACAGAATGAGAAAAATGAGGTAGATTAGGTGTGTTGGTGCAATCTCGGTGGACTGAAGGGCCTATTCCTGTGCTGTACTATTCTTTGTATAAATCATTAGCTTTTGTGGGGGAAGAAAAAAACAAAATATCAGTCTATTTCAATGAAGTTTGTTATTATAGCCTTAGGTCATCATGATTTTATTTTCACCTGTACTGTGAACCACATAATTGCTGATGCATAATCAAGAATACAACTTTGTTTAAATTGTAGAAGTACTAAGAAGGTATTAGAGATAATTATGCAGGTCGTGTGTAAAAAACAAATGAGAATGTGTATGAATGTGATTTACTTTTTCTATTTTGTCCACATGAAGTGCATTTAAGAAGTTTAGAATTTTCTCAATGGTGACTGTGTCATAAATGCACTTGATATTTAATGTTGTTTGAAGGACTTAAGTTTTGAAGGATGGTGGAAGGAGGAATTTATTTCATGTTTTGTGGACATTTCTGGAGAAGTGTTTTTCAAAAGTGAATTTTCAAAGACCTCTTCTGACAAATGAAGATTTTTTCAAAAACAGGCTTCTTGGCAATCACATGACTGACAATAATTGCTTGCCTTAGTGTAGTCATGTTTGAGCTGTTTTTTGGATAGAAATTGATTTTAGATTAGATTACTTACCGTGTGGAAACAGGCCCTTCGGCCCAAGAAGTCCACACCGACACGCAACCCACCCAGACCCATTCCCCTACATTTACCCTTCGCCTAATACTATGGGCAATTTAGCATGGCCAATTCACCTAACTTGCACATTTTCGGACTGTGGGGGGAAACCGGAGCACCCGGAGGAAATCCACGCAGACATGGGAGAATGAGTAAACTCCACACAGTCAGTCGCCCTGAGGCAGGAATTGAACCCAGGTCTCTGGCGCTGTGAGGCAGCAGTGCTAACCACTGTGCCGCCCTTGAAAAAGCCTCTGGTTTTTATCAGGCCAAATTGGGGAAAAGTCTGCCGAGAGCCAGACTATGGAACAGCTGGCTGGAATTTCTGAAAAGAAAACCCACTACATCAGTTCTGAGCAAAACCTGTGTTCTTTTGAAAAAGTGATTGAAAGAACATCTTATGATTGAATTTCCTGATCAAACCGTGTATGTAGGACTTAAGAGACAACTATGCATGATTAGTGACCTGACCACATGTGCCAGAGCATCAGATCAACAGACTCCCAGAATATTGTGTACTTTAATCAGTTAGTTTTGAATGCTGAAAAGTAAAGCTTTTGTTTTCAGAAACATAAGCTTTGCAGTGATGCTTTTCTTTTCCCAAAGTGTGTGCGTTTGGTTTTTGTTTGAGATGTGTGGAGGGATTAACATTTATATGTCTAGGTTACTGGCTGGGTGTGATAATCAATTTTAGCACTTTTATTGAGTACAGTTGCTTCGATAATAAATGCATAAGAACCCTAGTTGAAAGATTTTTTCCTGGTTAAAACCTGATAAGAGATAAAGTACTTGATTTGTCACCTTGGTAACTCCAAAAAGTACTTTCATTTTATATTGCAATCTGTTGAGTAGTAAGAATAGTGACAGTACACTTCTCCAGCCTCAACTGTAACAGCATTAATGTTTGTAACAATGGATGACCTATAAAGCTGGAGTAAAAAGCTAAAGAAACCATGGGAAAATTTCCTGAGGAAACCTTTTCTCAGACAATTCATGGGATTGTGCACAGACGAGTTTATTATATACAGACTCGATAGAAACTTGGAGAAGGGAATTAGATTAAATTCACATTTCTTATGAATCAGGAATTTAAATGAGAGAAAATTGAAAGTCATTCAGAACAGGGGATTGGGAGAAGACCAACTAAGTTATATTCCTCATTTTTGCACTGCTTACAGCAGTGTACCATGCTCGACGTGGTGAGCATGAAGGAGGTAGTTTTCAGTGCACAGAAAATGTCACAATCTAATCTAACATCTACAGGATTAATCAGAAGTTAGTAGAGGGTACTCACAACAGGATCAATTTCTAATTCAAATTCTGCAATATGATACTGTAAATTACTGGCTCATATCATGACAAGGTGACATTTGTGGAAAAATTAAAAATCACAACATCAGGCTATAGTCCAACAGGTTTAATTGGAAACACTAGCTTTCAAAGCATTGCTCCTTCATCAGGTGGAAAAGCACCTTTTTGTAACAAACAAACCAATGCCAAAGTGCATTAGATTCAAGCTGGGGGTGACAGACTCCTTATCTTGAAAGGCAGGTATGACATCAACATCCAGCTGATTCAATCAGCAATCTTCATGGCAATGTTATTTTGATTTTATTTGCATTTAAATTCACAATATACCATTCATCATCTTTGGCAGTCCCTCAACATCAAAGATGGCTTACTTCCACTCTGCAGTGGTGGTGTTGGGGTTTGATGATGGCTGTGTAATCCAACACTGGAGCTGCAGATTCTGCCTTAGGAAGGGGAGGTGGATGTTTGAGGAGGGGCAGATGGGTGGGACACTCTTTCCGCTGCATATCCCACTTGGTGATGGTCAAAATTATTGGTACCTTCACAGATGCTCCTTCTTAGTTAGAGAGTTCTAAAGCAAACAATTCCCACGCGTTGATGGAGTATTTGTTTACGCAGGCTTTCAGGGTGTTGCTTTTAGTGAGGTTACTCTGTCCTCCCAGTAATTTCTTATTATTAGAGTTCAGAGTAGAACACGTTTAGCGAGTTGTGCGTCAGGGTATGGCCCACCTATCACAGCTGGCAACATTGGCAAAGGAGAGGATGCTCACGTTAGAACCACCAGTACTGCCAGTGGATAGTACCAATTTGCCAGTGATATTTGGACTGACCACTTCAAAACCTGCAATACTATTTCGACAATCCACAAATTTGGTGCCGTGCTTACAGAGACAATTGGCTAATGAACAGGAAACAGTGAGTCAGGATAAGGGGCTCTTTTTCAGGCTGCTAGGCTGTCAGCCTGTTACCAGTGAGGTTCCATAAGGATCAATGTTGTCTCTGCAACTGTTTACAATATATTAGTGCTGAAAATGTGTTGCTGGAAAAGCGCAGCAGGTCAGGCAGCATCCAAGGAACAGGAGAATCGACGTTTTGGGCATAAGCCCTTCTTCAGGAATGAGGAGTGTGTGCCAAGCAGGCTAAGATAAAAGGTAGGGAGGAGGGACTTGGGGGATGGGCATTGGAAATGTGATAGGTGGAAGGAGGTCAAGGTGAGGGTGATAGGCCAGAGTGGGGTGGGGGCGGAGAGGTCAGGAAGAAGATTGCAGGTTAGGAAGGCGGTGCTGAGTTCGAGGGATTTGACTGAGACAAGGTGGGGGGAGGGGAAATGAGGAAACTGGAGAAATTTGCATTCATCCCTTGTGGTTGGAGGGTTCCTAGGCGGAAGATGAGGCGCTCTTCCTCCAACTGTCGTGTTGCTATGGTCTGGCGATGGAGGAGTCCAAGGACCTGCATGTCCTTGGTGGAGTGGGAGGGGGAGTTGAAGTGTTGAGCGATGGGGTGGTTGGGTTGGATGGTCCGGGTGTCCCAGAGGTGTTCTCTGAAACGTTCCGCAAGTAGGCGGCCTGTCTCCCCAATATAGAGGAGGCCACATCGGGTGCAGTGGATGCAATAAATGATGTGTGTGGAGGTGCAGGTGAATTTGTGGTGGATATGGAAGTATCCCTTGTGGCCTTTGAGGGAAGTAAGGGGGGAGGTGTGGGCGCAAGTTTTGCATTTCTTGCGGTTGCAGGGGAAATGGGAGTGGAGGTTGGGTTGGTGGGGGGTGTGGACCTGATGAGGGTCTCCCGGAGGGAGTGGTCTTTTCGGAACGCTGATAGGGGAGGGGAGGGAAATATATCCCTGGTGGTGGGGTCCGTTTGGAGGTGGCAGAAATGACAGCGGATGATACGCTGTATATGGAGGTTGGTGGGGTGGTAGGTGCGGACCAGTGGTGTTCTGTCCTGGTGGCGGTTGGAGGGGCAGGGTTCAAGGGCGGAGGAGTGGGAAGTGGAGGAGATGCGGTGGAGGGCATCGTCCATCACGTCTGGGGGGAAATTGCGGTCTTTGAAGAAGGAGGCCATCTGGGTTGTTCGGTATTGGAACTGGTCCTCCTGGGAGCAGATGTGGCGGAGACGAAGGAATTGGGAATATGGGATGGCGTTTTAACAGGGGGCAGGGTGGGAGGAGGTGTAGTCTAGGTAGCTGTGGGAGTCGGTCGGTTTATAGTAAATGTCCGTGTTGATTCGGTCGCCCGAGATAGAAATGGAAAGGTCTAGGAAGGGGAGGGAGGAGTCTGAGACGGTCCAGGTGAATTTGAGGTCGGGGTGGAAGGTATTGGTAAAGTGGATGAACTGTTCAACCTCCTTGTGGGAGCACGAGGCAGCGCCGATACAGTCATCGATGTAACTCTGTGTTTATTCGGTCGCCCGAGATAGAAATGGAAAGGTCTAGGAAGGGGAGGGAGGAGTCTGAGACGGTCCAATATGTTAGTGACTTGGAGGAAGAAAGTGAAAGTACTGTAGTCAAATTTGCATACGACACAAAAATAGGTGGAAAGGCAAGTCACAAGGAGGATACAAATAGTTTACAAAGAGATATTGATAGGTTAATAAAATGGGGGTAAAGCTGCAGTATGATGTGGGAAAATGTCAAATTGTTATTTTTGGAATACAGAACAAGCGTATTATTTAAACAGAGAAAAAAACTATGGAAAGGTGCAATACAAAGGGACTTGGGGTACTGGTGCACAAATCACAAAGTAATCTGGAATGCTAATGGAATGTTGGCTGTAGCTAAAAGCTAGGGGGTAAGTGGAATATCTGAGTAGGAAGTGGTACAACTGTATGTGGTTTGGTGAGACCACATCTGTAACCAGTTTTGACCCCCTTATTTAAAGAAAGATATTGTTTCATTGGAGGCAGTTTAGAGAAGGCTCATTAGGATGATCCCTGATACGGAGGGATTGTCTTACGAGCAAAAGCCAAACAGAAGAATGAGAAGTGATTTCATAGAAACATATAGGATCCTTAAGGGAGTTTCACAGGGTAAATACTGAGATGTTCCCCTGCTTGGAAGAGACTGGACCCAGAGGGCATAGTCTCAGAATGAAGGGAATTTCTTCCATCAGACAGTTACAGGAGGCATAGAGTCATAGAGAGGTACAGCACGGAAACAGAACCTTCAATCCAACTCATCCATGCCGATCAGATATCCCAACCAAATCTAATCCCACCTATCAGCACCCGGTCCATATCTCTCCAAACCCTCATTAGGAGTATTTGGAACTCCGTGTCACAGAGAACTGTTGGGGCGAAGTCCTTGTGTATATTTAAGGCTGTGATAAATAGGTTCTTGATCAGTTTTGGAGTCAAAGGTTACGGCAAAAGGATAGGAAAGTGGACATGAGGAATATCAGATTAGCCATAATCCTACTGAATGCCAGAGCACACTCAAGGGGCTGAACGATCTGCATCTATTTCTTATGGTCTTATGTTTTTATCCCCTCTAAACCTCCTGCCCCTTACCTTTAAATCTAAGATCCCTGCACCAGGAAGTACATACCTTCCTGTCTACCCTATCTATGTTCCTCATAATTTTATACATCCCAATCATCAAGTTGTCATTTTCCTCTGCTCTAAAGAATACAACCAGAGTTTATTCAATCTCTCTTCATAATTAAAACACTCCAGCTCAGGCAACATTCTGATAAATCTCCTCTGCATCCTGTCACATACAATCACATATTTCACACAGTGTGACTCCAGAATTGCACATAAAACTTTAAGTGTGGCCTAACCAACATTTTATATAGCAAAATTTCCCTTCTCTTAAACTCTATGCTCCAGTTAATAAAGGCAAATATCCTTTACGCCTCACTAATGACTTTCTCTACCTGTCTTGATACCTACATTCAAACCAAGGTTCCTCAGATTCTCACTGCCTCCTTACGGTCCTACTGTTCATCATGTATCCCCTTGCCTTGTCTGTCCTGCCCAAGTGCATTACTTCACATTATCTGGATTTAATTCCATTTGCCACTGATTAGTCAGTCCATATCTTCCTACAATTTAAAGCTATCCTCCTCACTATATACCACCGATTAATTTTCATATTATCCATAAAATTACTTATCAATCCTCCTATGTTTCACCTGGATTCATTTCTACTGGTCTTTGTAGCAGGTAAATATAATTGAGTAACTTTGTTGTGGCATATCAGAGAGCATTTAAGAGTCAACCATATTGCTGTGAATCTGGAATCACGCATAAGAAAGACCAAGTGAGGGACAGCAGATTTCTTTTCCCATTAGTGAACCATATAGATAACAAATGGTAATATTACTAAATAGACTCACAAAACATGTACAGATAAAACTTAAATTAGAGCATAGAGGGCAGTTCTTACCTATTCAGTGATTTCTAAGCCTGCTACCTTCCAGAACCTCTTTAGTGCGTCTTGTGCAACAACAGGAAATCACTGGCAACAACTTAAGGAAAAACAGAGCAAACAGAAGTAGACCATAAATGACTTTAAACCAGATCTGTCACTCAATAGGATTATGACTGATTAGTCCCCATACCTTTAATTCTCTTGAGATGAAAAATCTGCTTATCACCTCCTCAAATATGTCCAATAATGGACCATCCACAAGAATTTCAAAGATTCTTGAACCTTGAACAAAGAAATTTCTCATCAGTACTACATGACACAGAAATTTTGCCTATGATGCAGTTTCCCCAGCTGGGAATGACCACATCAAGCTCATTCAGATCCTCATTATGTTCAATGAAGGTATCTCCTATTCCTCTAAACTCCGTGGAGTAGAGATGTAATTTACTTAGACTGTCATTAGGGGCAACCTCTCAATCACAGAACTAACGAGGTTTAGTCTCACCAAAGGCATTCACAACTGAAACAAAACCTCTGACATTGTACCCCAATCCCCTTGCAATGAAAGTCAACATGATATTTGCATTCCTAATTGCTTGGTACACCTGTATGCTTACTTTCTTCATTCCTTTCACAACTACACTCCGGTCTCTCTGATTATTAACACTTACAAGATTCAAGCTTTTAAAGAAATTCTGCTTTTCTGCTCCCACTGCCAAACAATTTCATACTTTTCAAGATCATAAGTCATTGACCAATTTGTTGTCTACTCCGTTAACATGTACATTTTTCTTTGCAGCTTCGTGTCTTCCTACTAGCTTTCATTTCTACCTGGTTTTGGATGCTTTATTCTGGTTATCTTCACCTAAGTAATTACTATAGATTATAAATAGTTGATGTCCCAGCAATAATCCTTCCGGAATTCCATTAGTTACAGTCTGCCAACTTGAAAATGCTTCATTTATTCTTACCTTTAGCTTCCTATCCATTAACTGATCCTTCATCCTTGCTAATATATTATCTCCAAATGCTTAGGCCCTTATTTTGCATTATAACCTTTTGCGTGGCAGTTTATCGAATGTCTTTTGGAAATCCAGGTATACCACTTGTTCCTCTTTTAGTATGCTTGTTCGTATCATAATCAAAATTCTGATAAATTTTCAATTGCCCTTTTCAGAAAACTCATCACAGTACAATTTTCTAAGTGCTTTGGTAAGACTTCCTTAATAATGGATGTCTTTAACTGTAAACGTGCAGACATCAGAAATTGCCGTCAGCTTTGCAGAATAATCATAATAAACCTATTATTTCCCAGGGCAGAAATGACTAACACGAGGGGTCATAGTTTTAAGCTGGTTGGAGGAAAGTATAGAGGGGATGTCAGAGGCAGGTTCTTTACAGAGTTGAGAGAGCATGGAATGCGTTGCCAGCAGCAGTTGTGGAAGCGGGGCCATTGGGGACATTTAAGAGACTACTGGACATGCATATGGTCACAGAAATTTGAGGGTGCATACATGAGGATCAGTTGTTGGCACAACATCGCGGCTGAAGGGCCTGTTCTGTGCTGGATTAGTGGTGCTGGAAGAGCACAGCAGTTCAGGCAGCATCCAACGAGCAGCGAAATCAACGTTTCGGGCGAAAGACTCACCAACTGGGCGTGGTTTCACCGAGCCATTCCGAGGCAGTGTCCTGTTCTGTGCTGTACTGTTCTATGTTCTATTAAACCTAGGTAGTTTCATGGTCATTCTAACTATAAAATCCAGGTTGATAGAACCAAGAGCATTGATAGCAATACAAAGAAATACAGGAAAAAAACCTATAAACCACTATGTAGCAAAAGTTGAAATTCTTCCTGTTGCTTTGATATTTAACAGAGTTAGGTATGACACATTTTGGCACTCAATTTTAAGAAACCCTGGTTTAGATAGAACAAAGTTAGCTCTGCTTAATTTCAAAAACCTGATACAGTCCAGACTCAAAAGTATGCTCTCTCCCTGCACCAGCATGAAATAGCATTTTGCTTTTCAATTCTACTATGCTATTCAATATCCAAGGTCCACAGTATTTTGCTTTGGCTCAACAGCACCTTTTCAAATATTTAGAACAAATAATTTCTTACCAATAACATGTCTATATAATTTGGTACTTAGAATGCAGCTGAATACTTTGGAATTCCATGTGAAGTTATTGTCTAAATATTTAACGGGATCAACAATAGCCACTAAATATCGTGAGTTGAACTTTGTCAGTGAAGCAACAGCACTCATGATTGAATGGGTCCAATGAACTAACATTCATTGGGTAATATCAGAAACAAAGCAGCTCCTCAGTAAATATCCTCACACAACAGTCACACACACACACAAATGACATTTAAATAGCATCCTTGAAAAACTGGGACATGGAAGCTTCCAACATGATGATAATGGGATGCTTCTTCCTATTATATCATCGATCTGATTCAGATGTATGCCGCTCAAGCCATTTGGAACACATATTTTAGGAGATGCAAGTTTGCAAACAGTAACAATAACAATAACTTCTAACCCCTACCATCACCCACAAACGATCCAAGAAAAGCAGCAATGCGTGGACATTTTAGTTCAAAGCATGAATGAACAGCTCCTGGACATTATGCAGGTTATCAAACCTTGAATATTTTAGAATTGTGGAACTAAAGTGAATCTTTACAGCATTCCTGAAATTACTTGTGCTTCACAGCCATTATTTGAATTAAATTGCAATGTTGAATGAGATTGTCAAGATGTCTTGTGGACAGGAATTTTTAGTCAACTTGATCAGTCAATACATGAGGTTCACATACAGAATGGTGTGATAACAGCTGTCTTTAACTGCATATCTGCTTGATGCTATTGCCTTTGAAAAGCCTCATATTGCTCACAAGTAGAACCTGCACCCTCGGAGGAAAAATAAGTCCTTGTTCTGTCTGCTCCATTTATGGTAGCAGCCATTTTTCATTTTGATTGTACACTTGCGATTTGGATGAGGATGCAAGACAACACAGGTTGGTGCTTCATGAAATGAGTCACAGGCTCAGCCAGTCAGTCCACATGAACCACAAACTCATGTTCCTTTCTGCCTGGCCTTCATCTTTGCAACATTTCCACCCAACTCTTTAATTTAATGACTAACTCTCCACTTTATCCAAGCTCCAGCCACACAGCTTAGTTCTACAAAACAGAGTTATGTTATGTCTTTCTGACTGATAAACCCCCATCCCCACAAATCTCATGCAGTACCCCTTGCCCTCCCAAAACTACCATCTCCAACCTTTATAAGAGTTTATCTTCACAATTAGTATTGCAGGAGGAGCCTCCACAATTATCCCCATCCTCAGAGAAGAGCCTAACAAATCAGTGCAAATGACAAGGCTGAAGACAAAAGGCAAATCTTCTCAAAACTCAACAAGGCTGAAGCATTCACAGCCAAATAGGAGATCCATTTCTGTCTCCTCTAATAGTCTTCAGCCAAATCCATTCACTCCATCTGATCTCAGGAAATGGTTGGAAGCTCTGGATACTTCAAAGACTTTGGGCCCTGACAACATTTCAACAGTTGTACTGAAGACTTGTGCCCCAGAACGTGCTGCTCCTGTAGCCAAGCTCTTTCAGAGCAGTTACAATACTGGCATCTACCCAACTATGTGGAAAATTGCTCAGGTATATCCTGTACACAAAAATCAGGAGAAATCCAACCTTGCCAGTTACCATCCCATTGGTCCACTCTTCATCATTCATAAAGTGAGGGAAGTCATCAACAATGCTATCAAGCAGCATCTGCTTTGCAATAACCTGCTCAGTGACGGCCAGTTTGGGTTCTGCCAGAGCCACCCAGTTCCTGATCTCATTACAGCCTTGGTACAAACATGGGCAAAACAGCTGAATTCCAGAGAGGCTCTTGATATCAAGGCCACATTTGCATTAAGCAGCCTGAGAAAAACTGAAACTAACGAGTATCAGGAGGCAAACTCTCTGCTGAATGTAGGCATACCTGCCGGAAAGGAAGATGGTTGTGATTCTTGCAGAGCAATCACCCTGACTCCAGGGCACCTCTGCAGGACTTCCTCAAGGGAGTGTTCTAGGCACAACTATCTTCAGCTGTTTCATAAATGACCTTCCTTCCATAGGGGCTAAATGGGCCAATAATTGCACAATGTTCAGTAACGTTTATGACTCCTCAGATACTGAAGCAGTCTATGTTCAAACAAAACAAAACGAATACTCCCCACTTGCCTGGATGGGTGTGGCTCAAACAACACTCAAGGTGCTTGACACCATTCAGGACTAAGCAACCCACATAATTGACACCATATCCACAAGCATTCACTCCCTCAACCACCGATGCTCAGTATTAGCAGTACTAAGATGTACTGCAGAAATTCATTAAAGATCCTTTGATATCACTTTTCAAACCCATCACTACTTCCATTTAGGATAAAATACACAGGAATGCCACTACATGCATGCTCCCCTCCAAGGCACTCATCATATATCATTCCTTCAGTGTTGTTGGGTCAAAATCCTGGAATTCCTTCTATAAGGGCACTGTGCATCAACATATAGCAACTGGAAAGCTGTGGTTTAAGATGACAGCTCACGATCACCTTCTCAAGGGCAAGTGGGGATTAGCAAGAAATGCTTGCGAGCTGGTGAAACCCACGTCCCATGAGTGATTAAAACTAAGTATCTCCTCTGCTTCAAAGTATGCTGCCTTCCTTCCCCAAATTGTCCACCAAAGCAGTAGCACCTCATATCCTCTGTGATTTCAGTGAGCAATCCCCTGGACTGACAGTGTCCTACACCATTACTCAGACTCCTTGGACAGAACTTTCCAAACCCAGGAGTACAACCATCTAGAAGTCAAGGGGTTCAGATAAATGGGAACACCACCACTTGCAAGTTTCTCTCCAAACCACTCACCATCCTGACTTGGCATTACATCCCTTCAGTGTTGCTGGGCCAAATCCCAGCACTCCCTTCCTAATGGCATTGTGGATCCACCTAGAGCAACAGACCCCAGCGGTTCAAGGAGGAAGATCACACCCATCTTTTAGAAGAAAACAATATGGGATGAACAATATCTAGTGGCAAGGTCAACAAAACCCATATCGCACAATTCATTTAAAAAACTTAGAACAACGGTCAAAACTGATGACTAACAAGACCAGAGTGATATTTAGACAGGCCCCCAACTAGCTTACTGTTACTCCTTAGTGGCACAGGTTCTGCAGGATGACTGTGACCCACTGACTGACTGTAATGATATAGACTCCCAGATTCTGATGTGCTGTTTCCAACTGATCATGCCCAAGTCTCAGGATTGATATCACATAGCGCCCTTGACCTCCAGTGCCTGTACCTGCTGACTAACTAGAGTTCCCCTTTGGCTCGACTATGGCTTACGCTACTTAGACTGAGACATGGACATTGGGTTGACACAGACACAGTACGTTTTACCACATAAACTGCTGGGGGATGCTGTAGGTGTGACACTGACATAGTACAATGATGTACAGCAGGGAAAGTACATGGAATGTGCAGGGGAAACCACTTAATCAAAAAAGTTACAACTGCTTTCATAGAGAACTTCTTAAAAAGGTTGTTTTTTTTCAGATCCTCTTATTCTTAAACAGATAAGTTGGGTTATAAATTTAATACATTTGAAATGTGACTAACCCTTGCATCCTTCCTTATTTGAGTTTTAAGATGATAAATCAGCTGCATAGAATTTCCCATGCATGGCAAAAGTGTGTACTGGAATTTATATTATATAAAGCTTGGAATAGAATAGCCTTTATTGTCATATATACTTAAAGATTATAATGAAAAGTTTATATGCTACCAATTACAGCACCGACTTAGATACAAAAGTACCTAGGTATTGCTTTAGTTACAAGATTTTAGATGATAGAGAAATAAAATGTCCAGCATTACAGAAATCGAAGTTCAGTACAACAGGCCACGTTGGTATCTAGTTTTCAGTCCACACCAGGCCCTGGCTCCACACCATACCAGGAGACTTCTATTGGAGGCAGGAAGGTTGCCACACCATGCCAGGAACTTGCATTCAGAAGGGAAATTCTAAACAAACTATTAGTCTGAGGCTATCAGAACTAAATTGAAACACCGCCAGATTATAAAAAGGGGTGTTAAATATTCATTTGAATGCTCATATTAAGAGTAAGGCTTTAAATTAAAAATAACCTTCTGAACAATCTAGATAATCCGCAAGTACTTGAATGAGCTAGCATGTTCTTCTGTAAGTAAAACATTTTCTTTTTGCATAGATGTAAAAACACTTTCTGCTTCCACACATGCCACCCCTGTTCCATGTCAAACAGATGGCAATAGTTCACTGGTTGCAGCCACTGGAAAAAAAATCTTTTCTTTTGAAGTGGGATAGTGTAGAAAATATTTCCATCAGTCGACGTCATCCTATGAAATATGAACGTAATCAATTTTCAGTCAAACAAAAGTCATCACAGGTTTAAATGTGCCAAAATAACTCATTCACTGTAAGCCACAGTTCTGATCTTTCTCCAATGTTATGGCACTGGAGCTGTGGGATGGTATGTTTTCCAGTAGTCCAGTGAAGACCTGCTCACAAAAAAGTACACATTCATTTCTTACTGCTCCAATTTTTTTTTGCCAATTGCGCTTAATGCACCAATTCTTTTGCTGGCTCAGGTATTTGGCCTACAGCTGCCTAAAATATTTCAATCCCTTGAAGTCCAAGGAACGAAACTATTTGTGTTTCCATTTTATATTTGCTTATCTGTGCTGTTTTAAAATACTGGGTTTGGAAAAAGCTATGATTGATGAACAAAAATAGAGTCATACGGCATGGAAACAAACCCTTCGAGCTAACTTGTCCATGCTGACCAGATATCCTAAATTAATCTAGTCCCATTTGCCAGCATTTGACCCATATCCCTCCAAACACTTCTTATTCATATACCCATCCTGACACCTTGTAATGGTACCAGTCTTCACCACTTTCTCTGGCTGCCCATTCCATACATGCACCACTCTGCCTGAAAAACTTGGCCCTTAGGTCCTTTCTATATCTTTCCCATCTCACTTTAAACCTATGCCCTCAAGTTTGGACTTCCCGATCCTGGGAAAACCACCTTGGCTATTCACCCTATCCATGCCCCTCATGATTTTATAAAGTCTTAAGGTCAACTCTCAGCCTCGATGCTCCAAGGAAAATAGCCCGTCTATCCAGCCTTGCCCTATGGCTCAAACCCTTCAAACCCTGGCAACATCTTCGGAAATCTTTTTTTGCACCCTTTCAAGCTGAAACATCTTTCCTATAGCAGGGACACCAGAACTGCACACAGTATTCCAAAAGTGGCCTAACCAATTCCTGTACAGCCACAACATGACATCCCAACTCCTATACTCAACGCACTGACCAAATAAAATAGATACTTTTTTTGAACACTAGAGGAATTAAGGGTTATGGGAGAGGGCGGGTAAATGGAGCTGAGGCCATTAAAAGATCAGCCGTGATATTATTGAATGTCAGAGCAGGCTCGAAGGGCCAGATGACCTACTCCTGCTTCTAGCTCTTACGTTATGTTAATCATTCCTCCTATATTCATATTTAAATCATTTTATATAAATAAAAACAGTGGACCCAGCACCGATCCTTGCAACACTCCGCTGCTCACATGTCTCCAGTCTGAAAAGCAATCTACCACCACCACCACCACCCGCTGTTTCCTACCTTCAAGGCAATTTTGCATCCAAGTAGCGAGCTCTCCCTGGATTCCATGCAATCTAATCTTGCTAACCATTTAACCATGTAGAACCAATACAGAATCAATTCAAAATCAGACCACTAATATGCAACTTGTGATGTAGTCAAATAAAGGGAAACATTAAATTAAGCTTTATATGCAGCCCTTGAGATTCTTTTTAGGCACTTGTGGATTACCAGATTACTGTTGTATATACTGTGCAAGAATATAGTTCAATTAGCATGTCAGTAATCTGGGTACCTTGCCTAACTAGTTGTTTTGAATGGGGATTCTAAACAGTGGACAGGGCATTCAATCCTGAAGAACATAGCTGAGCTCAAGTGTCATTAAACGTAGTCCAGAGTGTGTTGCTAGAAAAGCACAGCAGGTCAGGCAGCATCCGAGGAGCAGGAGAATCAATGATTCGGGCCAGAGACCTTCATCAGGAATCATTCTAAAATGCTTGTGGTTTCACGAACAGATATCTTTTAGATAAGTTGCTATTTCAGGTATATGTTCCGTTTATCAACTTCTTCTTTTTAAGCTCTGAATGGTGCACACCAAAATATTGATAGTATTCTCTCCAGAAATGTTTACCAGCTATTTCTGTTTTGATTAGAAATATGTAACATCACATACAAGGAATAGTACAACACATGAATAAGGTTTTAAAAATTCCTTATTACTATTTTCACTAGGTGATTATACTGAATAGATTGCAGAATTATATTACTACAAAGCTACCGCTTATTGATATGACTGTTAGCAAAATATACATGCAAAACTAGAGTGGAGGACATTGAAACAACATTTTGGAGAGGTTGAAGGGAAGAGGTTCAAAGTAATATAAGTTCTAAGGATAGAAAGTTCAGCTGTATCAGTGCGTCTGGCCTTCAGTTTTAAAAATATGATAATTATGTACAGCAAAAGGATTAAGTTTGCACTGCAATCAAATAAATGGCTTTTTCTTTTAATAAATATTTCATAAATTGTAATACCTTCAAGACAGAATTTGTGAACTGTAGTTTAAAAAAAAATTGAAAAGGCTGAAAGGTCTTTGAAACATTTTTTTTTGTTTCCATTACAAATAAATAAATGTATCAATAACAGGTTTAAACTAAAAAATAATCCAAATTAAAAAGGTATGAGGTAACCACGATTGGTGGTTTAGTCAGAAGTCCCAACATCTATTTTTCATTTCTGTTGAGGGAGATAATTTCAAGTTGCTAGAAGGTTACAGGATAGAAAACAAAAAAGTGTAAAAGGCAGATAGTGTTTATGGTGGTCATCACTCCTGAATACTGAAAGTTACTATGGCTGGTAAAACCTGTAAGGCTACCTTGTCAGGTAGCTGAAAGAGCAATTATGTACTTCTTTTTTTAACAGACCTCAAAGAAAAAAAATCATGAATTGCAAATAGAGACACCCAGGCCAGCAACACAGGCTTTTTGACTGTATCTAGCAATGACAAAAAAAAGGAAAAGAAAATTCCCAGTTCTCAATGGCCTCATCATGAGAAAGGAAAAAAAAAATTAAGCAAATCCAAAATAAAATTATTCTGAGTAGAACATGGTAAAAACAATAATCCAATATATGAAAATCATAACTTCATCTGTAAACTGACCAGATAAAATACCTCTGTGCAAATGTACAGGGAGTGAGAAAAGTATGAAATATGGTTATGCAGAGTAAATATTTATTTGTTGGTAAACGTGGATAAATGTATACAGAGAAAACAAATTAAACGTTTTGAAATTATCAAGTAAATTTTAATACACTTCAAGATTACTGACAGTTTAGTGATTCACAAAAATATTACAAAAGTCAGTGCAAGCCAAGCTGCACTACATGAGTTAAAAATTTACAATAGATAACTACAATAAAAACAATCTTTAAAATCCTGTGCTAAAAATCTTCATTTTTAAAAAAAGGTATCTAAGAACCATGTGCTAAACTGCTGGTCTGCAGGGGTCTTCAAATCAAATCTGTAGAGTGACTCTTGATTCTATGTAAAATGAAACACTGCACACAAAAAGAAGGGATGAACTACAAAAATGTTCACCTAGAATGCTAATTGCATGGTACAGTTGTAGCAAATTTAAATTTGTCTTTCAATCAAACTGTTACAAAAACTGGCTTTAACCACTTCCAGAGGCAGGGCATTGTCAGATTCTCACTCCTTACTCAGGCATACTCTCATTAAAATGTAGAACTGATTAAAACCTCCTTTGATACTAGCGATTATTTGATTAAACCTATTAAATCTCAATTGCCAACCTGAATCAATCACCTTTGAAAGCAAGTGGAAATACTGAATTATATCTCATGCTCAACTTTAAAAAGATTCAGAAAAGAATGGCATTTAGTAAATCAATTCAAGAAATAGAACCACAATTGTTGAAGTATAGTTCAAACCATCATTAAGCATGCCAGTATCACATTAACTTCCAAGTTGTTTTATTTGGGACATCTGTTAAAAGTTTGTTTAACATTGTACAAACGATTTTTCTAATCAAACTATTCAAAGATGTCATTGCATAGTTCTGGAACAGGTGAGACTTGAACTTGGATCTCTTGGTCCAGGGGTAGGGACACTACCACTGCGTCACAAGAGCCCTTCAAACATTGGTCAATGGACCCAGGATCATCCCATACACCTGTATTCACAAACAGGCTTTTGCCTTGGAAGGTAAATCAAGACAACATCCTCTTTGAAGTTTAAGGTTGTTAATCATGACTGAAGACTGATACAAGTTTCCATATATTCATCCATTAACTAAGAATTTTATTTAGGAGTTACCATCTTTCAGCTGAATTTAAGTACAGCATATGTTTTTATTTTAAGTAACTGGTCATTAAAAAGGAACAGCCACTAAATCACAATGAGAGAAATATCCATCTTACCTTTTGTCTAAAATTTTCATACATTTCCAATTATCTCAGAAGTTATGAGAGTGATAAACATTGATAAATCACCAGTTATAATGGTAGAATATCTGGGCACAGTACTTCAGGAAGGTTGCCATGAACTTAGAGAGAGCATAGAGACTTCAGGTTTCTGAAATACCGAAGAAATTGGGATTGATCTCTTTATAGCAAGAAAGCAAAGGGGAAATATATTAGCTGTATTCACTATTGTGATGAGTTTCTATGGAGAAAAATGGGGCGACAATATTTCCAGATGCAGAGTTGATAATCAGAAGGCTCATATTTGGTTAATTGATAAAAGAACCAATAGAGAAATTAGGAGATTATACTTTTTTTATGAAATTGTTTGGCAATGGAAGCACTGCCTGAAAGAGAAGTGGATGCAAATTCAATAGTATCGTACAAAGGGAATTAGATATATACTTGAATGAGAAATTTATAAGACTATAGGAAAAAGCATCAGATGGGGATTAACTTGATGGTTCTTTCAACAGACTTACAGCAGACATTTGATGGGCTGAATGGCCCATTTATGTAATGTTAGAGTTCACAATTCTATGCAGTGAGCAAAATTAAGTAACTTCCATAATGATTAAAATTGCTAAAACTTAATCTTTAGGAAGCAAAGGTAATAATACAAAGGCACTTCCAAATATTTGTTTAAACAGAGCAATGATAAAATTGATTTATCACAAATATAAAAGGAAAAAGTTAAAACATAAATGTGTGAACATTTCACTTTTTAATGAGTTACCTTTGTGCTTGCCCACCCATCTTTGCTGTTTCATTTTAAAAAACTCAATCTTATGGGGAAATAATGTAAAAATACAAAACTCATCTGAACAAATGTAAAATAAGTTACCTGCCAGTGGAATACATCTTTGGCATGATCCACGCAACAACAGGACAATTCCTACGATGCAGTACTTGGTCAGCACTTCAGTCAACAGAGATAAGACAGGCATGATAAGCTACAAAAAAATGTGCAACTGATTTCCTGCCCCCACACTGTTTTAATATATTAGGCATAGTGAGCTAAAATACAGTCTCCAGTTTAATTGGAATAAATGTAATATTAATGTTACTTCTTGTACAGCTTGAAGCTACAATGACTATGTAGCCAACCTTTCAGACTGTCTCATCCTGCAAAATTACTTTTGCAAGCTAAGAAGTAAATGCAAGGTATTTTTACATTGATAATAACTAATCTTAGTGTTCCTGGCTACTGCAGTGGACTGTCAAATGCTGATTCAGGTAAAATTGTGATTTTCAGTTTTTTCTCTGGCCAGCTGTACTCCTTTGGCAGTTTCACCTATGAAAAAAGAATTGAACATTAAATATATGTACTGAAAATATCATAAATTAAATTAAAATAAATTTTTTTACAAGTTTCCATATGATCTTAACCCAAACAACATTCAGGCTCAAATTGATAAGCAGCAAATAACATTCAGGACAACATTAGGTGGTCAACATCTTCAGCAAGCCAGAACTGGACTATCTTGTTTGACATTGGTATTATCTTTGCTATATTTCCCAATTTTATTAATATTGGGTTGTATGATTGGTGGTGATGGTGGCTCAAACACTGTCCAAAAATTGAACTAGATCAGCCACATAAATAGGGTGCCTGTAAGATCAGATCAGAAACTAGGAATTGTGCACTAACTGCCCTCATAACTCAGTCTTCCTGTCAACCAGTTATAAGACACAAGAAAAGAATATGAGGGCATACTTTTTATTAGTCTGGATGAGTGCTGCTCCAACAATACTCAAAAAGTTTGATACCATCCAGGTAAAACTAGACTGCTTGAATGGAATTGTTTTAAGCATGGTCTCTCCACTACTGACTCTCAATGGCAGCACATGGGTGCAGCAGTTAATCAGGAAAGCTAATGGAATGTTAGCACTGATTTCAAAGGAGTTGCAGTGTAAGAGTAGGGGAGTCTTGGTGCAATGGTACAAGGTGAAGGTGAGACCACATGTCGAGTACTGTGAGCAGTTTTGGTCCCTTTATTTAAGGAACAATATCATTTCATTGGAGGCAGTTCAGAGAAGGTCCACTAGGATGATCCTTGGTATAGAGGAATTGTCTTATGAGCAAAGGCTCAACAAGTTGAGGCTCCACTCAAGTTTAGAAGAACGAGAGGTGATCTCAGTGACGTATATAGGATTCTGAAGGGCTTGACAGGGTAAATGTAGAGAGACAAAGACCAGGGGGCATAGCCTCAGAATAAAGGGGCGCCAATTTAAGTCTGAGATAGGGAGGATTTCTTCTCTCAGAGGGTTGAATGTCTTTGGAATTCCTTGTTACACAGCACTGTGGGGGCAAGACATTGTGTATATTTAAGGCTGAGATAGATTAAATTCTCAAATCAGCAGGAGAATCAAGTTGCCAGGAAAGGGCAGTAAAGTGGATATGAGGAATGTTGGATCAGCCATGAATGGTGGAGCAGACAGCTTACTTATTTTCCTATTTCTCACGGTCCTATGGCCGCAAGCCATCTTTGACAGCACTTTCTAAATCCATGACCTCAATCATCATGACATCCATATCCCTTGAATAATTAGTAAATCCATTAGCCTTTGAAGGGAACTGCAATGTTAATGGCGCAAATTTTAAGAAAGAAAATAACAGCTTGTACATATCAAACATCATTACTAAAGTGCACATTGATCAAATTTACAAGGAGCAAATATCTTGAGAATTGCATGATTCTACAAGCTGCTGGGTGACTTGCTCTGTACAACTATCTGCTTTGTGAAAACAGCATTTGACCCTTAATGTTCCATGATTTATTTTCCATTGTTCCGTGCCATTTTCACACCTAGTCCAAATTTTCCTTCCCTTATTTCTCTGCAATATCTGATTTAACACTAACTTTGCCCATTGTACTTCTCTTCTCAGTCCTTCCTTGTTTTCATTTGGGCGAATCGTTCCTGCAGAGGACCAATACAGACATAGTGGGACAATCGACAATATGCTGCAACCATTCTATGATTCTATTTCAATTCACAAATCTCATTGTTTGAGCACATGCACTATGGATATATTTCCAAGAGAGGATGGTGTGTGGTTTGGAGGGAAACCTGCAGGTGTTGGGGTTCCCATACTTCGACTCCCTTTACCGTTCTAGGTGGTAGAGGTTAAGGAGTTTGGAAGGCACAGGTGAAGAAGCATGGGCAAATTACTGTAGTGTACCTTGTAGACTGTACTCATTAATGCCACTGTGAGTTAGCCACAAAAAGAGTAAATGTTACAAGTAGCAGGTTGCTTTGACCTAGATGATATCAAGTTTTCAGAATGCTGTTGTATCTGTACACATCTAGACAAGTGGAGAATACTCCTGACATACACCTTGTAGATCATACTCCTTACATATACCTTGTGGAAGGGACAGGAATTGTGGAGTCACAGGATGAGTTACCGACTGCAGAATTCTTAGCCTCTGACCTGCTCTTGCAGCTACTGTCTTTATATGGTTTGTCCAATTCAGTTTCTGGTCAATGGTAACTCCAGGATGTTTCTACAGAGAACTGAATGACGGTAGTGCGATTGAAATGTCAAGGAATGGGGATTAGATTCCCTTCTGGGAGATGGTAGTTGCCTGGAACTTGCATGGTACAGATGTTCTTGGCCTGTATCAGTACAACCCAAAAGTTGTACAAAATCTTGTTGCATATGGAGACCAACTCCTTCAGTATCTGAGGACTCGCAAATGGTACTGAACATTGTGCAAACAGCAAATATCCCTACTTCTGACCCAGCAATGAAGCAAGATTATTGATGATGCAACTGAAGATGACTGGATCTTGGACACTACCTTGAGGAAACCTAGTTGGACTGACTTGATTGACATCCAACCATTTTCTTTTAAGTTAGGTACAACACCAACCGGCAGGAAGGGTTTTCGCTAATGAATTCCAGTTTTGCTTTGGCTCCTTGATGTCATACTCAACTAAATGCTGTCTCGATGACAAAGGCAGTTACTCTTACCTCACTTCTGGAATTGGGCTCTTTTGCCCAAGTTTTGAGTGAGGCTGTAATGAGGTCAGAAACAGACTGGTTGTTGCAGAACCTAAGCTGAGTGTCAGTGAACAAATTATTCCTTTCAAAATACCACCAGATTGCACTATCGATGAACCTTTCCATCACTTAGCTAGATTACTAATTAACACTAGTGCTGCATTTTACCAGCTAGAAGACTGAGGACATTAATTCGATGAGTCTAACCGAATTAGAATCTAAATGTCAGTGAGTAAATGTCTGTGCAACTCAGTCATCTAATTTCCTTAAAATAGTATTAAAAGCTCTTGTAGATACCAAACATAAACTGAAGTGTATAAAACATTACTACAATTAATTAGAGCTAGTAAAAACAATGACATTTCTTCTCTACTTACTCTTTAAAGCATATTTTACTCCTGAAAAGTAAAGATTTATTACAGAGACCAATTTCAACTCCTAACCATAAATTAACAGAGCAATTAAAGCAAGTTCTCAAAAGTGTTATTTTTAAAATGCTCCTTCGATGATCCATGGTGCAAATGAAAGCAAGTCTAGGTGGCTGAAGAATTCCAAATCAAAATCCCAGTTTGGAATGATTTATCCATTTATATCTAATATAGAAACATGATTTCAAAACAGTCAGAATGCAACAAAACGGCCTGAATTCTGTAGTAGTAATGACAACACAACAGGCAGACACATCATTATTCCACTGCAACTGAAAGGAGTCCTTGCATATACAGGAAATGCTGCTGCCTGTCATTCTACAGGTGGGGCACTGATAAGATTCTCCCAGAGTGCAATCTCTGAATAATCAGTGAATTGATGAAAACATCCAATTTGATGCTGTAATATCATAAAAACATTGGAAAAGCTACTCTTTGTTGAATGATGTGTAACTGGGCTCCCAATGATGTACTAAGTTCATAATTAGTCCTACCCAGCTTCACTGGCCCAGAGGATTTCATTTTGTGGAATGTCAAATTTCTCTATGTGATAAACATTCTCTTAATTAAAATTTTGATTTTTCAGCTATGTTAATCTGATCATAATGATTTATTTTGTTATTAAAAGTATTAAAGATGATAATTAGTATTTGTAGCTTTCTGGAATACTTCAAGGTAATTGGCAGCTTACTCTGCTTCTGACATCACTGCTGCTGAATATCTAGAGATCAGTTTGACTTGATGCTGGATTTGAATTACCATCAGTACAGAGGAAATCTACACTACAAAGTTAGCTAGATCTTTGGGGACAGCATTCTTTGAGGTCAGTAGCAAATTATGGTGCTTCACCTGAAATACAAAATCCAGTCTTATATTAACATAATTAAAGTCTAAATGTCATTTGCTAAATTCCTACACTATAAACTGAAACCCTGCTTGTTTATACATTTCTCTCTCGCTCCCTAAATACATGCAAATATATATAAAATACATCTGAACAGCAACATCCCTGAAATCATGCCAACTTGTTTAAGAAATCTTACTTCTTTTGGAGAGGTCAAGTCTTCTAAATCCTCTAGCATTTTTTCCACAAACTCTTCATTTAGCAGAATCTGTAAACGTAAAAATGCACAGATATCACAATCAAAAACATTTAGGTATTTACTCCATATTGTTCGTCATACTACAATGCATTCGGCACACTATAGAACTTCTGTTAATATCAAAAAGCATATTCATTTGATTTTTCACAATAAGAAAAGTACTTACCATCCCCAACCTCTCCACACTTCACAAAACTGAAAAGTGTCTTAACATTAGATGTGACTCTGCAACTGGACAATATTTGCTAAATAATCTTAAGTGTGCTAAGAATTACACTGACAACCAGTCTCATTGTAGCAAACTTGTGGGTACTGAAAGTTACATATATTAATACTCAGTACTCTGTCCTTTGTAGGCATAAAGAACATGTCCAGACAGTCCTCCCTCTGGATTCAGCTGGCCAAGAGTAATCTAAGGCAATAGTTCTTGAACTGGTGACATACATTAATAATGATAACAATTAACACTTGCTGTTTTTGTAAACTCTTACCAAATTTCAAGAAAGACTGCATAAAATAATTTAAGAATTCCCAACATCTCCAATACTGAATATTTACCTTAGTCTATCTAAATTATTTTAGTGATCCTTAGAACAAGTAGCAATCTTAGTCTTTCAGACCTGTGCAGAAGTTGATATTTCTGAAAGCATCTTCCACAGTCCTCACAAATGTATCTAATTCAATAAGCATTAAACAGCTTAAAAACAGAAGTACACAAAAGTTAATCTAATATACCTAAGAGAACCTGAAACATTCAAAATCTACTGGAAGAATTCTTCCTGCATATTCTCTTTCACAACTTGGTACACTAACCTATTAGGAACTTCAAGTAAACAGCTGAAGGTAAATTACTAATAGCAAATTGTTTTCTCGACTTTCAGGAAGTGAAACCCCTTTAACGATCTTGAAACAATATTGTCATCATGTCACATTTTCTTGAAATCCTCTCTTCTAAACAGATGCTTCCATTGATGTAATAGACTTGGTCTCAACCAGTTGCCCTCTCAATATTGTGGTCAATTTTTATACACAATATGGGCAATAACTGGCATCAGAACCAAAATGTATTTTAATCTCTCATGGCTCAACCATTTAAAATTGCATTTGTAAACTAATCCAACTGAGTGATCAACTCTACCAGTTAGGATGTTAACTATTCATAACAGACCAAAGGAAGGTTGGTCCATTTTTGATACTGGGCAAAAGGAAAGTAATTATTTACTGAGAGTAAATTTTCAGCATAAAAACACATTTGAATTACAGGCCATTTAAGTATAGATGTGAAAAATCAGATGCCATTAAATCTGGTTCATTAGTTATTTGAAATTCAACATGACAAGATTTTTAAAAATCTATTTCAGAGACAAAAAAGGCAGACAAATGGCAGATACAATTTATTGAGGATGTGTGTGAAGCAAAGCATTTTCGAAGCAACCTAACATGGGTAGTATAAACGCAATGGTACTACTTTGAGGCGGCACATGTCCATAAATCCTTGATACTGGCAAGATGAGAAAATGCACAGCTTTGTAAATAGGGACACTGAATACATAAACAAGGAAGTCCTGCTAAATTTTTAGTAAATCCCAGTTAGGCCTCAGATGGAATATTGTTTGCAATTATGGTTACTGGAAGATGGTTTAGAAGACACTTACTAGGAGAATTGGGAGTTCAGTTATGTAGAAAGATCAGAAAAAAGTTGGATTTATTTTCCTTCGAGCAAAGATTAAGAAGAGACTATATAAGGAATTCAAATTTATGAATAATTTTGATAACTTCTCCCTATTTCCTTTGCCAAATGGATTACTAACCCAATATGATATATAATAAATAATAAGCAGAAGCGCTAGAAAGAAACTGAGATTTTGATTCACACTGAGGTTTAAGGATCTGGATCATACAACTCGAAAATGGGGTAGAATCATACATTATTGTCACTTCCAAAAGGTAATTGCACATTGAAAAAAAAAAATCGTTCATAAAATGAGAGTTACTGGTTGGGCTAGCATTTATTGCATATCACCAATTACCCTGGTGAAGGTACTAGTGACCAGCTGCAGTCACCAGGGCATAAAAGCACCTGCAAAGGTGTTAGGAATGTGAAGTAACTCCACAGAGGCTGGTATTCAGCCAAGCCACTCTTTTTATACATGTAGGAAAGTCCTTGTTTAAATCTGTCACCTAGCTCCTCCCTAATTGGATCAGATTAACTTCCCCAATAAGGAAACTTACATTCTATGAAGTCCACCTGACTGACCTTGTCAGAATCACTATATTACTTCCTCTCTTCTTCTCCTTCTGGGGCAGTTTAGCACTGGCTCAGGTTCCTCGAATTGTTCCTTTGATATGGGCGGCATGTAACGCACAGTAGCTCCTCTCTTTCACTCAACGTCTCAGAAGAAATTCATTTGGCTCTTCAGGCTGCAAAGGCAGCAACATCTGTCACATCGACTTCAGGTTCTGAGGTATATTCAGCCAACAAGCCTCATTAGCTTGATGGACAGAGAGAACCCACAATTTCTGGTACAGTGGGAAAGGCTGTTGAGGAGCTGGGCACATTTTGCTCCCGCACCATTTTGCGGGTTTGCACCTTTCATATGGTTCACATACTTGTTCAGGACCATCGCTCCTACCCAAACTATATATGCCACTGACTTGACCTCGCATCAACCATGCCTCTTACTCATGTAGGGCCATTTCAGTGGTTCCTACACCAAACTTCATCCCCTGAAATAAACTCTCTCTTTCACTTAGTGAAGTCTTGTGTCCGGCACTAGCATGCCTGATGCAGTTACACTCTTCCCATCCCAGGTCTGAGAAGATCAGTTTTAACCTGACGTGGAGTCTTCTCCTCATGAGCAACTCTGCTGGAGCCATTCCTGTAGTTGCATGAAGGGTCCTTTACAATCAAACAGGTACCATGCAGTTTGGTATCTAGTGGAGCAGTAGGCTGTTTCTTTAAGCCTGCTTTCAAAGTTTGGGCTGCTCTTTTATGATGGATGGTACGGAGCTGTCCTTACATGATGAATACCATTCGACTTTAGTAAATACCCAAGTTCCTTGCTGGTAAACGATGGCCAACCTGTGACCAACACTTCTGGGAATCCATATTTTGCAAACAATGTGTGCAGTTTTTCTGTCATTGTACCGGTGCTTGATGAATGAACTCTATGCACTTTCAGTAGCTTTGTGTAGGCATCCACACTGACAAAGAACATTGAGGCCATGAAAGGATATGTATAGCTGATGTGTCACCGAGTCCACGCTTTACTTGGCCATTCCCATGAATGTGGGGAGCTGATGGTAACTTTTGTCTTCGTTGGCACTCTGGGCACTGCCCCACCAATGCAGCTATGTCTGCATCCAATTCCGGCCACCAGACATAACTTCTCACCAATATCTTCATTTTGGAATCTCCTGAATGAACCTGGTGAAGTTAGAACATGGAACAGTACAGCATAGTAATGGCCCTTTGGCCCTCTGCTGTGCCGGCCTTCCATCCTAATCAGTAGTTCAGCCAGTATCTAGTAGTGACCTTTGATCGGGGCAATCACAACTGGTCCCCATAATAATGCCATCCTCTACTGTGATCTGGTCTCTCAAGGTCCAAAAAAGGTTTCAATTCTGCTTATGAAGGGCCCTTTGGTTTCCCTCTTCTCCAGCAGCTGTTTCATATTTGCCGGGAATTGATTTTTCTGTGTCCAAAGTCTGATAGTCAGCTGTGACTGGAAATGTGTCCAGAAAAATTAAATCATAAGTGTATCTGCCAATGGGAAGTAGTTCACTTCATCCACATTTGCTACTTGGCCTCGAGAGACAGTGTTCCAACTTCTAAGTATACACACTTGATATTAAGCCCACCACTGAATTCAGCCTGAAGCAATTGGTGGTACTGTCTTGTGCTCTTTAAGTAGACCTAACAGGGGTGTGAGGTCTGTTATTATAAATTTACATCCATACAGGTGTTGGTGTATTTTCCTGCCTCCAAATATGACCACCAAACCTCCGTTCTCTCTGGGTGCATTTACACTTTGCATTAGCCAAATTCCTGAACATATACGCTATCAGCCGTTGCTCTCTGTTGGGCCACCTATCAGCCAAAGCTACACCGATCTCATACAGGGAGACATCGCATCCAAGCCAGATCTTGCTTGGGATCATAGTATGCCAACGTCTTAGAGGGTGATAGCTGTTTCTTCACTTCCCTGAAAACTATGGCTTGGCTACGTGATCATGTCCAAGGCTGACCCTTTCTTTTAAGGGCTGCTGCAAAGGTGCCAGATTGGAAGCCAGTTACATATGAACTTTCCACAATCGGTCACCATCCAAGGAAAGACCAAAGCTTCAGTACAGACATTTGGGCTGGGGCATCTTTAATTGCCCTCACTATCTTCCAACGGGTGTAACTAGGTCTTGCTGACTCTGTAGCCCAAGTACATCACTTGGGATGCCTGGAACACACATTTTCCCCTTCTAAGGCACACACCTGCCTAGGAGAAACATCTATGTCCAAGTTAGAACATAGAACATAGAAGAATACAGCGCAGTACAGGCCCTTCGGCCCTCTATGTTGCGCCGATCAAAGCCCACCTAATCTACACTAACCCACTATCCTCCATATACCTATCCAATGCCCGCTTAAATACCCATAAAGAGGGAGAGTCCACTACTGCTACTGGCAGGGCATTCCATGAACTTACGACTCGCTGAGTGAAGAACCTACCCCTAACATCAGTCCTATATCTACCCCCCCTTAATTTAAAGCTATGCCCCCTTGTAATAGCTGACTCCATACGTGGAAAAAGGTTCTCACTGTCAACCCTATCTAACCCCCTAATCATCTTGTACACCTCTATCAAATCACCCCTAAACCTTCTTTTCTCCAAAGAAAACAACCCCAAGTGCCTCAGTCTTTCCTCATAGGATTTTCCTACCATACCAGGCAACATCCTGGTAAACTTCCTCTGCACCCGTTCCAGTGCCTCCACATCCTTCCTATAGTATGGCGACCAAAACTGCACACAATATTCCAGATGCGGCCGCACCAGAGTCTTATACAACTGCAGCATGACCTCAGGACTCCCGAACTCAATTCCTCTACCAATAAAAGCCAGTACGCCATATGCCTTCTTCACTGCACTATTTACCTGGGTGGCAACTTTCAGAGATCTGTGTACATGGACACCAAGATCCCTCTGCTCTTCCACACTAACAAGTAGTCTACCATTAGCCCAGTAATCCATCTTTTTATTACTCTTACCAAAGTGAATCACTTCACACTTAGCTACATTGAACTCCATTTGCCACCTTTCTGCCCAGCTCTGCAGCTTCTCTATATCCCGCTGTAACCTGCCATATCCTTCCTCACTGTCTACAACTCCTCCGACTTTCGTATCATCCGCAAACTTGCTCACCCAACCTTCTAACCCTTCCTCCAGGTCATTTATAAAAATGACAAACAGCAATGGTCCCAAAACAGATCCTTGCGGAACACCGCTAGTGACGGCACTCCAAGATGAACCTTTGCCATCAACTATTACCCTCTGTCTTCTTCCAGAGAGCCAATTCCTAATCCAAACCTCCAACTCACCCTCAATGCCATATCTCTGTATTTTCTGCAGTAGCCTACCATGGGGGACCTTATCAAATGCCTTACTAAAATCCATATATACCACATCTACCGCTTTCCCCTCATCTACCTCCTTAGTCACCTTCTCAAAGAATTCAATAAGGTTTGTGAGGCACGACCTGCCCTTCACAAAACCATGCTGACTATCCTTGATCACATCATTCTTATCCAGATGTGCTTAAATCCTATCCCTTACAATTCTCTCTAAGACTTTGCCCGCAACAGAAGTGAGACTCACTGGCCTATAGTTACTAGGATTATCCCTACTCCCCTTCTTGAACAAGGGAACCACGTTTGCTAGCCTCCAGTCCTCTGGCACTACTCCTGTCGACAAAGAGGACACAAAAATCAAGGCCAATGGCTCTGCAATCTCCTCCCTTGCTTCCCAGAGAATCCTAGGATAAATGCCATCAGGCCCAGGGGACTTATCTATTTTCACCCTTGCCAGAATTTCCAACACCTCTTCTCTACATATCTCAAAGCCATCCATTCTACTTATTCGTGCCTCAGTATTCATATCGACAACAATGTCCTGTTCCTGAGTGAATACTGACGAAAAGTATTCATTCAGCGCCTCCCCAATCTCTTCAGCCTCCACACGCAACTTCCCATTACTATCCTTGATTGGACCTATTCCTTCCCTAGTCATTCTTTTATTCCTAACATACCTATAGAAAGCCTTAGGGTTTTCCCTAATCCTACCAACTAAGGACCTTTCATGTCCCCTCCTTGCTGCTCTTAGCTCTCTCTTCAGGTCCTTCCGGGCTACCTTATAACTCTCAATCGCCCCTATTGAACCTTCACGCCTCATCTTTACAAAGGCCGCCCTCTTCCATTTAACAAGGGATTCCAACTCCTTATTAAACCACGGCTCCCTCACACGACCCTTTCCTCCCTGCCTGATAGGTACGTACTTATCAAGGACACTCAATAGTTGCTCCTTGAACAAGTTCCACATATCAATTACGCTCTTGCCTTGGAATCTATTTTTCCAATCCACACATCCTAAGTCATGCCTCAACGCATCATAATTTCCCTGCCCCCAGCTATAACTCTTGTCCTGTAGTACACACTTATCCCTCTCCATCACTAGACTAAAAATCACCGAATTGTGGTCACTGTCCCCAAGTTCTCTAAGTGTTCTTTATTGGTCTTCCCTTGTCATTAGCTTGTCATCTAGATAAATGGCAACCTGGGGAAGATCTTATTCTCCATCATCTGCTGAAACATTGCATAAACGGCAGTTATGTATATTTGTACACACCCTTATGGGTATTAATTGTAGGGAATCTTCATCTAATTGCAACTGCAAGTACACATGGCTTATGTTCAGCTTCGTGAAGGGCAGCCCCCTTGCAAGCTTTGCGTACAAATCCTCTGTGCAAGGGATGGGCATTTATTCCTAGAGATATATAGCAGCTGCGAAGAGCAGTGTACTGTTTATTAAAAATCCCCACAAAGGCAAACCAATCTGTTGGGCCTCACAATTGGCATGACCAGTGTTGTCCAATCCACAAATTGGTCTGGTTTGATAATTCCTTTGCTTTCTTGCCTTCTGATTTCTGCTTCTACTTTTATCTGTAAGGCAAATGGCACTGGGCAAGTCTTGCAGAATTGTGGAATTGCTTCCTGCTCAAAGTGCAAGGTGACCTTTGCTCCTCATATAGTTCCTAGACTCTCCCGAAAAACGTCTGGGTATTTATTTAGGGCTTCACTCAGGAAGAAATTCTGGAATCCACATTATAGAAGGGATGCAATTGCATTGAAGAGAGTGCAAAGGAGATTTACCAAGATGTTGCCTGAGCTGGAGAGTTGTAGTTAGGAAAGAGACATTGAACAGACTCCTCTCATTTTCTTCAGGTCAGAGGGGTGGTCATGGATATCCGCATGGGCCCCAGTGATGCCTGTCTCTTTGTGGAACATTCCTTGTTTGCGTCTTGTTCCGGCCCCTACCAACAACTTTTTCTCTGATATATCAATGATATCATTGGAGCTGCTTCCCTCTCTCATCTGAATTGGAAAGGTTTATCGATTTCGCTTCCAATTTCTACCCCACCCTCACTTTCATTTGGTCCATCTCTGACTCCTCCCTTCCCCTCCTGAACATCTGTTTCTCTTTCTGGGGATAGACTGGTCACTAATACCCACTATAAACCCACTGAATCCTTCAGTTACCTGGACTTTATATCCTTACACCCTGCTTCCTATAAAGGTTCTATTCCATTCTTCCAGTTCCTTTGTCTCCTCCGCATGATGTCAACTTCAAAAAGGGAGCCTCTGAAATGTCCACCTTCTTGCTCAACCGAGGATTCCCCAACACCATTGTTGACAGCGCCCTCAACCAGGTTCAACCTATCTTGCGCACTTTGGCCCTTAGCCCCTCATTTCCCTGACACAGTAGTGATAGGGTTCCCCTTGTCCTTAGGCGCGATCCCATCCAAAAGATCATCAGCCACCATCTCCACACACATATTTCCCTCCACTCCCTTGTCCACCTTCCACAGGGATCATTCCCTCTGGCACGCCCTGATCATTCTTCTTTCACTCCTAACAACCACCCACAGCCCAATGGCACCTTCTTCTATGGGAAGGTGTAACACCTGTTCATTTACCTCCTTCCTCCTCAGTATCCAAGGGTCCAAAAATACCTTCCAGGTGAAGCAGCGTTTCATCTGCACTTAACACAATCTAGTCTTTTGCATTCGCTGCTCACAATGTGATCTTCTCTACACTGGGGAAACAAAGCGTAGACCTACGTTCTGCTTGCAAGAATGACCTGAGCTATCAGTTGCCTTTCATACACCACCCTGTTCCCAGGCCAATCTCTCTCTCAGGTTTGCTCCAAGCAAAGGTCAGCATAAGCTTGAAGAACAACACCTCATTTTCTTCTTGGAAACCCTGTAGCCTTCTGGACTCAATATCAAGTTCAATAACTTTAGGGCTTGAACTCTGTCTTAGAACCCACGCCGACACACCAGGCCTTGTTATCCTAGAGTCTGCTATTACAAACAACCCATTGTTAGCCTCTAAAGTCTCCATTAACAGCTATTCACCCTCCCAGCCAGATCGTTATCCATTCCTTTTTCTGTCCAACTACACTTCTCTCTCTTTGGGCTCTATCCCCACTTATCATTTACTCCTTACCCACTCCTCCCACCCTATCTTCTGCATAAAACCGATATTTTCCTAGCTACCATTAGTTCTGAGGAAGGATCACCAGACCCAAAATGTTAACGCTTGATTTCTCTTCATAGATGCTTCCAATAATTTCTGTTTTTTGCTCCTGATGTACAGCGTCTGCAGTTCTTTGGTTTTTATTTGAACAGACTGGGGTGGTTTCCCTTGGAACAGAGAAGATTGACAAGAGATATGATTGAGATGTATAAAATTATGCAGGGCATAGGTAGGGTAGAAAAGAAGGCGGCTTTCCCCTTGGTAAAGGGATCAGGTCCAGGGGGCACAAATTTAAAATAAGAGGCAGGGAGTTTAGAAGGGATGTGAACTGAACTTTTTACACCCAGAGGTTGTTAGGGTTCAAATGTATGTAAGGGTGAAAACCTCAAAAAAAATTTAAATAGTATTGAGCTGTATATTCATATTAGGTTATGAACCTAGAGCTGGAAATCGGGATTAGAATATTTAAGTGGCTATTTTTGACCAGCCAGACTCAATGGGCTGAAGGGAAAGTGCATTAAAGCTGATCATTAGCACAGGAGAGATGATTGAATGGCCTTTTTCCATGCAGCGAGTTGTTATGACGTGATATTTACATTCACACACTATTCATTTCTAAGTTTTTTTTGACAATCATCATAATTTGTTGTTGTATCATTGGCGCAGCCTGAAAGATCAGTAGTTTAAAACTATGAAGATATTTGAGAATTTTTCTAATTAAACATCACTTTGTTTTAATTAAAGATCGAACTTGCTTAAATTGAGCAGTTTGAACGAAGTTACAGAATAAAAGGTCAGTACAGCATTTTAGTACATGTGAAACATTGACAGAAAAAGAATTTAGAATGTTCCTTCAGAAGAAAACACAATAAAACTCTCCAGAAAACTTCTGATGTACATATGTGGATTTTAAGATTTTTAACTTGAATATTCCTTTCTGACATGCTTGCATAGACCTTATTAAGAAAAAGTACTACTGATATGTTAATTATATTTTCAAAGAAAAATAAATTGATGACAATAGTTACATTATTGTATGATCTGCCATGATGGGATTTGAACCCAAATCCCGAGGGGATTATCCTGGGCTCTAAATCAGTAACTCAGTGACATTACCACTACGCTGCCACCATTTAAACTGTACAGTGCTTTAATGCTCCATAAACTCTATCAGTGGAATCTTCCCATCCCTCTGAACCCCTGTAAGACATGTAGGGGTTACATGGATGAACAATGCTAAATTACCCCGTAGTGTCCACAGATATATAGTCAGGTATATTAGCCATGTTAAATGTGGGGTTACATGGATGGAATGGAATCTGGTGGGTTGCTGTTTGGAGGGTCGGTGAGGACTCGATGGGCCAAATGACCTCTTTCTGCACTGTAGGGATTCTATAATTCTTCCTTTAGTGCTACTTGCATACTGGCAATTGGTGACATATTTGACTATATAGAAACTAAAAGACAGTAAAAGCAAATACCTACCTGCAACCATGGACCATGAGCTGCATATGGGTGTTCTTCTGTAGCAAAGGCTCCTTCAACTCCAGTAGAAACAAATGTAATTGCTGTGTCTCCTGTGATGCTTTTGTAAGTAAAGTGCCTTCCGTGCAACAATCTACCTCTAAAGAGAATAAGCATATTTCTTAAATCACCTTGCACCAAACAGGCAAGAATATTTTTAATCCAAGAAGTTTTGCCTAGCATTCATACAAACTTCTGTTCACCTCAAAATTGAGAAATCATATCTCTATCTGTGGAACAGCTGTAAGGTCTTAGGAGCCTTTTGACAAATGACAAATGGATTTGCAGACACCTTCCTGATTTTTAGCTGATTAACTAAATTAAAGGCCATTTTCCAGTAAAATCTTTTAGGCAAGTAAAACTGTTTCTATTTTCAAGGGGTGAATGAGGGTTAAAAGTAAACCAGGCAGTAAAAAGATTGAACATTTTACTTCAAAATGGTCAGAAAGAACAACACTAGACAAAGTTAAAAATAAAAATGCAAAAGATCTAACATATTGGTGGAGCAGCAGAAAGCATAAGTGACTGTCAGAGAATACAGGAGGATATAGATAGACTGGAGAGTCAGGCGGAAAGGTGGCAGATCCAGACAAATGTGAGGTGATGCATTTAGGCAAGACTAATTCTAGACCGAATTTTACAATGAACGGAAGAGCCTTGGGAAAAGTTGATGGGCAGAGAGATCTGGGAGTGCAGGTCCATCGTACCCTGAAGGTTGCTGCACAGGTGGATAGAGTGGTCAAGAAGACATATAGTATGCTTGCCTTCATTGGACAGGGTATTGAGTAAATATGAGCTGGCAAGTCATGTTAAAATTGTACAAGATATTGGTTCGGCCGCATTTAGAATACTGTGTACAGTTCTGGTTGCCACATTACCAAAGGATGTGGACGCTTTGGAGTGGGTAAGTGGAAGGTTTATGAGAAGGTTGCCTGGTATGGAAGGTGCTAGCTATGAAGAGAGGTTGAGTAGGTTAGGTTTATTTTCATTAGAAAAAAGGAGACCGAGGGGGGACCTGATTGAGGTTTACAAAATCATGAAGGGTATAGACAGGGTGGATAGTGACAAGCTTTTTCCCAGGATGAAGGATTCAATAACGAGAGGGCACGCTTTCAAGGTGAGAGGTGGAAAGTTTAAGGGGATACACGCGGCAAGTACTTCACAGAGTGTGGTGGGCGTTTGGGACGCGTTGCCAGCAAAGGTGGTAAAGGCAGGCACGTAGATTCTTTTAAGAGGTGTCTGGATAAATGCATGAGTAGGTGGGGAGTAGAGGGATACAGATGCTTAGGAATTGACCAATAGGTTTAGACATTACATTTTGATCGGCTCAGGCTTGGAGGCCCGAAGGGCCTGTTCGTGGGCTGTAAATTTTCTTTGTTCTTTGTTCTTGTATCCCAAAATGTTGTGGGAAGTAAGTGAGAAGACTGAGACACCTTGCAGAAATATTTGCAATATCTATAACTACATATGACGTACCTGATGACTAGAGGGTGGCTAATTCTGTACCTTTGTTTAAAAAAGATTGTAAGGAGAAACCAGGGAACTATTGATCTGTGAGTCTGACTTCGGTTGTGGGTAAATTGCTAGAGGTGATTACAAAAGATAGGACTTGTAGACATTTAGATTGGGGATAGTCAGCATGGTTTTGTGCGAAGAAAATCACATCTCACAAACTTGATTTAGTTTTTTATGGAAGTTACCAAAAAGATCGATAATGGGGGAGCAGTAGAAGTTGTTTATTTGGATCTTAGTAAAGCTTTCGACAAGTTATGCTTAGTGGACTAATCAATAAAGTTAGGTCACATGGAATTCAGGGTGAGCTTGCCAATTGGATACAAAATTGGCTTAACGTCAGGAGACAGAGTGGTGGTGGGGGGGACTACCTTTCAGACTGATAACCTTTCACCAGTGGTGTTCCATGGGGATTGATTTTGGGTCCTCTTTTGTTTGTCATTGATATAACTGATCTGGAGGAGCATATACAGGGAATGGTTAGTAAGTTTATGGATGACACCAAAATTGGTGGCACAGTAGACAGTGAAGAACATTTTCTAAGATTACAAAGGGATTTTGGTCAAATAGGTCAATGGGCTGAGAAATGGCAGATGGCATTCAATCTGGATAAATGCATTGTATTGCAATTTAATACAACAAACAAGGGCAGGTCTTATACAATTAATGGTAGGGCCTTGGGTAGTATTGTAGAACACAAGGACCCAAGGTGCAGGTAGAAAACTCTTTGAAGTTTGAGTCACATATAGACAGAGTGGTTATAAAGGCGTTTGGCACGTTTGCCTTCATTGCTCAGTCCTTTGGCTGTAGGAGTTGGAAAGTCATGTTTGAGGTTATACAGGACATTAGTGAGGCTTCTTCTGGAATACTGTGTCCAGTTCTGATCGCCCAGTTATATATTATTAAGCTGGAGAGGTTTCAGAGAGAATTACCAAGACATTGCTGGCAGGTTTGAGATATAAAGAAAGGCTGGAAAGAACAGGCCTTTTTTCACTGGAGGGTAGGAGGTTGAGAGGCGACCTGATAGAAATTTATAAAATAATGACAGGTATAGACAGTGTTAATGGAGTTGCCTTTTCCCTCGGACGGGGAACTTCAAGACGAGAGGGCACATTGTTAAGGTGAGAGGAGAAAGATTTTTAAAAAGACATGAGGGGCAAATGTTTTATACAGAGGGTAGTTCATGTGTGGATGAACTTCTTGAGGAAGCGGTGGATGTTGGTACAATTTCAATGTTTAAAAGACACCTGGATTGGTATATGAATAGGAAAGATTTGGAGGGATATGGGCCAGGAGCAGACAAATGGGACTAGTTTAATTTGGGATTATATTCAGCATGGATTGGTTGGTCTGTTTCTGTGTTGTATGATCCTATGACTATAACAGAAAATCTGGATTTCATGGAAAACACAGACAAATACTTTTTAAGCGAAAATGTTTGTACTACTTAGTAAAAAGGAAGGAAGGCATTAGATATTTACTGTGGAAAAGGATATGGAAGATATAGACTGTAGGGAAATAGATGGTGACATCTTGCAAAATGTCCAGATTACAGAGGAGGAAGTGCTGGATGTCTTGAAACGGATAAAGGTGGATAAATCCCCAGGACCTGATCAGGTGTACCTGAGAACTCTGAGAAGCTAGAGAAGTGATTGCTGGGCCTCTTGCTGAGATATTTGTATCACCGATAGTCACAGGTGAGGTGCCGGAAGACTGGAGGCTGGCAAACGTGGTGCTACTGTTTAAGAAGGGCGGTAAAGACAAGCTAGGGAACTATAGATCGGTGAGCCTGACCTTGCTGGTTGGCAAGTTGTTGAAGGGAATCCTGAGGGACAGGATGTACATGTATTTGGAAAGGCAAGGACTGATGAGGCATAGTCAACATGGCTTTGTGCATGGAAAATCATGTCTCACAAACTTGATTGAGTTTTTTGAGGAAGTAACAAAGAGGATTGATGAGGGCAGAGCTGTAGATGTGATCTAAATGGACTTCAGTTAGGTGTTTGACAAGGTTCCCCATGGGAGACTGATAATCAAGGTTAGATCTCACTGAATACAGGAAGAACTAGCCATTTGGATACAGAACTGGCTCAAAGGTAGAAGACAGAGGGTGGTGCTGAAGGGTTGTTTTTCAGACTGGAGGCCTGTGACCAGTGGAGTGCCACAAGGATCGGTGCTGGGTCCCCTACTTTTTGTCATTTACATAAATGACTTGGATGCAAGCATAAAAGACGTACAGTTAATAAGTTTGCAGATGACACCAACATTGGAGATGTAGTGGACAGCAAAGAGAGTTACCTCAGATTACAACAGGATCTTGACCAGATGGGCCAATGGGCTGTGAAGTGGCAGATGGAGTTTAATTCAGATAAATGCGAGGTGCTTCATTTTGAAAAAGCAAATCTTCGCAGGACTTATACACTTAATGGTAAGGTCCTAGGGAGTGTGGCTGAACAAACAGACCTTGGAGTGCAGGTTCATAGCTCCTTGAAAGTGGAGTCGCAGGTGGATAAGACAGTGAAGGCAACGTTTGGTATGCTTCCCTTTATTGGTCAAAGTATTGAGTACAGGAGTTGGGAGGTCATGTTGCGGCTGTACAGGACATTGGTTAGGCCATTGTTGGAATATTGCATGCAATTCTGGTCTCCTTCCTATCGGAAAGATGTTGAGAAACTTGAAAGCGTTCAGAAAAGGTTTCCAAGGATGTTGCTCAGGTTGGAGGATTTCAGCTATAGGGAGAGGCTGAACAGGCTGTTTTCCCTGGGGCTGAGAGGTGACCTTCTAGAGGTTTACAAAATTATGAGGCACATGGATAGGGTAAATAGGCAAAGTCTTTTCCCTGGGGTCAGGGAATCCAGGACTAGAGGGCATAGGTTTAGGGTGAGAGGAGAAAGTGACCTCAGGGGCAACTTTTTCACACACAGGGTGGTACGTGTATGGAATGAGTTGCCAGAGGAAGTGGTGGGGGCTGGTACAATTGCACCATTTAAAAGGCATTTGGATGGGTATATGAATAGGATGGGTTTGGAGGAATATGGGCTGGGTGCTGGCAGGTGGAACTAGATTGGATTGGGATATCTGGTTGGCATGGATGGGTTGGACCGAAGGGTCGGTTTCTGTGCTGTACATCTCTATGATTCTATGTTTGAGTAGCTTTATTTCTGTATGATACCAGTACTCTCTGCATTGTATACAGTGAGATGAGAAACTACAAAATAGTTAACCTAATTTTATGTGCAGTCTAAAGATAAAACCAATTTGTTTTTCTGGTTCAAATTTTTTTTTTTATTTAATGGACAGAGCAGTGCATTTCCAAATAGGATGGAATTCAAGTTATGGCTGAATACTATAAATTTACTGAGCTAATAAAATTCTAACTTAATCTTGGACGAACTAAAGCAAGGTACATCAATGATTTGTTGAGGCAATGCAAGTCCAAAAGAGTAAACTCTTCATGAGGTTGTGGAATTATGACTGTATGTATGTACTATGCAAATACCACTAGACCCAATGAAGCATGATCATGCTATGCAATGTTAGATAAACACAATATCAAACTATTGTTAAACTGGGGAAATATTAATCTCTGAACAAGCGTCCTTAGTATATTAACCAGCATGATTTCAATCCTTACAATTCTTGTATTTTAAAAATGAAACCCGAATTAAAAATCAAGCTTACCTGTTTGCAGTTTTGCTGAAATTATTTATTACATTCTCCCTCTCTCTAATTCCCCTCCAAGTGAGAGTTGAAAGTCAAAATGGTCAGCTAGTGATTATCAGCCAAATGTATTAATGCACTTTCTAGAAATACTTTTACACCACTGCTGTTAACGTGCTACAAACAAGTAGCAGCCAGCCAAACATTCTAAATATTATGTAAAAGGAAGTGCTAAAACTAATTATAAAGGATTCTTTATTGTTTTACTGCAAGTTAAAATGAATGTTAGTGTGTTACATTAGTTATTGTTCTGCAAATAACACCCCAAAAAATGTGGGAACTGCATAACTAGTCAACTAACAACAAAGAGAAATAGCAAGTCAGTGTGTTGGCAGTCATAAAAAAGGATCACATAGCAGAAACAATAATATCTTCCAGGTTTATTATCTGCTGTGCATTTTCAGCACTTCAGCTCGATTTGTTTTCAATTTACTTTTCAATTTGTTCCTGGAATGTCCCCATGCAATAAACATTGAGTGTTGATGTTATAGATCAGAAAGTTGCTAGTTACGCTACAAATACAATATCATGAGTGAGACTGGTCCTCCAATGTCCCTGGCCTTTGGAGGTGGTTTCGACCTCAGAATTGCTAAACTTGAGAACTAATTGTTGCAATTGTTTTACATTTTAATACTTGCATTTTTATTTTAGATATTTCCTTTGATCCTGCTTATTGCTAGCTCAAATAAGATTTAAAGCTCAGGTTTTCTGGATTTCATTTCTTTTCCCATAAAACTTAATAACTGTTCACCTCAGTGACAGTGGAATAAGAGTTCCAGATTCCTGGTTGAATTTAAGATGTACACTCTCCAGCTGCCTCGTGCGAATCAATTCATGAGGAACAATAGCAGCAGAACTTTCACTTTCCAAACTATCTTTCCTAGTCCTAGGAAAAAATAGGAAAACAAATCAAAATTCAAGGGAAATATTTGAACGAAAACATAATAAAGGATTAAAATTAATTTTGCTACAAGTCAAAACTTTTGTGAAGTTAATTATATTTCAGAATACTGAGGTTTTGACATGAATCTAGTGGCAAGAGACAAGAACAACAAATCAGTAAATGTTTGCAGATTACAATAATGTGAATACTGTCTCTAAGTAACCAAATTATATCCAAGTGCTCTCATTTAAAGCAGCTCCAGTAAAAAACACAATACTCACTGGTTTAATGTGGTGCATAAACACAAAAGGAGTCCTAGTTTAGGATTCTCTTAAGGTTAACATGCAATTTCAGTTGGCAGTTAGAAAGGCAAATGCAATATTAGCATTCATTTTGAGAGAACTAGAATACAAGAGCAGGGATGCACTGCTAAGACTGTACAAGGCTCTGGTCAGACCGCATTTAGAATATTGGAACTGAAAACTGCTCTCACATTTAAGGTAGGTTGCGCTGGTCTTGAATGGGATGCAGAGGAAGTTTACAAGAATGATCCTGGGGATGAAGGTCTTGTCATTTGAGAAGCGGTTGAGGACTGTGGGTCTGTACTCAATGAAATTTAGAAGGATAAGGGAAGGATCTAATTATACAGAATACTGAGGTTCAGAATACAGTGATGATGTGTCCACTTGTAGGAGGGAAGGGAAGACCCTTTAGAACGGAGATAAGGAGGAATTTCTTCAGAGGGTAGTGAATCTGTGGACTTCATTGCCACGGAAGGTTCTGGAAATCAAGTCACTGACTGTATTTAAGACAAAGATAGGTTCTTGACTGGTAAGAGGATCAAAGATTACGGGGAAAAAGCAAGTGAATTAGGTTAGAAACAGATCAGCCATGATTGATTGGTGAACAGATTCGATGGGCCAAATGGCCTAATTCTACTCCTATATCTTATGGTCTGATGGTCTAAACTTCATGATATCTCAAACTATAATATATTTGTCAATTCTCTTGGATATTACTTTTCTGCTAGGTATGATAAAAATGAATTGTGATAAACCAAACCTCAAGTTTGCAACTCAAGTCACACTAACTCAAAGGATCTGCTTTTGTGGGAATTTGTATCAGAATACATGATCAACCTACTGGACAAGTGGATTATAAAAATGTTTGTGCAGAATGTCAAAATGTGAGTCAAATACAAATATGTGCTTTAGATACTTCGCCTGAAATGCTACATATGCATTACCATTTATTATATTTGCATAAATGGGGGCATGAGTGGAGTAACAAGAGTGGAACAAAAAAATGTTTAAATTTAAAAGACTGAATGACCAATGTAAACAGAATACTTTCTTCCCCCTCTTCATGGGAGATTGGTACAGTTTTGAAACAAAAGCATAAATGAAATAAACAAATGTGATGTTGAATGCAAAGTAAAGACCAGTAAAGACTTTCATCAAGATTAAAATTAGTGAGATCAGAGTAATATGATTGATAGTGCAATCCTCTAAAAATAAATCGTTTTTTTTGTTTAGAGATACTCATGCTCCACTCAAAGTAGTTTGTGCCAATCTGATTTAAACTTGTCAGTGAACTTGTTCTAATTATTTTCTGCTACACCCTTCCTGAAAGCATCTTTACTTCTAGTACCTGAGTGAAATGAACACTATTCATTTGTGTTTTTAAAAGTTGGAAACATTAGGCTATTTGATCATGGATAGCATTGTAACCACATCCAATTCTTTTGCTAGCATACAGTTTAAGCAGATGCAGTCATGTACTGAATAACTTGCCTGACTTTTCTCCACCTAACCTGGGCAGATTCATAACAACTCCTTTGTGGGACCCCAATAGTGATACCACCACGGACTGCATGTGTGGATGCCGTTTATGCAACAAAATATCACCAGGTTCTTTACAGATGGTAATTAATTTTGGGTAGGAGGGGTTTGTGAGAGGAGTACAACTGAAGTACAGGTGCAGATTTGCATTTAACAGAGACTGTTGAAGGATTAGGACAGATGTAGTGTAAAGAAGACATTTAACTCTAGGAGGTATATTTACTGCAAAGTCACCATAATCCTACCAGACCAGAAGACTGCTCTTTCATTAGAGAGACATGACTGGTGGTGGTTTAACCCAAGGGTCCATGTCTCAGGCAAGGGAAAAGGTTGAGAAATAGAGTCCTTCATGGTAACTTCAAATGGTGTGAGAATAAAACCCATGTGGCTGGCATGACTGCATCAAACCGGCCATCCAGCAAACTGAGCTAACTGACCCTTTCCCCAACAAAACTATGCCTGGAGATGGAAACACACATTCGTCAAAAATATGTACAGTATAAATGGAGTCGTTGGATTTCAGGCGATGGTAAACCAGGAGCAGAAAAGCAAGAAATGTAAGGATTTGAAGTCAGGGACAAAAATACTGGAACCACTGTGTCAAAAGATTAGATGATCACCAGAGGGGCACGTGAGAGAGCACAGGCCAGAGGGAGAGTGAGAGGTGGACGAAAGGTGGGTGGGAGAGTGTGTGCTAGCTAAGGGGGAGATTTTATTGTGGGGTGTGTGTGTGTGTACGTATGCGTGTGTGTGTGTGTGTGTACGTGGAGGAGACAATGAACTGAAGAAACAGCAAGAAAGTGAGCATGCCGGACAGACAGCACAAGCTTGATAATGGGAGCACGCCACAGAGCTGTTGAATAGGAGCTTGATAACGGGAGCAAGTTTGGCAGCAGGATTGAGTTACAGCAAGCTGGGCAGTGGGAGTGAGCGACAGCAAGCTAAGCAGTGGGAGCGAGCCATAGTGAGTTGGATAGCGGGAGCAAGGCAGCAGCAACAACCTATAGCCGACTAGATAGCACGAGTGAGCGATAGCGAGCTAGGTAATGGCAGCGAACTAGATAGCAAGAGACAGCCCACCAGACAGATAGTGAGAAGGAGGGAGAGGAAACACCAGAGTGAGAGAGAGCAAGAGAGAGCGCGCGCGAGCGCGAGCAATGGTAAATGCTACAGCATTAATGATCAGTATTTTGAACATTACGCCTAAAGTGAGGATAAAAGCATATTAAACGTGCCCCAGCTGATTGTTAATTTTACTGGCGAGTGAAAATTTAAAATTCTAAAAAGTTTCGAAATGCAGCCAATTTGAATTGAAACAACCCACATCCATGGTGGATTACATAGGTCATCCATAATTAAGCTAGGGAGTAAGTATGTGGCTGGGTTACATGGATTTTGTTTCCATAGTAGCTGAAAAAAAAATCAGCATTAAATTATTGAGTAGAAATTTCCTTCAGACATTTATTGTGAATACTTGGGTTTGGTAATCATGTAACAAAAATGTGGGTGAAGTCTTGATTCACCACAACGTAAAATGCTACAGTATAATGTGTTAGTTTCACTTCTGAATCCTGTTTTCTCAAATGACATGTTTGTCATGATTTACTATTCATCAAAACACCTGAGCAATGATTGATTACCACATTAGGAAGTATTAGCTGCTGTTTTTTTCCCAAATAAAACTCACTTTATATCAGTAAACAATTTATTTTTCTGGCTGCTTCAGGAATTATTATGGGAACAGTCAATCATATAAGGTCCACTTTACTGACATGAGGCCATGGCCCAAAATTGGAAGAGCTGTTCCACAGTCATTGCCTAACACAGTCATACTCGCTGAATCATACCCTAAATCCAAAATTCCAGATACCTTCATTTCCTTCCCTGGATATTTTCAAACTAGATCAAACTATGGGCAAGGAAATCTCCTGCTAATTATCACATACTGCTCACGATTAGTACTTGTCAATGTTGACTAATACTTAGATTGAGAACTGAGAGTGGTATAGGCATAGAATGCAACAGAGACTTCAAAACCCACTACCAAGAATTATGAACTGAGCTACCACATCCTGAAGGATATATCTGGAAGTTCAGGATAGTGTATGATGGTGGAACCAACAAAAAGAAAAATATATTTGACCTCCCCCTCACCAATCCAACCATGACAACACTGGACAGAGTCCTTGTGGAACTGAAGTATTATCTTCACACTAAGATTACCATCCACTGTGCCACACAACACTGGCACTATATTAAATGGGATTGGTATAGAACAAAACTAGCAACTCAAAACTGGGCATCCATAAGGTGCTGTGAATCATCAGAGCAGCACAATCAGTAATCTCACAGCCAAGCATGTCCCTCCTCTATCATCACGGGATTAACCGAGGAATGTAGGTCTACATTTCAGGAGTGGCACTAGGCATGCCTAAAGATGAAGAGTCAAACTGATGCAAGGTACAAAACAGGACTATTGTGCCTGCCAATCTGTGAAGATAGCATGCAACAGCCAGAACTAAGTGAAACCACGTTCAATAGATTAGGTCAAGGCTCTGTAGTCCTACCACATCTAATAGTTATTTAAATGCCTACCAAAATTTGCTAAGTAGAGGAGAAGAACCTACAAATATCCACCATCTTCAATGATGGAGAAGCCCAGCACAAAGGCAAGGCTGAAGCCCAAAGTACCAAATGGATGATTCATACTGACCTACTGCTGAGGGCCCCTGCAAAGTTGCCAGTCTTCAACTAATTTGATTCAATCCAACTGATATAAAGAAATGGTTAAGACACAGGTTATAGCAAAGGTCATTGGCCTTAACAACATCCTGGCTGTAGTGCTGGAAACTTGTGCTCCACAACTAGCTGCACTCCTAGCTCAGCTGATCAGTAGATATGGTATCTCTCTGACAATATGAAAATTCCACAAATATTTAGTAATGACCTGACATGCCCTGTCCAAAAAGCATAAGACAAATCTAATCCAACAAATTAAAACTTTTTAAGTCAACTATCAGCAGCAAAGTGATGCAGATGCTTTTGTCAGTGCTACCAAGCTCACTAGCTCGAATTCAGTTAGGATCACCTCACTTGCAAGCTCATTACTGCCTTAGCCTAAGCATGAACTGAATGCACTCATCCATTCGGTAAGAAAATCTAGCTTTTACTTTGTACAAATTTAAATTAGTTTGTAGTGTATTCTTGGAATTAGACTGAAACCTATATTAAATTCTGTAGCTGTCAGCCTAGTGCAGTGTTTTAGTAAGACTTCCATTCTAAGAGCAGCTTAATTATGAACTGGATCCTCACTATGTGTCAACTAGGCCTTTTGTCTGAACAGTACATAAAACTAGCCAACTTAGTGCAATTTCAAACCTTAATATGCCGTACAGGGTGGAAAGAAGGGGAGAGGTATCCTGTTGCTTTTACTTTTCCTAAACATTTCAGGAATTGATCCTTATATCTCTGTAGAAGAAATTGGTTATTTGTTGAGTATCTGGTAAGTGACTACAGTCTATTGTCTTGCTAAGGTTAATAAAACATGTGAAAACATAACGAGATGTGAAACTGAACAGAGTAACTGACCAGTTCCTTTAAACACATTGAGGATGTCAGGATAAGCTGTGTTCATTGTTACAGCATGTGCAAGTTGCTAGATGCTACAGTGGCTCAAAGCAAACATGTCTGCGGCAAGTACTTGAAGTTCAAGCAGCATCAGCTTAGTTTGAGCTGGAGGCTGAAAACAGATAAACTGAGAGCAGATACAGAAACGAATAAGCATGCTCTGGTAGGCATTACAGAGACATGGCTGCAGGATGATGCTGATTGGGACCTGAATCATGAACAGTGCAGGATAGGAATTTAGGAATATCAGGAAACTAGGGAAGGCTCCATTCATGATGGCATTATCATAACTGAGAGGGATGACATAAACTCAGGAAACCAAGATGTAGAAATAGGTTGGATAAAAATGAAAAATGATAAAGGCTTAAAGGCAAGACATCACTTGTGGGAGTGGTGTGCAGGCCCTAATAGGAAACACATGATAGGTTGGAGAATAAAAGAAGAAATAATAAGAGCTTATCAGAAAGACAGAGTAATAATCAGTGGAAGGATTGACTATGAGGAGTATGTAGAGATGTTGCAGTGTGATATGGATAGGCTAACTGAGTGGGAGGATGCAGTACATTATGGATAAATGTGAGGTTATCCACTTTGATAGCAAAAATAGAAAGTCAGATTATTATTTGAATGGCTGTAAATTGACAGAAAGAAATGTTCAATAAGATCTAGGTGTTCTCATGCGCCAGCTGCTGAAAGCAAATGCACAGGTGCAGCAGGCAGTAAAGAATACAAACAATATGTTGGCCTTCATAGCAAGAGGATGCAAGTATGGGAGGAAAGATATCTTGCTGTAATTATACAGGGCACTGGTGAGGTCACTCTTTGAATACTGTCTGCAGTTTTGATTTCCTTATAGGAGGAAGGATGATCTTGCTATAGAGGGAGTGGAACAAAGATTTATCCAATTGATTTCTGGGATGGCAGGATTGATGTATGAGAAGAGGTTGAGTTGGTTAGGATTGTATTCCCTGGAATTTAGAAGAATGTGAGGGGATGTCATAGAAACTTACGGGACTAAACAGCTTAGATGCAAAAAGGATGGGCCCTATGGGGGGGGGGGGGGGGGGGGGGGTGGAGAAGAAGGATTCCAGAACGAGAGGTTATAGTTGAAGGTATGGGGTAAACCTTCTTAGGATTGAGATGAAGAGATTTCTTCACCCAGAGTGGTGAGCCTCTAGAATTCACTACCACTAAAACACTGTTTTCAAGAAGGAGGAAGACACAGCTCCTGTTCGCTGAAGGGATCAAGGAACATTGGGTGGGGGTGCAGGTTTAGGATATTGAACTCAATGATCAGCCATAATCATATTGAATGGTGGAGCAGCCAAATGGCTTACTTTTGCTCCTAATTTCTATGTTTCTATTCTAATCATAGGAGTTCCTAATCTAAAAATAGACTGGGAATGTCAGATTGGGCAAAGGTAACAGGAAAAAGAGTTCATAAAAACTTATCCTGAAAGCATTCCAAGAACATCATGCTCTGAAGCCAGCCAGAAAGCAGGCTTTACTGGATCTGGTGTTGCGAAATAAGATAGGACTAATTAATGATCTTATAGAGAGAGACACACACAGAGACAGAGAAACAAAGAAACAGAGAGAGAAAATAAAATGGGACTGAGATTATGTTTAAATTTAAGGGTAATTATAAAGGCATGAAAGCAGAGATAGCTAAAATTAACTAGTGCATTAGTTAAACAATGGATCAACAGAAACGCAGTGGCAGATATTTAAGATGGGATTTCAAAATATACAGAATACATAACATTCCAATGAGTGAGAAAAATTCCAAACCCAGCATCCATGGTTAATTAGAAATGTTAAAGATCGTATCAAACTAAAAGTAAAAACATGTAATTGTGCAAAGGTAGGTTTCAGGACAGAATACATACTAAAAAAATTAATAGAAAGAAAATGAGAACATGAGAAAGCTAGCCAGAAATAAAAGCAGATAAGAGTTTCTATAATATCTAAAGAAAAGATTTCACATTTAAAAGAAGAGTTACAGTGAGCATTGTTCCTGTTGAAAGGGGGACTGGAAAATTAGCAATGGAAAATAAGAAGCTCATGGATGAATTGAACTGGTATTTTGCAATAATCTTCATTATAAAGGCTACAAGTAACATCACAGAAGCAGGGAGGAGCTCAGAAAAATTACATACACCAGAGAACTGGTATGAAGTTAATTATTAGAGCTGTCAGCTCACAAATGTTCTGGTCCTGATGGATTTCAGACAGAAGTAGCTAGTGAGATAGATTTTAATTTTCCAAAACACTCAATTCAGGGATGATCTCATTAGATTGGAAGATGGCAAATGTAACCAAATTATTCAAATAGGGAGACAGAAAGCAGGTTTGTTAGTCATGTGGAAAATGGTAGAAGCTATTATTAAAGAACTTAAGCAGGACATTTAGATAAGTTCAAGGGAATCAGATAGAGTCAACATGGTCTGGTGGAAGGGAAATTATGACTGATCAATTTGTTGAGGGTTCTTCTATGAGGTCACGTGGACGAATTCAGATTCAGTAAGGTGACACAACAAAAGGTCATTGTGCAAAGTAAAACCTCATGATGCAGGAGGTAATATTGACATGGATAGAAGATTACCTGGATATCAGAAAGCAGAGAGTTTATAGGAGTCTTCTTTCAGGTTGATAAGTTGCAATGAGTGGTATGCCAGAGGGGTTAGTGCTAGGACGTTAACTTTTTAATTTATATAAATGACGCAGAAGATAAGGGACCGCCAAAAAGACGTTGTCTAAGTGGGTAGAGAACTGTAAAATGAAGCATAACATGGGAACATGTGAAATGGTCCATTTTGACAGGAAGAATAAATAGAAGTATACTACTGAATGGTGAGATACTGCAGTGCTATAAGATACAGAAGAATTTTGGTGCCCTCATTCATTAATCATAAAAGGCTAGCATGCAGGAACAGGATAACAATAGGAAATCTAATAACATGTTATTACTTATTGCAAGGTGGATTGAATAAAATAGTAAAAGAGGTTATGCTTCAGTTATACAGGACACTGATGAGACTGAATACACTGCATAATCTTTGGTCAATGATGATCTTATTTAAAGGAAGTATGCAAATGCATTGGAGGGGCATTTCAAAGATTTACTGAACTAATACCTGGAATGGGTGACTTGTCTTATTAGGAAAGGCTAGGCTTGTATCCACCGGAGTTTAGAAAAGTAAGAAGCAACTTGGTTGAAAAATGTTAACTTTGATTTCTCTCCACAAACGCTGCCAGACCTACTGAACTTTGAGCAAATTCTGTTTTTGTTTAAAGATCCTGAGGGATCTTGACAGTAGATGTAGAGAGGATGTTTCCTCTTGTGGGAAAACCTAGAGTTGGGCTCAATACTTAAAACTCAGGAGATGCTCATTTAAACAGCTGAGGCAGAAGAAATTCTATGAGGCTCATGTTTCATTGGAACGTTCTTCCTGAGAAGGTGGTTGAAGCAGAACCCTTGAATATTTTTAAGGCAGAGATAGAGAAATTCTTGTTAAGGAAGGGGCTGAAAGGTTAGAAGGGTATAGGCAGCAATGAAGCATTGAGATTTTAATTAAATGAGCCATGATTTTATTGAATGGCAGATGAGGCTTGAGGGGCTGGATTGGGATGTTCTTTCATTAATTCATACATTTCTATGGACGAAAGAGCTGAATTCTGGTTGTGAGGTAAGACTGACTGCCCTTGGCATCAAAGTAGTATTTGATCAAGTCTGACAAAGAGTCCAGACAAAATTGAAGGCAATGAGGATCAGGCGAGAACTTTCCACTGGTTGGAATTGGACTGAGCACAAAGGACGACAGCTGGTGGCTGCTGGATGTAAATCATCTCAACTTCAGGACACTGCAAGAGTTCCTCAAGTTAGTGTTACGTCCAAACACCTTCAGATGCTTCATCAATGGTCTTCCATCCATCATAAGATTAGAAGTGGGGATAGTTGTTGATGAGTATACAATATCTTAGAATCCCTGCAGTTGGAAACAGGCCCTTCAGCCCAGCAAGTCCACACCCACCAACCAGACAGTAACCCACCCAGACCCATTCCCCTCCCCTATTATCCTATATTTACCCCTGACTAATGCAACTGACCTCACATCTCTGAACACTAAGGGCAATTTAGTTTGGCCAATTCACCTAGCCTGCACATCTTTGGACTGTGGGAGGAAACCAGAGTACCCGGAGGAAATCCACGCTGACACAGGGAGAACGTGCAAACTCCACACAGATAGACAGTCACCCGAGGTTTGGAATCGAACCCGGGTCCCTAGCACTGTGAGGCAGCAGTGCTAACCAGTACACCACCAAATAAAAAGTAATTAAACTTTTACTGGGCAATGACCACCTTTTACCCTTTATCGCATCAAGGATTTCAAGTCAACTATCAGGGCTGATAAAATGTGGAGCTGGAAAAAGCACAGGAGGTCAAGCAGCATCAGAAGAGCAGGAAAGTCGACGATTCGTGCAGGACCCTTCATCAGGGCTGGCTGAGGTTGAGGGGGGTTGCTGAGAAATAAATAGAGGGAGGGGGCTGGGAGAAAAGGTAGGATGCATGCAGGAGGCGAATGGGATTGATCGGTGGGAAGGGTGGAGCGGATAGGTGGGAAGGAAAATGGACAGACTAGGTCAGGTCAAGGGGGCAGGGTGGAGAGGGAGGGTTGGACCTGGGAAGAGGTGAGGGGATGGGGAGATTTGGAAGCTGGTGACTTCTATGTTGAGGACCCCCCTCTCCAACCTGACCAATGTGTCCATCTTCCTTCCCACCTATCTACTCCACCCTTCCCATTGATCAATCACATTCACCTCCTTCTGCGTTCACCTATTGCCATCCCATGCACCTTTCCCCCAGCCCTACCCTACCTCCCTCTATTTAGTTCTCAGCCCCCTTCCCTCTCCTCAGTCCAGATGAAGGGTCCTGCCTGAAACTTGGACTCCCCTGCTCTTATGGTGCTGCTTGAACTGCTGTGCTTTTTCCAGCTCCACATTTTATCGACCCAGTAAACTTTCAGGTCTAAATTAGACTTTTTTTTAAAACCTCACTTCAAGCATCTTAGTGACCGAAAATGTAAGAAAGAAAAAATGAAGCATAGACTAAATGCCGCATTGGAAAGCAAACAGCAATGAAAACCACATTTTTAAATCTTACCACTTGAGATGGAAATCTGGTGTACAAAAGAGAAACTGGACATCACATAAAAATGCTTCAATGCAAACCAATAATATAAAATACCATTTGAGCCATCCCATATCCAGCCAAAGGGAACAGAATAAGCCAAAAACATTTAACTGGAGGTATTTGGACACAGCTCTCAGTAGTCAAACAATAATCTAAAACAATAAGTTTATACTAAACCTTTATAAAACAGAGGTTGTGCTTCAGGTGGAGTAGTGTGTTCAATTCTGGACATCATGCTTTATTAAAAAAAAAGTGGTGGAGAAAGTCAGCAGGTCTGGTAGCATGAGGAGAGAGAAACAGAGTTACACCGTTTGAGTTCAGTATGACTCTTCTTCAGAACTGTTTATGCTTTATAAAGAATTATAATTCTTATAAGAATTGATGGTCTATAAACAAATGTCTTAGAAACGAAACAGGAGATATTTACAAGAATGGTACAAGGAATAAAGAACTTCAGCTATGTGGGCAATTTGAGGTTATTCTCTTGAAAGCACAGAAAATTAAAAGCAGACTTTGATAGAGATGTGTTTCTGCAGACGAAGGTTTGGTTTCTAAAGGACAGACTGAATTAAGGTGATTGGCAAAAGAACTAGAGGCAGCATGAAACTTTTCTTTATACAACAACTTGTGATCTGGAATGAACTGCCTAAAAGCTCAGTAGAAACTGTAAAATTCAGGGAATTAGATCATTTCCAAATGCAAACAAGATCTTGCAAGGACAAGAAGGAACAGGTATTGGGATTCGTCAGATAGAACAGAGTTATCATCACTGGCTTGTTACTTGTGCCACACGAAAGCGAGGAGAGGAACTGGGAGAGGTATCAACTGAACACGTGGCTGCAGGGATGGTGCAGGAGGGAGAATTTCAGGGAAGGTGGGACCTCTATAAAAAGAATGGTCTTCACTTGAACCAGATGGGTACTAATATCCTGGGTGGGAAATTTGCTAGTGCTATTCGGGTGGATTTAAACTAGCTCAGCAGGGGGATGGGAACATGTGGTGTAGTTCCAGTGCACAGGAGGATGAGAGTAGGGAGGACATGGACAGAATTTCATGATCACAGGAGTATGCTGGCAGACAGCAAGCTGGTTTGAAGTGTGTCTACTTCAACGTCAGGAGTATCCTGAATAAGATAGGTGAGCTTGCAGCATGGATAGGTACCTGGACATTTGATGTTGTGACCATTTTGGAGACATGGATAGAGCAGGGTCAGGAATGGATGTTGCAGGTTCCAGGGATTGGATTTTTCATTAAGATCAGGGAAAGTGGTAAAAGAGGGGAAGGTGGGGCTTTATTAGTCAAGGACAGTATAACGGTGGCTGAAAGAACTTTTGATGAGGACTTGGCCACTGAGGTGGGTTGGGCTGAGGTTAGAAACAGGAAAGGAGAGGTCACATTGCTGGGAGATTTTTATATGTCTCTGCAAAATTCCAGGGATGTCAAGGAGAGGATTGGCAAAATGATTTTGGGTAGGAGTGAAAGGAACAGAGTGGTCATTATGGGGGACTTTAACATTCCCAACTTTGACTGGAAATGCTATAACTCTAGTATGTCAGATGGATCAGTTTATGTCCGTGTGCAGGAAGGTTTCCTGACACAGTATATCAAAGGGCCGACAAGAGGGGAGGCCACACTGGATCTTATACTTTGCCAGGTGTTTGATTTAGGTGGGCACTTTGGAGACAGTGACCATAATTCGGTTACGTTCAGTTTAGCGATGCAAAGGGATAGGCACATGACACAGGGCAAGAGTTATAGATGGGGGAAGGGCAATTATAATGCGATTATGCAAGACAAACGAGGCATAAAATGGGGTAGCAAAATGCAAGGGCTGGGGACAATTGAAATATGGAGCTGGTTTAAGGAATAGATATTGCGTGTCCTTGATAGGTATATCCCTGTCAGGCAGGGAGGAAGTGATAAGGTAAGGGAACTGTGGTTTACTAAAGAAATTGTATCTCTTGTTAAGTGGAAGAGGGAGGCTATGTGACTGAATTGAGATAGTTCAGATGAGGTGGTGGAGAGTTACAGATTAGCTAGGAAGGATTTAAAGAGTGAGTTAAGAAGAGCAAGGAGAGGGCATAAGCAATCTTTAGCAGGTAGAATAAAGGAGAATCCTACAGCTTTCTATAGGTATGTGAGGAATAAAAGGATGACTAGGGTAGGATTAAGGCGAGTCAAAGACAGAAGTGGAAGTTGTGTATGGACCCTGTGGAGATCGGAGAGGCGCTAAACGAATATTTCTCATCTGTTTTCACTCAGGAAAAAGAGAATATTGCAGAGGAGAAGACTGAGATACGGGCTATTAAACTAGAAAGGTCTGAGGTTAGTAAGGAAGTGGTGTTATCAAGTCTAGAAGGTGTGAAAGTAGATAGCTCCTCTGGACTGGATGGGATTTATCAGAGGATTCTCTGGGAAGCTAGGGAGAAGGTAGCAGAGCCTTTGACCTTGATCTTTGAGTCGTCATTGTCTACAGGTTTAGTACCAAAGGACTGGAGGATTGCAAATATCGTGTCCTTGTTCAAGGAGGGCAGTGGAGATGACCCAGGTAATTATAGACCAGTGAGCCTTACGTCTGTTGAAGGAAAAATTTTGGAAAGGATTAGAAGATATATGCTTTATAATTATCTAGCAAGCAAAACTTTGATTGGAGATAGTCAACATGGTTTAGTCAAGGGCAGGTCATGTCTCTTAAACCTCTGAGTTTTTTGAGAAGGTGTCCAAGCATGTGGATGAGGGTTGGGCAGTTGACATGGTGTACATGGACTTTAGTAAACCTTTTGATAAGGTTTCACATGATAGGCTTTTGGAGAAAATGCAGAGGCATGGGTTTGAGGGTGATTTAGCAGTTTGGATTAGAAACTGGCTTTCTGTAAGACAGCAGAGTGTGGTGGTTGATGGAAAATCATGAGCCTGGAGTCCAGTTACTTGTGGGACCACTGCTGTTTGTCAGTTTTATAAATGACTTGAACGTAGGCATAGGTGGATGGGTTAGTAAGTTTGCAGATGACACTAAAGTGGGTGGAGTGGTGGACAGTGTGGAAGAATGGTGCAGAATTAGGCTGAGAGGTGACAAATGGAGTTCAATGCAGATAAATGTGAGGTGATTCACTTTGGGAAGAATAGCAGGAAAGCAGAATACTGGGTTAATGGAAAGATTCTTGGTAGTGTGGATGTGCAGAGAGATCTTGGTGTCCATGTACATAGACCCCTGAAAGTTGCCACACAGGTTAATAGTGCTGTTAAGGCGGCATATGGTGTGTTAGGTTTGATCGGTAGAGGGTTAAGTTCTGGAGCAGTGACGTCATGCTGCAACTGTACAAAGCCTTAGTGTGGCTTCACTTGGAATATTGAGTACAATTCTGGTCGTCTCATTACAGGAAGGATGTGGATGCAATGGAAAAAGTGGAGAGGAGATTTACCAGGATGTTGCCTGGTCTGGAGGGAAGACATTATAAGGAAAGGCTGAGGAATTTGGGTCTGTTCTCATTGGAGAGAAGAAGGCAAAGAGTGGATTTAATAGAGACATACAAGATGATCAGAGAATTAGTTAAGGTGGACAGCGAGAGTCTTTTTCCTCGGATGATGGCTTGTACGAGGGGACATAGCTGCAAATTGAGGGGTGATAGATTTAAGACAGATGTGAGAGGCAGGTTCTTTAATCAGTGAGTGGTAAGGGCGTGGAATGCCCCGCCTGTCAACGTAGTTAACTCAGCCACATTTGGGGCATTTAAACAATCCTTAGATAAGCACATGGATGATGATGGGATAGTGTAAAGGGATGGGCTTAGATTAGTTCACAGGTCAGCACAACACCGAGGGCCGAAGAGCGTGTTCTGCGCTGTATTGTTCTAAGATAGTTCTAATAAACAGCTGGCACTAATATGAACATAAAAGCTTCTCTTCATGCTGTATAAGCCTATGATTCCAAATTGATCTATGCCACTAGAGCTTGTGCCGTGAGCTTGAAATTCCAATTTCTCCTCATACAGATATATGTGGAAAATGAGGATACAATACTTATCTTAGTGTACACATATGATAAAAATATAAATAAAAACAGGCACAGGGCATAATTCAATAAAGATCAGTGAAGAATGTTTATCTTCTCTCCAATTCCACTTTATCCAAGTCATTATGTTTTTATACATGGAAGCAGTTGGAATGTTGCAGATTATTTGCTACTGAGGGCATAGCATCACTTGATTTTCCAATGCATTAACCCTGCAGTAGTACAAGTGAGGCATTCTAAACCATGGAGACTACAGTGAGGTGCAGCATTCTATTCTTACAATGATTTATTAGCTTATTCACTGCAAACCAAGAATCAAATGACGATATTCTCAGCCTGTTTGACTCCACTGAAAATCTCATTTTCTTTTGAGGGTATCTTGCAGCAGTCTAATTGTGTACTAACAAATTCAACACAAAGAAGTTAAAACTGTAAAAAGTCTTATAACTATTTTCTTTTACTTCCTGCTCAGAGTATTAATTCTAGCTTTCCATTACAATGCGAAAAAAAATACACCATGGCAAAAATTTCTTTTGAAATGGTTTGCATTCCTAACCTAAATAGACAAGTAAACTTCAAATATATGTACAATACCAAAGTACTCCAGAGTCATGAATAAATAGCCACTATAATATCATGAAAAATCAGTCCAAATTATTTCAGAGAAGTTGTCATCTGACAAATTGCATTTAGACTGTGCACTCTGGCACTACAAGCATTCTAATTTCTCAAACAGAACCAATGAAACAATGACTGTGACAAAACTAGAAGCAAATTCATTGTGTTAACTTATCAACTGTAGTGCATGTTTTGGTCATTCTAATTCAACTGCATTGGTAATAATTATAATCTATAAAAAATGTAAAAACACTATATTTCAATATGTTCTTTGCTTAGTAATGCTGAACTCTTACATGAATATACATGTATGCTACAAAATGGGAAACTTCACTTTCAGATTATTTTTATCTAGGATTTAGTCAGAAGAGACAGGAGTTTTTTTAATATAGAAGTACAATTTGGGCTTCACAAACCCATAGAGACTGGGAAGGGGTAAGGTGAACTGTGCATTATATTCTTACCTTTCAGTTTGCTTGCTCTGGAAATGGCCCACTGATTGCACTAGTCTATGGAGAAATTATGGGTAGATTTGTACCAAAAGCATCACAATCATAATTTAAAAACAAATCTGCTCAGATATACAGACAAAATTAATCTTTGATATGAGACCGCTCTAATGTGGTATTTTCAACTTGACACTGATCTATAGATTTTAGTGCCAAAGCATTATCAGTGATTAAAATATCTCCTACATTTGTTCTTGATATTGTTTGAATTTAGACAGCCTTAAATCCTGGAGAAAATGAAGAAAAGAAGTGAAAAAAAAAATCATGATACATGCACTGCAATATTTACTTTACAGAGCTGTTAAAATGAAGTGCTGAGAGTCTGTGGTAAATCCAAGACATCATTAAGCACATAGACTGCTGTACTTCAACATTTAAGAACAATTTGTGGGAGAAAGTCTCATTCCACTGGGGGTTAATTGGGGTCATTAGGATATCAAAAAGCTTTTAGGGGAATTGAGAGTTATGTACTTTCACAGATTTCAGAAGCACCCCACCTTCAGCACATATCAAATTTATTTCCCCACGAATTTTTAAATAAATACTTTAACATATTCTCAATCTCATTCCCAATAAACTGCATTCAGAAACAATCCATATAACTGGAACCACACACACCGACATCCCCATCCTTTCAAAATTCTGCATAGTTTAGTGATTATCTTTATAGCTTAATATAGTATGAAAATGAGAAGTGCTACATTGGAACTATCAACATGGGTACAGGCAAGCTGAATGCAGCATAATCTTAAATCACTATAATAGACATGTGCCAATAGGTTACACAACACCGACATTTCATGTTTGACTACATGATTAATTCCCAGTCACAATACCACAGTCATCTCCCATCTTCCTGATGTATATTAATGAACTAGGCTTGTGTTTACAAGAAACAAATTTGCAGATAAAACAAATTTGGAAGCATTGTGCAGAGAGAATAGTGCAGAACTTCAAAAAGGCATACACAAGTTGCTGGAGTGGGAAAACAAGTAGCAGATAACACAATGCAGGTAGAAAGAAGGCAGAGAGACAATGTAAAATAATGGGTTTTTAAGGGTTATAGGCGCAAAAGGACCAGGGTGCATATGTACACAAGCTACTGAAAGGACTCTTATGGCACAGTGCAAGTGTTCCTACCTCATGGGCCAGAAAGGTCTGGGTTCAACAATCTTGCCCTAGACATGTGTCATAATATATCAGAATAGGTTGATTAAGATATCTACATAAGTCATTGAAGGTAGTAGAACAGGTTGAAAAAACTGTCAATAAGCCATTCAGCAACCCCCGACTTGCTAATAAAGGCATAGAGCACAAGTTCATGCAAGTTATGTTAAACATGCATGAAACAGTGATTCAACCTCAAATGGAGTAGTGTCCCCAGTCTGAATGCCACATTTTAGGAAAGACGTGAAACTATGAGGGACAGTGCAAGAATGATTCACAAAAGTAGTTCCAGGCTGAAGAACTTCAGGTCATTACTTTGATTAGACAAGTTCAATCTGTTGTTTTCCTTACAGGAGATAACATAAGAGGAGAAGCAGCAGCATAGTGGAACTGTCACTGGACTGGTAAGCCAGAGATGAAAGCAGAAAATGCTGGAGAAACTCAGCAGGTCTGGTAGCATCTGCAGGGAGAGAAACAAAGCTAATATTGCGTCCAATATGGATTTGATAAACCACATTGAACTCAAATTGTAAAAATTATTTCTTATTCCACAGAAGTTTTGCCAGTATTTTGTTTTGGATTTTCAACATCCATAGTATTTTGTATCTACTTGAGTAATAATCCACAAGCCAGGCTTATTGGGAACATTGATTCAAATCCTATCGTGGCAGAACCAGAAGTATAAATACAATTAATAGATCGAGAATCAAAAACTAGCCTAATGGTGACCAGGAGTCAATTGACACAAAAACACATCTGTTTCACTTCAGAGAATGATAATCTGCCATTACCATTCAGTCATCTAGCCCACGTTATTCCAGATCCACAGCAACATGATTGACTCTGAAATAATCTAGTAAGCCACTTAGTTTTATCTGACCATTACAAACTCTGATAAAAGGAATCAAACCAGACAGATGACCTGGTTTTGACCATGGCTCTAGAAATAATAATGGTACACAAGACCCCAGCAAACCTGCAAGTCCTCCTTACTTTGACCTGCGAGCTTGTAAAGAAATTGGGAGCACAATCCCACAGACAAGAAAAGCAACAGCCTGATTTGGTCATTCTCGTGGAATTGTACCTTACAAACTCCCAGATACAATCACAATTTCTGGATATGTTCTATCCCACCAGAGGTAGCAACAGAATACAGACACAAAGGAGTTGCCCCTGTGCCCCCAACATTGACTTCAGACCCAATGAAGTCTTGTAACATTAGATCAAACATGTTGATTACCACCTATCGCCTCTTCCTTGGCTGATGAACCTGTTCTGTTCCATGACAAATACAATTTGGAGCACGCACTGAAGGTGGCAAGAGCACAGAAATTATTCCAGTTGGGGACTTCAAGAGTGGTTCAGGAGCACCATTACTGACTGAGTTAGCATAGTCCAAAGTCTACTAGGCTGAGTTTGTGGATTTCTGGAGAACCAACACCAGGAAAAACTTTGTTGAATTTAACTGCTACAGATGCATTTTTCCATGACAATATCAGGAGGAGTAACCACAGCACAATCCTTGTAGATACAAAGTTCCATTTTCACATTGAGGATAACCTCTGTCAAGGTGCATGACATGGCCACGATGCTAAATGGGACTTGGAACAAATCTAACCACTCAAAACTGACCAGCCATGAGACATTGGGTGCCATCAGCTCCAAGAGAATTATACTTAAGTGCAATTTGCAACCTCATGAACTGGTACATTCCTGAGGAAAGGCTCATGCCCGAAACATCGATTCTCCTGCTCCTTGGATGCTGCCTGACCTGCTGCTCTTTTCTAGCAACACATTTTCAGTTCATCCCTCACTCTGCCCTAACTTGATGATAATAGTATGAACCCTGGGTCAATGAGTATAGGAGGGTATGTCAGGAGCAGCACTGGACATACTTAAAAGTATCAACCCGGTAAAACTACAACACAGGAATACTTGCATGCCAAACAGAATGTTATTCCACGACCAATGGATCAAATCTTAGCTACATAGTGTTGCCACATCCAGGTGTGAGAGTGATGATGTACAAGAAAATAGCTCACTGGAGCAAGAAGTCCACAAATAGCTCTGTCCTCAACAATGGGGGAGCACAGCACATCAGTGCATAAGACAAAACTGATGCATTTACAACCACCTTTGTTAGAAATGTGCAGCGGATGATCCATCTCTGCCGCCTTCAGATGCCAGCCTTCAATCAATTCAATTTGCTCCAAGTGAAATGATGAGATGCTGAAGGTGCTAGACACTGCAAAGGCTACTGGCCCTGACAGCGTTCCATTAATTGTACTGAGGTCCTGCTCTTTAGAACTAGCTACGTTTCTACCAAGCTGTTCCATATATTGCAAAGTTACAATATTGGCACCTACTTGGCAAAGTAGAAATTTGCAAAGGCATGCCCAGTCTACAATAAAGCAGAACTAATCCAACCCGGCCGAATACCACCCCATCAGTTTACTATTGATCATCAGTAAAATAATGGAAGGGGTCATCAGTGCTACCTTGCAGCACTTACTCAACAACAAAATGTACAGTTTAGGTTCTGTCAGGGTAGTGAAATCCAAATTTAATTACAAGCTTCATTCAAATGTGGACAAAATATCTTAATTATAGAATGGAAGTGAAGATGACAGGCCTTGCCATCAAGGCAGTATTTGACAGAAGGTGGCATTGTGCTCACTGTACAATGTCACAGTATAACAGCCATAGTAAAGCTGAAGTCAATGAAAATCAAGGGAAAACTCCCCATTGTTGAAGTCATACCTAGCACAAAGAGGTAGATTTTTGTGGTTTTTGGAGGTCTGACGATGATGTCGCTTTAAGAGGTTACTTTGTCCTTTGTCCTGTTTCTTTTTAAAGAGAATATGAGGGGAAGAGGCTTTGAGAGTTTATTTTTAAAGTTGGAACAATAGACACAGCCTGACTGAGTGTGACCAGCTCTCACGGACTCGTCTTTCTAATTTTTTTTTTCTTTTCAGGTTTAGCTTAAGCAGTTGCTGTTCTGGGCTTGAAGCAGTAGAAGCTATCTTTTCCCTCCCTTGGTTACAGCTAGAAACTGGGGTTTTTCTCTGCTGCTGAGATACTGGTGATACAAAGCTAATTTTATGAATTTGCCTTTTTGACCTCAGGTGTGTTTATGGGATGTTACTATACTGTAACAGTTGATTAGTAATAGTTACTAGAGCTATTATTTGGTTAAGTTTTGCAACAGAGTTAAGTTATTCTAAGTTTTTCTTTCTTTTGTCTTCATTTTAACTATAGTGTTAAATAAATTGTGGTTTTGTTTAGGTCGAGTAGTTTGACAAGTCACACTGCCCCTGGAACAAAGCACTTTACAGTTGCCTTAAAAATAAGAAAAATTAGGTTCTAGGCTACCTTCTTAAAATATTTTGAGGGGGTCTGGCAGGTCCATAACAGAGGTGAATTACCTCAACCATAGGACATCACTATAGGAGTATTTAAGGTTGGGTTCAAGACCGAGGCTTGTAATTCAGTATGTTCACTGATGATTGCATAACTTTCAGCAACATTATGGCTCTTCAGATACTGAAACAGTCTAAGTCTAAAAATAACAAGACACGAACAACATCCAGACTTGGGCTGAGAAGTGGCGAAGAATATTCATGCCACTCTACCAACACTGAATCACCCATTATCAACATGCTGGAAACCACCATTGACCAGAACTAAACCAAGTGAGCCATACTGAGTATAAGAGCAAATCAGAGGCTGGGAATGTATGGGATGTAGTTCAGCCCCTAACTCCTCACACCCTGTCCATCTTCTACAAGGCACTAGTCAAATGAGTGATGAATATTCTTCACTTGTCTGAATGGATGCGATTCCCACAACATTCAAGAAACTCAACACCATCCCGAAAAAAGCAAGCTACCTGACTGCCACCCCATCCAACATCTTCAATACATTGACCCTCCACATAGACACACAGTGGCAGCAGTGTGTACCATCTACTGCAAGCATTGCAACAATTCAAAGGCTCCTTTGATAGACCTTACTACCTAGGACGGCAAAGGGAGCTGATACATGGAAGTACCGTCACTTTCAGGTTCTCCAAGTCATCGCTGGCAAAATACATGTTGTGCCATCTTAAATTGTCCTTGTAGAACCGGCACTTTCGAGAGCAACGAGGAATCAGCCCAGTTGGTGTGGACATGAGGTCTGACCATGTAAAGGGACTAGGTTTTGACAGAATTAGTGAACCAGTTTGATTTCCACAACAATGTGTCATAATTCTTAAACTGAATTAAAATCCTGAAAACTATCAAGGTTGGATTTCAATCCATATCTGAATCAGTAGTACAGGCCTCTGTCCAGCAAAATAATTATTCCACCATGTCCATTTGGGAGCCAAGATCAATCTTCGCAACCTTAAATTAGAGAAAATTACAAAATTGTGCTATTGTGCATTTTGATGTCAAAATTATTTTATAATTCATTGTACCATTAGATTAATTTTAGAAAAATACCATTCTAACTCACGTGTTGTGCTGCAGATATTTGCCCTAATAAAGTGCGAGTGCCTCATACTAAATAACTACACTCAAATTTAAGTTCAGACAATGGTCATATTCATGATAAATTTTAGTAACTTAATAGCAAAACCGATAACACGGAAGAAGTTTAAAGCAGTAAATTCAAAGAACCAAATGAGAACACTTGATACCTGTTTAATATGTTGCATTATCAGGAGAAACATTTATAATCAAAGCACACCTTTGAAATTCACTGACAATCAAATTGCAATGAAAGGAGCAAAATATTCAGTAATAATTAATACAAATGAAAAAAAATGAAATAACTTCTCACTTCACTGCAGTTATTTTGTTAAATCTATTAGTAATTTAATGTCATTTTTCCGAGCTGAACAGAGATCTCAGATTTCTGCTTTCTTAACTTATTTGAAAATCAGCCAAGATAATCTACTTGGGTGGCAAGTTGTGACATCTAAGACCAGGAAATTAGTAAACGAGGGAGCATACATGTCTGAAGACATCAAGGAAACAATCTTGAAACAAAGTGCTAGAGAAATTCAGCAGGTCTGGCAGCATCTGTAGAGGTGGTCACAGCAGTCAAAATGTTAACCTGTTTCTCTCTACAGAAGCTGCCATACCTGCTGAGTTTCTCTAACACTTTATTTTTCCAGCATCCAGAGTATTTTGCTTTATTTAAGGAAGCAACTCTGAATCTGAAATTCCAATATGGCTGAGTGACAAATAATTGGAAAATGTAACAGCAGATGTTTCTTAAAAGCTTAGATTGTAGGAAAGTTAAATCATCTAAAGAGAACCATAATGAAAATATTCATTCCTCAACCATTAAGCTTATCTTCTGAGAAAAGCCATTTCCAGCATGTTTTTGGAAAATAATAAAAGTCTCTCAAGTAAAATTGAACGAAGGCTTATGAAAACAAGGCCATTTAAAAGGACAGCTTATGTAAAGAATTAATTTGATTAGTCCCATTAAAATATCTGATCTCAATCTCCAGAGAACCACAACTTTGTTGACAAAACTTACCAATATAAGATTTGTTCTGCGAGCTATCTTTTAACCACTTTCAGCTGGTCAAGTTTGTCAACATGGACAATAATAATTATTGGGTCTTAAGAGATACTCAAGTTGAGGCAAACTTAAAAATGATAATTTGATCTTGAAATGGCTTGAAGTAATTTATCAATTATTGCATTGATTTTTCAACAAGTATTTTCTTTTGTTACACAATAATCACACATCAACTTACCCACAGCTACACTTATTCATTGTTAAGTGCACATTTCTCCAATTCCTATTGGTTTCTCAAGACAGTTTCCCCATTCAAAACATATTAAGTGTTCTGGAACACACACCTTTTGACAGTTCGACAGTTTCATTAGCCTGAGTGAGTGAATATGGACATGGAACAGCATAGCAAGCTGACAGATCAAGATCTAGAACTCTACTCTGTACAAATAATGGGATAAATGTCTTCTTTCTTGGACAATTAATTTGAGTTACGCAATTACCCTTAATTTATATAGTCAACGCCAAAGGATGTCTGATTCAAGGATTACAAGTTTCTCATCAGCAGAAAAGTTGAATAAATTCAACTTTCAGCATCATTCTCTAACTCTTGCTTTAAAATGTGAACAAAGTGGACATGGCGACTCAAACGCAGCTAGGAGTAGCTGATTCTAAAAGGCTATCATGGTAAGGCAAGTACCTAACTTTAAGTATGTACCTACAAAAAAAATCTATTTGGAATTTAATGTTTGAGTGGCATATCACATTCGAAATAGAACACCATGCTATCTTTTGTTATTCCTTAAACTTCCATTTATACTTTTCAAAATAATTGTTGTAGAAAGTTTCTCATGGAAAAAAAGTATAAAAGTACAAGTATCTGTGACCAGCTTTTGGCTAATGCCACTTTGCAGCCACTAGAGGAGCTCACAAGAGAAATAAGGAATGATCCATACCTTTGAAATAGAAAATTGGAGCAGGAGTAGGCCATTTGGCCATCAAACTAACTCTACCATTCAAAATGATCGTGGCTGATTTTCTACCTCAATGCCATTCTCCCACTCTCTCCCCATATCCCTTGAAGTTTCTCTCTTGAATTATGACCTTCATCAAACATGTTCTCCTTACAGCCCTCTACCTTAAAGAACATGGCAACAAGATAGCAAAATTATAGGCAGAACATGCAACAACAATCCAGCCAGAACTTCCATTTATATAGTGCATGTAAATGTTTAAGAGTCCAAAGTGTTTTCTGGATGGGCATATGTAAAACACAGCCTATTGAAGGTTCTAGCCGTCTTCCTGTCCACTGGTCTAATTTGACAACCTAAACCCTTACCAACCCCAAACCAGGATTTACCACACTCCACGATCCACATTGTCCAGTTAATGGTCCTATCTACTGTACTGGTTGTGTCCAGTACTGAGCTTGCAGCATGCTGGTATGGCTAGAATTGCTGAAGATTAGTCAGTGGATCCCGAGAGTGGGACTTTTGTGGCAGACCCACTGCATGCGGGGTGAGCTTCTTGCATGCGGGGTGAGCTTCTTTGTGGTCTGTGGCTCATGCTAACCTATTTTCAGGTCAGCTCAGTTCCACTATCCAGCCTTTTGCAGTGTTGCCTGATAGCCCTAAAAAGTTCACATTGCGCATGTAAAATTTCTGGATTAGTGGTGCTGGAAGAGCACAGCAGTTCCTGTAAAATTTCTGCACATACGCACTTTGTGAAGTACCCTGCCAGTAAAATATATGGCAATGCTAAAATAAGCATGTTAAATGTGATGGAACAAGGCAGAATGAAGTCACTGGCAGTACTGGAAGGGACACTGCACACTTTGCACATGCATACTGATCACATATTCAGGGGGTCAGTTGACATTCTCTTTAATTTTCTATTTTCCAAGTATTTATCTACTGAATTTTTTAAAGCTATTACATCTAGTTGATGAAATGCAGTTTCTGGTACAGCATTGAAAAGATTCTTAAACTTTCACTTAGATTTCTTTCTCCTCATTTACCTTAAAAATCATGCATAATTTTAAATAACCAGATCACTGAACGCCGTGAAGACAGCCCCAAGGTCGCTTGGTCACATTGCAATCATATGCCTGTAATGGCTATTACATCACACTCATTAACTTCCATTTGTGCCATCAATTGATCTACTTTATTAGGAATGCTGCAACCATTCAGAAAAAAGAGCCTTTAATTCTTTTTACCTGCTCTGACCTCATGCTGTAGTGCACACACATGCACATGCTGTCACATGCTGGTTATAAGTACCCAACACTGTTGCCTTGTCCTTTCCCTTTAACTTTGTGAATGTCCCCGTACCGTGAATCCTTCTTCACCAATTATCTAGTTTAAAACTCTCTCTGCAACCTAAATTACACAATTCACCAGGGCACTGATCTCAGCATAGCTCATGTGAATGCCACCAAATGATTTAGATTTATTTAATAATGCCAATGGTACCTCAGTTCAGCGAAAAGCAAATCATGTCACCACTTCCAGCACCATCATGGATTACAGAATAAAGTCATGAATTCATTGTATAAATGGTAAAATACTGAATAAATTAAAATGAAATTGCTACTACTAAAACTGAAAGCTTCAAAAGCTCGTTGTTCCCTCTCTATAGGCGCATACAGCTCTCTCATTTTCCTGTACTTAGCTAGTACCCCACGAATAAAAGTTCTTCTATCCCACATCAACCTCTCAGTCACACATTTGATTCTCTGATTTTATTCATCCACATCTACTTGCTTGTGGCTCAGGTAGTAATGCAGAAATTACTTGTCTTAAATTTTGAATTGTTCATACGCCCTTAGAAAAAACGGTTTCTCAGTCCTACCTACAATGCTGGTACCCATGTGGCCAATAACAATTGGATCCTTCTGCTCCCATTCCAATTTCACCTCCAGCTTCCAAGAAGCTGCTATCAAACCTGACATCAGGCAAGCAACACAGGCACTCTCATGGACTAAGAAAATCACATTTATTCCCTTAACTATGATTCCCCTATTACTAATACACTCCAATTTAATTATCCCAACTTGAATGGACCTTTGCATCACAGTGGTCAATTTGCTGATTAGTTTTGCTTGTACACACAAGCTGCAAGAACTTCAAACCTACTGGACAATTGCAAGAGCAGAGGTTCTGCCATTGCAACGTCTGAATCCCCACTGCAGCCTCACATGCAATCACACACTCTTGTCTCTGAGCATGGATTAAACATCCAACTATTCCTTTCTAATCTCACTTGCTATTATGTTGCCTGGAAAACACAATTTCCACTCAATGCAACTGCATTTTTAAAGATCCAATTGTCTGGCATTTGGTTCTTCTTTAATCATGACAAATTGTTACTGACACATATTCTATTCTCTCACCTTCAGCTTTGATGCCCTTGATCCAATGAAATCCTTACTCAATCCCAGTGTATATTTTCTCTTTACCCTCCTATGGCTCCCATCTACACTTCAAGTCCAACAGAAGAAAGGCATTAAATGAAACTGTGCCACTTAAAGAGTCAGCCTTGACTGCGTTGTAGCATTCTTAACTGAAGTAGAACTTCAGAGGTACAAGTCCAGTGTTCGTTAGATGGCACTTTAAAATTAAACCTCATCTGCTCTTTCAATGGCATAGAAAAGATCTGAAATTATATGCAAGGAAGAGCAGATGAGTTCTCACAGGGTCCAAGCACAAGTTTATCCCTCAATCAACATCATCAAAACTGATTAACTGGCCAATTCTAGCCCTACTGTTCTGGAACTTTATACGCTACACTTTATTAATCAACCATTGTCTCCTACATTACAGTAGTGACTCCACTTCAAATGTGTTTGGTGTAAAGTGTAAAAGGATGTCATGGAATGACAAAAAGTGCTGCATAAATATGAAGGTGTTTTATTTCATTAGTCTACAGGTCAAGGAGGTCTACTACAATATAATTAGAGTTAGAGGATGTCCTTAGGGCTACCTTCTATATGTATGCTGACAAAAGCCCAACTCCATCAGTCCACAATCTCCTTCTATTACTTAATTGGCTTTGTGCTGTCAGACTGTCCAACATTTAATCTTGGATGGGCCACAAGCCCCTTCAACTAAACAATTAAAATAATAGTTAGGAATATGCCTAGTTTACCCCATAAAGGCCATGAAATCTATCCTCCTCCACAGCTAACATCCAGGTTGAATGAGGCTATTTGCATCATGGGCATCCTATTCTCCTGGGAGCAGAAATTCCAAATATACAGCCTTTCCATCAGAAAATCCATTAACTTCAATATGCACCATACCAGATTCTGCAAGCACCTCAACTGCTGTGAAACCCTTATCCATGCCTTTGTCAATGCCAGAGTCAACTATCCCCAATCTTCTTCTGGCTAGCCTTTCATTTTCCACCCCTTGCATACCATTTCATCTAAAACTCTCTTGCCCAAATCCTATCCCAAAACTTTCAGATTATTTGTAGAACTTTGCTGAGGAAAGAGTAGCTGCCCTGTTGCCAAGCAATACAACTGTTCAAAATGCTCTGGGCTTTGAAATGCTTTGGAACATCTGTGTGGAGGTCAATGTACAAAATGTAAATTAAGGCTAGATTGGAAGCATGGCCCAGACACTAATAGGCATAGAACTAAATAAATAACACCCTTTGCAACAATAAAACTCTTTGTCCGCATAGTTTAATCTATTAACTAACAGTGGAACGAGGCTTAGGTAGAAATTAATCCAATAATATGCTTAACACCACATGACCATAGATTGAATCACTCGTGCTTTAAGTACCAACACTGAAATAACACTAAAGAAAACTGAAGCATTTTGAACAGACTCCTTTGAAGAGTATAAATTCAGGTTCAGACCAAACAACTTGGAGCTGATAATGTAATAAATAGTGGCTGGTGCCCATTCCTGAAGAAGGGCTTATGCCCGAAATGTCGATTCTCCTGTTCCTTGGATGCTGTCTGACCTGCTGCGGTTTTCCAGCAACACATTTTCAGCTCTGATCTCCAGCATCTGCAGTCCTCACTTTCTCCCCCAGGAATAATTGGCAATTTTTACTCCCTTTCCTCCAGAGAAGCATTTTGTCCAAGTTGCTTGCAAAAATGAGAAATTTAGAAGCTAGAAGAGTACAACAGGCCTCACCAGAACTGGAAATAGCACAAGTTCAGATGAAATCACAGCTTAACATTAGCTAATCTTTCAGATATTCTGGCTTGTGTTTCTCTAACATATTTTGTTTCAATTTAGCAAACGTATCTTAATAAATTCACACCATGCTGCAAAGGGAACAGAAAATATGTCTCATATTTGAGAAACACAGGAGGAGGAATAAGCAGTTCATTCCCTTGAGCCTGCTTTACCATTCTAGATTGTTGCTGATCATCTACCTCAATATTCCTGCACTATTCACATATCCTTTAATGTCATTAGTATCTAGAAACCTATTGATCTCGGTCTTGAACATACTCAATGATTCATCTTCCACAGCCCTTTGAGATAGACAACACCCAAAATTTTAAAGTGCCTTAAAATCATGCACTTGATAACATATCAAGCAGTTGAGCTAACAATACATTAATCGTTCCATTGTAAAATATCTATTTTGCTTCATTGAAAAAGTGAAGTTGCAAGTTACTTCTGAAAATAATTTCTTCATAAAAGTTACTCTGTGTGGGGGGCACAATTCTTTTACCACAATATTAACTGGGGCTTTTCAGTTATACTTTGCTCTATTTTATCATTTAAATGCTGCTGGGGGGAAGTAGCCTTAATGCAGATTTTTTTGTGTTGAATCCTTCATCTGATATTATCACAGCTGGAAATGGAAGCCTGTGGAAAACTGCTTCAACTTAAAATCATTCTAACATCTGATTCCCAGCTGTCTCTGACAGCACATAATGCTGTATTATAAAAAGGCTATGTGTTAACTGAAATGAGTGCACTACCCTCTTACGAGAAATGAGGTTATTATGAAGTACACACCCAGATAGTACATAACATGACAAAAGGAAATCGAATAGTTTTAAAAGGGAATTTATATTTGCTTTCCTTTACGTTTTCTTTTGTTTAGAAGACAATTTGTTCCTTCTAATCTATCATGAAACTAGCCTGAGCCATCTTATCACCTAAGATATAACTAGGCTTTTCCTAAATTTTGTAAACAGTGTGTATTACACTATAAAAATCAATTTCAAAACCATTTGTTTAAGGATAAAGCCTTTGGAAAAAAAAAACTAAGCAGAATTAGGATTGAGGAATGTCAAATGGGAGGTTTCAACAATTTTAACAATGCAGTACATTCCCTCCCCACCTAAACTCAAAAACTCATGCAAAATTCATTATTTAAAGTATAAACTGTAAAAAAAGAATCTTACGATGCTCGATCATGGTTCATTCCATTCTGTTGTTGTGGTTTCTGGGAACTGATTGGTGGCAAGATTGGCTTGGTGTTCATCTCAAGACCCCTACGCAAGACCTCTCTGATCTGCTCTGTATCTGAAATTAGAAAAAGATCCTGCTTCAAGCAGTCATCAGAAATCCTCAGTAGGAAGAGATTATTAGTTTCTAATCATTGTTTTATCCAATCCTGCACACAATATTATTGTGTGTAGACAGTCTGATTGGGGTATGATACATCTCAGTTCTTTGAATAAGAATTTCAAGGAATTGATTAATGGTTTTGAGAGAGAAGTAATCAGGCTGAAATTAGAAACACTACGCTTCTATTCTGCCTCGGCAAGGGGAAAGAGTATAAAAACATTGAACAGGTTCAACTTGTTGATGTATATCCTGAATCTATAATCAAACCACTGCTGGAATCACTGTACAAGTCTCCAATGCAGTGAACTAAGCTGCTTAACCACACAGCTCCTCTCCATTAACTATTGCTCTAAACTTCCAAAATGCTAAAGATGCAAATATTATTGCAGCATTCTTGATTGTTAATTTTGATTACTTTATCTCAGTTGATAGACCGTTTAAGCTTACACTTCCTTGCCTTCAATGAAACATGAAATCAGATGTTTCAGTTGGTATTGCCTTTCAAAGTTGTGCTGCAGAGGTCTATACACACACATAAAAGTTGGACAATTATGAAAGTTCTGTGCCGAACCATCCAGGCTATATGTCCAAGTGGCATTTTGAGGTTGTGATATTTTGATTTGAGGCCATTCGGCAACCACACAATTCTGTCATATACTGACTTAGTGTTGGTCATCTTTTAAGAGATGTCAAGCTGTCAACGAATGACTTTGGGATTTGTCCTACTGTGGCTACTTGCACAGGCATTGGGAAGCTATTGGTATGGAGATCACAACATGCATTTGTTGTGTCCAGGATATGGTGGTGTGAAGTGCTCAAAAGGAGATGGTGGCAGGGTGTAAGATGGCAGGAAATTTCTGACAGCTGCAAGAAGTGTACTTGAGCTCTACTCTTTCTTCTGATTAGAGAATCACATGCAAATTCAAGGTTTACCTTTGTCAGACAAACGTCTTGGTTGCATTTCAAGATAAATACTCCTGCTATCTTCTTCGTCTTCTGGTGGGCGGCTTAGATCCACCCAAGCACATTTTGCACTCACACCACTCAGGTTTGAACCATCAGTCTCTATGCCTTTGTCTACTCTTTCCTATGGAGGGGAAAATAAAAGCAGTAAAATATGCTGATTATACGAATCACAACGATTAAATTTCAGTCAGATGATTTGTTTTATTGTTACAGAAATTGTAAAACACTTAATGTGTTTTATATTAAGATGATTCATTATTAAGCAATGATCCTGAAAAATCATTGTCTGTACATTACATCTGTTGTATATTAGTGTATTGTACTTCAAAAGTGCTAATTCCTAAGTGGTGAGCATTTTATCCAAATTATGCTCATTTGCATTGTATTTCAGAATATAATGTCTAAAGAAAGAACCGCTAAAACATTTAATATTATATCTTTGCAATAACTCAGGGAATCATTTGATTTAAATACTTCTTAAAATTATAAAAATAAAGATTGACATTGTGATCCAACATATTGCATCACAAGATGATGAACACTGCCTGGTTCTTGTGATTTTCTCAACATTTTCAGCAAAACTGTGCCAGTATAGGGAGGCACTTGGTCAGAACGAGTGGATAGTGGAGCGCTTGCTGCCACAGGATAACAAAAAGTGAAAACAAAAACAAAACCAATAATCCATATTTACCATTTAAAGAAAGAAATGTTACTCTTTCTGTTTGAATAATTATTGTCATAAGTAAGACTTATTTACAAGTTAAAAAGAAATTGCACTTTAAGTGGAAGACTTATTGTATACTAATTCTGAAGTTAACACCTTACAGATCAAACTAAAGTATTTTTGGGAATGTGTGAAATCTGAGGAAAAGGAAAAATATAATTGATACAGGTAATTAGTTACTTGCAGATGGGGGTCAGTTTCAAATATAGTCTCTCCTCTTCGCATGTCTGTGATTAGCCAAGAGCCACCTGCACTGTAAAGCAATGTATATTTTAGATATCCATACTTAATATCTAGAATCTGACTCATATTTATTGCAATCTTGAAAAGCAAACATTTAACAAATTAATTACAATTGATTTAATTGAATAATAGTGTACAATTGTGTAAAATTCATAAAATTGCTTGACAAAGTTTATCCTTACACTGCACTTTGTCAAATGCACGCTGCAATGAACTTAAATTTAGGCCTGTCTCAAATTTGAGTAGCCATTTTACAAAATGGCACCATCATATGTACACACTGATTTGGTTATGAGCTAGATTAAAATAATAATTTAATCAGAAGCATGATTGAACAGCATTTTCACAAAATCTTTAGTAATGTGGCCTCCATCTTGGCACCCTTGTATTTGCTATTGAAAAAGCATCAACCTTGGAAATGGTCTCACAGCCAAGACATAGCCTTTAGAGTGAAGAAGCAGCTGTGATCATCTAAGGTGTTGGCACACTATGACCCCAAGTGAGATCTGGTGCTGACATGCGATGCCTCCCCGTCCAGTAACAGGGTAGTGTTGGCTCACAGATGGTCCAAAGGAGGGAACATTCAAAAGCATTTGCTTCTTGGACTTTGCCTGATGCCTAGATAGAGAAGGAAGGTTTGGTGGTCATCTTTGATGTATGGAAGCGCCACCAATATCTTTATGGATATTAATTCGTAATAATAAAAGACCACAAATTCCTGCTAGAGATATAATTCACCAACCAATGGAAAGACTTTAACTCCAGTACAGAGCCAGGGCACCTCTGGCTGCTTGCACTTTGTCTTCCAATGGCTGTAACCTGTTTTTGTCGACTCTGTATTCCAAGTAGGTCATTTGTGGTGCCTGGAACACACATTTTCCCTTTTTAAAGTGTACACCCACTTTCAAGAAACAGTAAAGGACTATTTCTGAGTTCTCTAAGTACTCTTTATTGCTCTTCCCTGTTATTAGCATGTCATTCAGATAAATGGTGACTTGGGGTGAAACTTGTAAAATATTCTCCATCATCTACTGAAAAATGGTTATTAAGTGTGGCATACTCTGGGAATTCTCATCTAACTGCCCTTGCAGTTACTAATGGCTCATGCCCAGTTTTGTGAAGGATAGCCCCCCTGTCAGCTTTGCAAAGGGTTCCTCTATGTGAGGGATTGAGTATTTATCCACCTGCGAAAAGTGGTTATTATTTATTTAAAGTCCCCACAAAGGCGAACTGATCCATCATGCTTTACTATTGATATGACTGGTGCTGTCCATCCCGCAAACTGTACAGATTTAATGGTTCATTTGCTTTGCAGCCTCCTAATTTCTGCCTCTACTTTTGCACATAAGACAAATGGCACGAGGTGGACTTTGCAGAATTGTGGAATTGCTTCCTGGTCAACATGCAAAATTGCCTTGACTCCTTTGTCAGTCCATAGACCTTCCTGAAAACCTTAAGAGATTGAGTAGATTAGGATTATTTTCATTAGAAAGAGGGAGGTTGGGGAGGACCATATTGAGGTCTACAAAATCATGAGAGGTATAGACAGGGTGGATAGCAAGAGCTTTTCCATAGAGTGGAGGACTCAATTACTAGGGGTCACGAGTTCAAGGTGAGGGGGGCAAAGTTTGAGAGAGTTATGCTTGGAAAGTTCTTTACGCAGAAAGTGGTGGGTGCCTGGAATGCGTTGCCAGCGGAGGTGGTAGAAGCAGGCAGGATAGCGTCATTTAAGATGTATCTAGACAGGGAGTGGACAGAAAGCAGAGGGATACAGATCCTTAGAAAATAGGCGACAGGTTTAGATAGAGGGTCTGGACCAGCGTAGGCTTGGAGGGCTGTGGGCCTGTTCCTGTGCTGTAATTTTCTTTGTTTTTATGTCCCCAGACATCTCCATGGCACATCATTTGGCTGTCAAAATTGTGGGAGCGATCCTTTGTTCAATAGTTACTGCATTTTCAGGATTCCAAACCTTGCTGTAGTGCATACTGCCAAGACCTCATTTTTATTAACACACTGACATATTGGGTTAAAATTCTTCAAGTACAGGTGATCAAAAATTGAATATTAATTTTCACACTTGAAAAGCTGAAATGTAATATTTAATTTACTATCTGGTCAATTTTGCATTACAGTTCATTCTAAAATAAAAACTGATTCAAAATATTTCCCTGTCAATATGATACATTCCATATACCCTCAAAATGAAAGCAGCGACATTTTTGACATCTTTAGCCTTGTCATTTTCGGTGACAGGCTCTGCATTGAAAGGGAACTACACATGGTGTGTTTTCAAATATATCTTTACCGACCTAACCAAGGATTTTACCACTGCAAATTCTGCTTAATTATAGCTAGACCAAAAAAGATAAACATGGCTTGCATCACTTATATTTGTCACTATTGCCAGATTGAGGTAAAGTGATAACTAGAAGTCCCATCCTCGGAGATGACTGCTGATTCACAGGAAAAAGAAATGCACTATGACGAACAGTTCAATTTTTCCCCCATGTCACATTCCCCAAAAATCATGTACGTTTCAATAGGTCGTCTCTTGTCCTTCCAAATTCCAATGAGTTCAGGCTCAATCTATTTAACGTCTTCTCATAAGGCAGTCCCTAGTGAACCAACTATTTTAAACATTAAAATATCTCTCTTTAGATAAGGGGCCCAAAACTGTTCACAGTGCATTGATTAATTACAGCAAAACTCCCTACCGTTATATCTCATTCCCTTTAAAAGAAGGGCCAACATTCCATACTTGCTGAACTTGTATGATAGCTTTTTGTGATTCATGGACAAGAATTCCCAAATAGGCAAAAGTGAAGACTACAGATGCTGGAAATCAGAGTCTAGATTAGAGTGGTGCTAGAAAAGCACAGCAGGTCAGGCAACATCAGAAGAGCAAGAAAATTGACGTTTCGGGCAAAAGCAAGGGCTTTCATTCTTGATGAAGGGCTGTTACCCGAAACGTCAATTTTCCTGCTCCAAGAATTCCCAAATGCCTCTCATGTAGTTTTCTGGGGTATTTCTTCATTTAATTAATATTCAGCTCCTACATTCTTCCTGTGAAAGTGCATAACCTACCATTTCCCCACATTATATTCCATTTACCAAGGCTTTTTCCCAATTTGTTGAACCTGTTTATACACCTGCGCATGCTCTTTGTGTCAACCTACCACTTGCCTTGCCACCTATTTTTGCGTCATCTACTTGCTACCTCATCAAACAATTCTAGTAAATTTGTCAGACATTATTGCCCCTTCGTACAGCCATGGTGACTCTGCTTGATCATATTATGTATTTCTAAATGCTCTGCTATTACATCCTTTAGAATAGACTCTAATATTTTCCCAATAACAGACATTAAGTTAACTGGCCGACAGTTACTTATTTTTGTCTCTTTCCCTTTCGAAATGAAGGCACTCCATTGGCAATTTTAGGACTTTTCCAGAATCCAAGGATTCCTTAAAGACTGTTACCAGTACACCCACTATCTCTGTAAAATACTTTCTTTAATCTCTTAGGATGCATCTTTTAAGGTCCAGCATACATAACTGTCTTTAGCCCCATTAGTTTCTCTCGTGATAGTTATTGTATTCATTGCCTCTCCTTCTTGTGCCTTTGAACATTTAGTAACTTTGTAATACTATTAGTGTCTTCCACTGTGAAGATTGCTAGAGTATTTGTTCAACTTCACTGCCATTTCCAGGTTCCCAATTATTTCCCTTGCTTTATTCTCTAAGGGGCCTATGTTCACATTAGCTTTTCTTTTCCCTTCTTTAAATGTAAAGAAGTTCTTGCTCTCTGACTTGATATTACAAGACCAGCAGACTCACTGCCACTCCTTTTGTCTAGGCCTCAGAGTGAAAGTAGTTATGATCGGTTGCACAACCCAGTGTACCTCTAACCAAAGAGAGTTTCTCATGCATGTTTGCTGCTAATAGACTTACTGATCCTAACCCCCTGAGCCAATCAATCAGCAGCAAACATGGGACAGTAGCAGTCTCTGAGTGGCGGAGCATCTTGCAAAACTTTAGCTAAGGTACTTACCTGTATTTGAATTATGGGTCACTGGATAGATAGGACCCCTTAACAGACAGTATTTTGGCCCATAGGCCATCTGTTGCACAAACCTAATTTATATGTCAAGGTTACTTTAGTTGTGCTCTTCGACACAGAAGATAATCCTTTCATATAGCATGAAAAAATGGCATTATGGTATTTAACGGAATGCAATCAATTGTTGCAAAAAAAAAAGAGAAAAGCGGATGAATGCCAGAAGAACTTAGGAGTGTCACATTCACCAGAATATCAGATTCAAATCAACAACTGCAACAGACATCTTGTGTCATCAGATCAATAGCTCTAAGATCACTTCTTCAGCTGTGCAAATCAATATTGTTGCACTTACCATCACAATTACACTGGTTTGCTCATTGATCAAGATGGCCAAGAATGCACTAGATTCTCAGACGAGTATACTAATTGGACAGCATCATCAATACTTTAGAAATAGCAAACGATGCTCCGTGTCTTGTAATGTTATCCAATACATCACTGATAAAAACATTGATTTTTATGACAATGGTATTCCAAACAGTTTGCTCTCATTATATTAGGTATAGAATGAGTGATTTAAAATTTAAGATATAGAAAATCACCAGACTGTTAGATGGTCCAACAAAAAATATGTTTCTCAATCCTTTGAAAAAGAAGTTCTCTATAAAGACAGAATTTTACCACAACAATGATCTTGATTCATATCACATCTTAAACATTTTTAAAAAATCAAACATTTTCTCACATGCATAATCAGATAAAGTTGGAGAAGGTGACTAAGAAATATTAGTAGTACCACGACCACCTTTTTTGAAAATGTGCACCAAAAATGAGAAAAGATACTGCTTTAAACCAAGGTCAAAAAAGGGGGTGCTGGAAAAGCACGACAGGTCGGGCAGCATCTGAGGAGTAGGAGTAGGCATAAGCCTTTAATCATTTCTGATGAAGGGCTTATGCCTGAAACTTTGACTCTCCTGCTCCTCGGATTCTGCCATATCTGCTGTGCTTTTCCAGGGCCACTCTTTTCGACTCTGATTCTCCAGCATCTGCAGTTCTCACTTTCTCCTAGTTGTTTTAAACGATGGAAACTGTGGAACAAGTAGTAATATGTGTAACACATTCTTTTCACCCATCCTAGTAAACAGTCTTGAACTAAAGCTGGAAGGTAAAAAAACAAAGAACATGCACATGACAAGCTTATTTACAGAATTCATCTAAATAAAAATCCTGAACCTAATTTACTTTCGCATAAATAGGTAGAATATGTAAATGTCTTTTCTAAACGTTTCATGAACACAAAAAAGCAGAAGACCATATGACCCCTTAAGCTAGATTTGCCATTGAGATCCTTAAATTCCCACCATATTTCAGGATTTCTTAAAGCATCCAAAAATCTAGCCAACTCTCTAAATCTATCAAACGATAAGCCATGTCACTTTTTGCTGACCCTGTATATCATTGCATATTGAGCAAGGAAGGTTTACAAATTGCTTACATTGGAACAGTCCGGAGAAGCTCCAAGATCCCTTGGCCATTCCATTGCTGCGCTGCTTGAAGTTCTTCTGTACAAACTCCAACAATCTGATCAGGATTACAAATTTTTAAAGAAGGATTTAGAGAAATTGTAGAAGTGTTTCATTGTATGTAAATATGGCAAAAATAAACTATATCTCAATTTAGAACAATCAAAATGGTAATCAATATTCTAGACTGCATGGATGTCAGCAGAAACGTTACTAGAAAGACTTTTTCAAACCAATTGAATTTTGGAATCCCTAAACTAAACCTATATATCAGTTATTTAAACATTAGGACTGCAAACATTATTTAAAATCCAAGAATTTCAAAATGGAAGGCTGCAGCAAACTTAACTGGAGATAATGTATAATGGTAATATCAATGGACGAATAAACCAGAGGCACAAGGCAAATGCTCTAAAGACTCCAGTTTAAAATCCCACTAGGGCTACAAGTGGAATTTGAATTCAATATCTGGAATTGAAGACAGTAATGATGACTCAGATAATGATAACAGAAAATGTCCTAACTGGTTCACTAATATTATTGAGGAGGAAATCTGGTGCTACTTCCAAATCCACAAACTGCCCTCTGAAATGGCTAAGCCATACTTCCTGTTCAAGAGCAACAAATGCCAACATCCCATGAAAGCAATGTAAAAACTTTTAGCAACAAGGTCAAACCTAGAAATGTCATCAGGTGTGCTCCCAAAGATAATCAAAAGGGCTAGACTTTGAATAGAAAATTATCTGAAAGCAAAATTATCTCAATTTTAAAAATGGTCTTGATAAACAATATTGTGGTCACAGTTTTAAAGCCACAAATTAAGAGTAGAATTAAGGTTGTATTTTGCGGACTGATTTACTACCAGAATGACATGCCAAAAAGAAATGTAAACAGTTGAGAATATCTTTTAAAACTTCATTACATAATGCAATTGTTAAAAGCATAATGTTTCATTGTTAAGATATTCTAGAATCAGAAATAATCTTTCAAGTCAAATACTGTACACACCTTTCCTTCCCCCACATTTCCTGCCTTCAGAAAGATTTTAACTTGATGCAAGTTGTTACAATATCAATAGGAACTCATGAGAACCTGCATGCTTTAAAACTATAAGTTTCTACAGCATACAGATTTACAGTGACAAGATTATTACTTACACAGTATTAATTCTGTACAATTCAGTCATTCATAAACTGAACATTTGTCTTCAAATTTTTGGAGAAGACATATAGAGAACACCAAGTATTGTGCATTTGGAAGCCCATCTCTTCATGGAACACAGAGTGGATAGATTAATTTGCATGCAGTTGAGAACTAGGAATTTAGAACACTGCATGTAGGAATTTGGATAACAGCTTTGATGATTCTTAAAACAGCAGATGCATTCAGATGTTTTTACCAATAAGATTGCTGAGCCAGTTTCTGCAACAATCCCTTTACACCTCCATCCGCCATGACCAGGGCCTCCAAGCCCTCAGTTTCTTCCTCTCCCGACATCCCCAACAGTACCCTTCCACCGACATTCTCATTCATTTGGCCAAACTGGTCCTCACCCTTAACAATTTCTCCTTCGAATCCTCCCACTTCCTCCAGACCAAAGGGGTAGCCATGGGAACCTGCATGGGCCCCAGCTATGCTTGTCTCTTTGTTGGCTACGTAGAACAGTCTATCTTCCGTAATTACACCGGTACCACTCCCCACCTCTTCCTCCGCTACACTGATGACTGCATTGGCGACACCTCATGCTCCCGCGAGGAGGTTGAGCAATTCATCAACTTCACCAACACATTCCACCCTGACCTTAAATTTATCTGGACCATCTCTGACACCTTCCTCCCATCTCCATTAATGATAACTGACTGGACACCGACATTTTTTTTACAAACCCACCGACTCCCACAGCTACCTGGATTACACCTGTTCCCACCCTACCTCCTGCAAAAATGCTATCCCGTATTCCCAATTCCTCCACCTCCGCCATATCTGCTCCAAGGAGGACCAGCCCCACCACAGAACACACCAGATGGCCCCATAACTCTATTACGCTACACTCTCGGAATACTTCAACCCCAGGGCATCAATGTGGACTTCAACGGTTTCCTCATTTCCCCTTCCCCCACCTCACCCCAGTTCCAAACTTCCAGCTCAGCACTGTCCCCATAACTTGTCCTACTTGCCTATCTTCTTTTCCACCTATCCACTCCACCCTCGTCCCTGACCTATCACCTTCATCCCCTCCTCCACTCACCTATTGTACTCTATGCTACTTTCTCCCCACCCTCCTCTCATTTATCTCTCCACCCTTCAGGCACTCTGTTGCCCGAAACGTCGATTTTACTGCTCCTCGGATACTGCCTGAACTGCTGTGCTTTTCCATCACCAGTCTAACCTAGACTCTGGTTTTCAGCATCTGCAGTCATTGTCTTTACCTAACATTACAATCACACCTTGCTACGCTTTTATTTTGAAAAGGACATTCAAAGGAACTTCAAAAGTAAAGGTTGTACTATTTTTATCTTCATCTCAACCTTACTCAGTACCAGACTGCATTTGAAAGAACAAATGCTGAAAGCATACAAATAAGAGAAACTGGAGATAAACCTCTGCCATTCTATTCCAAAACAAATGCAGAAAGATAAACAACTACATGCACAAGAAAAGAATTCTGCTCCTACTTCCTTCCAAATGAGTTTCTCAAATTCTGCTTCCCTGTGGTAATGCAACATCATAGTTGTAAAACCCACATCTCACCACTTTGTGGTGCTATGCATTACTGTTTCTACAAAACCTGAATTAATCTCACAACCAACAAAATAAATCCACGTCTAATGAGTCAAATCACAATTTGTCCCACGGTTAAAATATTTTCATATTAAATCCCGGCCACAAAGCAACTGTTAACTAAATTTCATGTCAATAACAACCTTTTCAAGTAATCTTGGAATAAGTTAGAATAACTTAGTGAAGTTCCCTAAAATGCTTCACACTTCAGAGGGCTATGTTATCATTTGCTCAAGCAACTAATTGTCAGCAAGCACTGCAACAGGAATCTTCAGTCCTCCGTAAGACTATCCATGTTTGACCTTTTCAAAAACTCTCAAAAGTATATTTTGTTCACTCGATCACCCTAGTGGTGGAGAGTTGTTTGAAAAGCCGCAGAGTACATAAAGGCACTCTCAGCACTACAGATATAACCATGCACCTGCTTGATTAAGTTAACTAGATTAAATTATTGCTAAAACTCAAAAAAATAAAATTAGGCAACATCAAGGGCTGAAGGGCCTGTACTGTGCTGTAATGTTCTATGTTCTATAGGCAGCTTTTTTCCACGTTTTATGCTTGATATTCTTGACACAGCGAATTCCAGTTCTGAGACGATACAGGTAAAGGTCAAGTCCTCCTCTTGTGAAAAGTGAACACAACTCAAAATTCAGTAAAGGAATTTCTCAAGTCATTCACACCCATAGCCTTGAACCAAAATCCAGTTCGTCACTTATCTCAAACCAAACATTTTCTGTCTAAAGTGTTTCAACCCCTCAAAAACATAACTGCATCACTTATAGACAAATTATATCAGTCTCTTAACTGTTGATGTCAACTTGTCCAAAACTCAGTTGCTGATATCCTAAATTAATTTATCACTTCTGTTCCAACTGACATAAAACCCACCAGCATCGTAGGCACTCTATCCTTCGGTCCTCCAACTTCAACTATTTCTCGCCCCCTTTCCATTTACCCCATTATATGTAACAAAACCTTCAGCTCTACTCTTAATACCCATTTCCAGAATGAAGAACCTGCTTCAACTTTTTGGTCATCTCCCACCTTCCATTGATCTCCCATTTCATTATTTCATGCATTTATGCCCATTATCCCACCTCACAAATCACCTTAGAGAATAATCCATAGGAAAAACAATAGATTAATCTAAATTATTGCCATAAATCCTCTTGAATATGTAGCATATATTAAGCATGAAAATTAACAGAATTTCTTGCAGATTAAAACAAATATCCATGCAAATAATAAAGAAAAATAATGATCATCCCCAATTCTATAGTTGAGCACATTAGCTGATTATCTTAATGAACGTCATCTAAAATTCAGCTCAATATTTTACTTTTGAAACCATTACCTTCTGTTCTGATGACAAAGAATTCTATTATTCAACAATCAGCTTATTTTCTGAAAGTAAATGGTGAGAAGATGCCAGATACTCCAGTGTTTTCAGAAACTGAATTGTTTGAGATTTCTCAAACTTTGAAAAGTCACACTTGTTTCTGGCACAATTTGTTTCATAAAACTTTTTAAAGGGAGCATGAACACCAATTCTAAGGGAGAGTCAGGAGAAAGGGTACATAAAAAACCGTCACGTTCTTCTTACAGACTTCATAGTTTTCAATTGCAGAGCGCTCATCAAGGGCAATATTGGAACAAATTATTTGGTTGAGACAGTACCTGGAGAAATGCAACTGTTCCAAAGGGTGTATGCACTGGTTGCAGCTGTGGGTCCTCTGTCAGCAACATATGTTGGATTCTGGATTCACTGTTGTCCAAGGGACTGTGCCAAGAAACATGATCACCACTGCATAAGGTGTTTTCTGTGAGATTTTAAAAAAGAGAGCGCTTAAAGTGTATTTCCTTTTCTACTGCTAACAGTTGATTACCCGCAATGCACTCATTGCGGGTTATAGATGTTTGAAAAATATCAATTCAGGAAAGTTCAGACTGTTCCTCCACACCCTCTCAAATAATGGGTGGAATTTTGTTGGGGTTTGAGGGACAAGGGTTATGGTCAGACTTGTGCCAATTTGGCTAAGAATTCTGCTAAGGCCTATCGTGATGAAGGGAGCATCTTGCCGCATATTTTACACTTTTGCTGAGTGGCAAGATAAATTTCTTGCTAGGCAGCAGTAAGTAACAAATTAAGGAGATTAGAGCTTGTTATACACCTGAAGGCTGCAACTAGCCTCATTAATATTCAGGTTCCTCTCTTACCAAAAGCGGTGAACAAGCTGGATGCCAAGAATTATCAACATACAAGTTAGAATGAGTACCTGGTGACTTCAGCTTCCTACTGGCTGTGAACAGTCTCCATGTTGGACACTGGGTACCAATACTGCATGGACATACTCATAGGCACATGCCACATCTATGGACATTGGCTTCCAACATTTGCCAACCTCATGGTACAACTATGATCCACTAACAGTATGCTTCTGCTCTTTAATGCTGCACTCAGGCTCAAAAGCAAAATGTCGCTGTAATGTTGCACCAAGCTCATTGCCTGAACCAGGACGTATCTCCAGCCTGCTTGATTGCTGTCAAAGCATTTATTCACATTGAGCCTATTTGGATGCTCGCAGCATCCCTGCCATGCCTTGCCTTGTCTTGTCTTGCAGTTTAGCACAGAACAAAACTAGGAAGCTTTCATAGTTTCAGCAGTCCTCAGTCAAGTCAATGGAGAAAGCCTCTAGTCAAAGTGTCCAGACACAGTAAGTCAAAGGAAGCATCTGATACCAGCCCTCTCTTCATAAGGGGTGAGGAATCAAAGGTCAGACAACCCACACCTTTCTTGTCACATTCTGCCTTATCTTAAGTTATTTTCCTCCTAGAATGAAGGACTGGCAAGTAATTATGTAAATCAAAGTGGATGGCACAGCTGTCCGTTTTGGTGCAGGTAAGGTGTCCTGAGTGAGTGGGCAGCAGAAGGCATGCAGAATTAGTGGCGTCAGGGGTTGGTATGGATGACAAGTGAGGGAAGATATTGCAGGCGATAGTGAGCATGGTTGACTGTGAACCCTGGATGAAGGTGGCGACAATAGAGATAGTGAGTGTGTGAGGTATCTAAGAGAAGGTGCTAGCACTTAGGCTGGTAAAGAGGAGAAACCATTGATGTTCTTCCTGCACTGCTGTTCATTGCTTCAGGTGGCAACTTTGGGGCAAGTTGGTATGGTCTGGTTTTGTGGCCCCCACTTTCAGTCCTGAGGACGTTCTGCATCTACATCACCTGGTAAAAACAATGACTGCAGATGCTGGAAACCAGATTCTGGATTAGTGGTGCTGGAAGAGCACAGCAGTTCAGGCAGCATCCAAGGAGCTTCAAAATCGATGTTTCGGGCAAAAGCCCTTCATCAGGAACCTGATGAAGTGCTTTTGCCCGAAACGTCGATTTCGAAGCGCCTTGGATGCTGCTTGAACTGCTGTGCTCTTCCGGCACAGCTAATCTACATCACCTGGTCCAGCAAGGCTTGCCTGTGTCAGCCTGCAAAATGGGGCATTCATTTCCCCTGTCTGTAATGTCCTGGGCAAATGTCAGGAACTGCACAGAGCAATTCCAGACTAACAGTGCTTATCTGGGTTTAAAGATGATGCGGGCATAAGGGATGCCAGTCTCTCAGTGGATATCTTGGGTGTGGCAAATTATTCCAGGAGCAATACATGGTAAGATAGGAACATGAGGTACATGAAGGACGGGTGGGGAAACTGGAGTTAATACGTTTCTTTTGGTAAACACATGGTGAGAAATCTCCTTAGATCTCACAGTAAGAATCATTCTAATGCAACTCACACACAGCCAAGAAAATAGCTTGTGTTTGAAGAGTTTGCTTCAAATGCTTCCTGAAGAGCAACACTGAATTTCCTTAATTGGACAGTGAAGAAGTACTTGCTGGCTTGGCATTCAGCACAAGTTCAGGCCGGGAGGGGGAGGGAGGGGGATGTGAGTGCGCGCGAGAAACCGAGAGAGCGAGTGCAAGCAAGTGCGAGAGCGAGGGACAGAGAGGGAGCGCGCGAGGGAGCTCGAGCGAGAGAGCGAGCGCGAGAGAGCGAGCGCGGGGGAGAGAGTGAGCGAGCGAGCGAGCGAGCGCTAGAAAGAGAGAGCAAGCACTAGAGAGAGAGCGCGAGAGACAGCAAGCGAGTGAGAGCGAGTGCGAGCGAGAGCGAGAGAGTGAGAGTGTGAGCGCATGCCTGAGAGCACGCGCGGGACTGGCAGCCCAACATTCCGGGGTATAGAGGTTTGGGCACAAGAGAGGTAGACCACTGCTTTATCGATAAAGGAAACCATCACTGCATTAATGTGGGAGGATGTCTTAGAAGGATGTCTTCAAATGAAGCCATCTGATGGTACAGCTTAGAAATAAAAAAAGGGATGATCACTTTGCTGCAATTATACTACATATTTCCTGACAATCAAGAGGGAGATAGAGAAGCAGATGTCTGTCAAGATGCCTCTTAAACATTGCTATTGGATCTGCCTCCACCACCTTCTCTGGCAGTGCATTCCAGGCACTTACCATTCTCATAATATAGTTCTTACCGTATCTTATCAAAAAACGACTTTGTGTTCTTGCTTTCTATTATCCATTCTAATCATCTGTTTACAATAGTGGGTTTTGGAAACGTATTTTTGAACAAAGAGCATATTTCTTTTCAAATTACTAGCCTAAAAGCACACAATGAAACCTGGATAGAGTCACTACTGGAAAGAAAAAGTCTATGTAAAGCTAATTCATGTTAATAACCTTACTAGGTATTAATGCTCAGAACATCTAAAGACCAACAAAGAAAAAATCTGTTCCAGTGAGCGCATGGTAACATTAAGCGACAAGGGGGTATTCTTGTTTCATTCTTATAGCTGAGGAACATTCAATAGAAACTACACTGTTAGTTTTCTCAGCAGCTCTTCGGAGGGTTGGTGTGGCCTCGATGGGCTAAATGGCCTGCTTCCACACTGTAGGGATTCTATGATTCTATATTTTAAATGAATAATAGTGGGAAGGAAGTTCTCATACTAACTGAATTCCAGATTCTAACATGCATTTTCAGCTACAAAGTTTCAGACCTCAATCCATTAGGCATCTATAAAGAAGTGACTCAACTGAATTTACACATTTACCATTTTGGTCATCTCTCTATTTTTGGTTATGTATTTATGTAAAGACACCCTGTAATAAATCATTTGCCAGGTAATACTTGATTCAGAGCACCACTTAATCAGAAACAAAATAATGAGTGATGAAATCAATATTGTGTCATAAATGTCTACAGATTGATCAGCAAAATTGTGCAATATGACATTTTCCAAGTCTTCCAGAGCTCCAGGTTATTAAATTCCAACAGATGGCACAATGTGATCTCTGCTGAAAAACTAAAATTTTCTTTCCACTGTATTTATACAATAGCTCAAGAATTTTGGCTACTTCAGCGAGCTCACATTTCTTATAATTGGAATTCTAACACTATTAAAGCTGCACTATTACTGTTCAGGTTTATAAATATTCCACAAAGGCTTCCGTACAAACTTTTCCAATTTCTACAAAGGAACACTTATCATTTTATCTATTTACATTAGTTTCACAGCAGTTGGTATTTATACCCTATTAAGGAGTGCATTTCAACTTTCACATCAATACCTCAGCAAGCTTTTGATATACAGAATTATTCAATACATTAATGACATTACAACCCAACATAAAAAAATCAACTATATTTCAGAAAGACTTCCACTTTGCTGGTCTTACAAGGTGGGGAGGCAGGAAAGTGGGAGGCTGTAGAGGAGATGGGTGAGGGTGAAACAGAGAGAATGCCTGAAAGGAGGAATGGAAATAGAGGGTATCTGTGGAGGGAAGAAATGGGGGCACCTGTATATTGGAAGATAAAATGGCGGACGGCAGGGTAGAGAGAGGGAGAAGAGAAGTTGCCTGCAGAAGATTTAGAGGAATTGTGCGGTTATGTGAGGGCTGTGTGACTACGTGGGGCTGAGGCGAGTGGAAAGAAGAAAGAGGAGAACACGAGCACGCGAGAGAGAGAGAGAGAGGCTGATGTGATGAGGGGATGGAGAGAGAGAAAAACAGGGGGACATGGGTTTAAACAGTGAGAGAGGAGGTGGCTGCAGGAAACTGCTAGAAAGAAAGGCTTAGGATATGATTAATTAATGACCTCAGAATGAAGGGACCCCCAAGTCTCAGCAATCATAACTGATTAACTCAACTAACCCATAGGTTAAGGAATAGGTTAACAGAAATGCAATCATATTTTTAAGGTGACATTTCATAATTCACAGAATAGATGCACTCTAATGAGCAAGAAATATTCCAAGCAGAAGTTGCACCATCTGTGGTTAACTAAAAAGCATATAAATTGCACGGTGATGGATGGCAGATAAAATGTTGGACAGAATACATATAACAGCAAACACTGATGAAAGGACTAAATGGAGGTAATAAATTAAGAAAGCTAGTTTTAAATATGAAAACAGGTACAAAGTTTCCATCAGTGTTTAAAAAGGAAAGAGTAGGTGAACACTGGTTCCAAAGTCAGTCAGTCTGGAGAATGAGTAATGGAAAATAAGATATAATGTAACTTGAATATATTGGCATCGGCATAGAAGATTACCTAGCTAACAGGAAACAGACAGTAGGCATAAGTTGATATTTATCTGGTTGGCAAGATGTAAAGAATGGTTGGTATGTGCCAGAGGGATCAGTATTTACAAGTGATATAAATGATTTGAATTAAGGGAAAGAGGGCCTAGGTGCTAAATATACCGATGATGCTAGTAGGAAAGTAATTTTTCAAGAGCATGAGGAAAAGGGTAGACAGGCCAAGTGGATGAGCAATAATCTGATAGATCGAGTATAATATGGGAAACCGTGAAATTGCCCATTATAGAAAACAAAATAAAAATTTTAAAAGTATATTATTAAAATCGTGAGAGAATAGAGCTTTGGGATGCAGAGGGATCTGGATGTTCTAATGTATGAATTGCAAAACGTTAGTATTTAGGTTCAGGTCATTCTGCTATAACACCAGTGTGTTCCTCTGCAACCTCACGCTACATAAAATCACAGAATGGGAAACTGCTATAGAGGTCGCACTTTAGAAGATCGCGCTATGGAAAACCTGTCATACCATTGAGCAGAAAGTTTAGGTTATACAAACAATGTCCACAATTCATCAATCACATTATAGCCATTTCACACTGACGAAGTACACATTCTAGCAGAACAATCTAAGTAGCAATTGTTATGTTCCCAGCGAAGGGTACCACTAGACAACGTGGATTCCATCATGATTCCTAGTTTGTTAGATCACATGTTTATTTTTAGTTTTAATTAACATAGTGGTTAATCATAAACATAGTTGCGGTTTCAATTTTTCTTTAATATCTGTGTGATGTAGGCCAAGTAACAATGCCATTAGGAAAGGAATTCCAGAATTTTGACCCAATAACACTGAAGGAACAGCAATCTATTTCCAAGTCAGGATGGTGAATAGCTTAGAGGGGAACTAGCAGTTGGTGCAGCCTTTGTGGATTTCTGGGGTGCTTCTTATAGATGCACTACTGCTACTAAGTATCAAACGTGGAGAGCGTTTGCCAATCAAGCGGGCTGTTTTATCCTGGATGGTGTCAAGCTTGAGTGTTGTTGATGTTGCACACATCAATACAATTGGGGTGCATTCCATTATAATCCTACCCTTTGCCTTGTAAATGTGGAAAAATGTTGAGGACTCAGGAAATGAGTCTGGCCTCTGATCTATTCTTGTAGCCACTGTAGATAGAGTTATCGTCATAGAGATATATAGCACAGGAATGGCCAGTGCAGTTTAATTTCTGGTCAATAATAACTCCAGGATTTTGACAGTGGGGAACTTGGTGATGAAAACTCTCCTGGATGTGAAGGGGCAATTGTTAAATTGTCTCTTTTTGGAGATGGTCATTGTCAGGCATATGGGTGGTACAAATTTTGTTGGTCTTTGTCAGCCCAAGCCTGGATATTGTCTGCATTTGGACATGGACTGCTTCACTACCTGAGGAGTTATAAATAGTGCTGAATATTCTCACTTTTGCTTTTATGATGGAGGGAAGATCATTGATGAAGCAGCTGAAGGTGGTTGGGCCTAGAGCACTATCCTGAGAAACTCCTGCAGAGATGTCCTGGAGCTGAGATTACTGACCACCGACAACTACAACCCTTTATCTATGTGCCAGATATGAATCCAACCAACAGAAAGATTCCCCCCAATTCCTGTTGACTTCAGTTTTGCTAGTGCTCCTTGATGCCATACTGTCAAACATAGCCTTGTTGCCAACAGCAGTTGCTCACACCTGACCTCTGGACTTCACCTTATTTGTCACGTTTGAACGAAGGCTGTAGTGAAGTCAAGAAATCAGTGGTCCTGGCAGAATCCAAACTGGGTGTCAGTGAACATGTTATTACTAAGCAGGTGCTGCTTGATAGCACTTTTGTTGACAACACCCTTCATTTTACTGATGAGAGTGGACTGTTAGGGCAATACTTGGCCAGGTTGGATTTGTCTTGCTTTTTGTGTACATGATATTCCCGGACAACTTTCCACATCGTCAAATAAATGCCAGTTTTATAGCTATAATTGAACAGCTTGGCTAGACATGCAGCAGATTCTGAAGAACAAGTCTTCAGTGCTACTACCAGAATGTTGTCCATAGCATGTGTGGTATTTGCATGTTGAGTGAATCAAGTCGGCCGCTGATTAGCATGAGAGATGATGGGAACTTCTAGAGGTAGCCTGCACATTGCAGAAAGCATCGCCAAGCCGTCTCTAGCAGCACCTTCCAGCCTTGAAACCTCTACTATCTAGTAAAGAAAGGACAGCTAATTAGGGATGGGCAATAAATGATGGCCTGTACATAAGTGTTCACAGGCTAAGAATGAAAATAAAGTTTTATGACTTCCTAAAGAAGCAAAGGGATTAAGAAACTAAACTAAAAGAAATGGAAATAATTGTTTGCAAGCTGAATTTTCTAACAGGATGCCAAGTGTGTTTGAGCTGCTTTAAGATGTATGTGGGTTTAAGAAGTGAATGAAGGCCTTAGTAAAACTGCCACAAACCAAACTTTGCCCTGAAATTTGTGATCTTTCTCATTTCCAAAATTCTATCCCTTAATTTTGGCTTTCTGCTTCTCTGTGAGAGAACAGCAAGAACTTGAGAAAGGGCAAATGATTATGAAATTTGATGACGAACTCAAGTATTCTGGTAGATTGCAGAGAAGCAAAAGATGGCATTGCACACTGTATCAGGCAAACAAAACATTAAAAAGTTGGATGTGAAGCATATCAGCCATCAGAAAAACTAGTAAAATGTTAAACCGTTTATAGCATACCAATGCATTACCAAAAACTTATTGACCTCATTTATGGGAGAAAAGTTGGTTTAGACTGGCCATGTTGCTTTTTGTTTTGTTACAATATATTTTACTACATATATCCTGAGAGCCTTAAATCATCACTCGACCAAATCTGTTGAAAGGAGCAATCATTTCACAGTCTAAGTATATCCACTACTTGAAAATTCCAAATTCTTATGTTTCCTCATCGGCCGTTTTTCTTAGATGTCCTCATTTTGATGAGGAATGTCACTTGTCAGGTTACAATATTTCTCATTGCCTTACCTTTAGTTTTACAGGATAAAAATAAGTTCACAAAAGACCACATTTGACTTAGATAGTATGAAGTCCCCAACTATATGAGAGGCAGGAGGAATTACTGTTTAGGCACACCATTAAGTAGCTCAATTGGACACATCAAAGTAGAAAGAACAAAAATTTAGTGTTTTAAAAATCGACTCTCAGTACTACATTGAGTTCTTAATGAAATATCAGCTGAAGAAGATGCATTGTTTTGTCAGAAGCAAAATCTGGGTACAATATTACCTCAACTTACACAATATCAACAAATTAACTCTAAATGAACTTTACCTGATTGGAATACGTATCTCGCCAGACCTTGCATCAGCTCAGCTGGCCAGGTTGGTGGCGCTGTTTCCCCAGTTTCTCGTCTTAGCCGGAAGGTCAGTTCAAAACCAAAGCCACTTGGTCCTTCCAGTCCTGTAAATCTAAACAAAATACAACAGTCTTTAAGAAACGTAATAATTCTTTATCCATCTAATCATTACAACTGTTACAAGGCAAAACTGTTACTGAGCATGCACCTGAAGTTATATTAAAAAAAACATTTAAGTGAAAAAGACAACATGCTACCCAATTCAAATTTTGCTTGTACTTAGTACAAAGATACTGAAAACTGCTATTTACAGAAATCATTATTTTTGCGATGACATTTGTAATGTAGGAGGTTTGGGGAACTCAAGAAAAACAATTCATCAGTGAAATTATTTTAGATGCAGAATTTGTTTTAAAAATCATATATTAGTAAAAGCAAGCAATAAAGATAAATGGCAGAAATTCCTACACTATCACGCACATTGTCAATTATTTTCTTCCCTGACAGAGTGCACAAATAACAAAGTGAAGAAATACTGCACATTTCTTCTTGCCATCACAAAAGGTATGCTGATCTGACACAGGACCTACCACAAAGTGGAAATTCGTGAAATCCATTTTGCCAGTTTCCAATGGCTATTGTAACCATTCAGTGTTGCCAGCAATAATGAATTCCAAAACTGTACAGCCATTCAAAACCTAATCTAAATAGTTAAAGTTTAAATGCCACAATTTATTTAAAATGGATAAAACAAAACAATCTTCAGACACTTTTGCTATTGTGACATAGTTGCACTGTATACAGTATTTATTCAAATTATTTACCAAATTCAAACAGAGTTATTGTCAGTGTCCAGTATAAAGACATGTGAGACCCAGTTTTATTTCATAGCACAGTACTACCTTGAAGAAAATTATACATTACACTATCTGGACTTGATGCATTACACACCTTAGATTAACTGTATCAAATTTTGTCCATGGTCAGGGCCACTTTTGGAATACTGTGTGCAATTCTGGTCTCCCTCCTATCGGAAAGTTGTTGTGAAACTTGAAAGGGTTCAGAAAAGATTTACGACGATGTTGCCAGAATTGAAGGGTTTGAGCTATAGGGAGAGGCTGAATAGGCTGGGGCTGTTTTCCCTTGAGCATCAGAGACTGAGGGGGTGACCTTATAATAGGCTTATAAAATCATGAGGGGAATGGATAAGGTAAGTAGACAAGGCCTTTTTCCTGGGGTGGGACAGTCCAGAACTAGAGGGCATAGGTTTAGGATGAGAGGATAAAAATTTAAAAGAGACCTAAGGGGCAATGTTTCCATGCAAAGGGTGATGTGTATATGACTAGGAAGGGTTTACAGGGATATGGGCTAAGTGCTGGTAAATGGGACTAGATTAGTTTAGGATATCTGGTCAGCATAGATGAGTCGGACTAAGGGTCTATTTTCATGCTGTTAATCTCTATGACTCTAAGACAAGATGGTGTGACTACAAGTGAAAATTTTAGCTTTGGAAGAGTCGCATTCCATTCCCGTGTCCAATGAGTATGAGGTTTTTGTTCCCAGTGTGGGCATGGCAAAGAATGCAGGGAAGATGAGCAAACAGACCAATGTACTACGGTACAGAGCTCCATTCAAGTTAGGGAAGAAAAGAGAAATGTAGTAACTAATAAAGGGGAGAAAACTCTGTTCTCTGCAGTGAGGACAGAGTGTCGAGAAGGCTGCATTGCCTACCTAGTGCAAAGGTAGGTTCAAGACATCTCTTCAGTGCTGGTGGAGAACTTGGACTGGGAGAGGAAGGATCCAGACGTCATGGTCCACCAATGACATCGTAGGACTAAGAAAGAGGCTGCAGTAAGGAATTACAAGCATATCAAGGCTAAACTTAAAAGCAAAACTACGAAGATAATAATCTCAGGTTACTAACTAAGCCATGTATAAATTGGCATTTACAGTAAATAAGATTAGAGAGGTAAATGCATGGCTCAAAGATGAGAGAAAGGATTTCTGATCCATGGGATACTTGCACCAATATTCCAGTCAAAAAGAAGGAATCAATGAGAAGAATGAATCACCTATGGTCTGCAAGGCTGTCAAGGACAGTATCCAATCAAAAACTACAGTACATAAAGCAGCAAAAACCAGCAGTAGGTCAGAGGGTTGGGAATATTTAAGAACCAAAAACAGATGGCTAAAAAGCTAATAAAAAAGGAAGAACTTGATTATGAAGGTAAATGAGCAACAAGTATAAAAACAAACAGCAAGAGCTTCTATGGGTATATGAAAAGAAAGACAGCAGCTAAAGTGAAAGTTGGCTCTTTGGAGGATGTAATCGAGGAATTGCTAATGAGCAGAGAAATGGAAGATCTAAACCTACCTTTTGCAATCTTCACTATTGAAGACATTTTAAACATCCAAAGGATCAGATAAGCAAGATGCCAATGGGAGGGAGGGTCTCATACACTCTATCATGAGGAACAAAACATTTGAGAAACTCATGGGACTTTAAAGGTTTCTAAAGGAAGTAGTTGCAGAAATAGTAGAGCCATTGATCGAAATATTCCAAATTTAACTAGATTTCAGGTGGCTTCCAGTAGTTTAGAAAACTGTTAATGTGACATCGTATTAAAGAAAGGAGAGAGAGGAAAAAAAAGCAGTAAACTATAAACCAGTGAGCCTAACATCAATGGCTGTGAAAATGCTAAAATTCATTATTGAGGAAATAGAGCATTTAGAAAAGCTTCAAGCTTGGGGCAACATAGTGGCTCAGTGGTTAGCTCTGTTGCCTCTCAGTGCCAAAGATCTGGGTTCAATTCCAGCCTCGGGCGACTATGTGTGTGGAGTTTGCACATTCTCCCAAGTGTCTGTGTGGGTTTCCTCCCACAATCCAAAAGATGTGCAGGTTAGGTGATTTAGCCATGCTAAACTGCCCATAGTGTTCAGGGATGTATAGATTAGGTGCATTTGTCAGGGGCAAATATAAGGTAGAGGAATGGGTCTGGGTGGCTTACTATTTGTAGGGTCAATGTGGACTTGCTGGGCCGAAGGAATTCTAATTAATGCAATCATATTAAACATTGCTTTGTGAAAGGTAAATCATGTTTCACAAATGTGCATAGTTCTTTAAGGGCACAACAAGAAAAGTTGATAAAGAAGAACAGGTAGATGTAATGTATTTGCATTTCCCAAAGTTATTCAATGAGTTACCACATAAAATTATTGCTAGGATCCACCAGGATGATCCTTAGTATGGAGGAATTATCCTGAGTGACATCTAAACATGCTAGGGCTCTACTCACTGGAATTTAGAAGAACAAAAGCTAACCTCATTGAAACATATAGAATTCTTAAGGGGCTTGGCAGGGTAAACGTGGAGAGGATATTTCCCCTCACAGGAGAGTATAGTCTCAGAACAAAGGTTGCTAATTTAAGACTGAGATTTCTTCTCTCAAAAGGTTGAGGTTCTTTGGAACTTTTGCCAAGACAGCTATGGGGGCAGAATCCTTGTGTATATTTAAGGTTGAAATAGATTGATTCTTGATCATCAGGGGAGTCAAGGGTTATTGAAAAAGGGCAGGTAAGTGGATGTAAAGATTGCCCGATCAGCCATGATCCTATTGAATGGCTGAGCAGACTCAAGGGGCCAAATGGCTTACTCTCGTTCCTATTTCTTAAGGTCTTATGTTAGGCATTATGTCATTAGAATTTATAAGAATGAGGGATGATCTTATTGAAATGTACAAGATTCTGAGGGGGCTTGTCGGGTAAATGTTGAGATAGTGTTTCCACCAATAAGGGAATCTCAAATTAGGGAACACAGTTGGAGAATAACAGGGCGCTCATTCAAACTGAGACGTTAGTGAAATTTTTCTTTCAGAAGGTAGTGAATGTCTGAATCCTTTATCCCAGAGAGTCGTGAAAGCTAGATCATAAATATTAAAAGAGGAAGTAGGCAGATTTTTGAAATATCAAGAAGCTGAGGTCTATGAGAAGCTGACTGGAAAGAAGAGGTGAGGCCTGGGGCATTGATGGGGAAGACTTGAATCAGAGAATCAATTATTACTAAAAGAAAAGAGGTCATTCAACCTACCCTATCTGCACCAACTTGTTAAATGAGCATCACATACTCCAATGCTTTATATTTAGGCAAAGTTAATTCTGGCTGGAGTTCCTGCTTCTTCTCGCTGCTCTCAGAATAAAGTGATTATTCTTGTTAACGGCAGACATTGTTTTCTACCAATTTCTGTTAATTTTATTTTCTTCTGGGGAGATAATAAAGAGCCATTCACACCTCCAGAGAAGTCATGTCAACGAGTTTCTATTTACCTTTGGATAAGGTCAGTAAATTTCATGTACCTCTTCTGATCAGTACTCAATCTGGTTCCAATTGTAGCTAAATCTAAAATAGAAGTCAAGTGACACTTGCAAGCCACTTTTTAAAGGTGCATAGTGTCAATATTTAAAATGTGCTTCTAGTCTGTTACAAAGTCTATAATGTCATAACTACGCATCCTTAATCCAAGAATCAGATACAAAATATGCTAAACAACAACTTGAGGAACTCAGCTGAGCAGCAAAAACACAAATCCAAAAACCTTTTTAAAATACCAGGGTTACACTTCAACACATAAGCAACCCACAAATTCTGAAAAGAAGCCACAAACTGTCAACATGCACAATGTCTTCAGTACACTTAGCACTCCCAGAGAATAAAAAAAAATTAAAAAATCAATTTTTTTTGTTGTACACATGATTCAGTACATAGATGCACTTCACGTTATTTTAAATATGGCAAAGCCCATGAAGTATATAGTAACAATGAAACAGATTTCTTTTTAGTGTTAAAAGTGCAATGGTTCTCCACCATACGCAAGTATATTCAGCCACAGTTGGGGTTATAAGGCTCCAAGAAGTAGCTCAAAACGCATCTCTAATCTATCACCTATCTTCCCCCATCCAATTGCTACACTTTTAGTTCTAAAAATCCTAGTATAAAACGTTAAGTGCAGAAACATTTTTAAATTTCATATTTCACAATTACATGATTAAACCTAACCATCATTTGTACTTTTAATGTTTTATTGAGAGCTTTACGACCTGCACCTCTGTTAAATTGATATAATCGCCATACGCTCAAAAGGCGTGCTTAATTTCGAATGCACTTTGACAGCATTTGCAGTATATATTGAACTCCAAGATAGCGTCAGTCAGGCACACTGAAGTAGTATTCCTTCTCATAGATTTTAAACTATCTTTCACAAAATTAGTTTTTCATTTAATTAAAAATATCATTTTAAAAATAGAGAAGCTAAATAAATACTGGTACTATAATTACTTTTTCTGTTTATGTTTGACAAACTCACAAGTTAACCTCAATGTTTATACTTGAGTCAATCTTTGCATCATAAAAGTAGCATTTACAGCAATATCTAAATGACAACTCTCTTACAAATGTAAACATTTAAGCGTTAACAGCTATCCATAATAAATTAAACCATTCTTTTGACACATTTCCAGAAAGAAGCCAACTGAATGTTGTAGTAATCACCTCAGTCTTGTTGAGTAAGCACTGTTGAGGAATTATTAATTAGCATGTGTATATTTTTATATATCAGGTATCAAGGAACCAAACACAAAACACAGCTAACTGCAATTTCTCTTTCCTCAGTATCACTAAGTACCACTAAGTACTGAAACTTACATTTAACCAGCTGGGGGTTGCAAGACAGAAAGAGAACATTCCACCAAAGCGAGTTGCAGCAAATGGAGCTCACCCATAGTGATGGTACGAAAACCAGATGGCTATCCAATGACTGTTTGTGGGCTACCAAAACGTCAGTTACTAAATCCAATTCGAACCTTATGTCAGTTTTGGAAGATGGCATTGGGGAGGTGGGACAATCAATTTATATTTCTAATCCTGGTTTACTCAGAGGATACTGGCACGTACTCTTATCTGAAAGAGCAAAGGAAATTTCGGCTTTCATGACACTGAATGGACTTGATCAGAGTGGTGCTGGAAAAGCACAGCAGGTCAGGTAGCATCTGAGGAGCAGGAAAATCAACGTTCCTCATTTCCTCCCCCAACAGCTTGTTGCGCCCCTTGCTTAGATATCTGTATTAATGACAGCAACAGTTGAGGTGATGGAGGACTGGAGGTTGGCTAATGTGATGCCATTATTTAAGAACGGCTGTTAGGAAAAGCCAGGGAACTATAGACCGGTGAGTCTTATGCCAGTAGAGGACAAGTTATTGGAGGGGATTCTGAGGGACAGGATTTACATGGATTTGGAAAGGCGAGGATTGATTTGGGATAGTCAACATGACTTTGTGCACGGGAAATTGTGTCTCACTAATTTAATTGAATTTTATGAAGAGATGACAGAAGAAAATGAAGACAGAATGGTAAACATCTCTATGAACTTCAGCAAAGCAGTCAACAAGGTTCCACATTGATTACTAAGGTTAGATCACATGGGTGGGTTGCTCTTCGGAAGGTTGGTGTGGACTTGTTAGGCTCTCCTGCCATCGAGAACACCATATTGTCTCCATTGAGGAGTGCCTATCATACTAAATGAGCAATATCAGATCTCCCCTATGATCAAGGGTACTGGGATAGAGGATTCCCTCTTGAACGCTATGAACGGTTAGTCAATCAACAATGAAATATAAGACCATAAGATATAGGAGCAGAATTAGGCTATTCGGCTCATCAAGTCTGCTGTTTGATCATGGCTGATAGCTTTCTCAACCTTATTCTCCTACCTTCTCCCAGCAACCCTTGATTTCCTTACTAATCAATTCCATGTATCTCTGTCTTATATACACTCAATGACTTGGCCTCCACAGCTCTCTTCAGAAATGAGTTCTACAGATTAACCACCTTCTGGTTGAAGAAATTCCTCCTCATCTCAGTTCTAAAGGGCCCCTTCATCTTGAAGCTGTGCCCTTGGGTCAATTTCTGCTACTTGTGGAAACATCTTATCCATGCTCACTCTATCCAAACCTTTCAGTATACTCTAAGTTTCAACCGGATATCCCCTTCCACCCCCAACCTCATCATTCTAAATTCCAAGTACAGACCCAGACTCCTCAAATGAATCAAAGAATCCCTACAGAGCAGACAGGTGCTATTTGGCCCATTAAGTCTGCACTGACCTCCTAAAGATCATCCCACCTGTAACAGTACTGTGCCTTTGAGAAATTTATTCTGTGCTGTTTCTATTGTAGAGAGATTTTGTCAGTGATGTTGGAATGACTACTTCAAAAGCAGTAGTTAAAGAGTTTTAAGCACAGAGTTATTTTAAATTAATGATTGAGTGGAGTCAGGCTCTCACAGACTCAGGATTTTTGTTTAGCTTTCATTGGAAGTTTGAGGAATTTTTTTTAAAGAGTTGAAGCTGCCAGATGCAGGTCTCTCTCTGCTGCAGTTAAAAGTTTGAGTTCTTTCTCTGCTGTTAGATTGTTTCTTTCAGTGTTCTTTTCTCCTGGACTGGTGATTGCATGTGAGAAAATCTGATTTACTGAATTTGCCTTTGCCAAGGGTATGTTTATGGTATGCTTTTGTGTTTATTGGTTTTAATTGATTAATATGCAAATCCCAGAATTTCTTTCAATTTGCTATCCCGAGGTAACTTAAGGTGTAATCGATATAAAGTCAGACAATGTGTAATTCTCAAAAACAGAGTGTGGACAACAAAATTAGGCTAGTTTTAGATACAATTAAGTCTTAGCCATTTTGCAAATGAGATGGCAACCCAAACAATACCCCACTGTTTTAACAAGAAGCACAATGTAACTATGATCTTGCAAAATCAATGTTCTAAATTAGGATCTTTCACAGATTTGGAAGGATAGTTCATTAAAAAAATATAGTCACCTGTGTTGCTCCTCCTCCAATTACTAAATTAGTAATTACTAGTTATTGTTTGAAGTGATCTAGCTCTGATGAGGATAGCCAACTTTCCGGTTTAACTAGAAGACTCTTGCTGAATACATAATGTGAGGTTTATTGCATTACTGCAACAATTTCCAGTTTATATGACTATAACCCAGATTACCATAGAGATGGCTTAGAGTACACTAGCCTAGCCCTAGGTCTGTCTCCTGCAAGCTCCTTCTTTACCTTAACCAAACTCCAGTGGCATAATCACAATGGGCGATGCTTCCTACATTCAATCAAGTAATAATCATTTCAGACCTTTAAACAACAATTATTATTTTCAATAACTACAACTGTACTATAGATATACAGAAAATGGCTTAACTCCAAAAATACACAAAAGACATGAATATGCAATAAAATTAGACATGAATATTTTGGCTGTTTCCTTCATTTTAAAAGTTTAAAAATGTTGCAATGTCATAATCTATTCGTTATGTTTACTTCCCTAAACAGAAGTCCTTCCTTTCATCGAAGTACTAAATTTTTGAACACGTGTATTTAATCAGAAATGCTGTGAGCAAGTGACTAAAATCTAGAAACAGACCAAACATCAGCCTGAGGGAAGATTGACTGCTGATTTAAAATATGATGTGCCTTTATACTAGGAAAATCAGCATATTTAAAAATAAATTCAGAATGATCTGCACCAGAAATTAATTTGTTTCACAGCAGTTATATGGATCACAAACAAAATATTGAAGACGTCAGGAGATACAAAGACAAGTGGAGAGTTGGTGGCATAGTAATAATATCAATTGCAGAGTAATCCAGATGCTCAGATTAAAGATCTGAGAACTTGGTTTTGAACCCCACCTCTGTAGATTTAATACAATTAACAAATTCCAGAATTGAAAACTAATATCAGTAAAGAGGAGCATAATGGTTGTAAAAATCAATCTGCTTCCCTTTAGGGAAGGAATTCTACCATTATTGCCTGGTTTGGCCTAGATTTTAGTTCAGACTCACAGCAATGTGGCTGACCCTTAATGCCCTCTGAAATGGCTCCACAAGCCCCTCAGTTACAAGGGCAATTATGGATGGGCAACAAAAGCTGGTCTTGCCAGTTATGCACTCATCCCATAAGAAGATTTTAAAAATTATATCTCAAGTGTATACAAAGGCACAACAGATTACTTCAATTCAATGAATGACAAATAGAACACAAAATCATTTTTTAAAAACTAATTTCATCCACAAGCAGCATCTCAATCCAGATTTGAATACATCTTTGCTTCAATTGTAAATTTAGTTCAATCAGAGAATCTAAAACCTGAGGAAATGGTTAGATCATAAGACACAGGAGCAGAAACACAAAATAAGAACAGGAGTAGGCCTTTAACTCATTCAATGAGATCTGATTATCAACATCACATTTCTGCTTTATCCACATATCCTTTAATTTCCTTAGTAGTTAAAAATTTGTCCATCTCAGCCTCTCTCTACAGCATCCTGCGGTAAAGAATTCTAGGGATTTACTACCCCCAAAGAAATTCTTCATATTTTCTATTTTAAATGGGTGAACCCTTATTCTGAAATTATGTTCTCTGGTCCTAAACTCTGGGGAAATACGCTCTGTGCATCTACCTCGTCAAGCCCCCAAAAATTTTTATATTTCAATAAGAGCACCGCTCCTCTCTCAAAACTCCAATGAATACAAACCTAACCTATTCAACTATCTTCATAAGAAAGATCTGTTTGTACTGTGAATCTGCTCTTGGCTGCCTCCAATGCCAGTATGTATTTCCTTAGGTAAGGGGACCAAAACTGTTCTCAGTATTTCAACTGTGGTTTGACTAGTGCCTTATATATTTTTAGCTAGACTTTCCTATTTTTACATTCCACTCCCTTTGAAATAAAAATAGTCCATTTGCTTTGCCTATTGCCCATTGAACATGGATGCAAGCTTTCTGGGATTTATGCTCAAGGACCACCAAATCTGTCCGTGCTTTCTGCAGAACTTCTGCAGAATAAATGATATTCAACTCTTCTAGTCAAAGCACAAAACATCCCATCTTATATTCCACCTGCTAAGTTTCTGCCCACTCACTTAATCTGTCTATATCCCTCTACAGTTCTGATGTCATTCTAATTCCTTGCCTTCCCACCTAATCTTGTACCATCCGCAATCTTGGCAATAGCACATTAATCTTCCTCATTATTATATATCATAAATAATTATAACCCCAGCACTGGTCTCTATGGCACTCCACTGGTTAATTAAAAAGCCCCGCTAAGCCCAATTCTTCTTCTTCTTCTTCTTCTTCTTCTTCTTCTTCTATCAGGTAAAAACAATGACTGCAGATGCTGGAAACCAGATTCTGGATTAGTGCTGGAAAAGCACAGCAGTTCAGACAGCATCCAAGAAGCAGTAAAATCGACGTTTCGGGCAAAAGCCCTTCATCAGGAATACAGACAGAGTACCTGAAGGGAGTGATAAATGAGAGGAAGGTGGGGGTGGGGAGAAAGTAGCATAGAGTACAATAGGTGAGTGGGGGAGGGGATGAAGGTGACAGGTCAGGGACGAGGGTGGAGTGGATAGCTGGAAAAGAACATAGGCAGGTAGGACAAGTCATGGGGACAGTGCTGAGCTGGAAGTTTGGAACTGGGGTGAGGTGGAGGAAAGGGAAATGAGGAAACTGTTGAAGTCCACATTGATGCCCTGGGGTTGAAGTGTTCCGAGGCAGAAGATGAGTTTTTCTTCCTCCAGGCGTCAGGTGGTGAGGGAGTGGCGGTGAAGGAGGCCCAGGACCTCCATGTTCTCAGCAGAGTGGGAGGGAGAGTTGAAATGTAGGGCCACAGGGCGGTGTGGTTGATTGGTGCGGATATCCCAGAGATGTTCCCTAAAGCGCTCTGTTAGGAGGTGTCCAGTCTCCCCAATGTAGAGGAGACTGCATCGGGAGCAATGGATACAATAAATGATATTGGTGGATGTGCAGGTAAAACCTTGATGGATGTGAAAGGATCCTTTAGGGCCTTGGATGGAGGTGAGGGAAGAGGTGGGGGGCGCAGGTTTTGCAATTCCTGTGGTGGCAGGGGAAGGTGCCAGGACGGGAAGGTGGGTTGTAGGGAGTGGAACTGTCCAGGTAGTCATGGAGGGAACGGTCTTTGCGGAAGGTGAAAAGGAGTGGGGAGGGAAATATATCTCTGGTGGTGGGGTCCGTTTGGAGGTGGCAGAAATGTCGGTGGATGATTTGGTTTATGCGAAGGTTGGTAGGGTGGAAGGTGAGCACCAGGGGCGTTCTGTCCTTGTTACGGTTGGAGGGATGGGGTCTGAGGGCAGAGGTAAAGGATATGGACGAGATGCGTTGGAGGGCATCTTTAACCACGTGGGATGGGAAATTGCGGTCTCTGAAGAAAGAGGCCATCTGGTGTGTTCTGTGATGGAACTTACCAATCTTCTATCCATGCTGATGTACTACTCTCAACACAATAGGCTATTATTTTATAAAGTAGCCTGACATACAGTACCTTATTGAACATCTTTTGGAAATCCAAATATATTACATCCACTGGCTCCCTTCAGAACTCTACTTGCTTATAGTATATATTTCTAAATGCTCCATTATTAATCCTTTACAATAGACTCTTGCATTTTACCAATGACAGATGTTAAGCTAATTGTGTTATAGTTATCTGCTGTGTTTCTCTTCCTTTTTGAGAAAGGGTGTCACTTTGGCAGTTTTGCAAAGCACTGGGACTTTTCCCTAAAACTAAAGATCCTTGAAAGATTACTGCCAGTGCATTCCCCCATTATCTCTGTAGTTACTTCATTTGAAATCTGAAGATGCAACATATCAGGTCCAGGGGACTTACCAGCCTTGAGTCCCGCTAATTTCCTAAGTTCTCTTTCTCTAGTGACTATCATCGTGTTTATTTTCCACACTCTCCCCCATCCTACCTTCTCTTGGTCCTTTTGATTATTTAGTATTTTTGGAATGCTAGTAATGTCCTCTACTGTGAAGATTGATACAAAGTGTTTGTTCAAATCCTCTTTCAATTCCTGATTCTTTATTATTAGTTCACCAGCCTCAACCTCTAAGGGGCATATGTTTATTTTGGCACTAATTCCTTTCTATACATTTAAAGAAGCTCTTATTTTCCATTTTTAGTTTACTTGCTAGTTTGCCTTCAATTTATTTTGTCAATTTTAATCACTTTTCAATCATCTTTTGTTGACTTTTACAAGTTTCCCAATCCTCTTGTTTATCAGTAATCGTTGCCACATTCTATTTTTTTGCTTCATCAAGTTTGATACCATCTTTAACTTCCTTGGTTAATCGTCATTGATGCTTTCCTTCCTAGAATCCTCATTCCTCATTGGGATACATCTTTTCTGAGTAATGAAGTATATTCTTAAAAGTCTGTGTTGTTCCTGAACTAAACTTTTCTGAACTCCTTCTACAGTCCACACCAAGCAACTCTGCTGTCATCCCTATTACTTACGCTTATTTAAAGTTTAGCTCAGTTAGACCTGATCTAAGATTCTCACTCTCAACTTAAATGCTATATTCCACCAATTTCATGGTCACTGATCCCTAAAAGAAGATCTTTTACTCGGAGATGATTTATTAAATCTGCCTCATTATCAGATCCAAAATGAGCTGATCCCTGGTTGGATCCATAACATTGTTCCAGGAAAGTATTTTTAATATACTCTATGAAAGCTTTCTGATGCCTACCTTTGCCAACTTTATTTTCCAAATGATTAATGCCATTTTTACAAGTCCTCATCATGTCCTGATTATTTCTTTCCTATAGACTACACCCACCAGTAGTTCTTCTCTGGTTATTCCTGACTTCCACTCATATGGATTTCACATTAACCAATCCAAGATCACTTTATGCTGTCATACTTATTCTATCCTGTAATAACAAAGCTTCCACATCACCTTACCCACCCAGTCTGTCTTTTTAAAAAGCCAGAATATTTTGTTCCCAGCTTTGATATCCTTGTAACCATGCCACTGTAGCAGGTTTAAAATCATTCCCATTAACCTGTATATTGCCATTAATTTCTTTATTTTGTTCCAAATACTATGTGCATTTGTGTAAAGAGCTATCAATTTTGCCTTTTTTTTTATCTTTTGCTCCTCTTTTTTCCCATTTCCTCCTGCTTCTTAATGTTTGAATACGCTGTCCTTTCCTGTCTCCCTCTGAGTATCACCGTCAAAATAGTTTCCTGTAATGCAATTATGTTGTTTTGCTTTATAAGCCTACATTCCCCCCTCCCAAACCCTCACTCCCTTGTTAGTCTAAATATTTGGCTCACCAGAACACTATCCCTGCATGGTTCAAGTTAACCTGTCCAATCAAAACAGCTTTCTTCTATCCCAATATGTGCAAGTGCCCCATCAATTGAGACCCTTTCCTCCAATACTTTACTTACTTTATTTACCCATATCCAATATGTCCATGGCTCAGGTAGTAATCCTGGGATTACTTTGAGGTTCTGCATTTTACTTTAACAATTATTTGAAAATTTTCAGCAGAACCTCCTTTATAGTTCTATCAATATTGTTAGTACCAATGTGGATGATAACAACTGGATCTTTCTCCACCCACTCCAAGTTTGTTTCCAACCCATGACAGCAGACGGGCAACACTACCTTCAGGGTGTGTTCATTCCTACAAAGAACAGTATCTATCCCCCTAATTGTACTGTCCCCTAAATCTATGTTCCTGTTTCCTTCCCTCACTTGAATGCCTTCCTTTACCACATGTTCAGGTCATGCTCCCTACAGTCCCCCTCTTATCCTCATAGGTCTCATAGTTGTCTTAACCTTTGGTTAACTGAAGGTACTGAGGTTTCTTGAGAGCTGTCCCTTGTGACCTCATACCTGCCTCACTTAAAATCACACCCTCCTGTCCTTGATCATAGACCAAGTTTAAATTATCTAATTTAAGGGTTGTGACTGCTTACTGGAGTAAATTCTTCAGGTAACTTTCAGCCTCCTTGATCTGAAGCAATGTCTGCAGCACAGATTCCAGATGCTCAACTCTGAAGTACTAGCACAGGTGGTAGTATATTTTTGGTGTTAGACTCAATGGGCCAAAAGGCTTCTTCTGTACTGTATGATTCTCCAATTCTTGACTATCATGCTATTTCACCGTTATCCCCACCTATCTAACTTTTCTGAAAATGTTAGAAGTAGGATTTTTATTTTAAAAACCCATTCTGACTGTTAATCTATGATTTCTCTTAGAAAACATATGCATCTGATGATTTAGGATAGAATTGGAGTCAGCTGAAGAGTCCTTCATACTAAAACAACTTTGACTTTAAAAAGTTGTGAGTATCTGACAGAACAGTGGTTAATGGAATGGTTAGCATGCTGCCTCACAACTCCAAGGCCCCAGGTTCAATTCCACCCTCAGACAACTGTCTATGTAGAGTTTGTACATTTTCTCCATGTATGCATGGGTTTCCTCCTGGTGCTCTGGTTTCCTCCCACAGTGCAGGTTAGGTGGACTGGCCATGTTAAATTGCTCATAGTGTCCAGGGATGTACAGGTTAGCTGGATTAGCCATGGAAAATGCAGGGTTACAAGTAGAGGGAAAGAGGTTGGGTCTGGGTGGGAAGCTCTTCGAAGGGTAATTGTGGACTCAATGGGCTGACTGGCCTACTTCCATACTGTAGGGATTCTATGACCTCTAAAACTTGCAAAACCTTACCCTGGCAAGAATGAAACTCTTATGCAGTGAAGAAAAAAAATAATGTAAGTAGGGTATTTGTTGGTAACAACAAGGCGAGAAAAACATAAAATCATGCAATAGTGATTCCTTTCTATATTACAAGAACCTGCTCAAAGCCAGCACAATCAATACACAAGTATACCAGTCAAAAAGGCAGCCCTTTATCTGACCAACTTTCCAATCATACATACAGGAACTGTACCCAGATTTCATCTTCCACTTACCATGATGTCCACTTAGTACAGGTATTCTTCATTAAACTTGGTGACTCAGCTAATTTGTTTTTAAGAGTTTCTAGAGTTCACATTTACCATTGACCATTTCCATAGGAGAAAGTGAGGACTGCAGATGCTGGAGATCAGAGCTGAAAATGTGTTGCTGGAAAAGCACAGCAGGTCAGGCAGCATCCAAGGAGCAGGAGAATTGACGTTTCGGGCATAAGCCCTTCTTCCGGAATGAGGAAGGTGTGCCAAGCAGGCTAAGATAAAAGGTAGGGAGGAGGGACTTGGGGGAGGGGCGTTGGGAAGAAGGTTAAGGTATCAGTGATAGGCCGGAGAGGGGGTGGGGGCAGAGATGTCGGGAAGAAGATTGCAAGTCAAGAAGGTGGTGCTAAGTCCGAGGATTGGGACTGAGATTAGGTGGGGGGGTGGGGGGGATGAGGAAGTTGGAGAAGTCTGCATTCAACCCTTGTGATTAGAGGGTTCCTAGGCGGAAGATGAGGCGCTCTTCCTCCAACCGTCGTGTTGCCATGGTCTGGCGATGGAGGAGGCCAAGGACCTGCATGTCCTTGGCGGAGTGAGAGGGGGAGTTAAAGTGTTCAGCCAACGGGCAGTTGGGTTGGTTGGTGCGGGTATCCCAGAGGAGTTCTCTGAAACGTTCCGCAAGTAGGCGGCCTGTCTCCCCAATGTAGAGGAGGCCACATCGGGTGCAGCGGATGCAGTAAATGATGTGTGTGGAGGTGCAGGTGAATTTGTGACAGATATGGAAGGATCCCTTGGGGCCTTGGAGGGAAGTAGGGGGGAGGTGCGGGCGCAAGTTTTGCATTTCTTACAGTTGCAGAGGAAGGTGCCAGGAGTGGAGGTTGGGTTGGTGGGGGGTGTGGATCTGACAAGGGAGTCGCGGAGGGAGGGGTCTTTCCGGAACGCTGATAGGGGAGGGGAGGGGAGGGAAGGGAAAAATATCCTTGGTGGTGGGGTCTGTTTGGAGGTGGCAGAAATGATGAAGGATGATACGAGGTACGTGGAGGTTGGTGGGGTGGTAGGTGCGGACCAGTGGGGTTCTGTCCTGGTGGCGATTGGAGGGGCCGGGTTCAAGGGCGGAGGAGCGGGAAGTGGAGGAGATGCGGTGGAGAGCATAGTCAACCACGTCTGAGGGGAAATTGCGGTCTTTGAAGAAGAAGGCCATCTGGGTTGTTCGGTATTGGAATTGGTCCTTCTGGGAGCAGATGCGGCAGAGGCGAAGGAATTGGGAATATTGGATGGCGTTTTTACAGGGGGCAGGGTGGGAGAAGGTGTAATCTAGGTAGCTGTGGGAGTCGGTCGGTTTATAGTAATTATCCGTGTTGAATCGGTTGCCTGAGATTGAAATGGAGGGGTCTAGGAAGGGGAGGGAGGAGTCTGAGACGGTCCAGGTAAATTTGAGGTCGGGGTGGAAGGTGTTAGTAAAGTGGATGAACTGTTCAACCTCCTCATGGGAGCAGCACGAGGTAGCGCCGACACAGTCATCGATGTAGCGGAGGAAAAGGTGGGGGGTGGTGCCAGTGTAGCTGCGGAAGATGGACTGTTCCACATATCCGACGAAGAGGCAGGCATAGCTGGGGCCCATGCGGGTGCCCGTGGCTACTCGTTTGGTTTGGAGGAAGTGGGAGGATTGGAAAGAGAAGTTGTTCAGAGTGAGGACCAATTCAGTCAGTCGAAGGAGGGTGTCAGTGGAAGGGTACTGGTTGGTTCGGCGGGAAAGGAAGAAGCGGAGGGCTTTGAGGCCTTCGTGGTAGGGGATGGAGGTGTATAGGGACTGGATATCCATGGTGAAGATAAGGCGTTGGGGACCGGCGAAGCAAAAATCATGGAGGTGGTGGAGGGCATGGGTGGTATCCTGAATGCAGGTGGGGAGTTCTTGGACTAAGGGGGACAAAACCGTGTCGAGGTATGCAAAGATGAGTTCGGTGGGGCAGGAGCAGGAGCAGGCTGAGACCATGGGTCGGCCAGAGCAGTCAGGTTTGTGGATTTTGGGCAGGAGGTAGAAACGGGCGGTGCGGGGTTGTGGGACTATGAGGTTGGAGGCGGTGGATGGGAGATCCCCTGAGGTGATGAGGTTATTGATGGTCTGGGAGATGATGGTTTGGTGGTGGGAGGTGGGGTCATGGTCAAGGGAGCAGTAGGAGGAGGTGTCCGCGAGCTGGTGTTTAGCCTCAGCGGTGTAAAGATCGGTGCACCAAACTACCACCGTGCCTCCCTTATGTGCCGGTTTGATAGTGAGGTTGGGGTTGGAACAGAGGGAGTGGAGGGCTGCACGTTGCGAGGATGAGAGGTTAGAGTGGGTAAGAGGGTTGGACAGGTTGAGGCGGTTAATGTCGCGGCGGCAGTTGGCTATGAAGAGATCGAGGGCGGGTAAGAGGCCAGCACAGGGTGTCCAGGTGGATGGGGTATGTTGGAGGCGGAAGAAGGGGTCGTCAGAGGGTGGGCGAGAATCCTGGTTGAAGAAGTAGGCGCGGAGGCGAAGACGGCGGAAGAATTGTTCGATGTCTCACCGCATGTTGAACTCGTTAATCCAGGAGCAGAGATCAGCATGGAGGCGCAGCCACTTCTGCCCCCGGAGTTGCCATCGCCGCATCTACTTCCGCCCCCACTCACCTGCACAACGACGACACCGTATGCGTCTCCACCCCCATGCCCAACTCCGCCCCCACGCCAGGTCCCAGGTCCTAGCTCCCAGCCCTGCCGTATTTTCACCATCCCTCCAGACCTCCCCCTCTCTCAGGATGAAAGATCAGTCCTCAGCAGAGACCTCACCTACATCCCCCTACGCTCCCGGATTAACTTTACCATGGACATCCAGTCCCTATGCACCTCCATCCCCCATCACGAAGGACTCAAAGCCCTCTGCTTCTTCCTTTCCCGCCAAACCAACCAGTACCCTTCCACTGACACCCTCCTTCGACTGACTGAACTGGTCCTCACTCTGAACAACTTCTCTTTCCAATCCTCCCACTTCCTCCAAACCAAACAAGTAGCCATGGGCACCCGCATGGGCCCCAGCTATGCCTGCCACTTCGTCGGATATGTGGAACAGTCCATCTTCCGCAGCTACACTGGCACCACCCCCCACCTTTTCCTCCGCTACATCGATGACTGTATCGGCGCTACCTCATGCTTCCACGAGGAGGTTGAACAGTTCATCCACTTTACTAACACCTTCCACCCCGACCTCAAATTTACCTGGACCGTCTCAGATTCCTCCCTCCCCATTTCTATCTCAGGCAACCAACTCAACACGGACATTTACTATAAACTGACCGACTCCCACAGCTACCTAGACTACACCTCCTCCCACCCTGCCCCCTGTAAAAACGCCATCCAATATTCCCAATTCCTTCACCTCTGCCGCATCTGCTCCCAGGAGGACCAATTCCAATACCGAACAACCCAGATGGCCTCCTTCTTCAAAGACCACAATTTCCCCTCAGACGTGGTTGACTATGCTCTCCACCGCATCTCCTCCACTTCCCACTCCTCTGCCCTTGAACCCGGCCCCTCCAATCGCCACCAGGACAGAACCCCACTGGTCCTCACCTACCAGCCCACCAACCTCCACATACATCGTATCATCCTTCGTCATTTCCGCCACCTTCAAACAGACCCCACCAAGGATACATTTCCCTCCCCTCCCCTATCAGCGTTCCAGAAAGACCACTCCTTCCGCAACTCCCTCGTCAGGTCCACACCCCCCACCAACCCAACCTCCACTCCCAGCACCTTCCCCTGCAACCGCAAGAAATGCAAAACGTGCGCCCACACCTCCCCCCAAGGCCCCAAGGGATACTTCCATATCCGTCACTAATTCACCTGCACCTCCCCACACATCATTTACTGCATCCGCTGCACCCGATGTGGCCTCCTCTACATTGAGGAGACAGGCCGCCTACTTGCGGAACATTTCAGAGAACACCTCTGGGACACCCACACCAACCAACCCAATCCAACGGCTGAACACTTTAACTCCCCCTCCCACTCCGCCAAGGACATGCAGGTTCTTGGCCTCCTCCTTCGCCAGACCATGACAACACAACGCCTGGAGGAAGAGCGCCTCATCTTCCACCTAGGAACCCTCCAACCACAAGGGATGAATGCAGATTTCTCCAGCTTTCTCATTTCCCCTCCCCCCACCTTGTCTCAGTCCCAATCCTCGGACTTAGCACCACCTTCTTGACCTGCAATCTTCTTCCTGACCTCTCCGGCCCATCACCCTCACCTTAACCTCCTTATACCTGTTGCATTCCCAACGCCCCTCCCCCCAAGTCCCTCCTCCCGACCTTTTATCTTAGCCTGCTTGGCACACCTTCCTCATTCCTGAAGAAGGGCTTATGCCCAAAATGTCGATTCTCCTGCTCCTTGGATGCTGCCTGACCTGCTGTGCTTTTCCAGCAACACAGTTTTCAGCCCATTTCCACAGATCAATTCTTGAAGGAGTTAACGCTATTACAGTTAGTTTCAGGTGTCCCAATCAACAACAAATCAGATTTGAAGTCTCTTCCCTTGATAATCCACTGTGCTGAATGAATCTTCAGAACTTTCATAAATATGAGATATGCAGCACATACATTATTGACACGAAAATTGATTTCTTGTCAATTTATTTCACAGACATCTTTAAAATATGTATAATTGAAAAATAGCATTCATTTTTCAGATTTTTTTTCTGAAATGCATTCAAATAAAAACTTCCCTACTTTAACTCATTGTAACCACTTAGCTATAAAACAGAGTATACTTGGAATACTGAATAGATTAATCCACATTCACAAAAGTGAACCAATTATTTGGATCAAACCTTCAATAACTTTTCCTTTATTTTGGAATGCCAGTATTTGAGATTTTTATTTTCTGGTACTTACTCATGGACTCTATTGTCACCATACAAGTCACTCAATCCAAAGCTGACATAATGCCAATGTTCTGGAACATCCTGTGTTGGGCTCCCTGGATTTCTGTACATGCTGATGTAGTCCAGTGGATCTGGTCCTCCCAACCTTCAGGAAGCAAAAACAAGAGAACTGAGAATGGATTTTACTCATTGATTGCAAATGCGCTTGAGAAGGCAGGGCATGGGGAGTTAAGAAATAAATAAAACCTGGCTTGGAAGCATGGATAAGATACATTTAAAGCAAGATTATGCTTAGTCAAGCAAATTTTTAAAAACTGTATTTTTTTAAGTCACTAAAATATTGTTGAGATAATTTAAGTCAGTATATTAAAGCCTAGTGGCACCTTCCAGTCAAGTGCATGAAGGAGAAAAAAAAATCAGGTCCAAAAATAAGGTTGGATCACATGGAATACAGGGAGAACTAGCCATTTGCATTCAGAACTGGCTCAAGCGTAGAAGACAGAGGGTGGTGAAGGCCTGTGACCAGTCGTGTGCCACAAAGATCAATACCAGGTCCACTGCTTTTCGTCATTTATATAAATGATTTGGATGTGAACAAAGGAGGTATAGTTCCTAAGTTTGCAGATGACACCAAATTGGAAGTGTAATGGACAGCAAAAGTTACCTCAGATCTTAATCAAATGGGCTGAGGAGTGGCAGATGGAGTTTAATTTAGATAAATGTGAGATGCTGCATTTTGGAAAGGCAAATCAGAGCAGGACTTACATATTTAATGATAAGATCCTGCGGAGTGTTGCTGAACTAAGGTTGAACTGCAGGTTCATAGCTCATTGAAAGTGAAGTGGCAGGTAGATTGGATAGTGAAGGCTGCATTTGGTATTTTATTGGTCAGAGCACTGAGTATAGGAGTAGGGAGGTCATGTTGTGGCTCTATAGGACATTGGTTAGGCCACTTTTGAAATATCGTCTACAATTCTGGTCTCCCTCCTAGAAGAAGCTTGTTGTGAAACTTGAAAGGGTTCAGAAAAGCTTTACAAGGATTTTGCCAGAGTTCGAGGGTTTGAGCTAAAGGAAGAGACTGAATAGCTTGGGGCTGTTTTTCCCTGGAGCATCAGAGGCCAAGGGGTGACCTTTGAGGTTTATAGAATCATGCGGGGCATGGAGAGAGTAATTAAGACATGGTCTCTTTCCTGTGGTGGGTGAGAGGGGAAAGATTTAAAAAGGACCTGAGGGGCAACGTTTTCACGCAGAGTGGTGTATGTATGGAATGAACAGAAGAGTCTGTTTTTGTGCTGTACACCTCTATGACTCTCTTTAGTTTAAGAGATTCTTTTGCATAACAGCTATAATAGGACAAAGCAACAACAATAAAATCAGATTCATGTGGATAAATTCTTAATCCAGTAACACCTAATAAAACGCCAATATAAAATCAAAAGTCAGTACAGAAATTTCCCAGACACTTTTTAGTGCTGGTGGAACAGGGAGATTGCAGGGAAGAGATGGTGAATTGTTTTGGCTTCACAGGGCACTTCGCCATGACCAGGACCTCCAAGCCCTCCGTTTTTTCCTCTCCAGACGTCCCCAACAGTACCCTTCCACTGACACTCTCATTCGTTTGGCCGAACTGGTCCTCACCCTTAACAATTTCTCCTTTGAATCCTTCCACTTCCTCCAGACCAAAAGCGTAGCCATAGGCACACGTATGGGCCCCAGCTATGCCTGTCTCTTTGTTGGCTATGTAGAACAGTTGATCTTCCGTAATTACACCGGCACCACTCCCCACCTCTTCCTCCGCTACATTGATGACTGCATTGGCGCCACCTCGTGCTCCCGCGAGGAGGTTGAGCAATTCATCAACTTCACCAACACATTCCACCCTGACCTTAAATTTACCTGGACTATCTCTGACACCTCGCTCCCCTTCCTGGACCTCTCCATCTCCATTAGTGACGACCAACTTGACACTGACATTTTTTACAAACCCACTGACTCCCACAGCTACCTGGATTACACCTCTTCCCACCCTATCTCTTGCAAAAATGCCATCCCGTATTCCCAATTTCTCCGCCTCCGCTGTATCTGCTCCCAGGAGGACCAGTTCCACCATAGGACACACCAGATGGCCGCCTTCTTTAGAGACTGCAATTTCCCTTCCCACGTGGTTAAAGATGCCCTCCAACGCATCTCGTCCACATCCCGCACCTCCGCCCTCAGACCCCACCCCTCCAACCGTAACAAGGACAGAACGCCCCTGGTGCTCACCTTCCACCCTACAAACCTTCGCATCAACCAAATCATCCACCGACATTTCCGCCACCTCCAAAAAGACCCCACCACCAGGGATATATTTCCCTCCCCACCCCTTTCCGCAAAGACCGTTCCCTCCGTGACTACCTGGTCAGGTCCACACCCCCCTACGACCCACCCTGCCATTCTGGCACTTTCCCCTGCCACCGCAGGAACTGTAAACCCTGTGCCCACACCTCCTCCCTCACCTCTATCCAAGGCCCTAAAGGAGCCTTCCACATCCATCAAAGTTTCACCTGCACATCCACCAATATCATTTATTGTATCCGTTGCTCCCGATGTGGTCTCCTCTACATTGGGGAGACTGGGCGCCTCCTAGCAGAGCGCTTTAGGGAACATCTCCGAGACACCCGCACCAATCAACCAAACCGCCCCGTGGCCCAACATTTCAACTCCCCCTCCCACTCTGCCGAGGACATGGAGGTCCTGGGCCTCCTTCACCGCCGCTCCCTCACCACCAGACGCCTGGAGGAAGAACGCCTCATCTTCCGCCTCGGAACACTTCAACCCCAGGGCATCAATGTGGACTTCAACAGCTTCCTCATTTCCCCTTCCCCCACCTCATCCTAGTTTCAAACTTCCAGCTCAGTTACTGTCTCCTTGACTTGTCCGACCTGCCTATCTTCTTTTCCACCTATCCACTCCACCCTCTCTTCCTTGACCTATCACCTTCATCTCCTCCCCCACTCACCCATTGTACTCTATGCTACTCTCTCCCCACCCCCACCCTCCTCTAGCTTATCTCTCCATGCTTCAGGCTCACTGCCTTTATTCCTGATGAAGGGCTTTTGCCCGAAACGTCGATTTCGCTGCTCGTTGGATGCTGCCTGAACTGCTGTGCTCTTCCAGCACCACTAATCTAGTATAAAACCTCTCATGCCAGTCACAGTATCTCATTAACTTATGTATGTATTTAACTGTGACTATTAGACTTTGCAGTTCTGATTCAGAATGTATTCCATTAATAAATCAGCTATATTAACCACAGCCTTTCCCAAATCTGCTGGCCTAAATTCAATCAGGCCAAATAAGTGATCAAGAAATAAGTTAAAATAGTATCTGGTAAATTAGTTAGTGGGCTTCAAAGGTCAAAGAACAAGCTATCATAAGACTTGGTGTGAGCTTAAACCGCTTCAACAATCAAAGTTGAATAACTTTAAAATTTAAGTAGCAGAATTTCAGGTGGTGAGGGCGTCTGGGAACAGTACTGTCACAGAAGTTTGACATGATCACATTAAACTGATTTTTTTTTGGTGAATGCAGAATATTCAGATGCAGCCTCAGCCCAAAAATCAAATCCTGTCAATTGTCTATTTGAACTACATTGCTGTTGCTTAGTGAAAGCCGATAGATTCTTGCTTCAAACATATTTAATGCCCACTCCTGTATCCTATTCTCATTGCGATTCTGCACAACAGATGTTCAGTGGCATTTTGCTTTTGTTAGATAACTGGCGACATTTTCAGGTTTACAATTCTTCTAACCCAGGTCCACTGTTATTCTTTGTATCTGACTCTCATGGTCATTTATATTTACATTATACTGCAGTATAACTGCAAAAGACTATAATTTCTATCCCTATGATTTGAAGAATATGGGACAATAGATAGCATGAAGTAGAGTATACTTGGTCATGTTAAAGGTTTTTTTAAAAATAAATCACTCATGGGACTTGGATGGACTTCGCTGGTTCAACCAGTATTCATTGCCCATCCCTAGTTGCCCGCAAGAAGGTGGTAGTGAAAACTTTCTTGAACCACTAAAAGTTTGCATGCTGCAGATTAACCCACAATGCCCTTGGAAGGAATTCCAGGATTGACTCAGCAACAGTGACAGAATGACGATATTTTTCCAGGTCAGCACAGTAACTGGCTTGGAGGGGAACTTGGATGTGGTGGTGTTCCCACGTATCTGCTGACCTTCTAAATATAAAGTGGTCGCGGGGTTGGAAGGTGCTATCAAAGGATCTTTGGAGAATTTCTGCACTGCATTTTGTAAATAATACAGACTGCTGCTACTGAACATTGGTGGTGAAGGGAGTGGATGCTTATAGATCTGTGGTCATTAAGCCGGCTGCTTTGTCCTGAATGGTGTCAAGTTTCTTCAGTGTGATTGGAGCTGCACCCATCCAGGCAAGTAGGGAGTATTCCATCACACTCTGACTAGTGCCTGTAAATAGTGGACAGACGTTGGGGATTCAGGAGGTGCATTACTCGCTGCAATACTCCTAGCCTCTGACCTGCTCTTGTAGCCACTGTTCTGACCAATGATAACCCCAAGGATGTTGATAATGGAGGATTCGGTGATGGTAACACTATTGAATGTCATGGGATGGTGGCTAGATTGTCTCTAAATGAAGATGATCATTGCCTGCCATTTGTGCATTGCAAATGTTACTTGCCACTTGTCAGCATAAGCCTGGAGAGTGTCCAGATGTTGTTGCATTTTAACATGGACTGCTTCAGTATCTTGAGAAGTCAACAAATTATGCTGAACATTGCGCAGTAAATATTCACACTTCTGACATTATGACGGAAAGAAGGTCATTGATGAGGCAGCTGAAGATGGTTAGGCCTGGGACACTATGCTGAGGAACTCCTGCAGAGATATCCTGGAGCTGAGATGACTGACCCCTACCAACCACAACCATCTTCCTATGTGCCAAACATGATTCCAACCAGCAGAGAGTTTGCCCCGATACCTACTGATTTGAGTTTTGCTAGGGGTCCTTGATGCCACTCAGTTAATTGCGGTTTTGACATCAAGGGACGCCACCCTCACCTCATCTCTGGAGTTCTGAGCTTTTGTCTATGTTTGAACCAAGGCTGTAATGACATCAGGAGCTGAGTGGCCCTGGTGGAACCCAAACTGGGCATCAATGAGTAGGTTATTGCTGAGTAGACGCTGCTTGATAGCGTTGTTGAAGACACATTCCAACATTTACTGATGACAGAGTAGACTGATGGGGCAGTAATTAGCCAGGTTGGATTTGTCCTGTTTAATATACAGGAAATACCTAGCAAATTTTCCAGATTGTCAGGTAGACACCAGTACTGTTACTGTACAGGAAGGGTTTAGCTCGGGGAGCTGAGAGTTCTGGAGCACGTCTTCAGTACTACTGCCAGAACGTAGTCAGGTCTCATAACTTTTGAAGTATCGAGCATATCCAAATATTTGTTAATAATCACATGGAGTGAATCAAATTGACTAAAGGCTGACATCTATATTACTGGGGACCAATTTGTTTAATCATCCACTTGACACTTCTGGCTGAAGATTGCTGTGAATGTTGCAGACTTTTCTTCTGTACAGTTGTTTTGGGCTCTTCCATCATTGACGATGGGGATATTTGTGGAGCCACCTCCTCCTGGGAGTTGTTTAATTGTCCACTTCCATTCACTAGTCCTGTTTGATAGCTTCATCAGGTTGACACCTCACTCTTAGGTATGCCTCATGGTGCTCCTCGCATGCCCTCCTGCACACTCCACTAAACCAGGAAGTTGCTTTGGCTTGATGGCAATGGTTGAGTGGGGGATATGCCAGGACAAGAGGTTGCGAATTGTGCAGGAGTACAATTTTGCTGCTATAGAGAGCCCACATCTCCTCATGAAAGCCCAGTCTTGAGTTGCTAGATCTGTTCAAGTTTGCATGGGCGATAAAAGCCACACAATGTGATGGAAGGATTTCTCAAAGTGAAGGCAGGACCTAATCTTCACAAGGCCTACTCCTGCACCTATTGTCTATTGTGTAGTAGTCACTTCCCAATGCTATTATGGACATATGCATGTGCAGCCAGCAGATTGGTAAGGATGAGGTCAAGTACGTTGTTTCCCTCCCCACCTGCTGCCAACCCAGTATGGCAGCTATGTCCTTTAGGACTTGACCAGTTCGATCAATTGGGACACTGAAATCCCCGAAGTACTTTTTGCCCTTGGAACTCTCAGTGTTTCTTCACAGTATTGTTCAACATGGGGGCTGAGGCAGGGCAGTATGTAGTAATCAGCAGGCTTCCTTTCTTATATTTAACCAGAGGCCATGAGACTTCATGGGGCCTGCAGTCAACGTTGAAGACTCACACAGCAACTCCCTCCCAACTGTATATAACTGCACCACTGGGACAGGACATATCCAAGGTGGTGTCTAAAACATTGTCTGTAAGGTACAATTCCATAAGTATTACTCTGTCTGGCAGTTGCTTGACCTATCTATGTAACAGCTTTCTCAATTTTGGCACATGCTCTCAGATGTTGGCAAGGAGGAACTTGTAGGATCAATAGGGCTATTTTTGTCGTTGTCTTTTCCAGTGCCGAGATCAATACCAAGTGGTCAGTCCAGTTTCATTTCGTCGCTGAAACTTCAAAGCGAGTTGAGAGACAATTATGTTGCTGTGGCTCTGGAGTCACATACAGGCCAGACAAGTTAAGGATGGCCAATTTCTTTCCCTAAAGGATATTAGTGAGTCATATGGGTTTTTCAATAGTCGCAATGGTTTCATGGTCATCTTGTGGGGTGAATTTGTACTTGCACAGTTACATTGTACTTTGCTCAAAAACTTCATGAATCCATGTAAGATTCTGTTAATTCATTTTTTAGATTAGAATCAGTCTAAACATTATGGCACAGACAGCAACACAGAGGGGTGCTAATACCCAATATATTGTCTGGGCTGACACCAATTGTTAAAGTTCACTTGAGAATGTAACTTTTAAAAGTTTTGCGATTTACAAATGAAGTGAAACTAACATGGTCATTCTAACAGATGAGAGGCTTAACAAACAATCATGGTATTTTATAATGTATAATTTCAGTTACATCACACTGTAAACTTTTGCTATAAATTCTGTGTCCTACGATCTTACACTCCACAACCACCTGACGAAGGAGCAGTGCTTCAAAAGCTAGTGCTTCCAATTAAACCTATTGGTCTATAACCTGGTGTTGTGTGATTTTTAACTTTCTACACCCCGGTCCAACACCAGCATCTCCATATCAGTAGATTCTTAATGCTAGACATTTTATATTGAATTCAAATTCCATCATTGCCATAGTGGGACTGGAAAGGTCCTCAGAACATTAGCTGAGTTTCTGGATTAATTGTCTAGCAATGATACCACGAGGCCATCGCTTCCCCTTAATAGACAGTGATCTATTTTCCACCAGAGCTTCATTAATTATGCATCTTTATTTTTCTAATTTAGCAACAAAACTTTAACTTTACAAATACAATACTAAAACCATAAACTTATTCAACTTAGTGAAAGGTTTGTGTTCTTTTAAGACTAACATGAAAGTGTGTGTGTGAAAAGCAGTTTCTTGGCAATTTTACAAATTGTCAAAAGTAGGCTCAAGTTAATTTTTGATGATTTCATATTCATAACCTCAAATTATCCTGTATGAACAGAAAGCCTCCTGCAAAAATTATACTCACATCAAATATTTACTTTGGCGTTTTCAGCCAATACTGAAGTGGACTCAAACAAAAAGGCATCACCTCTGTCGGGAGGTCACTACTGACCCCATAACCACACCAGCGTCACCACCTTTGGGCATGTCACGACTGACCCCATAACCGTGCCCACTGCTCTGCCCCCACCTCAAAACCCAGCCCCAGTCCAGGTCCCAGATGCTATCCCACCTCCAACTCCAGTCCCACTCCAGGTCCCAACACCATTCCCTGACGTGTCTTCACCATTTCCCCCAGACCTCCCCCTCACTGAGGACAACCATTTCATCCTCAGAAAAGGCTTCACCTTTATCCCTCTACGATTCCAGATTAATGAGTGAGTTTGACACATACTGCAATCTTGAACGTTTCTTCCACCATCTTTGTCTACGTGCCTACTTTTTAAATAAGACACCCACTCACCCACCTACCAATGAGGACCCCTTCTCCTGCCTCCAACACACCCCATCCACTTGGACACCTACCCTTGACCTCTTCATTTCAAACTGCTGCCTTGACATCAACCACCTCAACCTGTTCAACTGCCTCACTCCAAACTCTGGTCCTCACAACGCGAAGCCCTCCACTCCCACCCCAACCTCACCATCAAACCAGTGGACAAAGGTAGTGCAGTGGTAGTTTGGCACACTGACTTCCAACTCAAAGACACCTACTCTTACCGCCCCCCTCAACCATGACCTCAACCCCCAGCAGCAAACCATCATTTCCCACACCATACACAACCTCATCACCTCAGGGGATCTCCCACCCACAGATTCCAACCTCATCTGTGAATAGGAAGGGTTTGGAGGGACTAGATTGGGTTGGGATATCTGGTTGGTATGGACGAGTTGGACCGAAGGGCCTGTTTCCGTGTTGTACATCTCTATGACGCAAGCCATTCACCCCTTCAAGCCTGCTCCATCATTCAATATGATCATGTCTGATCATCGAACTCGTTACCCAGTTCTCATTTTCTCTCCATACTCCCCTTTCGTCCTACGAACAATATCTACATCTTTCTTGAAAGTTTCCTATGGTAAAGAATTCCACAGGCTCAACACTCTCTAGATGAAGAAAGTTCTCCTCATCTGTGTTCTAAAAAGCCTACCCTTTCAACTGTGACCCCTGGTTTTGAGCTATACAATTATCAAGAACATCTTTCCTGCATCTAAACTATCTAATCCTGTTAGAATTTCATAAGTTTCTGTGAGATCCCCTCACTCGTCTAAACTCCAGTGAATACAGTTCCAAATAATCCAGCCTCTCCCCCATACATCAGTCCCACCATTGCAGGAATCAGTCTGGTAAATCTCCTTTGCACTCCCTCAGTAGACATCCTTGCTCAGACAAGGAAACCAAAATTACACACAATTAACAAATCAGATAAGCAGTGGTAGCCTAAAGAGGGAGTTCAGAGAGTGTTTGCAGGTTAGGTTTTTTTTTGAGAACAGCACGTTCTTGAGCAAATCAGAGAGCAAGCTGTTCTTGACCTGATATTGTTCAATGAGATAGAATTAATTATTGGCCTTGTAGGAAGGGATCCACTTGGTACCAGTGTTCATAACACGATTGAATTTTGCATTCAATTTAAAGGGAGAGAAGAGCAAGTCCAAGAGCAGCATTTCAAACTTAAATAAGAGAATGAAAGGAGAACCAGTCTAAAGTGAAATAACAAACATAGAATAAGGATTTACTCAAAACAAATGCAGTTGCAGACATTTAACAGGGTATTTCAGAATAAAAAGAGTAGGTACATTCAACCAAGAAAGAAAAATTACAAGGGGACACCCACCACTTGTAATTAAACAAAACGTGAAAAATTATTAACTTATACAAATATGGATGGCACGTCAAAAGACTGGACAGAACGTAAGAAAACTTAAAAAGTAATTCGGAAAAAGGATTTCGAGAGAAAGCTAGCTAGAAATATAAGCGTAGGTTACAACAGATTCTATAGATCTTATGAAAAGAAAATAACTAAAGTGAGTGTTGGTCCTATATTGCATGCGTCTTATAACAGACATCAGTCCCACTGAATTTGAAATTGGAAAAGGAAGGAGGGACTTGAGAAACCTACATTCACCAGGGACTTTGTGGAAGTCTACAAATTTCTTCCCCACCATTAACTATGCAGTCATTTCCCCCCCCCCCCCCATCATAAAACTTTCCATAACATCTAACAGAATTCATGATCTATGCTACCCTAACAAAAACCCTTTGTTGTTTGTTAGTTAGGTGCTCATGCTAGGCCTTGATGTAAGAGAAAGGTCACTAAAGATAAAGACAATGCAGAAATCAACAATAAAAGGAAAATCAGACAGAAACAAATTTAGGTAGATTTGTGTACAAAGAGTTTAGAAGTTAGAATCATTCATCACAATTTCCTTTTATATATTCAGTGATTTTCCAAAGTAATCAAATTTCCCAATGTTTTCTGAATATATTCATAGCCTAGTATAAAAAGACAAGATTACCCAAAACTACGGAATAGCACACATACTGTGTAGGATGTGTTAGCATATGGAAACACTAAAATTCAAAATTAAATGCCATCAATGGATACACCATCCTTGACCTGCGTAGGGAGCTATGTCCCAAACATAAAACCACAAGTGAACCTGCATTAGACGCAAAGCTACTGAAATGAATCAAAACTTCTCCCCTGATCAAATTCACAAGTGTTGAATGTTATACAGCAGCACGGAACAACTATTTTATGATAACATAGCATAAATTGGTACTTAAACAACATTTGAACAACAGTCAATGAAAATATATGGTAGTTTAAAATTCAAAGTCAACTTTTATGAAATCTTAATTCATTCTTTGTCGGCTGTGAATGGATTCAATATTTCTATCACACATTGTTAAAAAGTATAGTCAAATACTCTTAAACAAGTTAAATTTTGGGCTATGTATTTTTCACATTTAAAAGAATTGCAAAGTTACTAACAGTTTTACCAATTCAAGCTGAAAATTCTCAAAGCATAGTTTTTTTGGAATTAGAAAAAAATTATTGGATTGGCGTGAGCGCTGATGATAAAAAGGTTTGCTGACTACCGTTTTTGTTGTGGAAAAAATGACTAGAAAGGATTAAATCGACTACCCTTCTTCGTACCGACTTCATAAGACCATTTCACGTTGAAATGAACTCAGTACGACAAACAAAAGTTCTTCCACAACAACGTGCATAGCAAGCTTCAAATTCTTATGTTTAAAATTGCCGTTGTTTATTTATAGTTTGCTTTAAAGCCCTGCCGTGGATCCAGTTGTTTTCAAAGATGTTCAATAGATAGCAATAGACTCAAATAGCATTTTCTGCAAAACATTGAGTCTGTAAAAGGTAAACAGTACAGCCCCCACCCCCATCATCAGAACACAAAGTAATGAAAACTTCATTTTCGAAGCTGCCACAAACTTTTTCAAACAAAGTGAAGGAGGCAAACTTCAAACATTGCGAATAAAAAGTGTGCGTTTACATTTGAAATGAAACGGTTTTTAAAGTAAGTTAATCCTTCTCAGACATGGGGCCTCGGGAAACGGGCTGGAGACCAACTGGCGAAGAGTGGGTGAAGGAGGCGGGGACTTACCAGTACTTTACGATGGCGGTGACCTGCAGCGGGTTCGGCTGGTCCGAGTAAAGTCGTCTGCATTCCTGATAGATAGCGTGCAAGCCCGGGGGCAGGAGCGCCGCAATGCCGGGGCCGCTAGGCCGCAACTCCTCCATTGACTCAGCTATATCCCGGCGCCGGTTTACAGGCTTCGCGACCGGGAATGCTGCGAGTGTCCCTCGGCCCGAGGGTCGATCCTGTCTGTCTGTAGAATTTGGGCGTCTACCGCACTCGGCCCAAGCGAAGCATTAACTCGGTTATCCACTTCGTCCGGAGCGTCCACGCTCTCCCCCTCCCCCACTCCCACTCACCCCCCCCTCCGCCCGCGCTCGCTCTGATTCGCTCCGTAACCGCCACCCGCTCGCGCTACCAACTGCCCCTCCCCCACACTGCCATCTGCCCCCATCACACTGCCCCTCCCCCCACACTGCCAACTGCCCCCATAACACTGCCCCTCCTCCCACACTGCCAACTGCCCCCATAACACTGCCCCTCCTCCCACACTGCCAACTGCCCCATAACACTGCCAACTGCCCCTCCCCCACACTGCCAACTACCCCCATAACACTGCCCCTCCCCCACACTGCCAACTGCCCCATAACACTGCCAACTGCCCCTCCCCCACACTGCCAACTGCCCCCATAACACTGCCCCTCCCCACATTGCCATCTGCCCCCATAACTCTGCCAACTGCCCCCACACTGCCAACTGCCCATAACACTGCCCCTCCCCTCACACTGCCAACTACCCCTTCACTGCCCTCCCCTCACACTGCCAACTGCCCCCATAACACTGCCCCTCCCCTCACACTGCCAACTGCCCCTTTACTGTCCTCCCTCATACTGCCAACTGCCCCATAACACTGCCAACTGCCCCTTCACTGCCCTCCCCTCATACTGCCAACTGCCCCTCCCCCACACTGCCAACTGCCACCATAACACTGCCAACTGCCCCTCACTGCCCTCCCCTCACACTGCCAACCGCCCCCATAACACTGCCCCTCCCCTCACAGTGCCAACTGCCCCCTTACTGTCCTCCCCTCACATTGCCAACTGCCCCTTCACTGCCCCCTACACTCACACTGCCAAATGCCCTCCCCTCACACTGCCAACTGCCCCTTTACTGTCCTCCCCTCACACTGCCCTCCCCTCACACTGCCAACTGCCCCTTCACTGCCCTACACTCACACTGCCAAATGCCCTCCCCTCACTGCCAACTGCCCTCCCCTCACTGCCAACTGCCCCTTTACTGTCCTCCCCTCACACTGCCAACTGCCCCCCACTTCACAATGTCGTCTACTCACACCGCTAACTGCCCCTTCACATTGTCCTCCCCTCACATTACCAATTGCTCCCCTCACACTGCTTACTGTACCTCTTCCCTGCCAACTGACTCCCCCCACACTGTTCCCTCACACTGCCAATTGCCCCTCCTGTGCTGCTGCAGCTACTGACTGCCCTCTCACACTGCCAACTGCCCCCTTATCACAACTAATTGTCCTGCCTGTGCTGCTAACTGTACCCTTTCACACTGTCTTTTGTTCCCCCCCACCTTTGCTCTGTCAACTGCCCTCTTACTGCCAAACCCACCCCTTAGTGGGCAGCACAGTGGTTAGCACTGCTGCTTCACAGTGCCTGAGACCCGGTTTCAATTCCCGCCTCAGGCGACTGACTGTTTGGAGTTTGCACGTTCTCCCCGAGGGTTTCCCCCGGTGCTCCGGTTTCCTCCCACAGTCCAAAGATGTGCAGGTCAGGTGAATTGGCCATGCTAAATTGCCCGTAGTGTTAGGTAAGGGGTAAATGTAGGGGTATGGGTGGGTTGCGCTTAGGCGGGTCGGTGTGGACTTGTTGGGCCGAAGGGCCTATTTCCACACTGTAATGTAATCTAATCTAATCAATGTCCCTTGGCTCTCTCTGTGCAAGATGTAGGGCCTTGGGTAGTGCTGTAGAACAGGGACCTAGTGGTTCATGTACAGAGTTAAAAATCACACGACTCCAGGATAAAGTCCAACAGGTTTGTTTGGAAGTACAAACTTTCACAGCGCTGCTCCTTCATCAGGTAGCTGGTGGAGTATGATCATAGGAGACAGAATTTATTGCAAAAGATCATAGTGTCATACACTGATGCGATATATTGATAGATTGCTGTTATATCTTTTGTCTTTTAGAATGGGTTGCAGATTTTGATTCACTAATATTTAAATCCCGGAACATCTTTCAAGTCACACTCCGGAGATAATTTCAGATTTTATGAAAAAAAAAGTAATCTCAGCTCAGACAATGCATTAAAGTTGAGGTTAGTCTGTATGTATTCTTTAGTTTATCCACCCCAGTCCAACACGGCACCTCCACTTCATGTACATAATTCTTTGAAGTTTGCATCTCATATAGATAGGATGGTTAAAAATGCATTTAGCTTTTAGAAGGCGTGGTGGCCCTTTTTAGCAGTATTAATTAGGGTCGTGGTATAGTTGTGGTATCAGTAGGGTACCTGTGGGGCCCCAGGAGGAGACTGGGGGAAAGAGAATACGGGTACAGTAGATGGTGCTCCCAGGGATGGAAGCCTCAGTGGAGGTGTGATGAGTGAGATGGAATAAAGTAGTGAGATATTATTTAATTTAAGTTATTTGAATTTAGTTTAAGTTAGTATTTGTTTAATATGTTTGTAGTTTAGTTTAAGTTAAGTAGATATATTTGTTCTGGTAGAATCGTAGGTAGTTTATTAACAATAGTACTGTGTTATGGCTTTTTTGTACTGCCTTTTTTTCTGTTTTAATGGTGTTATTCTTTTGTTTGTATATAAGTGTTTTGTAAAAGATTTTAAAAGGTTTTCAGTAAAAATATTTGTTTTAAAAAACGCATTTGGCATGCTTATCTACATTGCTCAGACCTTTGGGTATAGGAGTTGGGATGTTATTAAGGTTGTACAGGATGTTGGTGAGGCCTCTTCAGGCGTACAGGGACTATGTCCAGTTCTGGTCTTCCTGTTATTGGAAGGATATTATTAAGCTAGAGAAAGTTCAGAAGAGATTTACCAGCAATGGAGGTTTAAGCTATAAGGAGGGGCTGTAACGGCTGGGACTTTTTTTACTGAAGATTGAGAGGTGACCCTATAGACGTTCATAAAATTATGAGGGGTATAGATAAGGTGAGTGTCAAGTATCTTTTCCCTTGAGTTGGGGGTTTCAAGACTAGGGGGCATATTTTTAAGGTGAGAGGAGAATTTTTTTTCACAGAGTGGTTTGTGTGTAGAATGAACTTCCAGAGGAAGTCATGGATGCAGATACAGTTACAATATTTAAAAGACATTTAGATAAGTACATGAATAGGAAAGATTTGCAGGGATATGGGCCAAATGCAGGCAGATGGGACTAGCTTAGTTTGGGGTTATGGTCAGCATGGACTGGTTGGATTGAACGGTCTGTATCCATGCTGTATGACTCTGACTAAATGGGCCTTTCTGTGAAAGCATCCCACTTGCATGGCAGTAAACCCACCACCTCTTCACATTCATTATCTTCACCACTGAAACACAGTGGTAACAGAATGTACCATTTACAAGATGTGCTGAACTCACCCAAAATTTTTTTGACAGCAGCTACCAAACCTGCGACCTCACCATCCAGAAGGACAGGAGCAGCAGGTGCACTAAAACACCACCACCCACAAGTTCCTCACCAATCCACACACCATCCAGACTTGGAACTACATCACCATTTCCTCACAATTGCAGTGTCAAAAGCCTTTGACAAGGTTTGTATGGTAGACTGGTTAGTAAGGTTAGATTACATGGGATTCAGGGAATGCTTGCCAATTGGATACAAAATTGACTTGATAGTAGAAAACAGAGGGTGGTGGTGGAGGGTTCTTTATCACATTGGAGGTCTGTGACCAGTAGTGTTCTGCAGGGATCAATACTAGGTCCACTGTTGTTTGTCATTTTTATAAATGATTTTGATGAGAATTAGGAAGCATGGTTAATAAGTTTGCAGATGATACCAAAATTGGAGTATAGTTGACAGTGAAGAATGTTATTTAAGATTATAAAGGAGGCTCGATTGATTGGGCCAATGAGCTGAGGAATAGCAGATGGAGTTGAATTTGGATAAATGTGAAGTATTGCATTTAGTGAGACGAACAAGGGTAAGACTTATAGTTAATGGTCGGGCCCTGGGGAGTGTTGTTGAGCAGTGAGACCTAGGAGTTCAGGTAGTAATTCTTTGAAAGTTGTGAAACAGGTAGACAGGATGGGAGGGAAGGCATTTGGCACGCTTGCCTTCATTGCTCAAATGATTGAGTATAGGATGGGACATCATGTTGTGGTTGGACAGGACATTGGTGAGGCTACTTTTGGAGTATTGTGTTCAGTTCTGGTTACCCTTCTATGGGAAGGATATTATTAAATTGGAGAGAGTGCAGAAAAGATTTACAACGATGTTACCAGGTCTGGGGATTTGAGTTATATGGATAGGCTAGTTCTTTATTACTGGGGCATAAGAGGTTGATGAGTCACCTTTTAGAGGTCTGTAACATCATGAGAGGTATATATAAGGTGAATAGCAAAAGTCTCTTACAAAAGCAAAAGTATTTTTACTTCAGAATTGACCTGGAAAACATTCAGAAGAAACAATCTTATGTTAACCATGCTGCATTCTGTAATAGTTACACATGAATAATGCAATTCCTAATTCAAATACTAATTTTAGAAACTAAGTCCAATTGAATGAAGCATATTTTGCTAAATTGGCATTATGTTTCAGCTCACAAATCATTTTCAAAGGTGCAATTCTAAATAACACATTTGATGAGCATTCAGAACTCAAACAAACTTCATTGACACTTTAACCATGTAAAGTTAGATTAACACTAACAACAAAGCAGTCACTTCAAGGTTAAGGCACTATCCAAATAATTTGCCAATATTTATGCAAACTGAGAAATTCTTGATATTTAGCAATGAATGACAGTTTCCATTAGATCATAATAAGAGCATAAGAAAAAGGAATGGGAGTAGACAATTTGACCCCTCGAACTTGCTCCACCATTTAGCAGAATTATGGATGATCCCAACAATCCTCATGTCCACTTTCCTACTTTTTCCCTATGACCTTTGATTCCCCTGTTGATCAAGAATTCATCTATCTCAGCCTTAAATATGCATAAGTACTCTGTAGCAAGGAGTTCCAAAGACCCACAACTCCTCACCTCAGTTTTGAATTGGCACCCTTTTATTCTGGGACCATACCCTCTGATCCTAGAGTTTCACAAGAGGGGGAACATCTTCTCAGTATTTATGCTATCAAACACCTTGTGATTCCCATTTTCAATAAAATGTCTTCTCATCAATTCCAATGAATTAATTCCCAAGCTGTTTAGTCTTTGCCCATCAGATAATCCCTCCATACCAGAGATCATCCTCGTGAACTTTTTCCAAACTGTCTCCAAGGAAATTATCCTTAAATAAGGCAATAGAAGTATACTTAAGAGAGAAATCAGGAGGGCAAAAAGGGGACATGAGATAGCTTTGGCAAATAGAGTTAAGCAAAATCCAGTGGGTTTTTACAAATACATTAAGGACAAAAGGGTAACTGGGGAGAGAATAGGGCCCCTCAAAGATCAACAAGGTGGCCTTTGTGTGGAACCTCAGAAGATGGGGGAGATACTAAATGAGTATTTTGCATCGGTGTTTACTGTTGAAAAGAACATGGAAGGTATAGAATGTAGGGAAATAGATGGTGACAACTTGAAAAAATTTCCATATTACAGAGGAGGAAGTGCTGGATTTCTTGAAATGCGTAAAAGTGGATAAATTGTTAGGACTTGATCAGGTGTACCCTGGAACTCTGTTGGAAGCTAGGGAAATGATTGCTGGGCCACTTGCTGAGATATTTGTATGATCGATAGTCACAGGTGAGGTACCGGAAGACTAGAGGTTGGCTAACGTGGTGCCACTGTTTAAGAAGGGTGGTAAGGACAAGCCAGGGAACTATAGACCAGTGAGCCTGACATTGGTGTGGGCAAGTTGTAGGGAATCCTGAGGGACAGGATGTACATGTGTTTGGAAAGGCAAGGACTGATCAGGGATAGTCAACATGGTTTTGTGCATGGGAAATCATGTCTCACAAACGTGATTGAGTTTTTTGAAGAATTAACAAAGAGGATTGATGAGGGCAGAGCGGTAGACGTGATCTGTATGGACCTCAGTAAGGCTTTCGACAAGGTTCCCCATGGGACACTAGTTAGCAAGCTTAGATCTCATGGAATACAGGGAGAACTAGCCATTTGGATACAGAACTGGCTCAAAGGTAGAAGCCAGAGGTGGAGGGTTGATTTTCAGACTGGAGGCCTGCAACCAGTGGAGTGCCACAAGGATCGGTGCTGGGTCCACTATTTTCATCATTTATATAAATGATTTGGATGTGAGCATGAGAGGTACAAGTTAGCAAGTTTGCAGATGTATCCAAAATTGGAGGTGTAGTGGACAGCGAAGAAGGTTAACTCAGATTACAACAGGATCTTGATCAGATGGGCCAATGGGCTGAGGAGTGGCAGATGGAGTTTAATTCAGATAAATGTGAGGTGCTGCATTTTGGGGAAGCAAATCTTAGCAGGACTTATACACTTAATGGTAAGGTCCTAGGGAGTGTTGCTGAACAAAGAGACCTTGGAGTGCAGATTCATAGCTCCTTGAAAGTGGAGTCGCAGGTAGATAGGATAGCGAAGAAGACATTTAGTATGCTTTCCTTTATTGGTCAGTGTATTTATTGAGTACAGGATTTGAGAGGTCATGTTGTGGCTGTACAGGAGATTGGTTAGGCCACTGTTGGAATATTGCGTGCAATTCTGGTCTCCTTCCTATTGGAATGATGTTGTGAAACTTGAAAGGGTTCAGAAAAGATTTACAAGGATATTGCCAGGGTTGGAGGATTAGAGCTCTAGGGAGAGATTGAATATGCTGAGGCTGTTTTCTCTGGAGCTTCAAAGACTGAGGGGTGACTTCATAGAGGTTTGTAAAATCATAAGGGGGATGGATAGGGTAAATAGATAAAATCTTTTTCCTGGTGTCGGGGAGTCCAGAACTAGAGGGTATAGGTTTAGGGTGAGAGGGGAAAGATATAAAAGGGACCTAAAGGCATATTTGTCATGCAGAGGGAGGTGCATGTGTGGAATGGGCTGCCAGAGGAAGTGGTGGAGGCTGGTACAATTGCAACATTTCAGAGGCATCTGGATGGGTACGTGAACAGGAAGAGTTTATAGGGATATGGGCCGGGTGCTGGCAGGCGGGACTAGATTGGGTTGGGATATCTGGTCAGCATGAATGAGTTGGACCGAAGGGTCTGATTCCGTGCTGTACATCTCTATGATTCTACGACTAAGGGGACCACAACTGCTCACAGTAGAGTCATAGACCTTTACAGCATGGAAACAGACCCTTAGGTCCAACTCATCCATGCTGACCTGATATCCGAAATTAATCTAGTCCCATTTGGCCCATTTCCCTCTAAACCTTTCCTCGTCATGTACCCATCCAGATGTCTTGTAAATGTTGTAATTGTACCAGCCTCCACCATTTCCTCTGGCAGCTGATTCCATACACACACCACCCTCTGCATGAAAATATTGCCTCTTCAGTCCCTTTTAAATCTTTACACTCACAGTACTCCAAATGTGATCTCAGCAGCACCTTGTACAGTTGCAGTAAGACTTCCCTACACTTATACTCCAACGCCCTTGAAATAAATGTCCAGATTCCATTAGCCTTCCATATTAACATCTAATTATTACTATTAAAAACAATAAAATCTCTAATGCAGAATGAAAACATTGCTTCTGGTCTGTTGAATGTGAAAATGCAAAAATGTAACTGTAAGGCTTTCTTTATATACTGTTTGGTAACTGCTTCTGGTCCAAGAAATTTACTAATTGTGGTATTCTGGCAATTACAAGTCTTATCTTGAACGACTTTTATTTTTCTTATTTGTGACAAATTGGAGATGATTATACACACAAGCCCAACAAATGAGATGTACAAAACTTTAAGTCAGGCCAGAGAAATCAACTAGTTACACTGATAGTATAAGCGAGCAATTCCCAATCTTTGCAATATCAAGGCACATTTCAATGAGACAAATAATGTCATGGCACACTGACTGTTTCATACCACATGAGTCTACACATGCACATAAGTCTGGAGGCTTGTGCATGTACAATTGATTAGGGCACCTAGTGTTAGTACATACTGCTTTCAATAATATATACTTGCACTCTGGAAGGGATCAGAAGCATGCGCACAGCCTCAACACTCACGTAAAGCGATGATGCTTCCTGAAATGTTTGCAGCATACTACTCACTTTGTTGCAGGACATTAGTCGAAAACCACTTGACCGCAAGTAAGGATTCTTCGCACTGTCCTAGTGTCCCTAATTCTAGGCCAAAAAGTCTGTTAAAGTCTCACCTGCCCAAGATATGTCACAATGTGTCTGAACAGGTTGTTCAAAATATCTGTACACCACAATTTGTGGGAAGGATTTGCAGCTTGAGAGTGTGTGGGTGTAAATATCTACGTGTTTGAACAGCTGCCTCCCAAGTTTCTCTAGTTAATTTTTCTGTTCATAGTCCATTAAATTCCCTACCATCTCAGAGCTGTTTTGCTCGGCTTTTGTCTTCCTGATCCTGTCCAATAAGTTGACTTAGATGGTCATCCTATATTATTCAATGTTTTATACACTTTCAAATTAATGCTGTAAAGTGGTAATTTTATACCAAGTCTGAGAAAAGAAACAATAACTTGCAACTTTCTTGACCAACATACAATCCAAACTGATATAACATGGGCAAAGTTAAGAGAATTTGCGCACAGGAATATTATATTCACCAAATAATCTGTTTTAGTGATGAGGCATAAAAATGTAGGACAAGGATCAATATCAAACACCAGATATGTTAACCTATCTTGCATTTTTGAAATGTTTAAAAATTAATTGCTTTTATATAATGACTTTCATTATCTCCAAAGCACTTTGTAGTCAATAAATTACTTTTTTTCAAGTGAAGGAAATGTGTAAACCGATTTGCACACATCAAACCCCTACATGTGACAAAGTTTTGTTGTAAGGTTGATTGAGAGGTAAGTATTGAAATAATTGTCCTTTAGTTCATTCACATAGGCCAGAAAGTTGGTGGAAGGGGCCTCAGTTTAACATCTCAGCAGCAAGCTGATAGCTTGAACAAAGTAGCACTCCCTCAGCACTGCACAGGAGTCTCAAACTAGACAGTTATGCTCAAGTCATGGAGTTGGATGTGATCCCCAAATTCCTGGCTCAAAAGGTGAAGTGTTAACATCTGAGTCATTGCTGACACAAAATGCCAGAATTTTCCACTGGTTAACTTAATGGTACTGTATATTTTGACACATTTTAAAATTGTAGTGAAGCCAATTAATCATTGGGGTTAATCAACTATGGTAAAGAAAAGTAACTGATTACTTCAAAATATACTTCAATTGCATTAGCATTGGATTAGCTGACATAAATGGTTTATATGTAACTCAATGTTGGAAAGTTTTATTAATAACAATAGCTTCTGAGCCATGCAGTTTCACGGTTGATCTGAATCAACAGCAGAGCTCTCAACTGCATTAGAAAATAGTTAATTCAACTGCAGTCTCCATGGAATCTGGTTAGAGGTGACAGCAATGACCTGTATTTTGCAATGATGTTAATCAAGTGGTTCACTTAGTCTTTGTATCGGATGATCTGAGTTGTTAATGAATCTACACAGCATGTGGGTGTGCATTGTGTAGCTAACCAACATCTTCTGAGTTGGCCTTGAATCCACAACATCCTAATTCATAAGAGGAGTGCACAGTATGGCTGACAATTAAAGTTGTGTAAGGCAAAAAGTCTTGGTAATGTGTGAAGAGAAGAGATGCAAATAGAAATAATACTGTAATTGCGCAGGATAAATATCCTGTCCACAAAAAAATTGACACATCCAACCTGGCCAATTACAGTCACAGCAGTCTACCTTCAGTCATCAACAAAGTGATGGAAGGCATCATCAACAGTACTATCAAATGTCACTTAATTAACATTAAGCTGCACATTGATGCATAGTTTGATTTTTGCCAGGCCCATTCAGCTCTTGATCTCATTACAGATTTGGTCCAAACATGGAAGAAGGTACTAATCTGAAGAAGGAAATTAGGGTAATGGTCCTCGACAACAAAGGCTGAATTTGGCTCAGTCTGGCATCAAGGAGCCCTAGCAAAACTTGAGCTAGGGGATAACTGCTCACTGTTTGGAGTCTTACCTAGCACAAAAGATGATGGTTGTCATTGTTGGAAGTTATACATCTTGGGATATCACTGCAGGAGTTCTTCATGGTACTGTCTTTCAGTTGTTTCAATAATCTCGTTATCTTCATCATAAAATTCAGAGGTGAGGACATTCACTGATGATTGCACAATGTTCAACACAATCTGTTACTCCTAAAACACTGGAGTAACTCAGTGTTCAAAATGACTTTCTGAACTTTAAGACAAGTGAGGTCTTCACAAAACTATTAACAAAAATCAATTTTTCCACTTTAAAACCAAAGTTCTCAATTAATAATAATACAATATGAGCCTTCACAACATTCTTCTGACCCATACCTCAAAACACTATCCTCTTGGTGTCTCTTTCTTCCTGAAATTCTCTACATTTTTCTGTTCACATCCCCTTTCATACCCTTTTCTATAATTCAAAACCAATAAGCTCTGCCAAAGCAATTATTAATCCATACCCATCTTATCACTTCCCAATCACAGAAAAGCCAATACACAATGCCATGCTTGCTTGAATTTTGCTCCCTTTTTTTAATCATAGGGACTGTTACCAATGCAGTGTTCTATTATAAAAACAATCGCTCTACAAAAGAAGAGCTTTGGATTGTTCTGATAGCATCTAAATTGATTAACCAACAGAGCTATTGTAGTATAAAGAAATGCACCTTCACTATGTAAAGTTTGACTCTTTTGATCACATCTAAAATTGATAGTTTACACATCTATTCTTCGTTACAAAACTAACATAGCTGCCTCCATTTACTATTCAATTTTCCCCCACTTCTGTTGAAAGCTGACTTTTTCATGTAATTCTAGCCAGTCTGGTTATTACTGTCTTTTAATTGTTTTGCTTCTCTTTCTATTCAATTATTGCATCACTGCCTAAAACTGTCAGCTGTTGGCGCCAGTGGGTCTGAGATTGCATGAAATACCTTTATGGTGTAATGCACCAAGCATATACATATTAAACATTTATTCTTATTCAGCAATGAATAGACAGTGAAGGACTGTCAGACAATCTCATCATAAAGCAACCAATGTGAACATTGCAAAGTCCTATAAACAGCACTTTGGTAATGATCAGGTAAATATTTGTAGGTATTAATTGAGGAATTAATATTGTCCAGGAAAACAGAGAGAAAGATACTGAAACATGGTCACATATGCATTAGAGTACTTGAGTGCCAAATCAGCAGTCTTATTTCAGAAGAATAGAAAAAACTCAAAAGGTGAAACTTAGTCAATATTTTCATTTCATCGATAAATACGTCAACAGACTTAAAGTGAAGCTTTAAATTCAAGCTCCCTAGCCTTTGTAATGTAAGTTAGAAAGACACAGAACATATTTGTGTGTTGTGAATTTTTGCCCATTCTTATGGTAATCCTGGTTCTCTCATCTCACTGATCTTCAACTTTTTTTCACCTATCATATGCCCAAGAGGGAAAGATGAGCAACGTGTTTCCAGATGCCACTCATGGTGCTTTTGGCAAGTTGCCCATAAGCAGTGTGAAAGCAGTTCATTGAGGTCCTCATAAGTGTGGCAGTGTGGCTCAATTTAGAAACTCACTGAATTAAAGTATAAAACTGTAATTCTTTGTTGTAAGATGAAGCAATGTCCACTCCTGGCACCTGTTCTATGATAGATCCTTTCTACAGTTGATCATGTGAGGTGAGCTAGTTGGATTCTTGGTCACCAGAGTCATAGAGTCATAGAGATGTACAGCATGGAAACAGACCCTTCAGTCCAACCCGTCCATGCCAACCAGATATCCCAACCCAATCTAGTCCCACCTGCCAGCACCCGGCCCATATCCCTCCAAACCCTTCCTATTCATATACCCATACAAATGCCTCTTAAGTGTTGCAATTGCACCAGCCTTCACAATATCCTCTGGCAGCTCACCCTCTGCATGAAAAAGTTGCCCCATAGGTCTCTTTTATATCTTTCCCCTCTCACCCTAAACCTATACCCTCTAGTTCTGGACTCCCCGACCACAGGGAAAACACTTTGTCTATTTATCCTATCCATGCCCCTCATAATTTTGTAAACCTCTAAAATGTCACGCCTCAGCCTCCGACGCTCTAGGGAAAACAGCCCCAGCCTGTTCAACCTCTCCCTGTAGCTCAGATCCTCCAACCCTGGCAACATCCTTGTCAATCTTTTCTGAACCCTTTCAAGTTTCACAACATCATTCCAATAGGAAGGAGACCAGAATTGCACGCAATATTCCAACAGTGGCCGAACCAATGTCCTGTACAGCCGCAACATGACCTCCCAACTCCTGTACTCAAAACTCTGGCCAATAAAATGAAAACATACCAAATGCCTTCTTCACTATCCTATCTACCTGTGACTCCACGTTCAAGGAGCTATGAACCTGCATTCCAAGGTCTCTTTGTTCAGCAACACTCCCTAGGACCTTACCATTAAGTGTATAAGTCCTGCTACGTTTTGCTTTCCCAAAATGCAGCACCTTGCATTTATCTGAATTAAACTCCATCTGCCACTTCTCAGCCTATTGGCCCATCTGGTCTCTTTAGGTTGGAATCTACACCGTCTGCTTTGTTTAAACAGAAACCATTGGATAGTCTAATGAGAAGAGGCTCTGGTCTTAAACAAGATATTGTTTATTTTATAACAGCAATCAAGTCCAAGTCACATCAATATAATACATATCATTACTAAGTCTATGAAGAGACCTAACTGGTAGCTCTTACTATGTCAAAAGCTGTTCTCCCACTCAAGTCCTTATGGGATCATCATATTGGGTGGAGCTTATTGCATTCCTCAGCATTAACCCTTTCAGAACCTAACACCTTATTCAACAAATTCTAGTGTTATTCACTTGCATGGAACCACTGCTAGAAGATATTTCCCAATATGCTGTCAAAAAGTCACACTCAAATTCAGAATCAGGGTGCATAATAGCTATTTGTACATGCACTTGTAATTTTAATTTTAATTTTCTCATGGGTCATGGTTGTTGCTCACTGAGCCTGGCATTTATTGCCATCCCCAGTTGCTCTTGAGAAGGTAGTGATTTACTGCCTTCCTGAACCACTGAAGTCTATGTGCTGTCAGTTGACCCCACAATGCCCTTGAGAAGGAATGTGAGGACTTTAAGTCAGTGACACTGAAGGAATGACGATACATTTCCAAGTCAGGTTGGTGAGTGGTGGCCTGTGTCTAATGAGTGTTGTACTGGAATCAAGCACCATAAGACCATAAGACCATAAGACATAGGAGTGGAAGTAAGGCCATTCGGCCCATCGAGTCCACTCCGCCATTCAATCATGGCTGATGCGCATTTCAGCTCCACTTGCCAGCGTTCTCCCCGTAGCCCTTAATTCCTCTAGACAACAAGAACCTATCAATCTCGGGCATGTGACTGTTTGGAATATTGGGAAATGTAAGACATGAGAGTCATGTTGGGAGTGGAGACACTTATGTTTAATTGGCATATGGGACCAGCAGTCCAGGGTCTAAGACACTAGTTGGAGGTCTTCCTCAGGTCCAGAATAGAACTGAACATTCCTGGCTCGAAGGTAAAGAGGCTGAAACTAGAAATTGAATATATTTACATACTGAGGCCAAGTTTAGGTATTCTTGCAACTGGACTTCATGTGTTCCTCAGATTTGGGCTTATAATGGCAGTGGACTGGGATTTGAATTCACGAGTAATTATTCTGCACAATAATCCAGCAAATGTTGGTACTTTGAGCTGAGGGTAGGGGCAGAGCAGTGTGCTTGATCTTTCAGCCTGTGGATAGAAGTATGTCTCGGTATTTTCAAATCAATCTGTTCAGAAATGTTGTTATACATCCCTGAATAGGTGGGACATGAACTGGTGATTCCTGGCCCATACATATGGACTCTACTGCACTGCACAAGCCCCATGATAGATGATCTTTACAGTATATATGACAAGAGCAGCCACTTGAATTTACACAGTCGGAAGTCCCACAACTCCAGATTATAGTCCAACAGGTTTATTTAAAATCACAAGCTTTCAGAGCACTATGTGTTCGGGTTTCCTTGGGTTGGTGACATCATTTCCTGTGTTGATGTCATTTCCTTCTTGGTGATGTCATTTCCTGTTCTTTTTCTCAGAAGTTGGTAGATGGGGTCCAAGTTGATGTGTTTGTTGATAGAGTTCTGGTTGGAATGCCATGCTTCCAGGAATTCTCATGTGTGTCTCTGTTTGGCTTGTCTGAGGATGGATGTGTTGTCCTAGTCAAAGTGGTGTCCTTCCTCATCTGTGTATAAGGATACAAACAAAGCTCAATGAGCCACCACGCTACAGCACAGAGGAACTACGAAGAGCAGACGAAAATCACCTATACAGCATATTCAAAAAGAGCAGGTGCCCAATGAACACAGTCCACTGATTTCTCAGCAACAAACCCAAACAAGCAGACAATACACATCCAGAAACCCTAGCCACTCACCCCTACATCAAAGACATCTCGGAAATGACTGCCAGACTACTTAGACCTTTTGGTATCATGATAGCCCACAAACCCAACAACATTAAAAAAGCAGCTAAAGAACTGAAAAGACCCAATACAGACAAACACAAAACAAACGTAATTTATAAAGTACCTTGCAAGAACTGCAACAAACACTACATTGGACAAACAGGCAGAAAACTAGCCACCAGGATACATGAATATCAACTAGCCACAAAAAGACATGACCCTCTCTCACTAGTATTCTTACATACATGGTGGAAGGACACCACCTTGACTGGAACAATACATCCATCCTCGGACAAGCCAGAGACACGCATGAGAATTCCTAAAGGCATGGCATTCCAACCGGAACTCTATCAACAAACACATCACCTTAGACCCCAACTACACCCTCTGAGAAAAAGAACAGGAAATGACTTCACCAACCCAAGGAAACCTAAACACATAAATAGAAAGCAGGTCAGAACACCAGCGCTTCACCAGAGGGTCACTTGTGGTGTTATCTAATATGGTGTCAAAACGTCTAAAAATGAACCTTCCAGCTCAGCGAGAAAACTTACATCCAGAACCTCAACATGAGCTACAAATCTTCTCAAAACTTGTTATTTGTTATTCATGTACTTTTAAATGTTATAACTATACCTGCATCCACCACTTCCTTGGGAAGTTTATTCCACACACAAACCACATTCTGTACAAAACAAATTGTCCCTGGTGGCTCTTTTAAATCTTTCTCCTCTCACCTTAAAAAATGCTTCCAGTCTTGAAATCCCTTACTCTAGGGAAAAGACATCTGTGATTCACCTTATCTATACCCCTCATAAACCTCAGAGGAGGTTTACCAGGATGTTGCCTGGTATGGTAGGAAGATCGTATGAGGAAAGGCTGAGGCACTAGGGGCTGTTTTCATTGGAGAAAAGAAGGTTTAGGGGTGACTTGATAGAGGTGTACAAGATGATTAGGGGTTTAGATAGGGTTGACCATGAGAACCTTTTTCCACATATGGAGTCAGCTATTACGAGGGGGCATAGCTTTAAATTAAGGGGTGGTAGGTATAGGACAGATGTTAGGGGTAGATTCTTTACTCAGCGAGTCGTGAGTTCATGGAATGCCCTGCCAGTAGCAGTGGTGGACTCTCCCTCTTTATGGGCATTTAAACAGGCATTGGATAGGCATATGGAGGATAGTGGGTTAGTGTAGGTTAGGTGGGCTTGGATCGGCGCAACATTGAGGGCCAAAGGGCCTGCACTGCGCTGTATTTTTCTATATTCTATGTTCTAAACTTCTATAACATCATTTCTCAACCTCCTAAGCTTCAATCAAAAAAGTTATCCAGCCTATCCAGCCTCTCCCCATAACTCAAACCATCCACTCCTGGCAACATATTGGTAAATCTCTTCTGAATCCTCTCCAGCTTAATAATATTTTTCCTATAACAGAACTGGAAACAGTACTCCAGAAAAGGCCTCACCAATATCCTGTATAATCTCCACATGACATCCCAACTCACATATTCAAAGGTGTGAAGAGTGAAGGCAAGCGTGTTAAATGCTTAACCACCCTATCCATAACTGAGGCAAACTTCAAAGAATTATATACCTGAACCCCTAGGTCTCCCTGTGAAGTTGTACAGCAATTTACTGGTAGCATGCTCACGTGATCTGATTGCTGTGCAGAAGGGAGGCTCAAGTCAAGCCTTATTAGAAGACAAATAGGAGCTTTGATGTCCATACACAAGGGGAGAAGCAGACAAACTAGCTATGTGCGGATTCAGAATCGGAGAGTCTGTCAGACCAAAAGGGGAGGAAGGCCCGTAACCATGCCAAGCAGAAGAAAAGGACTGCTTTTGGGGTAACCACCACGCTATAGGTTAGTGAGGACAGGCTTGAAGAAACAAGGATTGTGAAACAAGGTCATAAAATCAGTAGAATGAACCTCATAACACACAGTCCATTTGTTTATGCTAAAAGGGTGAAGTGAAGGGGAATTTGTGTGGAAGGATACGGGGTAAGATTCTTCTTACAGAAGTTATACCGTAATTCAAAATGTTATCATGTTTCTCTATCCACAAATGCTGCCCAATCTTGCTGAGTGTCTCCAGCATTCCATTATGTGTTTGTTTCAGATTTCCAACATCCACAGTATTTTGCTTTTAGTTGATGACCATTCACACTTTTTATATGGTTGTATGCCATGGTTGCATCATGCCTTTAATTCTAATTTTTCTACATCCTTCAGCTCAAAAGATGTACCAGCTGATAACAGCACTTGGGAATCCAATGGAGGGAACACTCTGATCAATGTGATTTCAGTAAGAAACAGAGGAACAGAAAAGGTGAGTAAAATAAGATAAAATTAAAAAGTGAAATTAAGTGGAAGAAAGAAAAATGAATTAAAAAAGAGAGAAAGAAGGAGGCGATAAAGAAAACCAAAGTAGATAGGCAGGAGGCTGGAAGAACACAACAAGCCAAGCAGCCTCAGGAGGTGGAGAAGTCGATGTTTCGGGTGTAACCCTTCTTCAGGACCGTACTTTTCATTCCAGCATCTGCAGTTTTTTTGATAAAGAAAACTAGGCAAGAAATTTTAAATACATTTTGAAAATCAGTAACATATTACCACCGGAAGAAATGAGAATTTGCTAGCTAATTTGTTCAATTTTTGAGTCAGTGAGGATGATTGGCATTGCAGACTTACTTTCCTGTAGCGAAACTAGGCAAATATTATGCAAATCCAGCATATTGTTATCATAATATCATTCGCACAACACAAATAGTGAACCAGAGTAAAGTGAGCCATTGGCTCTGAAGATTCACAATTCCAAGTATATCTCTTTATAACAGCATGCATCGTCAATCTGCTGTTGTCTTATCCAATAAGATCTTACTTATTAATTTATCTTTGGTTTATAAACACAGGTAATAAAATATTGTCGATCCACAATAGTTTGTACAGCTGTTATTTGATGGGGCAGAAGGACTTGCACTCTTTCTTACACATCAATAGAAACTCAATTTTGGGCCAGCAAATGGGACGAGATTAATTTAAACTATCTGGTCAGCATGGACGAGTTGGATCAAAGGGTCTGTTTCCATGCTGCGCATCTCGAAGACTCTATGACTCTATGTGTCAGGCTGTCTCCATGGATAGTCTGGTGTGGAGAACCAGGTCTAACAGAACACTCAGTAGCAGCAAGAGTTGCACACAGTCCTGTATTTCCTTAGCCATTGCTGCATTGCATCAACAGCAAGGGGAATAGAGAGCTTGGCGTCATACTGGATCCCCCTTTCTCTTGAGGAGACAATGGGTTGCTAGCAGTCTCCTCTCAGGACACTCCAAAGGTGACCAGGCACGCTGATTCTAACTCTGTGGATGTTGGCGCAGAGGAGGGTGCGTCTGGGCAGAGCACTCATCACGTCTGGACGGTCCAGCCACAAATGATCTTGGCCTTCACAGTCAACAAACGCTTTCATAGGGAAGGTTCCTTCCCCCATCTGTAGACCCCAGGGCTGTACCATGACATTGTTAGAGAGGGCAAGGTAAAGAAAAGCTGCTGGGGGCACCTGAGTGGCACAGATATCATTTTATTGTAGATAAAATACCACATCACCTGCCTTACTAACTATCATTTTAACTATAGGACTAAGAATAAATGACAATATGATCTTCCTTAGCACCATATGATGTTGGAACTCTTTCTGAAGGAGTGCTCCTCTTTCCTTAATGCCCACCAGAACATAACATTCTGCCAAATAAAAACCAAAAGATCTGCAGATGCTGTAAACCGGAAACAAAAAACAGAAATTGCTGGAAAAGATCAGTGCATCTGGCAGCATGCGTGGGGAGAAATCAATGTTGACAAGGAAGGGTCAACCTGAAACATTAACTCTGATTTCTCTCCACAGTTGCTGCCAGACCTGCTGAGTTTTTCCAGCAATTTCTGTTTGCCGTTCTTGACTGTGAAAACATAAGATGCTGTGAAGCCTTCATATTGAGTTGTTAATGTTAACATTTATTTAAAAATCAAGAAAAGTGAAGAAAGAATAAACAAAAAAAATCTGCATTTGCCCCTGGGACTAAACAGGAACTGCTTGCAATTCATGCAACAATAAAGTTACAGTCAGTGAATGATGTCTTCACTCAACACAAATCTATTGGAAACAAACTGCTGGAGAAATGCTGGAGATAATCAGTAGGTTTGGCAGCTTATGGAGAGAGAAACAGAGTTAACATTTTGAGCCTTAAAGACTCTTCTTTGGAACTGAACAGTTTTGGAAGATTGTGTTTTCCACACTTTTGGAAGAGGAAGAGCGAGGAGAACAGGTGGCTTTACGTTTCTATGCAAGACAAAGAGGTTGCTAATTCTGGTGAAAGAAAAATAGAGATGTAAAATTATGGAAATTAAGGTGTGAAATGGGGTGAATGGGCCCTCTCTACAGACAGCAAAGAAAACGTGTCACAAATAAGACAAGATCATATTTGGGGGATGGGGGGAAAGAATATAAGAATAATGAGGACAGATGTCCTGTAACAATTCTAAAGTTGTAGAATTCAATATAGAAGTCCAGAGGCTGTAAAGTGCCTATAAATGTGGTCTTGTTCCTCAAGCTTGTGTTGTGCTTCATTGGAACCTTGTAGCAGACCCAGGATAAAAACGTGAGCATGAGATCAAGGAGGTGCTTTGAAATGACAAGGTCTGGAGGTGGGAGGTCAATCCGACAGAGTGGAGGTCTGCAAAGCAGTCACTCAGTCTGTGTTTGGATTCGACAACATAAAACAGACCACATTGTGAGGAGACAAGATTGAAAGTGGTACAAGTACAATGTTGTTTTAGTTGGACGGTGTGTTTGGGGCTTTGGACAGTAATGAGGGAAGAAGTGAATGAGCAACTGTAACACTTTCTGCAATTCCATGAGATGATGCTACGGGGGAGTCAGGAGGTGTCAGTAGTGATGGAGGAGTGGACTAGGGTGTCACAGAGAGAACAGTCCCTGTGGAATGGAGGGTACTATAGGGCTGGTGGCGGTGAAAGTGACAGCGGATGACCCATTGAATATGAAGACTAGTGGAAGGATAAATGAAAGAAAAGGGGAACCCTCTAGTTGTTTGGGAAGGAGGTCAAGGGTAAGGATAGACCTGCCTTTCACAGGACCATCTCTGCCCTCTCCTTTTCTGAGTTCTCTGTTTCCAATTCTGGGGAATGTAAAAATTGATGTTTTTTAAAAATTCGATCATAGGGTGAATTGATGCCTCTCTTCTGCAGCTACATCTGTGCTCAGGTGCCCTTGGAAAGGGAACATGCAGTATCCACCAACACTGTCAAAGCTTTTGGAGAGAAGCAGGTACCACAGGGGCTGGAGTGCATTATCACCCCCTCCAACACCATTTTAATTTAGTCCCTTCCTCTCTTTGTAAGCTTCCTTCACTTTAGTTCTTGTTGCAGAGCTTGTAAATTGTTAATTGTATAGTTGTTTTAATTGGGTGATTTGTTTATGGATTATTTAAACAAAACTAGATCGGCATTTAGAGACAGGAGGGGTTCAAGTCTCACCTGCTCCAGAGGGGTGCAATAACATTTATGAACAGGTTGATTAGAAAATACCTAGCAAGAGGTGGGTACTCCGCCTCCAATACTGTTTTGATATTTTTTTCCATTGTTTCCCCACCTTATTGAGTTGTGTTATTGTTAGACTGTCTCTTCTGTTTTGAGTTTACTCATTGGCTGGGTAGTGATTATAAATGAGTGGTTAATTTTGTAGTGTGTTTCTAAGATGAGCAGAGTTCTTTGAACCTTTTAGAGAGAGGTGGGTACCATGGGGCATGAAGTTTGTGATCTCTTCCACTAACACCATTTATATTTATTTCTCCACATACTTTTTGTTATTGGCACACTGCCCCTGATGGGGAGTGTTGGCAATTTGTTAATTGAAATGTTTTTCTTAATTTGATGATGTGTCTATCTTAAAAAAAAAGTATTGCGTCCCTGTTTGTAATTTGTTAATTGGGTTACTTGTTAATTTGGTAGTGTTAGTTTATATGAAATAAAGGGTTGAATGCATTGGTCCTTGGAGAGGGAGCACATGGTGTTCAGAAGCACCCTTGAACCTTTTACACTTAGGTGGGATGAGGTAGATTATCTCTCTCTCTCCCCTCACCAATACCATTTTGGTTAAGCCGACTTAACCCCTGTTTTGAATGTAATTTTTTAAAATCACACTGCAGGGTTTGTTATTTGTTAATGTTTTTTATTTAGTCATTTTGTGGCTCCTTCAGAAGGTGGTGGTAAGCTGCCTTCTTGAACTGCTGCAGTTCACCTGCTGTGGGTTGACCACAATGCCATGAGGAAGAGAATTGCAGAATTTTGATCCAGTGAGAGTGAAGGAACAGCAAATATATTTCCAAGTCAGGATGGTGAGTGGCTTGGAGGGAAACTTGAAGGTGGTGCTGTCCCCATTTATCTGCTACTCTTGTCCTTCTAGATACAAGTGGTCATGGGGTTGGAAGGCGCTGAAGATCTTTGATGGATTTCTGCATTGCATCTTGTAGATAGTAGACACTGCTAGTACTGAGTCTCAATAGTGGAGGGAATGGATGCTTGTGGCCGTAATACCAATCAAGTGGGCAGCTTTGTCCTGGATGGTGTAAGCTTCTTGAGTGTTATTGGGGCTGCAAGCGGGGAGTATTCCATCACACTCCTGACTTGAGCCTTTATAGACGGTGAACAGGATTTCAGAAATCAGAAGGTGAGTTAATCGCCGCAGTATTCCTAGCCTCTGACCTTCTAGCCACTGCATTTATGTAGTAAGTCCAGTTGAGTTTTTGATCAATGATAACTCTATGGATGTTGATAGTGGTGGATTCATTGATGTTAACATCATTGAATGTCAAGGGACGGCAGTTAGATTGTCTCTTGTCGGTGGTGGTCTTGACCGGTATTTGTGTGGCGTGAATGTTAATTGCCACTTGTCAGCCCAAGCCTGGATATTATCCAGATCTTGTTACATTTGGACACAGACTGCTTCAGTGTCTGAGTAGTGAATAGTGCTGAACATTGTGCAATCATTGAACATCCCCACTTCTGAGTTTATGATGGAGGGAAGGTCATTGATGAAGCAGCTGAAGATGATTGGGCCTAGGACACTACCCTGAGGAACTCTTGCAGAGATATCCTGGAGCCCATTTATTAAGTGTTTCATTAATTGGATGTTAATTTATTTATATAAGATAAACGGAGTCCTTAGCTTTCACTTGACTTTTATCCACCACCTAGGCACTTCTTTTTTGTGTGAGTGCTCTCTACACAGGAGTCCTCTCCTTCTTCATCAGGGATGTGGGATGGAGCTGTGGACAACGACTACTTTTGTTGTTGGAGATTGGACCACCTTTACGGTTACTTAAAAAACCTTGTTTTTTTTTTGGTTGCACTTTCAGCCCCACCCTCTGATCTTTGGGCACCAGATGCAGGGGGTGAGGAGTGCAGGCAGGTCAGAGGAACTCCTCATGAGCCTGGCCAAAGTAGCCATCAGTAAGTCCAGCAGGCCATAAAGAAGGTTGTAACTCCCAACCACCTGTCTCTCTTCACTGTTATGTCTGCTCATGGCATCCATGGAGAGGGAGCACACTGTGCTCATTGGAATCCTATCTGTATGGGTGGGTGTACTGGGACTGGGGTGCATTATTATTCCCTCATACAATTTTGATTTAGCTCCACCGTTGTTTATTTTCCGCTCTCTGGCATATTAGTTTTTGATGTTTATTTTGGTTCTTGTCACATTGCCCCTTGTGGACAATGGTCTTTAATTTGGAAATTTGGGTTTATTTTAAGGAAAAGAGCTGAGTCCTTCCCCAGTATGGGTAGGGTCCAAAAGCAAAGGCTGGAGACCAGCGTTTGTGTTATACTAGATTTTTAATAAAATCTTTACATATCGCTGAACAGCTTTTGCTGTCTAATTCAACACCTGGAGAACAGTTTAAATATCTTGACCAAGTAAAATTGCAGTGCTCCACTGGTTCTCATAGAATTTCAGGTTACTAGGGCTACCTGCATTCTAATGTGTCATCCAATATTAGTATTCCTAAGCAGCTGTTCAGCTCTATTAACCTTCAACCTAGCTGAATTATAATGCACTCCAGCCTCCATGGTGTCCACTTACAGCTGAGATTGTTTCACTTCTTGCATCATTCATTACTGATAAATCATTTGGAAAAAGTATATATTTTTCTATTACGGTGCCTAGCAACACAAAGTTTCCTACTTTTTAGGAATAGAGAAGAAATGCCACACAACAATGAAAAATATTTCACCATTAACTTACAGGATGTAAAGACTTTGCGATGTCCTGAGGTCATAAGTATGAGTATAAATGCAATGTTTTCTTTTCTTCCTTCTCCATGACACTTTTATGGTGATGTAAAAGATTTTCCCTGTGAAAGCTTCGTGTAAAGTCAGACAGTTTGTAGTATTTGCATGACTACTTTTCAAAGTCAGGCAAATGACTAGGTGAGAATTTCAATCAGTGTTAGGCTTTGAGTGAGGAGATTGTATGTTCAAGTTTACAACCTGGACTGATATCTCTGTTCCAACACTGAAGCAGTATTAGCTTTTGGGACATCCACCCAACTATCTGTTCAAATGGATTTCAAAGGTCCAGTTAGTAATGCTGTTTGAAAAAGAGTAAGAAGGAGAGATCCCAATACCTAGGCCAACATTCTTACCTGAAGCAACACCAGAAATGTACCATGGTCATTTACCTAAGTTGCCTTTTGTGGGATAGAAACAGAAAATGTTGGAGAACTCTGATCTCTAGAGTTGTGAAGAGGAAAACAAATTAACATTTCAAGCTTGAAGTGACTTTCCTAGGATTCCAAAGAAGAGTCATATTGGACTTTAAATGTTAACTCTGCTTCACTCTCCACTGATGTAGCCAGTTTTTTTTCATTTATTCACTCACGGTATGTGCACATCTCTGGCTAGGCACCATTTATTGCACATCCCTAATTACCCAGAAGGCAGTGAAGAGTCAAACATATTGCTGTGAGTCTGAAGTCACATGTAAGCCACACCAGGTAAGGATGGCACTTTCCTTCCCAAAAGGACGCTTGTGAACCAGATGGGTTTTTCCAACAATCAGTGGATTCATGGTCGTCATTTGACGCTTAATTCCAGATTTTCATTGAATTCTACCATACAGGGATTCAAATCAGGGTTTCCAAAACAATAGCTGAGTTTCTGATATAACAGTCTAGCAATATTACCACTAAGCCATTGCCTCCTCCGGTCTCACTAAGTTTCTCCAACATTTTCTCTTCTTATTTCAGTTCTCCATCATCTGCAGTCCAATGCTTTTTTTGTGGGATCTTATTGTGCACAAACTGGCTGCCATGTTTGCATACAAAAAAAGTGCCTACATTGTAAATTCACATTCTAATGATGTACATTATATATTACTTAAGGCTGGCACCTTATGATGAATGCATCTTTTATTTGCTCTGTGTAGTCAAACATTTACTTCCACAAGTAAAATTTTGACCTGGAAAAGAGTAACAGCTCCATAAAAAGGCAACTACCAAGAATCTATCGGAATATCTTTCTGATACAGTACAATATGTTTATCCCAAACTGCAACATGTATTAAAACAGTTTGTTTCTGGTTGAAGCTGCCACCATGTGGTCAGTAATAGTGCCTACAATACGCTGCTGCAGCAGACCCTACTTTCTTTCATTAATCCTCTCCCCATCTCATATTTAAAATATATATGTGCCTCAGTTTTGTTATTTTTGATGGAATATGGTTCCACAGCTGCCTGTTGTCATAAATCACTTCTGCCATCTGACTACTATTCATGTCTGAATCTTCCAGTACCAGCCAGTTAAATGACTACAAAGGCATCAAAGCTGAATATGATCCTGATCTCATTCATAATTAACTATTTACACTGATTGCTTCAATAGCCCTCCTAGTAACTTATTCAACAACCTTATTATCTTTTGAGTGATATGGTTTCACCTGACATCCCTTCTTACTCTACTTATTAATTTTTAACTTGGGCAACTTGAGATTTGAACCTTATGCCAGAATGCACTATTTGCCTTTGATAATCTTCCATACGATTCTGTCGAATTTAATGAGATTACCACCTCTTTTCCAAAGAGGACATGTTCAACCTACTTAGTCGTTCATCCTAAGTTAACTTTGTTGACATCCAAAGTTGTCTTTGTTGCTTGCATTTGTACTTTCAAAGGTTATAATTTATATTATCAAAGGTTCATTTAAAATCAACATGCATAATAGCAAGGGGTCAAATTGAGGTAAATTTTGCAATCAATCAATTTGAAAGTAGAACCGTATGAATTGTAAAATAATTGTGAAATTAAAGTGTGTCTCAAGTCAAATGTGACCCTAAGTCAAAATTTTATAGATTTCAAACAAATCTTCAAATGACATGTAGGACATCTCAACTGAGCGGTACTTGTACCACTTTCACAGCCTCAGAGTATCCCAAATGCACTTAAGGCAGCATTGGAAAGTCTTCTTCATCAGGCATTGGGTGCTGGGATCTTTCACAAACCGTAAGGAATTGTGCCGACTATCTACCACTTGCAGCTTCCCTCTGGAAAATCCATTCAATATGTTGCTTCAGAGTTCCACCCCTGAAACACGCAGGAACATCTGAAATGGGAGGTGAAGTAGCCTGTTCATCCCTTCAAACTTATTCTGCTACACAATAAGATCATGGCTGCTCTGTTTATGCATGAACTTCACATTCCCACCAATCCATGATAACCTTTGCTTCTCCTGTCTAACAAGAATCAATCTAGATCTGCCTTAAAAAAAATTTAACAGTCCCACTTTCACTATCTTCTGAAGCAGGGTTCCAATGTCTCACAACCCTCAGAAAAAAATTCCTTCCTCTGTCCAAGAAGAGCTGATTTTAAACAGTGCCCTCTAGTTTCGGACTTAAGTACAAAAGTAAACATTCTTTCTCTATAGCTGAAAAATGTGTTGCTGGAAAAGCGCAGTAGGTCAGGCAGCATCCAAGGAGCAGGAGAATCGACGTTTTGGGCATAAGCCCTTCTTCCGGAATGAGGAAGGTGTGCCAAGCAGGCTAAGATAAAAGGTAGGGAGGAGGGACTTGGGGGAGGGGCGTTGGGAATGCAATAGGTGTAAGGAGGTTAAGGTGAGGGTGATAGGCCGGAGTGGGGTGGGGGCGGAGAGGTTGGGAAGAAGATTGCAGGTTAGGAAGGTGGTGCTGAGTCCGAGGGTTGGGACTGAGATTAGGTGGGGGGGGGAGGGGAAATGAGGAAACTGGAGAAATCTGCATTCATCCCTTGTGGTTGGATGGTTCCTAGGCAGAAGATGAGGCGCTCTTCTTCCAGGCGTTGTGTTGCCATGGTCTGGCGATGGAGGAGGCCAAGGACCTGCATGTCCTTGGCAGAGTGGGAGGGGGAGTTAAAGTGTTCAGCCACGGGGTGGTTAGGTTGGTTGGTGCAGATGTCCCAGAGGTGTTCTCTGAATCGTTCCGCAAGTAGGCGGCCTCCCCAATTGAGTATTTGAGGAATTGAGTATAGAAGCAAAGAGGTGCTTCTGCAGCTGTACAGGGCCCTGGTGAGACCACACCTGGAGTACTGTGTGCAGTTCTGGTCTCCAAATTTGAGGAAAGACATTCTGGCTATTGAGGGAGTGCAGCGTAGGTTCACAAGGTCAATTCCTGGAATGGCGGGATTACCTTACACTGAAAAACTGAAGCGACTGGGCTTGTATACCCTTGAGTTTAGAAGACTGAGAGGGGATCTGATTGAGACATATAAGATGATTAAAGGATTGGACACTCTGGCAGCAGGAAACATGTTTCCGCTGATGGGTGAGTGCTGAACCAGAGGACACAGCTTAAAAATACGGGGTAGACCATTTAGGACAGAGATGAGGAGAAACTTCTTCACCCAGAGAGTGGTGTCTGTGTGGAATGCTCTGCCCCAGAGGGCAGTGGAGGCCCAGTCTCTGGATTCATTTAAGAAAGAGTTGGATAGAGCTCTCAAGGATAGTGGAATCAAGGGTTATGGAGATAAGGCAGGAAGAGGATACTGATTAGGAATGATCAGTCATGATCATATTGAATGGTGGTGCAGGCTCGAAGGGCTGAATGGCCTACTCCTGCACCTATTGTCTATTGTCTATTGTCAATGTAGAGGAGGCCACGTCAGGTGCAGCGGATGCAATAAATGATGCGTGTGGAGGTGCAGGTGAATTTGCGACGGATATGGAAGGATCCCTTGTGGCCTTGGAGGGAGGTGAGGGGGGAAGTGTGGGTGCAAGTTTTGCATTTCTTGCGGTTGCAGGGGAAGGTGCCGGGAGTGGAGGTTGGGTTGGTAGGGGGTATGGACCTGACGAGGGAGTCGCGGAGGGAGTGGTCTTTCCAGAACGCTGATAGGGGAGGGGAGGGGAGGGAAGGGAAATATATCCCTGGTGGTGGGGTCTGTTTGGAGGTGGTGGAAATGACGAAGGATGATACGATGTATCTGGAGGTTGGTGGGCTGGTAGGTGCGGACCAGTGGGGTTCTGTCCTGGTGGCGATTGGAGGGGTGGGGTTCAAGGGCGGAGGAGCGGGAAGTGGAGGAGATGTGGTGGAGAGCTTCGTCAACCACGTCTGAGGGGAAATTGTGGTCTTTGAAGGAGGAGGCCATCTGAGTTGTTCAGTATTGGAATTTGTCCTCCTGGGAGCAGATGCGGCAGAGGCGAAGGAATTGGGAATATTGGATGGCGTTTTTACAGGGGGCAGGGTGGGAGGAGGTGTAATCTAGGTAGCTGTGGGAGTCGGTCTGTTTATAGTAAATGTCCGTGTTGAGTCGGTCACCCGAGTTAGAAATGGAGAGGTCTAGGAAGGGGAGGATGGAGTCTGAGACGGTCCAGGTAAATTTGAGGTCGGGGTGGAAGGTGTTAGTAAAGTGGATGAACTGTTCAACCTCCTCGTGGGAGCACAAGGTAGCGCTGATACAGTCATCGATGTAGCGGAGGAAAAGGTGGGGGGTGGGGCCAGTGTAGCTGGGGAAGATGGACTGTTCCACATATCCGACAAAGAGGCAGGCATAGCTGGGGCCCATGCGGGTGCCCGTGGCTACTCCTTTGGTTTGGAGGAAGTGGGAGGATTGGAAAGAGAAGTTGTTCAGAGTGAGGACCAATTCAGTCAGTCGAAGGAGGGTGTCAGTGGAAGGGTACTGGTTGGTACGGCGGGAAAGGAAGAAGCGGAGGGCTTTGAGTCCTTCGTGATGGGGGATGGAGGTGTATAGGGACTGGATGTCCATGGTGAAGATAAGGCGTTGGGGGCCAGGGAAGTGAAAATCATGGAGGAGGTGAAGAGAGTGGGTGTTGTCCCGAACGTAGGTGGGGAGTTCTTGGACTCAGGGGGACAGGACCGTGTCGAGGTATGCAGAGATGTATTCAGGATCTTATATCTGTCAATCAAATCACCCCTCAAATCTTCCGAACTTAAGAGCAAACCAGCCCAGTTTCCAACATTTCCTCCTATGACAACCCTCTCATTCCACGTATCAATCTCGTGAATCTCCTCTTAGTCAATTCCAAAGCATTTGCATTCATCTTTAAATAAGAGGATCAAACTGCACAGAGTATTCAAGTTGTGGTTTCACCAATGTCCTACATAACTGAAGCATAACACTCTTTCTTTTATATTAATTAATTTTGTAATTAAGGATAGCATCCCATTAGAAGATGGTGACAATGGCCTGATTGAGAACATGGCTGTAGAGCAGCGATGGATAAAGAAGAGGTGTGAAAGGCTGGCAGCATTCTAGGTAGAGAAGCCGCCAGGCTGGCTTGGGATGCTTCCTAGATTGCTTAGGGAGTTAAGTGAGCAAATCACAAATCCATTAACAGAAATTTTCCAGGCCTTTCTAAACACAGGATTAGTACCAAGGGACTGGAGAATTGCAAATCTGACATCGTGATTTAAGAAAAGTGAAAAGGATAACCCAGGAAACTATACACCTGTCAATTTGACATCAATAGTAGGAAAACTGATTGAGACCATACACAGAATAAGGTAAATATGCACTTAGGAAAAAATAAGTTAGTACTAGACAGTTAGCATGGCTTGTTCAAGGGCAGACCATGTCTGACAAATTTAATTGAGTTCTTTGACAATGTGACATAGTCAGTGGATGAGGCTAGTGCTATGGATGTTTCATATTAGGACTTTCAGAAAGCATTTGATATGGTGCCATATGGCATTTTGGCTAGCAAATTAGAAATGTTTGGGATTGGCAGCATGGATTAAAAGTTGGCTAAAAGGTAGGAAACAGGATAGGTCTAGATGGGCATTTCTCAGATTAGAGACAGGTTGAAACTGGTGTTCCCCAGAGATCTGTGTTGAGGCCTTTCATTGTTGATTTATTTAAATGATTTGGAGATGGGTGTTGAGGGCAAAATCTCTAAATTTGCCAATGATACAAAGCTAGGGAGATCAATGAATTGTGAGGATGAAGTTGAGTGGCTTAAAAGAGATATTGATAAATTGGCCAAATGGGCAGGTAGCTGGCAAATGCATTTCAATGTGGAGAAATGTGAGGCAATATATTTTGATAGGAGAAACATGGAGACACAATACCAGGCTCAAGGGTACAACTTTAAGGGAAGCACAGGAGAAGCGGGACCTCAGGGTTCACATACATCATTCTCGAAAGGTGGCTAGGCAAGTTGAAACAGTCTTTAAGAAGGCTTATAGGATCCTTGGGTTTATAAATAGAGGCTTGGAGTATAAAGCAAGGAACTGATACTACGCCTCCACAAGTCATTGGTCAGACCACATTTGGAATATTGTGTTCAGTTCTGGGCACCTTATTTAGGAAAAGATGTTAAAGCCCTAGAGAGAGTTCAAAGGAGATTTAGTGGAATGATATCAGGAATGAGGAATTTTAGATACAAGGAAAGATTAGAGAGATTGGGCTTGATATTATTATTATTATTCTCCCTGGAGCAGAGAAGGTTAAGTGGTGACCTTTATTGAGGTGTTCAAAACTATGAATAATTTTGACAGGGTAGAGAAGAATAGTCTGTTTCAACTAGTCAGCTTATCAGTAAGCAGGCTCCACAACTTCAGGACTGTTAGAGAGAGAACGAGGAGTGAGATAAAGAGAAATTTCTTTACTCAGAGTTGTCTAATGCCTGCCTTCTATGGGAAATTTTATTAACCTTCATGATTCTGTTTTACTCTTACATACTAAGCCTTTGAAGGTTGGCTAGCTCAGTTGCCCAGACAGCTGAGTGATATGTTTAATTCCTGCACTAGTGGAGGTCACCATGAAGGTCCCACCTTCTCAATCTCTCCCCTCGTCTGGGGCTGCGGTGACCCTTAGACTAAACCACCACTAATTGTTGCTCTCTAATGAGAGAATAGCTCTATGGTCCTCTGGGACTATAATGACTTTGTCTAAGCCTTTGTGATTCGTGCATGAGAACACCTTGATCCCTTCATACTTTGGAATTCTGCAAAACACTCCCAATTTAATATCAAATTATATATTAAATTGCAAAACATGATACAGCAATGCAAAAAAAATCAATCTGATCACTAGATTAGGGCCTTTTATGTTTTCAGGGTTCAAAGTGAAATAATCATTAGAGTTTAGTCAATGAGGGGATGAGTTAAGACATTGTATTATTCTTAAACTTTGTTGCTTCATATCTTAATTCAGTTATGATTCGGAGGTGCCGGTGTTGGACTGGGGTGTACAAAGTTAAAAATCACACAACACCAGGTTATAGTCCAACAGGTTTAATTGGAAGCACACTAGCTTTCGGAGCGACGCTCTTTCACCTGATGAAGGAGCGTCGCTCCGAAAGCTAGTGTGCTTCCAATTAAACCTGTTGGAGTATAACCTGGTGTTGTGATTTTTAACTTAATTCAGTTAGTTGTTTTCAGCTCTTTAACTTGAAGCTACTACGAGATCTGGCTGAAGGTAACGTGGTGGTTTGGGGCTCTGCAGCAATCTAGCAAAAGACAGAGTTAATTGCATCTGTTGTTAAGTGACTCCAGACCGCAGTCATGTGAAATATCGGAGTAACAATGGTAATCAGGACCACGAATGACTCCGTAAGACCTTTGCTGTTCAATTTCAGCAGCTTTACATTGCTGCTTTGTAATTTCATGCGGCTACACATTCTAAGTGAGGTGAACAAAAGATGGGAAAACGATTACAAGATTACTTGAGGGGAAATTGTATTTTAGCTTCCAAAGAATGTATTATTTGTGCATTAATAATAAATGGCTGTTTAATTGCTTTGATAATAGAACTGATATTTACCTCCCACTTTAGATCTATTTATTTTTAGCACCATAATCATTACAGATAATTTTAAGGCACTGACATTTGAATGACTAGTCTCAGGATTTGCACAAGGCCATACTTGTTGTCCAACCTATAATAGATTCCACCCACTTCTGACTTAGTGTTTCTTGGACCCTCAAATTACAAGATTAAAATGCATGAAACAAAAAGGTTTGGCTCAAGCTTCAGCTTGCTCGTTTATTGAAGCCGCAAAAACCACAGTACAAATCCCTCTGCGATTTGACTGATACTTACAATCACTGACTTGATACTGGCGTCGATGTCATGCCTGGATCTGGAGATGAATGGTCTCTGTCTTCCTAGCCTGACTGTGGCAGCCACCATTTTATGGTTAGTTATATGGACAGCTTGTTTGCAATGCAAAGTGATGTCAGCAGCATGGGTTCAATTGCTGCACCAGCAGAGGTTACTGTGAAAGACTCTCCTCAATCTCTCCCCTTACCCAAGGTGCTGTGGCCCTCTGGTTAAACCAGAGCAGGACTATGGTGACTTTACCTTTTACTGACTCTTTTCATTGTGTTCAAGTCACACTATCACACACCCAGACCTCAGGCAGAGATTCTATTAATTTTCTGCTGTATTGTCTGGCTTCCTTCATCTCTTTGCCTTCGGCCTTTTTAATAACCTGGCCTATGCAAAAGCATGGACAATTGTTTTGCTGTTTGCACAGCAAAATATGATCCTCTCCCCATGATAAGGGTCACTTGGGTCAAAGCTGATTGAGATGTAAATACTCCTCTCATACCCCTTCAATCACACTTTGCAATTTCAGTTGCCTATTGGATTTAAACAAATAGCAGGTCTAGCAGCATCAAGAAGAGAAATCAGTTAATGTTTCGGATGCAATGACCATCCTATTGGACTTGTTCTCTCAATCTAGAGCGAGCCAATGCTTCAGTTATTTCATCCTCCTGTGTGTTGAGGTTAACCATTTCAGGTCCTTCCAGCTCAAATGTCATGTTTTTCTAATTTTAGTTGTGCCACAATGTTGATGGTCATGATGTGGAGGTAGTGGTGTTGGACTGGGTGGACAACGTTAAAAGTCACTCATCACCAGGTTATAGTCCAATAGGTTTACTTGGAAGTACAAACTTTCGAAGTGCTGCTCCTTTGTCAGATAGCTAGTGGGGCTGGACCATAGGACACAGAATTTATAGCAAAAGATCATAGTGTCATACAACTGATTCGATATATTGAACAAACCTAGAATGTTGTTATGTCTTTCATCTTTTTTAGAATGGGTTGCAGGTTTCAATTCATTAATATGTAAATCCCAGAACTTCCATGTAAAGTCCCAGAATGATGGTGGTCTGATTCCTTAAACCACTGCAGTTCTAATGGTGATGTTGGTCCTGCTACAGTGTGAGACAGAGCTGCCTGATTTATTTAATGATTTGGAGGACCCGGTGTTGGACTGGGGTGGACAAAGTTTAAAAATCACACAACACCAAGTTATAGTCTAACAGGTGTTGTGTGATTTTTAACTTTGTCCATCCCAGTCCAACACCGGCACCTCCAAAACATCTATGGAAACAGAAACCAAGTGAATGTCTCAAATCTGGTATGAATCTTCTTCAGAAGTGAAGGGGGCTGAGAAAAAAAATTGTTTTAGAGTTGCTGACAAAAGAAGAAAAGAGTGGAACTGATTGTGAAGCTGCCCAGAATAAGACAACTGTGGTGCTAATGGTAGTAGAACTTGGATAAGATGCAAAACAGGTAGGTGTCGATAATCGAAAATAGGCCAGCTTTGCTGAGAGCAAACAAAACATGGGGGCGGGGGGGGGGAGAAATGAGCGAGGAGAGGAGGGGAAGATATGAAGGGCTCTAAGCAGAATGGAGATCAAAGTTCATGCTCTGAACTTAATGCCGAGTCCTGAAAACTGTAAAGCACCTAACTGGAGAAGTGAGATGCTGCTTCTTCAGCTTGTGTTGAGCTTCAGTAGGGCACTACAGCAAGCCCCGCACAGAAACGGGCACAGGAGCAAGGTGCATTTTCATGGCAAACATCTGAAAGGTCAGTATCATTGTTGTGGAGACAGCAGAGGTTTCTGTAAAGTGACCATCCAGTATGTGTTTGGCCTAACCAATGTAGAGGAGACCACATTGTAGTTTGTTCTCATAATTTTATTAAACTTTTGAAGTGATTTATTCAGAAATTACTTTCTGGTTGGGCCATTTGACTGAGCATCAAGAATCAACAGCACGGTAGGGATGAAAATCATATTTAGGCTAGACAAACAAGGTTTCCCTTCCTTGATGAACATCAGTGAACAAACTGGGTTTCTAAATAACGATCTGACATGTATTCTACTGTATTTCATTTCACAACCTGTCACTGAGTTCTGATCTCAGTGACTCCATTATGTCCTTTACTCAGCAGAAAAAGTGAGTGTGAGGGGTTACATCCTAATACCTGACATTGCCACCACTCTGCCATTTCATCTTCACTATCATTTACTGGGTCAAGGTGCTCACTACAGGCTTACTTTAAATGTAAAACTCCTGGCCTGAAGATCTCATCAGTGTTATGACACTCGCTCAGTTTGGAATGCAACCATTTGGAGGAATGTAATTCAGAAACCATGGACAACTGCATGTGCTTATGAGGCTTGTACTCTTTGCTATCACAATTCTCACGTCAAAGGCTGACTTTGCTGAGTGCCAGTCAGTAGGAATTGTCATAAACAAATTCCCTTTGGTTTGAAAATATAGTTTGCCAATGACAAAAGTAGGTTAATACTCGCTAGGTTAATACCCATTTGGGACAAATAAAAACGAGAAGATTAAAAACAAAACTATTATGCAACTTCTCTTTCCACTTATGGTTTAATAAAAGCTAATTTGACAGGCAGTCAAACCAAAGGAATCATGTTTTTGGCTCCAATCAACATCTGTGTTCCTCTAGCCTCAAACCATCATTTCCTAGATGTCATCTCAGGCCAAGTCTGATGAGGACTAAAGAACAAGGGGGCTTAGCTGACAAGGGGCCAAATAGGAGAAATCTGATCTTCTAATGTACCCAGAGATAACCTTCTTTCCTCTCACTTTAACTATATTTAAAAAGATCGCTTCTTCTGTCTTTTTGACATTGCATTACATTGACAGTTGACATTGCTTCTATCTTTTTGACACCTTTTCCTCTATCTGTGCCCGCTCTGCTGCCCAGAAGCCCTTAGACACCATTGTAATCATCTGGCAAATCAACACCTCCCTGACCATCCTTACTAAACTCCATGCTTCTAGTCTCTACAAGCTTTACCTCATTCAAAAAGCTGCAGCCACTTCACCCATGTTAAACCACCCTTTTCAAACTCCATTGTCTGCACATCCCAATGAGAAGACAATAGAATTCTCAATCTCCTAGCCAAGTAATTCCACTCTCACATCAGCGATCACCACATGCCATTTCTGTATCCTCTGCTCTTTCAAGTGTGTGCATCTTATTCTCTGCATTCCAGCATTGGTGGCTATTCACCTGCTACAACATCACTGCTCTCAAGAACTCTCTGGTTTCCACCGTAGGTTTCCAAAGGCTCATAAAATCTTCTCTTCACTGCATCTTTTTCTCCCATTCTAACCCTCTTCAGCTTAGCTTCCAAGTGGCATGGTGGCACAGTGGTTAGCACTGCTGCCTCACAGCGCCAGAGACCCGGGTTCAATTCCCACCTCAGGCAACTGTCTGTGTGGAGTTTTCACATTCTCTTCGTGTCTGCGTGGGTTTGCTCCAGTTTCCTCCCACAGTCCAAAAATGTGCAGGTTAGGTGAATTGGCCATGCTAAATTGCCTGTAGTGTTAGGTGTAGGGGAATGGGTCTGGGTGGGTTGCTCTTCGGAGGATCAGTGTGGACTTGTTGGGCCAAAGGGCCTGTTTCCACACTGTAAGTAATCTAATCTAAAACATTTTGGGGCAAATTTTACCAGAGCTTAAGTGTGAGTTTTGTTGAGTTTCATGGAGGGGTTCTCCCTGAAAGCACTAGCTTTTTCATCTTATTCTCTAAAACTCACATCATGATGAGTCAGAGTCATGCCGCACAGAAACGGACCCTTTGGTCCAACCAGTCCATGTTCTCAAACCAAACTAGTTCCACTTACCTGCTTTTGGGCCATATCCATCCAAGACTTTCCTATCCAGATGTCTTTTAAATGTTGTAACTGCACCTGCATCCAACAGTTGGCAGATCATTCCAAGCATGAACCACTCTCTGCTTAAAAAAAATGCCAGTTAGGTCCCTTTTATATCTTTCTCCTGTCACCTTAACAGTATGTCCCCTAGTTTTGAAATCCCCTACTTTAGGGAAAAAGACCTTTGCTATTCATCTTATCTATGCCGATCATGATTTTATAAACCTTCATAAGGTCACTCCATCGGCCTCCTATGCTCTAGCGAAAAAAGTCCCAGCCTATCCAGTATCTCCTTTGAACCCAAACTCTCCATTCCCAGCAATATCCTGGTAAATCTTTTCTGAACCCGCTCCAGTTTAGTAATATCCTTCCTATAGCAGAGTGGAACTGTACACCGTACTCTAGAAGAGACCACACCAGTCCAGTACAACATCGACATGAAACTCGAAAACAAAACCATTTGTCCTGTTAATGTCTAATCTCCCATCTTGGGTCGATCACCTGCATGGGTTAGTCGACTTAAAACATGAAAAGTGTTCTACAGTTCTGAAGCAGGCAATACAGCAAACAAAGTGATTTGTTGGAGTGTAGACCAACTGCCAGATGCAATCCCAACATTGTATACAGACAGCACAGAGTCTGTAAGGGTGGGCTTTCCTAGAACAACACGACCAGCTGGGAGACAACTGCTCTGACAATGCTCAGGAGAGTCACTAAGGGTACTGCCAGTGTCTGAAATGCATCAAGCTGGCACTATCAGGGATGCTACATTTAATATTCACATTTCACTGCCAGTTTGGTTCAGAAACATTCAGATGGCACAGTACAAACAGGTCAGTGACATGGATAAAACCACAAGATATTAGATTGGGAGCTGACAAGCCAGAAATAGCAGGCAGTGGAGAGCAAGGAAGGAGCATGAGCACACATGCAGGTGAGACACAGATAGTGTCTCTGTTGGGAGTAGGGATGCAGGAGGGGACAAAGAGCACATATTTATACTTAAAGGAACCCCAACCCAATCTTAAATTCCTGTTAACCATACTCATGATAAATTATCCAGACTTCACATCTGCCCATTGAAAGTATTGGAGTATATCAAAAAGCTGCTGGAAAAATTCCCTAGATTAAATGCTGTACCTGTGTTCAGTTGAGTGCCCCTCTCTTTTAGAAAGACATGTGTAGCAGAGAAATCCCATTCCCTTCAAACAACATTTTAAATGCAGTGGTTTAGTTCCCATTGGTTCCCTTCCACAGTGCTGGCCTCCTTCAGCTGATTCAATAACACTTTGCTCTGAAATGATTCTCCCTTCAATTAAAAATGTGGCCTTTATATTGAATGGCCTAGATTCCCACAGTACAGGGCTTCAGCCAAGAAAATATTCATCTCTTATTTACTCTGTCCCTCCTCAACCCCATCTTCTGTATAAAGACTATCATCATCTTCCTAGTTACAATCCGTTCTGGAGAAAGGTCACTGGCTCGCAATGTTAACTCTGATTTCTTGCCACAGGTGCTGCCGGACCTGTTGAGATTCTCCAGCATTTTCTGTTTTTGTGTTGAATAAGTTCTGTTTGTTTTCCCTGGAGCAGCGAACATTGATGGGGATCAGATCATGAGGGCCATGGACAGGATACGTTGAAATCAGCTGTTCCCTTAGTCAAAATATTTCAAGGGGGGAACTGAGGTGTGGTGATAGTGTCCCTTCCTTTTGCTATCTGCTACAGATGTATATCTGAACATTTTGGTAAGGCAACCAGGGCAGGTCTTGTGCAGTTAATAGTAGGGTCCTGGGGAGTATTGCCAAATCAAGAGACCTAAGGGTGCAGGTGCATTGTTCCTTGAAAGTGGAGTTACACGTCGTTGGTCATGGAGAAGGCATTTGGCACACTTGCCTTTATTGTCAGTTCATTGAGTATAGGAGTTGGGACGTCATGATGCAATACAAAACATTGGTGAGGCGACTTTTCGAATATTGTGTGCAATTCTGATTACCTTTCTATAGGAGAGATGTTGTTAAACTTGAGAGAGTGCAGAAAGGATTTACAAGGATGTTACCAGGACTGGAGGTTTTAAGTTTTATGGAGATGCTGATAGGTTGGGGCTTTTTTCCCTGAAGCATCAGAGGCTGAGGGATGACCTTAGACATTTGTAAGATCACAACAGACATGGGTCAGGTGAATAGCCAAGGCCTTTTTCCTAGGGTGGGGGAGTCCAAAACTAGACGGCATAGTTTTAAGGTGAGAGGGGAAAGATTTAAAAGGATTTTTCACGTAGAGTGTGGTGCATGTATGGAACAAGCTGCAAGAGGAGGTGCTGGAGGAGGATACAGTTACAACATATAATAGGAAGGGTTTACATTGGGATGTCTGGTCAGTGTAGATGAGTTGGGCCAGAGGGTCTGTTTCCATGCTGTATGAATGCATTAGAAATATCCAACAAAGGGGCATAATTGTGAATGGCAGGATGTTTAGAGGGTTTTGGAGGAAAATTGGTTACATTGAGAAGATGCTGGGGGTACAGAATGCACTGCTTCGGGGGGTAATTGAGGCAGAAAACCTCACAATCTTGAAAAATACTTTAACTGTCATGACATTCGTAGCCAAGGGCCTAGTACAGCAAAATGGGATAAGTGCACATTGGAGTGTATTTTTGGTTGATACAAACTTTATGGACGAAAGGGGCTCTTCTCTACTGCACAAATTCTAAGGGGACCAAAATCTGTTCATAGTATCCTAGGTGTGGTCTGGCTGACGATGATAATGATTTTGGCAAGATGTCCCCATTTTTATACCCTATTCACTTTGGGACTGGTGTAGGGAGTAGTGTCTTTTTGATGGAACAGACTCAATAGGCCAAAGGGCCCCCTACCATACTGTGTGATTCTAACAGGATTTAAAACTATTCATTGTATCCGAGACACAAAGCCAGAAATAACTGGAGAAATTCAGCAAGTCTGGCAGCATCTGTGGAGAGGAAGCAGAATCAACCAGTGACCCTTCTTCGGAACTGACTGTAGCAAATAAAAGATTGGAATAGAAGGAGGAAATGTTAGGTGGCGATGGAGCCCAGACAGAGAGAATAGCAGTTGGGCAAACGAATTGATAACAGTGAGCTGGGGAGAAAGAAATGCTGAGAACAGGGACCCCATACCAGTATCTTCCTGATCTGGCTAATAGCATGTATACATTTTGGCAAATCTTCCCTATTTTTATCACATATTCCCTTCAGGACTAATGCATTTTTGGTTGCAACAGACTTGGAGTTGAATTGCCTCTTCTGTACTATGTGATTCTAAGGGCATGAAAGGGCTCTTGTGGTACAGTGGTAGTGTCCTTCCCTGTGAGCCAGAGACCCAGACTCAAGTTCTACTCAATCCAGAGTTGTGTCCTAACACCTCTTAACAGGTTGACTGAAAAATATACAAGGGGACCGAAAACCATTCATTATCTTTGGGTATGGTCTGATTAATAGGAGAGCAAAGAACTGCAGATGCTCAAAATTGCCAAAAAGAAAGCCTCACCAAGTTAGTAAAATGGAGGGGCATGGATAGGGAATATAGGCAAGGTATTTTCCCTGGAGTGGGGGAATCCTAAAGTCAAGGCATAGGCTTAAGGTAAGAGGGGAAAATTTTAAATAGACAATAGGTGCAGGAGTAGGCCATTCTGCCCTTCGAGCCTGCACCACCATTCCATATGATCATGGCTGATCATCCTTAATCAGTATCCTGTTCCTGCCTTATCTCCATAACCCTTGATTCCACTATCCTTGAGACTCTATCCAACTCTTTCTTAAATTAATCCAGAGACTGGGCCTCCACTGCCCTCTGGGGCAGAGCATTCCACACAGCCACCACTCTCTGGGTGAAGACATTTCTCTTCATCTCTCTTCTAAATGGTCTACCCCGTATTTTTAAGCTGTGTCCTCTGGTTCGGGACTCACCCATCAGCGGAAACATGCTTCCTGCCTCCAGATTGTCCAATCCTTTAATAATCTCATACGTCTCAATCAGATTCCCTCTCAGCCTTCTAAACTCAAGGGTATACAAGCCCAGTCGCTCCAATCCTTCAACGCAAGATAGTCCCACCATTCCGGGAATTGATCTCGTGAACCTACGCTGCACTCCCTCAATAGCCAGAATGTCTTTCCTCAAATTTGGAGACCAGAACTGCACACAGTACTCCAGGTGTGGTCTCACCGGGGCCCTGTACAGCTGCAGAAGAACCTCTTTGCTTCTATACTCAATCCCTTTTGTTATGAAGGCCAGCATGCTATTAGCCTTCTTCACTACCTGCATGCTTACCTTCATTGACTGGTGTACAAGAACACCCAGATCTCTCTGTACTGCCCCTTTACCTAAATTGATTCCATTTATGTAGTAATCTGCCTTCCTGCTCTTGCCACCAAAGTGGATAACCATACATTTATCCATATTAAGCTGCATCTGACCACTCACCTAACTTGTCCAGATCACCCTGTAATCTCTTAACATCCTCATCACATTTCACCCTGCCACCCAGCTTAGTATCATCAGCAAATTTGCTAATGTTATTACTAATACCATCTTCTATATCATTAACATATATTGTAAAAAGCTGCAGTCCCAGTACTGATCCCTGCGGTACCCCACTGGTCACTGCCTGCCATTCTGAAATGGAGCCATTTATCACTACTCTTTGTTTCCTATCAGCCAACCAACTTTCAATCCAAGTTAGTACTTTGTCCCCAATACCACGTGTCCTAATTTTGCTCACTAACCTCCTATATGGGATTTTATCAAAAGCTTTCTGAAAGTTCAGGTACATTGAGGTACACTGGATGTCCCTCGTCCATCCTCAAAGAATTCCAGAAGATTAGTCAAGCATGATTTCCCCTTCATAAATCCGTGCTGACTCTGACCTATCCTGTTACTATTATCCAGATGTGTCGTAATTTCATCCTTTATAATAGACTCAAGCATCTTTCCCACCACTGAGGTCAGACTAACTGGTCTATAATTTCCTGCTTTCTCTCTCCCACCTTTCTTGAAAAGTGGTACAACATTAGCCACCCTCCAATCCGCAGGAACTGATCCCGAATCAATCGAACTCTGGAAAATAATCACCAACACATCCACGATTTCTCGAATCACCTCCTTCAGTACCCTGGGATGTAGACCATCAGGCCCCGGGGACTTATCAACCTTCTGACCTTACAGTCTCACCAACACCAATACCTGGCAAATTTAAATTCCCTTAAGTTCAGGTCCTTCAGCCAGTGTTACCTCAGGGAGATTGCTTGTGTCTTCCCCAGTGAACACAGATCTGAAGTAGCAATTCAATTCTTCTGCCATTTCTTTGTTCCCCGTAATATATTCCCCTGTTTCTGTCTTCAAGGGCCCAATTTTAGTCTTAACCATTTTTTTGCCTTTCACATACCTAAAAAAACTTTTACTATCCTCCTTTATATTATTGGCCAGTTTACCTTTGTACCTCATTTTTTCTGTGTATTTCCTTCTTAGTAATCCTCTGTTCTTTAAAAGCTTCCCAGTCCTCTGTTTTCCCACTTACCTTTGCTATGTTATACTTTTTCTCTTTTAACTTTATATGTTTCTTAACTTCCCTCGTCAGCCACGCCACCCATGCCTCCTCCTAGGATCTTTCTTCCTTTTTGGAATGAACTGATCCTGCAACGTCTGCATTATACACAGAAATATCTGCCATTGTTCCTCCACTGTCATCCCTGCCAAGTTATTGCACCATTGAACTTTGGCCAGCTCCTCCCTCATAGCTCCATAGTTCCCTTTATTCAACATAAATATTGTCACTTCCGATTGTACCCTCTCCCTCTCAAATTGCAGATTGAAGCTTATTGTATTATGGTCACTACTTCCCAATGGCTCCTTCACTTCGAGGTCCCTGACCAATTCTAGTTCGTTGCACAATACCAGATCCAGAATTGTCTTCTTTCTGGTCGACTCCAGCACCAGCTGTTCTAAGAATCCATGTAGGAGGCACTCCACAAAGTGTCTTTCTTGAGGTCCAATACCATCCTGATTCTCCCAGTCTACCTGCATGTTGAAATCCCCCATAACTGCAAATCTCCCATAATAACTGTTATGTACCACAGAGGGTGGTACATATATGGAATGAGCTGCCAGAGGAAGTGGTGGAGGCTAGTAGAATTACAACATATAAGAGGCAACTGGATGGGTATACGAATAGGAAGGGTTAGACAGATATGGGCAAAGTGTTGGCAAATGGGGTGAGATTTACTTCGGATGTCTGTGGGCATGGAAGGGTGGGACTGAAGGGTCTATTTCCATGCTGTATGACTAAGTCAAGTAGCAACTGTGGAGAGTTAGCATTTTGCATCCAGTGAGACCTTCCTCAGACCATGGTTCTTGAGATTTTCCCAGCAATTTGATCTTGTTTGTGGTCTGTCCACTGCCACGTTTAATTCTGGCAGAATTTCCTTTGGGCCTGGTGTATATCGCTGTGCAATTTTTTTTTTGTTCTACTGCACTGTTCTGATTCTTTGGGCTGGAAAGCGCTTTGAGAAGGCAGGTGCTACTGGAAATAATAAGCTGGACATGCAGGCCTGCCCGGGTTTCATACATTCCATGCAACTTAGAGCATTGCAAGTTGCAAGAGGGAGGATCCCCTTCTCCATTGACAGGGGAGGGCAAGATGATGTAATGGTCCGTGGCGGCGCATGCGCGATCACCGGCGCCGCTGGGGGAAGGTTTTGGCGAAGAGTCTGCCATGGAGTCGTACGACGTGATCGCCAACCAGCCGGTGGTTATCGACAACGTGAGTGACCGAACCCTTCCCCTCTCATCACAGCCACTCCACACGGTTAAAACAAAAGCACGATGAAATGCTGATCGCGGGTTTTTTATTTTAAATTCTCTCCCCGGGTCAGGGACTGAGGCGAGGTTTCTAACCGTCGGTCGCTGCCATGGCAGCAGCCGCGCCCCAACCGCCATTCATTGTGGGCGATTAAAACCTAAAATCCCGCTGCCCGCTTTTACTGGGGTTTTTTTTCCCCTCTTTCTCTCTCCAGTCAAACCCCGGCCGCCAACCAGCGCAGATTGTTACCGCTGGTTTGACCGGACCTCGATTACTCGGACGGGCTGGGTCCCGGTCCTCGTCCTCGTGAAGAGCCTGAGGCCTAGCGCCCCGGCCTGGTTTTATAGGGCCGTCCAGGCCCCGCCCCTGCTCCGAGTCTCGCGGGCGCCGATAGGCTCGTGCGCCGCGGTGACGTCGAGTACCCGCGTCTGATTGGCCCAGACCGCTGTCAATTACCATGTGGCCTGACTGCTTCCGGTTTGTTGGATTTGGCTGGAAGCAAAACATTTGTCTGAAGTGGGTCTGTTCATGAGCAGCGAGAATCGCACTGAGGTTGGATAGAGCTAATAGTGAAAGGAGAGACTTGCATTTATCTCACGTCGGTAGGACGCTCCAAACACTTTACACCCAATGAAGCCCCTTTTAATAAGTTCTGAAATAAGGTACCCAATTCTATTTATAATAAAACAAAGAACTGTACATAGAGTTCTAGTCTGGAAATAGGCCGTTCGGCCAATTGACCTAAAGGGACTTAAGGACCAACTTTTTCACGGAGTAGCTAATGCATGAGCTGCCAGGGGAATTGTGGAGACTGGGATAATTACAACATTTAGAAGGCATCTGGATAGGTAGGAATAGGAAGGGGTTGGAGGGATATGTGCTAAAAACAATGACTGCAGATGCTGGAAACCAGATTCTGGATTAGTGGTGCTGGAAAAGCACAGCAGTTCAGGCAGCATCCAAGTAGCTTTGAAATCGACGTTTCAGGCAAAAGCCCTTCATCAGGAATGTCGATTTCGAAGCTACTTGAATGCTACCTGAACTGCTGTGCTCTTCCAGCACCACTAATCCAGAATTTGGAGGGATATGTGCTGACAAATGGGACTGGATTAAGTTAGGTTATCTGGTTGACATAGACGAGTTGGACGGAAGGGTCTGTTTCCCTGCAGGAAGGGTTTAGAGGGATGTGGGCCAAGTGCTGGCAAATGGGACTAGATTAGGTTAACACATCTGGTCCACATGAATGAGTTGGACTGAAGGGTCTGATTCCATGCTGTACATCTCTATGACTCGTAGTCCACACCGACCTTCTAATAAGCATCCAACCCAAATCCACCCTATCCCTGTAACCCTGCATTTCTTATGGCTACGACATTATGAAACAATTTAACATGGCTAATCCACCTAACCTGCACATCATTAGACTCTGGGAGGAAACCAGAGCACAGGAAGACATAGGGAGAATGTGCAAACTCCACACACACTCACCCGACGCTGCACTCAAACTGTGTGGTTCCTGCCACTGTGCCATCTGATCTGGAACAAAAACAGAAATTTTTGGAGAAACTCTAGTCTGACAGCATCTGTGCAACATGTCTCCACAGATGCTGCCAGACCTGCTGAGATTCTCCAGCAATTTATATTTTTGAGTAATTTCTTTTTAACTTGCTCATGGGATGTGAGTGTCTATCTCAGCCAGCATTTATTGTTCTAACCGTGATTACCCAGAGGGCAGTTAAGAGTCAGTCGTGTTGCCAGGTGTCTGGAGTCACATATAGACCAGATCAGGTACAGATGGCAGATTTCATTCCCATATGGGACATTAATGAACCAGATAGAAATTGCTGGAGAAACTCTGGAGCATTCTGAAAAGGGTTACTGGATTCAAAATGTTACTTCTATTTTCTGTTCATAGATGCTGACCTGCTGAGTTTCTCCAGCAATGTTTGTATAGGTACACAATCCTTTATCTGAAAAGCTGTGAAATCTGAAGTTTTCTTGAAGTTTTCTTCTCCATAAAAAGGTTGTTTGGCGTTCAAACAGTTGACTCAACTCCACCCCCACTCGACCCATGTCACTCAGATGTGACATGGAGGCATGGCCCAGCACTGGCAGGTGTCAATTCTGTCTCAGTGCTACTCACAGGTGCGTCTGCTGCTTGGTAATGTTTTTTATTTCACTGTGAAACTGTCACTATTCTGAAATCTGAAAAATTCCAAATTCCGAAAACCAGCTGGCCCCGAGGTTTCAGATAAAGGATTGTGTACCTGTATTTGTTTCAGATTTCCAGCGTCCACATTTCTTGTTTTAGTGAATCTTTTGTTTTACAGCAATTGATACGGTCACCATTAGACCAGATTTTCAATTCCCAATCTTCATTTTTATTCAATTCAAATTTCACTATTTGCCTTGGTGAGCTTTGAACCTGTTGTCCCCAGACCATGAGCCTGGGATGTGTGAGTGCAACTCCAGTGATATTGACAATAAGACACAACATAGAAGCAGAAGTAGACCATTCAGTCTGCTCTTCAATTCCACTGGGCCATTATACCATTGCCTCTCCTCAACAAGATTTCACACACAGCAATTTAGTTATGATCAATTTAATGGCTGTAGATAGTATGGTATTATCCTTATTAATCTGAAGGTTTGGTCTAGTGCTCCAAAGGGATGAATTAAAATTCCACCACAGCTGCTGGGGGAAGTTTTTTTTTTCTTTCTTTTTTTTCTTACCCATGTGGCCAGTGACAAGTAGTGTCCTTCACATCAAAGCTGGGGGATGTTTTAATGCAATTAATAAATTCCACCACGTTTGTTGGGGAGGTTTTGATTCAAGTCAAATAGAAAACATTTTCCTGCAATGATTATGAAACTGCTAGATTTTGTAAAAATCTGGTTCACTTATGTCCTCTATAGGGAAGAAAATCAGCTATCTTTATCTGGTCTGAGGGTTCATATGTGATTCCAGATTCTAGCAAATTGGTCGACTCTTAACTGCCCTCTAAAATAGCTAACCAAGCCACTGAATTATAGAACATAGAACATAGAAGAATACAGAGCAGTACAGGCCCTTCGGCCCTCGATGTTGCGCTGATCAAAGCCCACCTAACGTACACTAACCCACTATCCTCCATATACCTATCCAATGCCCGCTTAAATACCCATAAAGAGGGAGAGTCCACCACTGCTACTGGCAGGGCATTCCATGAACTTACGACTCGCTGAGTGAAGAACCTACCCCTAACATCAGTCCTATATCTACCCCCCCTTAATTTAAAGCTATGCCCCCTTGTAATTGCTGACTCCATACGTGGAAAAAGGTTCTCACTGTCAACCCTATCTAACCCCCTAATCATCTTGTACACCTCTATCAAGTCACCCCTAAACCTTCTTTTCTCCAATGAAACAACCCCAAGTGCCTCAGCCTTTCCTCATAGGATCTTCCTACCATACCAGGCAACATCCTGGTAAACTTCCTCTGCACCCGTTCCAGTGCCTCCACATCCTTCCTATAGTATGGCGACCAAAACTGCACACAATATTCCAGATGCGGCCGCACCAGAGTCTTATACAACTGCAGCATGACCTCAGGACTCCGGAACTCAATTCCTCTACCAATAAAAGCCAGTACGCCATATGCCTTCTTCACTGCACTATTTACCTGGGTGGCAACTTTCAGAGATCTGTGTACATGGACACCAAGATCCCTCTGCTCTTCCACACTACCAAGTAGTCTACCATTAGCCCAGTAATCCATCTTTTTATTACTCTTACCAAAGTGAATCACCTCACACTTAGCTACATTGAACTCCATTTGCCACCTTTCTGCCCAGCTCTGCAGCTTCTCTATATCCCGCTGTAACCTGCCATATCCTTCCTCACTGTCTACAACTCCTCCGACTTTCGTATCATCCGCAAACTTGCTCACCCAACCTTCTAACCCTTCCTCCAGGTCATTTATAAAAATGACAAACAGCAATGGTCCCAAAACAGATCCTTGCGGAACACCGCTAGTGACGGCACTCCAAGATGAACCTTTGCCATCAACTACTACACTCTGTCTTCTTCCAGCCAGCCAATTCCTAATCCAAACCTCCAACTCACCCTCAATGCCATATCTCTGTATTTTCTGCAGTAGCCTACCATGGGGGACCTTATCAAACGCCTTACTAAAATCCATATATATCACATCTACCGCTTTCCCCTCATCTACCTCCTTAGTCACCTTCTCAAAGACTTCAATGAGGTTTGTGAGGCACGACCTGCCCTTCACAAAACCATGCTGACTATCCTTGATCACATCATTCTTATCCAGATGTGCATAAATCCTATCCCTTACAATTCTCTCTAAGACTTTGCCCACAACAGAAGTGAGACTCACTGGCCTAGAGTTACTAGGATTATCCCTACTCCCCTTCTTGAACAAGGGAACCACGTTTTCTAGCCTCCAGTCCTCTGGCACTACTCCTGTAGACAAAGAGGACACAAAAATCAAGGCCAATGGCTCTGCAATCTCCTCCCTTGCTTCCCAGAGAATCCTAGGATAAATGCCATCAGGCCCAGGGGACTTATCTATTTTCACCATTGCCAGAATTTCCAACACCTCTTCTCTACATATCTCAAAGCCATCCATTCTACTTATTCGTGCCTCAGTATTCATATCGACAACAATGTCCTGTTCCTGAGTGAATACTGACGAAAAGTATTCATTCAGTGCCTCCCCAATCTCTTCAGCCTCCACACGCAACTTCCCATTACTATCCTTGATTGGACCTATTCCTTCCCTAGTCATTCTTTTATTCCTAACATACCTATAGAAAGCCTTAGGGTTTTCCCTAATCCTACCAACTAAGGACCTTTCATGTCCCCTCCTTGCTGCTCTTAGCTCTCTCTTCAGGTCCTTCCGGGCTACCTTATAACTCTCAATCGCCCCTATTGAACCTTCACGCCTCATCTTTACAAAGGCCGCCCTCTTCCATTTAACAAGGGATTCCAACTCCTTATTAAACCACGGCTCCCTCACACGACCCTTTCCTCCCTGCCTGATTGGTACGTACTTATCAAGGACACTCAATAGTTGCTCCTTGAACAAGTTCCACATATCAATTACGCTCTTGCCTTGGAATCTACTTTTCCAATCCACACATCCTAAGTCATGCCTCAACGCATCATAATTTCCCTGCCCCCAGCTATAACTCTTGCCCTGTAGTACACACTTATCCCTCTCCATCACTAGAGTAAAAATCACCGAATTGTGGTCACTGTCCCCAAAGTGCTCACCTACCTCTAGTTCTAATACCTGGCCTGGTTCGTTACCCAGAACCAAATCCAGTATGGCCTCACCTCTTGTTGGCTTATCTACATATTGTGTCAGGAAACTCTCCTGCACACATTGCACAAACACTGACCCATCTAACGAACTTGAGCTATAGCTTTCCCAATCAATATCAGGAAAGTTAAAGTCTCCCATAACAATCACCCTATTACTGTCACTCTTCTCCTGAATCATCTTCGCAATCCTTTCTTCAACGATTCTAGGACTATTAGGAGGCCTGTAAAAGACTCCTAACAGGGTGACCTCACCTCTCCTATTCCTAACCTCAACCCAAACTACCTCAGATGGCAAATCTTCGTCCATCTTCCTTTCCACCGCTGTAATACTATCTTTGACAAGCAAAGCCACACACCCCCCTCTTTTACCCCCACCTCTGACCCTACTAAAACATTTAAACCCTGGAACCTGCAACAGCCAATCCTGTCCCTGATCTAACCACGTCTCCGTAATAGCCACAACATCGAAGTCCCAGGTACCAACCCACGCTGCGAGTTCACCTATCTTATTTCGTATACTTCTGGCATTAAAGTATACACACTTCAAGCCACTCTTCTGTTTACAGGCACCCTCCTTTAAGATTGATGCCATATTCCTAACCTCCCTACACTCCAGGTCCTGCACCCTAAAGCTACAGTCTGGGTTCCCATGCCCCTGCAGAGTTAGTTTAAACCCCCCCCAAGAGCACTAGCAAACCTCCCCCCAAGGATACTGGTGCCCCTCAGGTTCAGGTGCAGACCATCCTGTTTATAGAGGTCCCACCTTCCCCAGAAAGAACCCCAGTTATCCAAGTACCGAAATCCCTCCCTCCTGCACCATCCCTGTAGCCACGCATTTAACTGTTCTCTCTCCCTATTCCTCGACTCTCTATCACGTGGCACGGGTAACAAACCAGAGACAACAACTCTGTTCGTTCTAACTCTGATCTTCCAACCTAGCTCCCTAAAAGCCTGTCTAACATCCTCAGCACTCCTCCTACCTATGTCATTGGTGCCAATATGGACCACGACTTCAGGCTGCTCCCCCTCCCCCTTAAGGACCCGGAAAACACGATCAGAGACATCACGTACCCTTGCACCTGGGAGGCAACATACCAAACGTGAGTCTCTCTCGTTCCCACAAAACCGCCTATCTGTGCCCCGAACTATCGAGTCCCCAATTATTATTGCTCTGCTCTTCTCCACCCCTTCCCTTCTAATCCCAATGATTTAATAAGAGTAATAGCCGATAGACCACCCAGCATCTGCTGAAGCAATGGACACAACAAAGGCACTGACATTTACAATTGAGAGAGCTGCCCCATTGACCAAGAAAGCAACAGCATCATGTACTCATGTTCATCAAACCAGAGCTTGTATCTAACGTCACAGATCTCTCCATCACCATCCGATGGTCCAGACACACCAATGATACAGCTGCATGCAGATGAAACAATGTCACAGTAATAGACCATAAGACATAGGAGTGGCATTAGGTTGTTTGGCCGATTCAGTCTGCTCTGCTATTCAATGAGGTCATGGCTAATCTGAAAATCTGCAACTCAACTTGCCTACCTTTTCCCCCATATTCTTGAATATGGAATGAGCCTTGAATTCCAATGACCTAACATTGACAGCTCTCAGTGGAAAAGAATTGCACAGATTTACTACCCTCTGAGAGAAAAAAAATTGTCCTCCTCTCTGTCTTTAATGGGTGACCCTTTACTCTCAGATTATGCCCTCTGGTCCTAGGCTTTCCCACAAGGGAAAACAACCTTTCAGTATCTACCTTGTCAAACCTTCTATTTCAATACATTTTCTTCTTCTCTAAACTCTGAGTACAGGCTCAACCTACTCACTCTCTCCTCATTAGAAAATCCCTCCATACCTGAGATTAATCTAATGTATCTTTCTGGACTGACTCCAAGACTAGTGTATCTTTCTTTAGATATAAGGACCAAAATCTCTTCACAGTATCCTAGGTGTGGTCTGGCTAGGGCCATATATAATTTTAGCAAGACATCCCTATTTTCAGATACCATTCACATCGAAATGAAGGCCAACTGTCATTCTGGTCATCCTCAGTATTTACTCTCTATCCTCATTGCATTGTGGACAAGGGAATTTCCTGCTGATTACCACTTATATTCTTCCCTCAGTGGATGAATCAATGTTTCATGTTGGACACCATTTGGAAGAAGCATTGGCATAGCAAGGGCTCATAATATTCTGGGTAAGGAAATTTAATGTCTCTCACGGAGTAGCTTATTAGCTCTAGTACTGACCAATATTCCCTCAATGCTGTGCAGCTGCTTGGAAATTTTGCACGTGCAATTGGTGTGTTGATACATTGGCTTCTGCTTTCAGCAGCTGCTGTTGTCTGATGTCTGTGCAACAGAATAATTAATTAGAGGGTATGTTATTACTGACTGAGCTGTGCTGGTGCTGAGGGGCATAGTTGCCACACTGAGCCAATAGCAGAGGACCAACAAGATGGAAAAAATGACTTGACTTTATCCTTCCCAGTCTACAAGCCACAGATGCATTTGTCGATGATTGGCCAGCACAGAGTCCCTGTAAAGGCTGCACATTGAGGGAACTTGCCATTGGGTTTTGTAATAGTACCACCGAACTAAATAGGATAAATTCAGAATCAATCCAGCAACTAGAAAATGGGCATCTGTATGCTATGGGCCATTGGTAATAGCATAATTGTATTTAACCATAATCTGTAAACTCATAGCCTGCCAAACAATTTCACTTTACGGTTACCATTGAGGTGGGGGAGCAACCCTGGCTCAATGAAGAATGTAGGACAGCATGCCAGGAGCAGATGGTAATGCTATTAAATGTCAAGGGAAGGTGCTTAGATTGTCTTTTTGCAGATGATAATTGTGTAGCTCTTGTCAGACGCTATTGTTAGTTGCCGCTTATCAATGAAACTTCATACCCGTTCTCACCATTATCATATGCTATATGTGAATTTTAGTTTTTTTTAAAACTCAAGATGAGAATGTCAGCTGTACCAATATTTGTGAATATCTTACATTCCTGCTGAGATTTGATTGAAAATGCATCTTGCAGCATTATAGTTTTGTTTAATCTCCCAGTAAATTTGTAGATTCGCCGAATGTAATTGATATTTGTAGTTTAATATTGGAGGTGGTTTTCTTCTGTAGTCAGACTCAATAGGAATTGAGTGGATACTGACCTTTCAGAAGGACCTTTACAGCCTTCATAGGGAAGGGATTTTCATACTATAACAATGCTACCAGAATTTAAACATAAAAGTTAAAATATAAAAACTTTGATATGTCTGGATGATTTAGTTTCTATTAATCTATCCCTTAATTGGACTCTTTATTCTCCCAGTCCCAATCGAAAACTATTCTTCCCTCTGAATGCATTCCCAGCTTCTAATCTCATGATTCAATTGCAGTGTAAGGTTATTCTGGAGACTCCTCCCTCTAGTCATCTCTTGCTTGATTTAAATCTCACACACTTTATCTCTCCAATCTAGCATGAGTTTTCAACTGCCTTCTATTTGATGAATAATGGTCAACATTCACTCTATTTCAATCAGTTATGCTATTACCAATGGCCCACAGCATACAGGTGCCCATTTTCCAGTTGCTGGATTGATTCTGAATCTATCCTATTTAGTTTGGTACTACTACAAAACCCAATGACAAGTACCCTCAATGTGCAGCCTTTACAGGGGTTCTGTGCTGGCCGGTCATCGACAAATGCATCTGTGGCTTGTAGATTGGGAAGGATAAAGTCAAGTCGGTTTTGCCATCTTGTTGGTTCTCTGCTACTGGCTCTGTCCCTCAGTACTCTCTAAAGTGGAGGAGGAGATGTTAAACTGGGTGGAGAGGTAAATGTGGTGGAAACTAGGATAGAAATTTAAAATATTAAAAAGTACAAAAAAAATGCAAACATTTTAGAAGGGAAAATGTTTGCACAGTTGTGATAAGGTAGATACGTTAATAGCATAAATAATTGTAAGTGGTATGATATGGTTAGAATTATAGAAACATGGCTATGAAGTGACCAAGACTGCATACTGAATATCCTTGGGGTTCAATCTTTAGGAAGCTAAGGCAATGAGCAAAAGGATGAAAGGAAGTTGAGCAGCATTGTTAGTAAAAGATTAAATCAATGCAACGGTGAGAAACAGGCTCAGAAAGTCTTTCTTTCTTCAAGATAGTGGTGGTGTGGGCAGCCTTTGAGCTCCTGTGGCTGGGACTCATCTACTCTTTTCAAATTTCTTTTTATTGCTTCTTTCTTATCATTTTTTTTTGTCCTTTTTTCTCATTTTTTTGGTAGAAGCCAGGAGGCAATTGGCTTCAGAGAGTCATACAGAACAAAAACAGACTCTTAGATCCAACTCATGCAGCCGACGAGACATCTCAATCTGACTTTGTTACCATTTGGCCCATATGCCACTAAACACTTCCTATTCTTAGACCCATCCAGATGCCTTTTAAATGTTGTAATTGTACCTGCTTCTACCACTTTCTCTAGCAGCTCATTCCGTACATGCACAACACCTGCGTGAAAATGTTAGTCTTCAAGTCGTTTTTAAATCTTTCCTCTCTCACCTTAAACCTATGTCCTCTAGTTTTCTAGTTTTGGACTCCCCTACCTTAGAAAAACAAAATGTGGTTATTCAGCCTACCCAAACCCCTCCTGATTTTATAAACCTCTATCAGGTCACCCCTTGGTGTCCAATGCTCCAGGGAAGGAAACCCTCAGCATATTCAGCCTCTTCCTACAATTCAAAGCCTCCGATCCAAACATCCTTGTAAATCTTTTCTGCACTCTCTCAAGTTTAACATCCTTCCTATTGAAGGCCAACCAGAATTGTACACCGTGTTCCAAAAGTGGTCTCACCAATGTCCTGTACAGTCACAATGTAACATCCCAACCGCTATACTGAATATTATGACCAATGATGGCAAGCGCACCAAACATGTTCTTCATCATCCTGTCTACCTGTGACTCCATTTTCAAGAAACTATGCAAATGCACTCTTAAGTCTCTGTTTGGCAACATTTCTCAGGGCCCTAACATTAGCTGTATAAGTGCTGCCCTAGTTTGCTTTACCAAAATGCACACCTAACATTTATCTAAGTTATTCCATCTGCTACTCTTCAGCCCAATGGCCCACCGGATCAAGAGCCTGTAGTACTCTGAAATAATCTTCTTCACTGTCCACTATGCCATCTATTTTGGTGTCATCTATAAACTTACTTGTCATACCATGAGATTGTGCCTCAGATGGGATAGCTAGTGCCAGCACAAGCTCAGATGAAAGAATGACTTTCTATGGTAAATCGTCATTATATACTTGACTAGTTTTGTTTCTTGTAGATCGTCTAATGAATTTGTAAAGTAGACCCTATAGTTCAGCTAGAACAACTAAGTCACAATGCAATCGATCATGTCTATGATTGTATCAAACTTCCCTTAAGGAACAAGGTTAGGCTGTAGTTTGGGAGAGGTTTGTAGTGAAGCTTTGTGCCCCACCTATAATTAATTGCTGACGTTGGTGGGATATAAAGAATGTTGTTTTCTTGAGCTAATTACTTTTGAAATTGCTAAGTATATTTTAATTGGTAGCAGAATTGTAATATCAGCACTTCTATTCCTGGTAATGCAAAAGTGAGCAGTTCTTTGAAATGATGCTTTATATTGTCATCCCGAAATATCACTATTAATCTTTTAGATTACGTTTAACATTCCCAAACAATGTAGTTTACCTTAACTTTTGAAAACATTTTTGCGCCAGTATCATTTTTATCCTGCCTTGTGCCAATAGTTTCTTTGAATGGGATTGATCATTTATAGTCAACGTTTTGTTCAGGTCTCACGCCTGCTAAGATCTGGATTGCAGCTGCTCAAAAATAGTCTGCATAGAACCCTTGTAATCTGTGAGCTGACCAATAATTGTTCAGTATGTATCTCCAAATTCATTATCACCAGATAACAGGAACATAATTTAGACTGAATGCCAGTGTTTATTGTTCTTTCACAAAATTCAAAGAATGCAGTCCTCATTGCCAGTTCTACTAATATTTTTAAAAATCTAATCAATCATATCAGAAAGTTAAAAATCACACAACACCAGGTTATAGCCCAACAGGTTTATTTGGAAGCACTAGCTTTCGGAGCACTGCTCCTTCATCGGATACTTCCAAATTAACCCTTATGGGCTATAATCTGGTGTTGTGTGATTTTGAACTCTGTCTACCCCAGTCCAATACCGGCATCTCCACATCATATAGAAAGTTGCAGTGTTCATGACAACAAAGCCCTTTCTGATAAAGGAGTTCAAGTGTTATTCCTTACACTACTTCAAACACCAGTGTTACATAGGAAATTGTAGAAGCCAATTTGTGATCAGCAAAGCTCCAAAAACAGCAAATAAGATGGATGTGTTTTTGGTGATGTTTGTTGATGGAGAATTGCTGGCTAACACCAGAGGCAGTCTTGTTCCTTTTAGAGCAGTAAAATGGAATTCTATGCATATAAAATATCAGTATCAGTTTGCTGTCTCATCCAAGACATAACACTTCCAAGAGTGCTTTGCTATGCTAATGTAATCTGGATTATGTGGTAAAATGCTGGCTTGGTTGAGTGGGAATGCTTTAACACGTGACCTTCTGACTTGCATTAAACAGTCAATCTTAATTTCATGGTCATTTCTTCTGAGTTAGAGAAATAGTTTCAAACAATACATGGACTTCTGGTATAATGCGACTGTTGCCTTCCACTGCAACCTCGCCCTGGAAAGCCATTGTAGAAAATCGCAGCTGTAGAAGATTGCTGTAGAAAATCGCTATACCATTCGGTAGAAAGCTTGCGTTATCCAAAACATCCACAGTCAGTCAATTGCGTTACAGCCAATTCACACCGACGTGTTATACCAGAGTGACCTGTACTTCAGGACTTAAGCACATATTTCAGGCCAGTGCAGTCTTGAAGTGTTGCACAATTGGAGATGCCATCTTTTGGATGTTAACCTGAAGCTCATTTGCCATCATAGATGGATGAAAAGATCTCATGGTACTGTTTGTTTCCTGTGTCTTGGCCAACATTTATGCCTCAATTAATGTCATGAAAACAGACTACCCTGTCATTAACCTCATTAGTCTCAAGTGTTTATATGATTCAACTGGTATATTTCCCTACAGTACAATAGTGACTATACCTCAGTGGCTCTTCATTGGCTGTGAATCAGCATTATGAAAGCTGCTACTTAAGCCTTTTCCTTCCACAAGGCTGCATTGAGCAAATAGCCAGCTGTGACATTGAGCCACTCTAGGGAGAAGAGAGAGCCCGATGGCTTCAGTTTAAGTAGGTGAGCATGGAAACTAACTTCAGCCAGATGTGGTGGTGATGGTGGGGTAGTGCTCCAGGTTAGCTTTGAGGTTCTCCCTGTCTGTCTTCAGTTGAGCTGCAGACTGCCCCATGTAGGGGTTTCTTCTACAATGGTGACTTGGCTATTGATTTTTTTTAAATTTAGAAGTTAAAAGAAAATGGTGAAGATAGTGCCTCCATCATGAAGTTGCACCTTGCTTAACTTAAAAGCTAATGCTACTTCATAATGGTCCTCCAACTTCAAGAGTCCTTCCCCTGTCCTTAATTAGAGGATAAGCCCTCCTCTGGTTATTTATTGCCATTTGGGGAAAATCATTGTGATTATTTCCTTTGTGCAACTTTTTCACACAGAGGGTGGTAAGTGTATGGAATGAGTTGCCAGAGGAAGTGGTGGAAGCTGGTACAAATGCAACATTTAAAATGCATTTGGATGGGTATATGAATAGGAAGGGTTTGGAGGGATATGGGCCAGGTGGGACTGGATTGGGTTGGGGTATCTGGTCGGCATGGACAAATAGGACCGAAAGGTCTGTTTCCATGCTGTACATCTCTATGACTCTATGATCTGAGCATCTGACCTTCATTTTATCTTGATATAAGAGTCTTGAAGCTGTGGAGAAAATCCTACTCCCAGGTTGAGGTACCTTATCTGATTTGTGCAAAAGTACAACCAGGTTATGAAAATTTGCCAAACCCTGATGCTGACAGGCAAATATATATTGCGCATCTCACTTCTATTTTCTGAATCTAACAGCATTATATAAAGACAGGATCAGCTTGCCTCTGGTGTCCCTTTAGTCAAATAGCGTTCTGAAAACTATGTCGTAGCTGAGGCTTATGATGGGTGTGGAAGAAATACCAAATCATAAATCAGCAATATTGAGAGAGGAAAAGGAGAAGGGAACTGGAGGAAGAAATAAATGAGAAATTAAAGTCACAAGACTGAAATCCCACAGCAGGATTGCAACTCTTTGTGTCTGGATTTTTTTTAAAAAGAATATTTACAAGTGACAAGTTATGTTACAGCTATATAAGTTAGACTACATTTGGAATATTGCATGCAATTCTGGTCACTGCACTACCAGAAGGACCTGGATGCTTTGGAGAGGGTGCAGAGAAGGTTTACCAGGATGTTGCCTGGTCTGGAGGGTTTTGGTTATGAGGAGAGCCTGGATAAACTCAGATTGTTTTCATTGGAAAGACTGAGGCTAAGTGATGACCTGATTGAGCTGTACAAAATTGAGAGGTTGGATAGTCAGAGAAAAGGTCAACTACAAGAGGGCACAGGTTTGAGGTGAGAGGGGGAAAGTTTAGGGGAGAAGTACAAGGTAGATTTTTCACGCAGGTTTGTAGATACCTGGAGTGCACTGCTTATGGAAGCAGGCATGTTAGCAATGTTTAAGACGTGTCTTGATGGACACATGAATGGGAGGCGAATAGAAGGACAGAAACTGTGTATGGGCAATAAGTAGCCCATCTAATTTAGGATAAGGAATTAGTACTGGCTTGGTGGGCTGAAGGACCTGTTCATGTGCTATATTGTATTGTATTATTGAATATGAGGTTTTATTTATGAATAATTCTATTTTGTCCTCTCATTTCTTTACTCCTTGGTGTAGTGATTGACATTGACTGGACAACTATTGCTAAAAAAATTTAAAGCTCAATGTCATTTTTTTTTAGATTAGATTACTTACAGTGTGGAAACAGGCCCTTCGGCCCAACAAGTCCACACCGACCCGCCGAAGCGTAACCCACCCATACCCCTACATCTACATTTACCCCTTACCTAACACTATGGGCAATTTAGCATGGCCAATTCACCTGGCCTGCACATCTTTGGACTGTGGGAGGAAACCGGAGCACCCGGAGGAAACCCACGCAGACACGGGGAGAACGTGCAAACTCCACACAGTCAGTCGCCTGAGGCGGGAATTGAACCCAGGTCTCAGGCGCTGTGAGGCAGCAGTGCTAACCACTGTGCCACCGTGCCGCCCACATTGTATTCTATAATGTAACCATCAAGTCTGTCATTTTTCTTTTTCCTTACCTGTTTGTCACATCCTAAGAGTAACTGCTTTCTCCCCAATTTTAATTTTCCTCACTCACTTTCCATTTTAAAAAGCTTACCAATTGCTGCATTATAAGGTGCATTATTTTAAGATACAATGGTCATCGTAGTGCCAACCCAGGCTCAGAATAATAAATAAAAATCAAAACCTTTAAATCTCGTCTTCAAAATTATACAATGCCATGAAATGGAATCCTCAACTTTGTATCTGCAGACAGGGAATACATAGGTAAGGAGTCAATATTGAAATTGTATGGGATCTTAGTTTATTTGGGATTGGAATATTGTACAGTTTTCACACACGCACACACACACATATACACACATACACATCTCATTGTAGGAAGAATACAAACCAATAGAAATAGGTGCAGTATCAATGAAATCATTGTTTCTAAGCAGAGGCCAGGATCATTTTTGGATCCTGACTTCAATGCATTAGTAGTTCCTGTTCTAGATATTTTGGAGCAGATGGGATTTGAACCTGGGCCTCCTGGCTCAAAGATAGGGACACTGCATCACAAGAGCCCTTTCAAGGTTTGAACTCGAGATATTTTCTAATCACCCTGCTCAGAAATGTTACAGTGTACCTCTGAAGCATGTGGGACTTGAACCTGGGCTTCCTGATTCCGAAGTAGGGATGCTATCTGGATTAACAAGCACTCCTCAGGAATGGCAGTTCTGAATGCTGGGCAGGCTGCACTGTCATGAAGGCAAATCGGAGAACCTAGAAGCACTAGGACAGGTGGGCACCACAACTGTAGGTTCTTCAAGGCAGTGCATTCTCTGAAGACTTTTAAATCCTTCAAAATAAGCTATTGCTATTGCCATTGCTGCACAACCATATTGTAGAGGGGCACCCAAGCTTTGAAGTGGGGGTGAGGAAGGAAAGATTCAGCCCACTGCTGGAAGCTGCCTCCATGCATCTGTTGCACTTTGGCAGCAACCTGAAGGATTCCCAAGAATTTTTGAAATGTTCACTTCAGGACTTATCATGTGTCCATGCCTTGAATGATCATGCCAGAAGTGGAGGAGACAGGAATTAGCTACACATCCACCAGTGGCAGATAGCAAATTATCAGCAACTAAGCACGGAACTACATGGAAATTGGTATCGCTGAGAAGATTCTGAATAAGGATGTTCACTGGAGTGAGTTGGGGGAAGAGTCATCAAATGTTTTTATTTCCTCACTGGTGGTACTGAAAAGATAGAAATGATCTGATACAGGTTTTCAAGATTTTACTTTGAATTGTAGATATTTACAACAAAGAAATCGTCCATTTGGCTGTTACATATTTGACCAGATAGAGTATTTTTAAATATATTTTTGGTATGTTATGATACATAATAAGGAAATAATGACTGATTGATGGATTGTTTCCCTGAATTCTTTAAAAACAGTGAATTGGATGTGGAATTTTCTGTTCCAAGTGTTTGATGAATTAAAGTCCATGAGTTGTCTTAAAAAAGGAATTAGATATTACAGTTGCTTCAAAAAGAGAAACTGGAAGCTATAGAGAATGGAAGGCATGTGGGATTCGATTGGCTGGTTCATAGGAAAAAATTGCCAGTGCATATTTTATAGAATAAATGCCCCTTTGTTTGCACTGTAATATTATAAGATTCTGTGATTAACGAATTAATAATTCATGCTGTGTATGAGATTGAGCTTAAGTGCTTTCCATTTACAGTAGCATAAAACCTTTTTTTTTAAAAAAACACAAGAATTTCAGAAGCTTCTGTTAACCGAATATGTTAATGTTAAATATGTTAATGTTAATATCTTAAATTTGAATTTAAAGCCATTGCAAATTTTAAAATATATCAGTTACGTGATTCCGTGAATAAAATTTTACCTGTGCAGAAATTATAAATTTCCACCTCCATTTATTACATTCTGAATTACAGACATCAGCATTTGTGTAAGCCTTCGATTGAATTTAAGGAATCCCGTGTATTAACACATTGTTTTGCATTGCTCCACTCCTAGCTCTAAATTTATTTTTATTTAGATTTTTGTTTTGTAACGCAATCCACCCTTCTGCTTACTCAAGCCGATCAGTTACACTACTTATTCTTCAGTTTAAGCTTTGGTGCCATTTGCCATAATGACCTTCAATTTCATTCTCTAACTTTCACATTAAACTGTTAACATTGACATATGAGATTTGTCTAGAAATATTCAAATATACATGGATTGCTAACAATGCTTTCCCTATCAGAAGCAGTATCATTATTTATTGTGAAACTATGGTGCTACACAGCTAGCTACAGAAAGAAGCACTGATGAGAGTTGAGAGTAATCCTTTGAAGAAAACAAATTACCTTTTTAGAGTTTCAATTATAGAGAGATTAGTGTGTTTTTACAAGGTTTATTTAGCAGATCAGCACCATTACACCAGCACCAACTGTGCTTAGAACAAGATTTTGTAATGTTGGGCTAATACATGGGCATCATTGACATGGCCAGAATTCATTGCCTGTCCTTAATGGCCTTTGAGAAAGTGGTGATGGATTGCCTTCTTGAACTACTGCAGTTCATTTGATATAGGGGCTCCCATTATACCAATAAGGAGGGAATTTCAGGATTTTGACCCAGAGACACAAATTGAGTTCAGTTTCTCGTTAATGGTAAACTCCCCCAGGATGTTGATAGTGAGGGAATTCAATAATGTAATACCATTGATTGCCATGGTTAGATTGCAACTTGTTGGAAATAGTCTGGCACTTGTCTGGTAAGAGTATTACTTGTCATTTGTCAATCCATGCCTGGATATTGTCCAGATCTTATTGTATTTGGGCATGGATTGATTCAATATCTGAAGAGTCATAAATGGTGCTGAACGACCATCAGTAACATTCCCACTCTAAGGTCATTGATGAAGCAGCTGAAGATGTTGGCTCAAAGGACATTACCATAAGGAACTCCTGCAAAGATGGCTTAGAGTTGAGATGACTGACCTCCAACTACTTTAATCATATTCCTTTGTGCCAGCTATGACTCCAACCACTGCAGTTTTCCTCCTGATTCCCATTGATGCCACGCTTGGTCAAATAAAGCCTTGGTCAAAATGGGAGTCACACCTGGCATAAAGGACAATGGACTCCCCAAAGTCTGCCCAATATCTACAAGGCACAATTCAGGACTGTCACAGAATATTCCTCATTTGTCTGGATGAGGGTAGCTTCAGCAACACTCAAGAGCCTTGACACCATCCAGGACAAAGCAGACCTCTTCATTGGCACCATATCCACAAACAGTCACTCCCTTCACCATTGATGCTGAGTAGCAGCAGTGTGCACCATCTTCAAGGTGCACTGCAGAAATTCACCAAGTCTCCTTAGGCAGCATCTTTCAAACCCAGGACTACTCCATCTTGAAGGATACGTGCAGCAAATACATGGGAACACCACTACTTGCTAGTTCCCTTCCAACCTTTCACCATTCTGACTTAAATATATTGTTGCTTCTTCAGTGTTGCTGGTTGGAAGTCCTGAAACTCCCTCTCTAACTGATTGTGGGTTTAACTGTACTAATGTATTGCAGCAGATCAAGAAGGCAGCTCACGATCACCTTATCAAGCAATGAGCAATAAATGATTCCCCAGGCACCTTGCGCACCTTCTATGAGTTCATATTTGAAAATGTGTTTTAAAATCATTGTGATCTTCATCTGAGAAACTAATATTTATCTTACATCTATATTAATTAAACAAAATTAACAATAACATAAAATTTGCTTTAAAACTATATTGTTGCTTGGTCTAATGATGACTCATGCAGTGCAGCCAGGACCCAGTCTGGTTATGAGAAATCATGCATATGATAGGATTGAGGGCTCTCATCTGCTGTTATACAGCCTCAGGCCTTGCATTTTGGATCATGAGCATCCTGTAGGACCACACGTTTGAGGACCTGTTAACTTAAAGAACTTTTCCTCCATGGTTTCTCGCCTAACACCTACTGAAGTTGTGCATACTTAAAAGTAATTAACATTATTAAGTGGCTCCTTTTATTTTGAATTCCTACTGGTAAATGTTGGAGCTTGGGTTGTTCTCATTCCCTATACATAAACGCACAAAGAATCCCACAATGATTAACTGTTCTCAACTAGAGTATCTAAGGAACAGGCAGCTCTTTGCAGAGTGAATTAGACGGTACAGGTTTCTGCAGCTGGCTAAGGTATAAGCCAGGAATGTTGTTAGCAGATCATAATGCCTGCTTCCTATCAGTATATTAAGTCTCAATTTTCATGTTGTTTCACTTTAAATTGGTTCAAGGGAAGCAATGATGAGTACTGCAGATGCTGGAGATAAGAGTCAAGAGTGTGGTGCTGGAAAAGCACAGCAGATCAGGCAGCATTCGAGGAGCAAGAAAATCGTCGTTTCAGGCAAAAGCCTTTCATCAGGAATGCCCTTCATCCTCATTCCTGATGAAGGGCTTTTGCCCGAAACGTTGATTTTCCTGCTCCTTGGATGCTGCCTGACCTGCTGTGCTTTTCTAGCACCACACTCTTGACTCAAGGGAAATGTTGGCCTAGTGATATTGTCACAGGACTCTTAATTCAGAGACTAGGTAACAGTCTGGGGACCTGGGTTCAAATCCTGCCACGGTAGAATTTGAATTAAATTTTTAAAAAATTCTTGTATTAAAAGGCCAGTGATGACCATAAATCCTTCGCCAGTTGTTGGAAAAACACATCTAGGGGTTCACTAATGTCCTTTAGGGAAAGAAACTGCCATCCTTACCTGGTCTGGCCTACATGTGACTCTACAGCAATGTGTTTGATTCTTAAGTGCCCTCTGGGCAATTATGGAGAGCCATTGACACCTTGTGTCCTATTGTGGCCTCTTCCCTATTTTGCTATTAAGATTCAATTGATACTGAATTAGAATTAGAATCCCTACATGGTGTGGTAACTGGCCCTTCGACCCAACAAGTCCACACCGTCCCTCCGAACAGTAACCCACCCAGACCCATCTCCCTATTTTACATTTGCCCATGACTAATACACCTAACCTACACAATCCCTTTTGAGCAATTTAGCTTGACCAACTGCACATCTTTGGACTGGACCTCCATGTTGTGAAAGTACGGAAAAGTGTGAGGTGATTCACTTTGGAAGGAGTAACAGGAATACAGATTACTGGGCTAATGGTAAGATTCTTGGTCGTGTAGATGAGTAGAGAGATCTGTGTCCAGGTATGTAGATCCCTGAAAGTTGACACCCAGGTTGATAGGGTTGTTAAGAAGACATATGGTGTATTGGCTTTTATTGGTAGAGGAATTGAGTTTCAGAGCCCTGAGGTCATGTTGCAGCTGTACAAAACTCTGGTACGACCGCACTTGGAGTATTGCAGACAGTTCTGGTTGCCGCATTAGATTAGATTAGATTACTTACAGTGTGGAAACAAGCCCTTCGGCCCAACAAGTCCACACCACCCCACCAAAGCGCAACCCACCCATACCCCTACATCTACCCCTTACCTAACACTCTGGGCAATTTAGCATGGCCAATTCACCTGACCTGCACATCTTTGGACTGTGGGAGAAAACCGGAGCACCCTGTTATAGGAAGGATTTTGGAAGGATGTGGAAGCATTGGAAAGGGTGCAGAGGAGATTCATTAGGGTGTTGCCTGGTATGGAGGGAAGATCTTATGAGGAAAGGCTGAGGGACTTGAGGCTGTTTTAATTCGAAAGAAGCATGTTAGGAGGTGACTTAATAGAGACATACAAGATAATCAGAGGATTAGATAGGGTGGACAATAAGAGCCTTTTTCTTCGGATGGTGATGGCTAGCACGAGGGGACATAGCTTTAAATTGAGGGATGATAGATATAGGACAGATGTCAGAGGTAGGTTCTTTACTCAGAGTGGTAAGGGCGTGGAATGCCTTGCCTGCAACAGTAGTAGACTCGCCAGCTTTAAGGGCATTTAAATGGTCATTGGATAGTCATATGGATGGTAATGGAATGGTGTAGGATAGATGGGCTTCAGATTGGTTTCATAGGTTAGCGCAACATTGAAGGCTGAAGGGCATATACTGCGCTGTAATGTTCAATGTTCCTGATGGTGCAGAAGTGCTGAGTCCTGTTATAATCCTTTTTTTTAAATCCTCCCACTAACTGCTTTCCTGTCCAAAGTCTTCTCTGTAAGTGAGAGATCTTAATAAGACGTAAGATCAGTTCTGACCAGTTTTTTTTGAAAAAAAAAAGATTATAACAACACAGTTTAAGGTTCTGTCATGAGAAAATGCTGGAAAATTTCCTAAATCCTAAATCCCAATCTTGAACCCAGCATTTTGCACTTTCATGAGATGTGACTTGGGACAGTAGTCTTTCACGTATGATTGCAGTGGCAGCTGGTCATTTAAACGGTCAAATGCTCCCACTCAAATTAATCCCTTGTGGTCTGTGAAAAGATTTCCAGGGATGTTGCCATGGTTGGAGGATTTAAGCGATGGAGAGGTTGAATAGGCTAGTGCTGTTTTCCCTGAAGTGTCGGAGGCTGAGGGGTTACCTTATAGAGCTTTATAAAATCATGAGGGGCATGGATAAGATAAATAACCAAGGTCTTTTCCCTGGTGTAGGGGAGTCCAGACTAGAGGGCATAGGTTTAGGGTGAGAGGGGAAAGATATAAAAGAGACCTAAGGGGCAACTTTTTCACACATAGGGTGGTATGTGTATGGAATGAGCTGCCAGATGGAGTGGTAGAGGCTAGTAAAACTGCAACATTTAAAAGGCATCTGGATGGGGAGATGAGTAGGAAGGGTTTGGAGGGATATGGGCCGGGTGCTGTCAGATGGGAGTAGATTGGGTTGGGATATCTGATCTGCATGGACAAGTTGGACTGAAGGGTCTGCTTCTGTGCTGTACATCTCTGACTGTAATTAGACCAAGTGAGAGTAGGACTCCATGTTGGGGCGAAGATCAGATGAATGTCTTTTATTTTATCCTCCGTGCATTTCTTTTGCATAGCCAAGGTTTATCTTTTGGAGAGCCTGTGGATATGGTCCCAAAGCACTTTGAGGGTAGGGAGTTAGGGATCTTTTGAGTTTTAGATTCTCGGATCCATTGGAGGGTGGAGAATCAGATAATTTGATGGGCTATCCCTTGGGATTGTTTGTTGTGGAAAAGATTGTATGTCAAAGGTGCATAAACCCCTCCGAACTATCCAACCTGCTAAGACTTGTCAAGGATATGAAGAACTATCGAGAAACGTTGATCTGTAAAGAACTGTGAAGAAGTGACAAGACAATTTGAGCAGGTCCAAATTGGTCAATAGCTGTCAAAATGTGTTTTTATGAACTTAAATGCTTTTCTCAACAGAGTGGAGTCTGCAATATAGAACTTTATTTTTTCATCTTGTCTGTTTGTGTACTTTTGTTGAATTAGCATGATAGATGAAGGTGGAAATTGGTATTAAGTTTGCATAGGGTTATGAGAGGACATGGGATGTGCAGAGAGACATATGGTTTATGAGGGGCCAAGAGGGATTGTTAGAGGGCTATAGGGAATGTGGCATGGGGTGTGTTTAGGGTGGAGTGAGGAACTGGCCGAATGTTTTAAATTTTATTCTTTTATGTGGACTTTGGGACGTTAGTGCTGAAGCACCAAGGTGTATTTTCCACCCAAGGAGCTATTGGATACCCTTGCTGTTCTTGATTCCCTTGCCTGAATCTCAAACGAACACAGCTCCTCCCACCTGGAAATGGGAAGTGCAAGAGGCAACTTTGGAAGGGTGTGTTTGCAGAGCCAGGAATACTCTCCCCTCTGCACATCCTATCCAAGAAAAATTGGGGCCATGATATCTGAATCTCCAAATTGTACTTTGGCTTTGAATTTCTCTATTCTGGAGCAGCGTGCCAACATCCAATAAGAGCAAGTTAAGATTAATTTATGGACTTTATTAGAATTATCTACCTCTCCATCTATTCTTAATGTACCTGAATGTCTATCCAATTTGGGAGTTGTTTTGAACTAATTTGCACAGGATAATGAGGATGTTGAATTTTCTGTTCCAAAGGATTATTAAGAATTGAAGACATTTCTAGAAATAGGCTATAAAATATACATTAATTGCTATCAGTTTCAGGATTCTGATCACCTTAGTTGGCCATTTGATAAATAAATTTTTGTTTTAAAGCAGTGGTTCACAGTACAAATCTTCTACATTAGTTGATATAAGAGATAGGTAAATTCTTGATTGCCATGGGGATCAAAGGTTACAGGGAGGAAGTGGGAAAATGGGATTGAAAAACCTATCAGGATGTAGTCCTGGAAAAGCACAGCAGGTCAGGCAGCATCCGAGGAACAGGAGAGTCAATGTTTTGGGTATAAGCCCTTTCCTGATGAAGGACCTGTGCCCGAAACGTTGATTTTCCTGCTCCTCGTATGCTGCCTGACCTGCTGTGCTTTTCCAGCACCACACTCCCGACTCTAATCTCCAGCATCTGCTGTCATCACTTTCTCCTCCTTGAAAAACCTGTCAGCCATGATTGAATAGTGGAATATACTCGATGGGCTGAATGGCCTAATTTCTGCTCCTATGTCTTATAGTCTTTATATTTAAAAAGAAAACAGCAATCAAAATACTTTATAAGTCATCATTTGGCTAGTGTCCCAGTATGACTTAGGAAACAATGTATCAGAACTATAGGTTTTAATATTGAGATCCACTGTTTGGAGTTGAAATACCTCTGTCAGTTTAGTTTCCTATTTTTAGTGCATTGATTAATGTATTTGTGTTAAATCCTTTTAGTGCTATTTTAGTGCAGGCGTTAACCTGTGCTAATTAGTGTGCTAAAAGTAGCAGAGAAAGTAAATTAAATTGCACAATGTGCTACTCTCATCACATTACATTATCACAACCAATGCCAGTAATCAAACTATAACCATCAGTGCTTCTCTATGGCATTATACAGTACAAACTGTTCGCTGCACGTGTTTATTGTGGAATCTTATTGAATCAGTGAGTTATTACCTGTATTGCAGAGCACTAATGTTTCAGTTAAAATTTCCTGTAATTGCTGCAAAGAAATATATAACTGATTTTCACGGATTTTGGGGAGATTCTGTGGACCTTTGAAAAAGGTAACCAAGACTTGATTTTCATAACCCCAAATTCCATTAAGCCAGAGTATGTGTACGGACTGATGCAGATTGCCAGCCCACAATCTGCACTCATAAACTTACCAGGTCTTCTGTGAAGATAGACATCTAGTCACCTGCAAATTTCCATGGAATCTGGTCAGTTTCTGGTCCGTGGCCCCTTAGAGGTGACTTGGACCTTTTTCTGGATGAGACAATCTTTTGAAAGGTGAGTTAACAAGGTCTTACCCATGCCAATCAATGACCCTCCTACCTCCCCAGACCAATAGCCTATTACACTTCCCATGTCACGCTGTGCCACCATACCTAACTCCCAGTCCGTCATAGCTTCCATACAAAACTAAACCCCACCCACCATACCAACATCACTACCTCACATGGCTTCTCATAGCCTCTATGCCAGTCTATGGAATTTTCATGCCCAAGCATTCAGAATAATGCTGTGCAGAACCAGTGAACTTTTTAACAATATCATGTAAGTGCAACTGTATCAGCAGATTAACACATGCTTAGGTTCTCTGTGAAGTCTCTGCATTTGATACTATAAAGATCTGCTTAATTGCTTTTACTACTGACCTTTAACAATGTCAGTTTTCGTTTTGAAAATTATGCATAAATGACCTTCCTTAAAGTTTTTTCACACATGAAGTTGTTACTACAGGGGTTCACTGGTTGTTTGCAGTTTGTATACTGTGTGAATGGGCACGTAGGTACCAAAAGTTGCCATAGAGAGGATGAAAAGCTGGTTGAGTGGGGAGGTTTGATTAGGGAACAGAAGGGCAAAGCTGAGTTTGTGTGTGTGTGTGTGGTGGCAGGCCTTTTAAACAACATGGTTCAGCATTTCTCAAATCTCTTTCCCAGGTACCAGAACACAACCTTCCCCCCTAGTCATACATGCACACAAACACACTCGCACGCACACACTACCTAGAGTCACAGAGATGTCCATTTCGACCAGATCTGCTAATCTAATCTAGTCCCATTTGCCAGCACTTGGTCCATGTCCCTCTAATCTTGTGACATGCAGAACAGCATCTGTGTTTTGACAGAGGTTTCAACAGTCTTTAATGTTAGGGTGTGAGACTTTCATAAATGCCCAGCAGTACGTTCCTGGACTTAGATATTTTAAAGTTGTGCTGTGTTTTGAACAAACTTGTGAAGCATCTTGACATCACTTGATGCACCTTTGCCATCTGAGGTGCTACTTTAAGTGCATCATGCAATAAATGAACTGTACAACATGTAAATAATTTGGTTAAATGTGATTTTTGCTGTATAGTATTGGTCTGAATAAATCTAATATCTTCATAATAAAATGGTAATCCGAAAATTATTAAAATGCAGGGTACCATGTTAGCCAAGCTTTTTTTCACAGCAGCTTCCAAACCCACAGCCTATATCACTGAGCAGAACAAGGGCAGGTATATGGGAACATCACCGCCATCAAGTTCTATTCACAATAACCTACCATCTAAGCTTGGAAATTTGTTGCTATTCCTTCATCGTCTATGGGTCAAAATGCTAACACTGCGGTGGAAGCACCTTTGCCATCTGGACTGCCACAGTTCAAAAACGTGGTTCACCGGTGTCCACTGCTGCAAAACTATGAATGTTTGCTTTGCAAGCCACACCCATATCTTGTGAATGAATAAATAAGAACAAAACTATGATCAAATTACAGGTGGTAAATTGGCAAATCCCCTAGTGTATGCTTGTTTAGTGAAAATAATTGATGCTTGTGAGAGCACAGATTTTCAAGCTGACTTCTGTGAGGGAATTAGATCATCCAATACCATAAATCAGGAGCCCAGATTTTTTATTCTCTATTTGTTAAATCACATGCATTTTTTTCGTTCAGTAATAACAAGAAATTTTTTAAAATCTGCAGTGGAGACACTAATTTTCATTAAGAAGCTGACACTGTCTCTTACAGGCTAGGCTGGAGTCACTGGGATGTTGTCAATAATTGCAGGAGGTCCCTGAGGACATGCCTGTTGATGCTGGACCCCTGCACACAGAAGATCTGCAAATTGAAATGTTTTAGGTGCTCATATTCGTATGTTTTTACACTTTCATTCTAGGGCTCTGGTGTCGTCAAAGCTGGTTTTGCAGGTGATCAGATTCCAAAGTATTGCTTCCCTAATTAGTAAGTATTGATCTATTATAAAATATATACTTTAAAAAATTGTATCCTGACACAGGAATATTGCACAGTATAAAGTAGCAATTCTGCACAAGCTACGTCTTCATATTCTGATCTCCATTTATGATGTCAAATCTGGAATCACTTGATTCTCAAACAGCTGAATGTTAAGCTTTATAAGATTGTGTAACAATAACATTGTTACTATATCACATGCAAAAATAATTCACGTTAAAAGTTATCTTTATGATCTTTGATTTTATATTATATGTTTGGGAAATGTTAGTGTTAAAATGTAATTAATTGTTTCTTGTTTTGTAGGAAAATACTGCTACAGCTGAAGTTCACACTATTAATGATACTCCCCTCAGAACTCCCACAGTGACTCAGTTTGCCAAAATGCCATTCTGTTAGTGCCTCTGTATCAAAAAAAGGGAAAGGATTAGTTATGGTCCCTGCTCCTGCCAGTTAGCCATTCAACCTTTCTGAAACTTAATGTTAAGTTGCCTAGCAACTAATTGTTCTGCGTGACATCTGAGGAAAAGCCACTTGATTGGGATATTGCAGTTAGTCTTATGTTTGATTCTTTCTGCAGCCAATAGTGAGGGAAAGCAGATTAAACTTGGTGAGTTGACCGGAGAATTAATCTCACTTTTTGTAAAATTCAGTTTATTGGGTGCAGGAATATCAAAATTCCTGCAGCAAAATAATTATTATGTACGCTGAGCTACCAAAATCACAGTAGTTGAAATTACCCAGGTATTGCACATAGAAGTGTTAAGTATTTCCATAGTACCTGCAGATTTGTCCAACATTTGAGAAGTCAGCTCATTTCAACAAGATATGGAAAAGTGAATGCTTGGTAGGATGAGTCTCTGATGAGAAGGTCCTGAACTTCAATGTTACCAAAATGTGGGCTTGGTTTTCTGCTGTTGAACGAATGTTCCAACAATTAACATGATATTAATTAGAATAATAGGCTTTTGAATACATTTCAGTATTCATCATAGAGTTACAGATAGAAGTAAAATACAATTGGTCAGGTAACATGTCAGCCTTCCCTATTCTACAGTATTTTGGATGGATTTGGAATCCATTTGATATTCAAAGTAATCCTGGGCACAGAGTGAGTGTGGATAAATAGTGTTATATTGGGCAGTTAAGTGCCTGTTTTCAATCACGGACAACCTAATCCATAGTCTGGATCATGGTCATATTGTTTTCCTGATGCCTATCTAGAGATGACCATACAGTACTTATAAAACTTAGTGAAAATTTGTCAGATTGACATTTAACTATTTTCTCAATATCATGCCTAGTTTGAATTTATGGCTTAACTTTAGAAACAACTTTGTTTTGGATTGAAGAGAGAATTTGTGTCTGTAGAGGATAAGAAGTTGTGCATTTGGCAATCTGGATGTCAGAACTTTGATATTAATAAACTGAGAGTCCCTGTGCTAGTCTTTATGTCAGTAGGGGTATACCATTAATATATTTATCTTTAACTTGTCCTGTGTACACATTAACAGACAATATGAATTTGTACACTCCAAGTGTCTACTGGACTCTAGGAGGGAATATTTGTGATGATTTGTTTTACAATCCATCAGGCATAGCAGCTCCTGTGAACTCCCATGCACCACTTTTCTTCTGGAACAAAGAGGAAGTCTGTGCTATCTTACAGAATTTCGTTGGTATAAAAAGTGGATGCAGTCCTCACCAGCCTGTTCATTCATGATAATACAGCACTGCTCGAGCCTATCCAATTAGTTCCTTTCCTTGTTACCCTCCAAATATTTCCCCTTCAGGCTTTTTTTGAGAATAACTTATAAATCTGCTTTCAACAAAATTTCTGCTACATACATTTCAGAGTGCAGCATTTTAGAGTCATAGAGATATATAGCACAGAAACAGACCCTTCAATCCAACTCGTTCATGCACACCAAATATCCTAAATTAATCTAGTCCCATTTGGCCCATAGGACTCTGAATTCTTCCTATTCATATACCCATCCAAATGCCTTTTAAATGTTGTAATTGTACCAGCCTCTGGCAACTCATGCCATACACGCACTAGTCTCTTTGTGAAAAAGTTACCCCTTAGGTCCCTTTTAACTGTTTTCCCTCTTACCTTAAACCTATTCCCTCTAGTTTTGGACCCCTCAATCCTGGGGAAAATACCTTGTCTATTTATCCTATCCATGTTCCTCATGATTTTATAAACCTCTATAAGGTCACCCCTCAGCCTCCGATGCTCCAGGGAAAACAGCCCCAGCCTATTCATCCTCCCCCTATAGCTCAAACCTCCAACCCTGGCAACATCCTTGTAAATCTTTTCTGCATCCTTTCAAGTTTCACAACATCCTTCCAAAAGCAGGGAGATCAGAATTGAACACAGTATTCCAACAGTGGCCGAACCAATGTCCTATACAGCTGCAACAGCAGGAAAATCAGAATTAAACATTGTCATGATTGCCAGAGGTCTAATTCAGGTTAAGGGGGATAGACTGCTCAGTAAGTTAAGGGCAGCCTCCAATACAACCCAGGGGCTAGTACACAATCAGCTGAATTTTGCTGCAGTAATATATTTTTCCTCACCTAGATTCTGGTTTATTTGTCTTTACCTTGAATCTATGTTCTCTGGGAGATATGGCATGGCAAAGAATTTCACTCAGCGTATACTGTACTATCAGCAAAATTGTAATAATAAGAATGACAGGACAGGATGAATCTGTTTTCTCTAGAGTGGAAAAGACTAAGCGGTGATCAAATAGTGTTTAAAGTTATGAAGTAATTTGTAGAAGAAATGTAAGTAAGGTATCTTCACTTTTTGAGAAGGCAACTCTAGCCAGGGGCAGCACGGTGGCTCCATGGTTAGCACTGCTGCCTCACAGTGCCAGGGACCTGGGTTCGATTCCTGCCTTGGGCGACTGTGTGTGGAGTTTGCACGTTCTCCCCGTGTTTGCGTGGGTCCTCAGGTTTCCTCTCACAATCCAAAGATGGGGAGATCAGGTGGATTGGCCATGCTAAACTGCCCATAGTGTTAGGTGCATTAGTCAGGGGTAAATATATGGGTCAGGTGGGTTACTCTTTGGAGAGTGGGTGTGGACTTGTTGGGCCGAAAGGCCTGTTTCCATACTGCAGGTAATCTAATCTAAAAATCTGTTGTATAGCATTCCATCCCTCTGAGACTGAACCAGCCTGTTTGCAACTTCAGTATCACATTTGACTCTGAGATGAGGTGTCAAATAGGCAGCTGGGCCTTCACTAGGAGCAAGACAAAAGTGAGTACTGCAGATGTTGAAGATTAGAGTCAAGATTAGAATAGTGCTGGAAAAGTACAGCAGGTCAGGCAGCATCCAAGGAGCAGGAAAATCGATGTTTTGGGCAAAGCCCTTCATCAGGAATCAGCCCTTCTCTAGGAGCACCTGTTTCCACTTCTATAACACTGCTTACCTCAAATCTTTCTATTCTGAACCCTTCAACCATGCCTTTGTTGCCACCAGATCTGACTATTCTAATGGACTTCTGGGCTGCATCTCACTTTGTAATTCTAACTGTAACTGCAATTGTAAACTGTAATTGGAGGTTAATCAAAATTCTCCTGCTTGTCTCTTAACTTGCACGGAACCTTGTTTATTTGTTATCCCTGAGCTCACTGACTGCACTGCATCCAAAGTAAACAAAGTCTTGGTTTTAAAATTCTCATTCTTGCCCTCATGCCTCACCGTCTCCTGATCTCTGTAATCTGTTCATCCTACAACCCTCTTAGATATTGGCACTCCTTTTAATTCTGACTGTTGACCATTCCCAAATTTAATTGCTGTACTATCAGTGGCTGTGCCTTCAGCTTCCTAGACTTCAGGCTCTGCATCTTCTCCCTAAAGCTCTCCATCTATCCACTCCATTTTTCTCCTTTAAGATACTCCTTAAAATGTACTTATTTAACCAAGCATTTTGTCATGTTCTGACATAACTCAGTGACATCATTGTTTTATAATGCCTTGTGAAGCACCTTGAGATATTTTCACAGGTTAAAAGCGCTATTTTAAAAAAAGGAATTGTTATTGTGCTGATCTGTTTTATGTTTTACTGTTACACAATGAATGTAAAAAATAAAAACTTTTCAATCCAAGTGATACCAAAATATTTGTTTCAGTGTGGGAAGGCCTAAGCATGTACGTGTTATGGCTGGTGCTCTGGAGGGAGATATTTTCATTGGACCAAAAGCTGAGGTAATATTATGTTTGATTGGCTCAGAAAATGTATTGCCCACTACAATTTTGATTTATTGTTCTGCTTTCTGATGTGCACTCTCTGTGTCAAGGAACACTTTTCCTTAAAATCACAGAGTTGGCCCAAAGAGTTTATGCCAGCTCTCCAAATGATCATCTCTCTGAATGCTACTCCCCTGCCTTTTCCCCGATTACCTTGCACATTGTTCATTTTCAGTAGATGTTAGGATGATCCCCAAGGATACAAAGGGAGCAAACATAACCCCGCTGTTCACGAAAGGAGGAAGGAGAAAATGGGGAAGTTTACGCCAGTAAGTCTGACATCAGTAGGAAGGCAATGATAAAATTAATTGTTTGTGAGAAGTAATAACAGGACACTTAAGAATAGGAAATGAAAGAACAAAGAAAACAGATTTTTGGAATTAAAATCATGTTTGGCAAATTTTCTTTTAAGGTGGTAATTAAAACAATAGATGATGAAGAACTAGTGGATGTGGTGCATTGCATTTTCCAAAAGCATTTGATAAGGTACAACATAAAAAAGTTATTGCACACATTTAGAACTCATGTGACTTGGGTAATATATCATAGATTAAGAATTGGTTAACTGGCAGAAAATAAAGTAGGAAAAAAGGGGTCATTTTTGGGATGCCAGGCTGCGAAATGAGTTTAGCGTTCAGAGGGACCTAGCGTCTTTCTACATCTCAGTTGACATACAGGTATAGCAAACATTTCAGAAAGCAAAGGCTTGTTAGCCTTCGTTAGGAAGGAATTGACGTTATGGGAACAAAGTGGGTAATTGGGATTAGGGTCACTACTTATGTGAAGCATCCTGGAATGGTTATATTGTACACAGAGGCCATTCATCTGTCATACTAGCACTCACATTCCAAAGGAGCTGTTCACCTAATAGTATGTTCCCCCTCACCGCTCCCCCCGCCAACACCACCACAGCCCAGAACATTTTAAACATGTACTTGAGCTGGGTCAAATGATCTGCCTCCACAAGATACTGTATAGCCTAAACATAAGCTGAAGCTCTCCAATATAATATTGGGTCTAAAGATCATATCTGTATTTTATGACGTGAGCTCAGCATATTTACAGAATAACAAAATAATGTGTGGAGAATTAAAAGCGTATAATTTCAATGAAGGGATTAGTTGAAACAACAACATGAAAGCAAAACTTGAGAAACTTGAAAAAACAATTTAGGATGGTGACAAACTGGAACATCAGTAATCTATATTTGTGGAATTACTACATCTTTCTGCTAACAGGTTTTTTCACATTTTGATGGCAAGAGTATTTGAGTTACATTTTACTGAAATAAGTCTGTGTTTTGATTGATTAGGAGCATAGGGGCCTGTTAACTATCAGGTATCCAATGGAACATGGAATTGTAAAAGACTGGAATGATATGGAACGGATCTGGCAGTATGTGTATTCCAAAGACCAACTCCAGACTTTCTCTGAAGAGGTGAGGTGAATGCTTTGTGTAAAACGTTTGGACTCTTGACAAGATTGTACTATTACTATTTTTATTCTTATACCCTTGCTCCTTGTTATAACCAGATTTGCGACCCATAGATCCGTGTACTTGTGAGAGTGGTTCCAGATCCATTTTTTCCCTCCTCGTTGACAGGTCCTGACCGAAGTGGTAGATAGGGAATTTGCTGTCCACTGTTTTCTATGGTCTGTGCCCTAATCTCCCACAGATAACAAGGATTTGGTGCATATACTTCATTAAAATTAAACGGAAAGTACGTTCACACACAATGCGAGCGGTAAACATTGTAAAGCAATACAAATGAAACTAGTTTCTGAGATCTTAACATGCAGTATTTCTGACACAAAGTATAAATACAGTATGTCCAACTCCATGCAATCTATTCTTATTTAATTTGCTTTCGTTTTGAAGGTGCTTTGGAGAGTTGCACATTGAAGGGTCATGATTTGCTTTTATTCAGAAATGTGGGTGCGAGGTGAATAGAATCATGTATAGCTTTAAATTTATGTATTTATTTATATATTGTGTATGTTATGAAGGGCTACATTGTTTTAGTTTAATTTAGATTGGTTCTGTGAATGGTCCAAGGCTTCTCATGTTTGTTAATCCATGCATTTTCAATTAGGGTTTACAGCCTTCGAGTAGATCTTGAGGTGAACAGTTCTCCGCATTAGAAAGAAGGGTAGAAGAGAGGAATAAAACTTGTTGCCCAGAATCAAGGTGTCTTCAAGGTCAGTCAGTGTTTGTAGATTCAATCAGAGGGAAAAGTAGCTGTTAGTTTAGTCCCCAGAAATAGTCAGATATTGGAAGATTCCTCAGTTGCTTAGAAGAAAACTCCAGACCAGAAAACTGTTGGAAGCTGAGGGTATGGAAACTCCATCTGTATTATTCCCTGAAAATATGTAGAAATTAGTAAGAAACCAATTACAACTGTGCCAAGTGAACAAGGAAGTTTAAAGTGGAGACAGGAAATCCTTCGCTGAGGTTTTAGTGTCTGTAAGGTTATTGTTGAGAATAAGAGCACTGAATTTTTGTTTCTACTAAAATATTTGTACTAAAACAATTTCAAATAGTTCTTGGAGTGTAAAATGGTTTATGTTTTTCCTCTTATGTGTAATATAGTTTGATATTCTTTTGTTAAAAGTACATTAGCAGCCTCTTGTGAACATGTTCAGTGACTGACCACCACAATAAACAAATAACAACAATAAAATGTCTGGTCTGTCAAGCCAGGTTTTACTTCAGGATCCTGATTTTCCATATTACCATAGGTTGGGTGTCATAACAATATAAATACAAACACTTGTTTTCTTCTCAGCTTATCTTTGTGTAATTAAGCATGGCATGGCAAAATATTTATTTCCTCATTTTCTCACTTTGTTGTCCTGAAGGAATTAACTTCTTGCTAGGAAGTGGTGCCATGAGCACTTTGACACCTAACCCAAGTGGCCATGCTTAATATATTAGCCTAAACAATCACTGTTGGCAGGGTTTTCAATTTTGTATACATCAAAGGCAAGTCCTTGTCTCAACTGAACACATAGTTTAAAAAGCAATTGGGTTTGGTGTCTTCTCTAGCTTCTGATTCTTTTTAGGTAAAGGAATGTCAGCCCCTCTGACTTATTTTTATTATCCCAATCTGTTGCTAATGCTCCTTGCATGCTTGCTTACTTTCTTTCAGTCACACTCAAACCACCTTTATTTCCTTTTACCTGCACCCTCCCTCCCAGTGCTTAAACTTGCACAACCAAGCTGATGGAGTCTGCTGATGAATCTCAGAACTCAGTTCCTGCTCATTTGGGAAAAAAAGAATAAGCGAGCATAGATTTAAAATGATGTGTACATGAAGCATGGATGATGTGAGAAAAACCTTTTTTGCACAGTGAGTAGTTAGGGTATGCAATCCACTGCCTGAAAATGTTGTGGAGACACATTCAAGAGGGCATTGGCTGATTATTTGAATAGAATTGGTGTGAAGGAAAAAGACAGGAGATTCTGTGTCCTCCATCTGGTTCCTTATCAAAATATTCCACCCAAAAACCAGAAGCTAGCAATTTAAAGAATAGAAACTACATCTCTGCTAATATGCAGCTGCAGGTTTTAGCTGCAGAATGCCTCGATTTTAGCTTTCAAAATTTGTTTTGCATGCAAATATATTACAACTAGAATCATAGGATGGTTTCAGCACAGAAAGAGGTCATGGCCTGTCTTGTCTGTGCAGGCTCTCTGTAAGGGCACTTGGATAGTCCCATTCCTCCACCCATCCCCATTGTTCCGTAAATAATTATCCAGTAATTCTCTTTAGGTAATTATCCAATTCCTTTTGAATCTGCTTTCACCATTGGACTATCCATTCCAAAGTTTACCTACAGACTCTATTAAAAAATTATGCTTGTGTAGTTTCTTTATATTTTTGCTGTTCTCCTTTTAATCCTGTGTCCTCCGATTCTTGATCCTACTTCTAACAGGAAAGGTCTCTGAAATGAAAGCAAAATACTGTGGATGCTGAAAATCTGAAATAAAGGTAGAAAGTGCTGGAGAAACTCAGTAGACCTGGCAGCATCTGTGGAGAGAGGAACAGAGTTAACATTTTGAGTCCAAAATGACTCCTCTTCATAGAGTCGTACAACACAGAAACAGAGCCTTCGGTCCAACCAGTCTATGCTGCACATAATCCCAAACTAAACTAGTCCCACCTGCCTCTGCCTGGCCCATATCCCTCCAAACCTTTCCTATCCATGTATCTATCCAAATATCTTTTAAATGTTGTATCTGTATTCACATCAACCACTTTCTCAGGAAGTTCATTCCTTAGGCGAACCACCCTCTGCGTAAAAGATTTGCCTCTTATATTTTTTTATAAATCTCTGTCCTCTCACCTTTAAAATGTGCCTCTCGTCTTGAAATCTCCCATCCTATGGAAAAGACAACTACCATCAACTCTATCTATACCTCTCATTATTTTATAAACTTCTATCAGATCACACCTCAACCTTCTACGCTGCAGTGAAAAAGACCCAGCTAATCCAGCCTTTCTTTATAACTCAAACCTTCAGTACCTGAAAATATTAGAACAGTTTGAAGAATTACCTATGTTTCTCTCTCTACGGATCCCCTGCCAAACCTGCTGAGTTTCTGTAGCACTTCCTGTTTTTATTTCAGATTTCCAGCATCTGCAATACTTTTGCTTTTATTCATCATCCCAGAGCAATTGTCTTCTATCTTGTCTGCATCCTGTCCAATACCTTCACATCCTTACTAAAGTGAAGAGCACAGAATTGGACATAGCACTTCATTGAACTAAATGTAGTGATTTGTAAAAGTTCATCATAACTTCCTTACCTTTGCATATAGAAAGCGCAGAATCTTGTATGCCTTATTAGATACTTCTTTCAGCTGCATGCCACCCTCAATAATCTGTGTGCATATAATTGTTTCATTTACATTACTTAGTTTGTCGTGCAAAATGTATCTTTTCACGTTTCTCTGCATTAAACATCAACTGCTATTCCACCAGCTTATCCATATCCTCATAAAGTCAATTGTTATAGTTGTCTCACTTCTTCTAATTTTTTTGACATCTGTATATTTTAGAGTTATGCCCTACACACCCAAATCTAAGCTCATTCGTGTGGAGTTTATTAGTCTCTCAGTAGTATATCAAGAAAAGCATGTAGTACCAACTTCACCATATTCCTTTTTCCAATCCAAAGCACAAATGTTGGATAGTATAACAGCAGCCAAAGCTCAATAAAGAATGTTTTTTGATTGGAAATCCTGCAACTAGTCTGTTCACAGTAATAAATTCTGGTTGAACATTGATGTAGAACAGTGGTTTCATAAAACATTCAACATGACATTTTTTTTCTCTCAAGGACAAATAGTGGCCTGGCCAGTGACACCCATATTCCATGAATAAATAATTTTTTTTAAAATGAATGTTAACTAATCTTCCACTTTTAATAATTGGCTATAACGGAATGTTATTTTGTAGTGGTAAACATTCACTGTTCTGTTAAACCTGTTCTGAAGCGTCTACTGTTAATAACCACTGAAAAGTATCCTCCCACCTGCAGTATAATTTTCTGCTTGGCAGTTTTCGTTAACCAAAATGCCTGTTCAGTCACATCTTTGTTTGCTTTGTATAATTGTTCAATGTCTTAAAAAGCTACGTGGTCAGCATGATTTCTCTTGCCCTACAAACTATGACACATGAACTGTATTTTGCCGGTAAGAATACCATGAGTCATTTGATGTTAGCCCTTTTTCCAATTGAAGAAAAAAGTGTCTTTAAAGCAAAAATTAGATTACACAGATCTTGTTGAAAATTCTTGCAATTTTTAAAATCAAATCATCAGTCAACATTGTTTTGGCAGTTCGAATCATGTTATGTTTGTAGAGTATGTGAGAAGCGAATTTGTTAATTGAAAGGACAATGACATGTTCTTTATCTTCTCTCTTTCACAGCATCCTGTACTGCTCACAGAAGCTCCCTTGAATCCAAGGAAAAATCGTGAACGTGCTGCTGAGGTTTTCTTTGAGACTTTCAATGTCCCTGCTCTGTTCATCTCAATGCAGGCAGTACTTAGTCTGTTAGTATTTCATATTCAGAAAATGCACAAATCATTAAAGTGCAACTTTTTCTGTTCTTTATTTGTCTGTTCTACCACCAAGACAAAGGAATTTTTCTAGTGTCTGTGCAGAGACTTCTGTCTCCCATTGTTTTTATCTGTCTTTTTTAAATAAGATGTGAGCTTCTAAAATATTCCTGTAGAAAATAAACAGGCTTTAGCTTACCTGAGAGGGCCTGAACCCCATAGTTATTAAGAATGATTGATGGTTAATTTGATTCTTCTGACAGTTACAACCAGGGATTCCCCATGTCTTTAAGATGCCTGCTCATACTTTAAGAGAAACCTAATCTGATTTGGATCACAGTGATTGTATTTCTCTCCGTATTTTATATCTTTTAATCTTCCCACTTTTTTCTCCACTACTGTCCTGAACGCATTGCTTACTGTTGGGTGAGTATAGGTCAGTCTCAGGTACTCATTCAAGTGGCTATTATTATTTGTGAGTCTTGATAAGAATTTGGGCAGTGACACTATTTGAATTCAAAACTTTGCCTCAGAGCTATTCAAGCAGAATTATTGTCAGAGGCAAATTTTGATTACGTTTTTTTCTCCTCATTTTTTCTAACCAATGGTATCATCCTTTTTCCAACTTCACCTGACATCAACTGACTCAACACAGATGGAAATTGACCTGGGGTCCCTTCTGGTTGTATACTGCAAGTTCTTTTCTTGACTGAACAACATTGTGTATGTCTTGGTTTAAGTTAGTCTGCAATTAAGCTTTAACTTGATAGATGGGCTGTTACATTTTCAGGTTACCAGAAAGACCACTTCAAAATTGAGCAAAGAGTGACTTGTATTGTTCAGATAAACTATTTGTCAAGCTCAGCTGATTTTCTTTTTATATTGTAGTGCAAAGATATTTGAGTATCTGATATTAGAGAATACGAAAGTACAACCTGTGCTCACAGTCCTTACACAATTATGTCATGACAAGTTAGGGGTAAAGGAAGAAGCCTGATTTGATCTCGTCCTTCCAAGATACCAAATTGTATCATCCCTTTGAGCTTCTGTCATCTATGAGAGGATGACGTACCTGCACTTGCACTCTGAATTGTCAACTAGATTACATGTTGAAGCACTGCACAGGTAGTGGCGTGCTTAACTGAACCAAGCTGCTATCCATCTGTACTGGGTCTTTCCTCATTTTGGTCAGACAAGTGCCACCAAGAAACAGGAAGATCCCCCATTAGGATGAAAATCTGGGGCAAACAAATAACAATGTCAATGTGAAGAAGAACATTTTTATGCAGTCAGTGGTTATAATCTGGAACTGACTGCGATGTGAATGGTGGAAGTAAAGGTGATCAATGATTTTGAAAGGAAATTGAATGGATACCTGGCGATAAGTTTGCAGGGCTGTGGGGATAAAGAAAGGAAATGGGACTAACTGGATCGTTTTTGCAAGGTTTCTGAAGGTTTGTAGCTCAGGTTGAGGTTTAGGGTGTAGGTTTGTTTGCTGAGCTGTAGGTTTGATATCCAGACATTTCATTACCTGGCTAGGTAACATCATCAGTGGTGACCTCCGAGTGAAGCGAAGCTGTTATCTCCTGCTTTCTATTTATATGTTTGTCCTGGATGGGGTTCCTGGGGTTTGTGGTGATGTCATTTCCTGTTCGTTTTCTGAGGGGTTGATAGATGGTATCTAGATCTAGTTCCCTCATAGCCCTACACACGGATGAAAAGAAAACCACCATTTCAACTGGGACAACCCATCTATCCTGGGACAGGCTAAGCAAAGACATGCCAGAGAATTCCTAGAGGCCTGGCACTCCAACCACAACGCCATAAACAAACACATAGATCTAGATACCATCTATCAACCCCTCAGAAAATGAACAGGAAATGACATCATCACAAACCCCAGGAACCCCATCCAGGACAAACATATAAATAGAAAGCAGGAAATAACAGCTTCGCTTCACTTGGAGGTCACCACTGATGATGTTACCCAGCCAGGTAATGAAACGTCTGGATATCAAACCTACAGCTCAGCGAACAAACCTACACACTAACTGGATCGTTGTGCAAAGATCCAGTATGGATTCAATGGGCTAAATGGCCTCTATCTGTATCATATTGATTATGAAATGACAGCCCATTTTTCCAATTGTCTCTGAGTATTGAACCAAGAGAGAATTAAGTAGAAGGATCCTCGTTCTCCTCTGATTATGTTTGTTGAAGGACCTAAAAAGATTTTTTTTAATATCCAGATTTGTAAGAGCAAATGTGTTTCAGCAGATATGAATTGGTAATTATCTTTTGATTATTTGGATATTGACACAAGGTTTGTTTTCCAATGGTTTCCTTTTCTCTGTTTTTCTGAAGGTATGCCACAGGTAGGACTACAGGTGTTGTGTTAGATTCAGGAGACGGAGTCACTCATGCTGTACCTATCTACGAAGGGTTTGCTATGCCACATTCCATCATGAGGATTGACATTGCGGGACGTGATGTCTCTCGCTATTTACGTCTGTTTCTTAGAAAGGAAGGATATGATTTTCATACATCATCAGAATTTGAGATTGTGAAAACAATCAAAGAGGTAGAATCTATTATAAATAAATTCGTACAGTTTCACTGTTAATTTGTTTGGAGGAAATATGTTCTCATTTTGTAGTTTAAAATGCGAATGTCTGTGTTTAATTTACCTTAATCACTGCAAGGACTATTTTCACTGTAAAGATTAAGTATATTATCATGTCTGGCAGCATCCGAGGAGCAGAAAAATTGATGTTTCGGGCAAAAGTTGTTCATCAGGAATGGAGGCAGGAGCCTCCAGGGTGGAGAGATAAATGGGAGGGAGTGGGGCTAGGGAGAAGGTAGCAAAGAGTAGACTCACTGAGATTCTTGTGGAGAGAGGAGGAGAACTTCTTCAAGGTAGGCATCCTTGCAAGAGGATTCACAGTAAGGTTAAAATCAACGAGGTAAAAACAATGACTGCAGATGCTGGAAACCAGACTCTGGTTTCCAGCATCTGCAGTCCTCACTTTTGCCTAGTTGATTTTAACCTTACTGCGAATCCTCTTGCAAGGATGCCTACCTTGAAGAAGTTCTCCTCCTCTCTCCACAAGAATCTCAGTGAGTCTACTCTTTGCTACCTTCTCCCCAGCCCCACCCCCTCCCATGTATCTCTCCACCTTGGAGGCTGTTGCCTCCATTTCTGATGAAGGGCTTTTGCCCGAAACGTCGATTTTCCTGTTCCTCGGATGCTGCCTGATCTGCTGTGCTTTTCAAGCACCACTCTAACCTAGACTCTGGTTTCCAGCATCTGTAGTCCTCACTTTTGCCTATGTATTATCGTGTGGTATGTGAGAAATAATAAGTTCTGTCCAGCATTTTCTTAGAAGGTGGTAGGTAGGGCTTACTGTCAAGGTTGATTGCAGATCCAGACCCTACAGGGACAACCGCCAGCACTGCATAGTAATCTTCCTAGAAACAGCCTAATTGGGTCCAAAGCCAAGTTAAGGACTACAGGCTGGCCATACCATACTGTCAACCCAAACAGAGGCCTGGCTATTGTGCTGCTTTAGCAGCTGGGAGAGATAGCCACTTCCGAGAATGTAGGAGACTAAGATTTTGAGGTATCGTTGCAGAAACAATTTATTTTTCTGCAAGGACCTGGCTGGCAGGTAATAGTAATTGGAAGGTTAACCTGTCCGTACAACCTCTCACCTCAAATGCACTGTCCTGGGAAGCTCTCTTCTTAAAGATAGAGGCCTCCCCATGTGGTCTGGGCTGCTGTATCACTGCCAAAGTGCCAGCAGCGCCTCAACATGTCTGCTTGGATGTCTTTCCTGGGATTAATTGTATTAATTAGCTGCTCTCCAATGGATGGAAAAGCATATACTTGCTCAATAGTCAACTACACCCTTAGCCATCCTGTTGCAGCCCTGGTCATTTTACTCATCGTCTCAATACTCAGAGGCAGCTACTTGGGGTGGAGTTTGCTGATGAAATTTCACCTTATGATGTAGATCTCTGCACAGTCTCAAGGGGTATGGCAGCATTGCTTATATTACTAGACTAGCGATCTAGAGGCCTGGACTAATTGATCCAATGATATGAGTTCATGTTCCACCACAGACAGAAGATGGACAGAAATCATGGGCTTTCATGGTATTTCTGGGCCAGAGCCTGGAATGGAGCACCGAGAACCTGCCCCTCACCTGAGCACAGTAAGCTCCCTAGAGCTTGGGGCCCTGGTGTACTCTACACTCCTGGATTCTGACCATGGCGACTGGGAAATTTAAATTCAGTTAATAAAATATATCTGGAATCAATAGATAGTGTCATAAATCTGCTGGATTGTCATAACACTCCTGTTCTTACTTGATCTGGATTGTATATGACTCGAAGATTCACAGCACTGAGGCTGACTATTAATAGTCAGAAATGGCCTACCAAGCCACTCAGTTGCATGGGGACCACCAATAAATGCTGAATTTGATTGAATAAAAAAATATGAATTCTTGGTTAAAAGGTAATGAGACAGTGACAGTCCAGGAAGTGTTTTAAGTTCGCCATTGACTGTTTAATTGACAGTCTTGATTTCAATTATCATGTTAAAGAATATCGCACTGTAACTGTACTCTTATTTTTAAACAAAAGTTTAAAATTCTTACTTTACTTTTTAATATGCATTTAGCCTTTCTGGGAAAGCACCTGGCAATTTGTCTTTGTGTTTCATAGCGTGCCTGTTACCTGTCAATTAATCCACAAAAAGATGAAACTCTGGAGACCGAGAAAGCTCAGTACATCCTGCCTGATGGAAGCACAATTGAAGTAAGGGACCACTCTGAATTTGTGTATGGTTACTAATGCTGCATGTTCAAGTTAAATCAGAACACATGGACAAGGATAGAAAAATACTTTTTTTTTCTTTTTTTATTGATTTGTTCTAACACGTACTGAGATACAGTGAAAACTGTTGTTTTGCTAGCCCAATGGGAAGTCATACCATACAAAGTGCATCAAGGTAGCAGAACAGAGTACAAAATACAGTGGTACAGCCACAGGGAAGTTATGGAGAGAGAGATATCAACATTAATGTTTGAGAGATCTGTTCAAAAGTCTGACCAAAGTGGGGAAGAAGTTGTTCTTGAATCAAATCGTAGGTGTATTCAAACTTTTACATCTTCTGCCTGATGGAAGAGGAAGGGAAGAGTATAACCGGGGTGGGAGGGGTCTTTGATTGCTTTCCCAAGGCAGTGGGAGGTACAGATGGAGTCAATGGAAGGGAGTCAAAAAGTGTGGTTCTGGAAAATCACAGCAGGTCAGGCAGCATCTGAGGAGCAGGAGAATCGACAATTTGGGCATAAGCCCGTCATCATAATGAAGGGCTTATGCCTGAAACATTGATTTTCCTGCTCCTCAGATGCTGCCTGACCTGTTGTGCTTTTCCAGCGCCACACTCTCGACTCTGATCTCTGGCACCTGCAGTCCTCACTTACTTTCTCCTGGTCAGTGGATGGAAGGCTGGTTTGGCTGGTGGACTGCGCTGTGTTCATGACCTCCCTTTCTTGAGGTCTTGGGAAGAGCAGTTGTCATATCCCATTGTGATGCATCCAGATAGGATGCTTTCTGTTGTGTATCTTTAGAAGCTGGTAAAAGCCATCATGGACATGCTGAATTTCATAAACTTAAATTTTAAAATTAATATAAACAAATTGTTTAATAGTTAATCTCAAAAAACGCTCTCATTCTTTGGTTTAATTTGGTGCATCCTCTACTAAGTTTATTTTCTCTTTATTCCTAATGTCATTACAAAGTCCAACACAATTGGCAACTAATTGTCCTTTCTTACCTTTGACCACCACTAAGTCGGTCATTTAGTTAGGCCACTGTTGGAATATTGTGTGCAATTCTGGTCTCCTTCCTATCGGAAAGATGTTGTGAAACTTGAAAGGGTTCAGAAAAGATTGACAAGGATCTTGCCAGGGTTGGAGGATTTGAGCTACAGGGAGAGGCTGAACAGGCTGGGGCTGTTTTCCCTGGAGCATCGGAGGCTGAGGGGTGACCTTATAGAGGTTTATAAAATTATACCAAATGCCGCCTTCACTATACTATCTACCTGCGACTCCACTTTCAAGGAGCTATGAACCTGCACTCCAAGATCTCTTTGTTCAGCAACACTCGCTCGGACCTTACCATTAAGTGTACAAGTCCTGCTAAGATTTGCTTTCCCAAAATGCAGTACCTCGCATTTATCTGAATTAAACTGCATCTGCCACTTCTCAGCCCATTGGCTCATCTGGTCCAGATCCTGCTGTAATCTGAGGTAACCCTCTTTGCTGTCCACTATATCTCCAAGTTTAGTGTCATCTGTAAACTTACTAACTCTACCTCTTATGCTCACATCCAAATCATTTATGTAAATTACAAAAAGTAGAGGGCCCAGCACCGATCCTTGTGGCACTCCACCGGTCACAGGCCTCCAGTCTGAAAAACAACCCTCCACCACCACCCTCTGTCTTCTACCTTTTGAGCCAGTTCTGTATCCAAATGGCTAGTTCTCCCTGTATTCCATGAGATCTAACCTTGCTAAGTTAGTCTCACATGGGGAACCTTGTCGAACGCCTTACTGAAGTCCATATATATCACATCTACTGCTCTGCCCTCATCAATCTTCTTTGTTACTTCTTCAAAAAACTCAATCAAGTTTGTGAGACATGATTTCCCATGTACAAAGCCATGTTGACTATCCCAGTTCCTGAAGAAGGGCTTATGCCCGAAACGTCGATTCTCCTGCTCCTTGGATGCTGCCTGAGCTGCTGCGCTTTTCCAGCAACACATTTTCAGCTATCCCAAATCAGTCCTTGCCTTTCCAAATACACGTACATCCTGTCCCTCAGGATTCCCTCCAACAACTTGCCCACCACCGAGGTCAGGCGCACTGGTCTATAGTTCCCTGGCTTGTCTTTAACGCCCTTCTTAAACAGTGGCACCACGTTTGCCAAACCTCTCGTCTTCTGGCACTTCACCTGTGACTATCGATGATACAAATATCTCAGCAAGAGGCCCAGCAATCACTTCTCTAGCTTCCCACAGAGCTCTCAGGTACACCTGATCAGGTCCTGAAGATTTATCCACCTTTTAACCGTTTCAAGACATCCAGCACTTCCTCCTCTGTAATCTGGACATTTTGCAAGATGTCACCATCTATTTCCCTACAGTCTATATCTTCCATATCCTTTTCCACAGTAAATACTGATGCAAAATATTCAATTTAATATCTCCCCCATTTTTTGTGGCTCCACACAAAGGCCACCTTGCTGATCTTTGAGGGGCCCTATTCTCTCCCTAGTGATAATGATTCTATGTGTATTAATTTATTAACTATTAAAGGAACAATGTATTCTGAATTCCCAGACTCTTAAAACACAAAGTAGACAGATAAACAGACAATTAGTAAATATAGTCACAAACAAAACTGAGTTGTACAGTCTTGACCAGATTGTCAGGGCCTGCTGGCTGTGGTTAGCACATGTCTGCTTTCACATTTATTCAAGTTGAACAATAGATGTGTTTCTGCAAGTGCAATCAGTTTTTGAGGATACTTGTGTTTCAGATAAGTACTGACATAGATAACAATGTTCTGGCCAGAGTGGATGTCTGGACAAATACTTAATCTGGTTTGATGTGTATTCCATTCCTGTTTGGTATCTGTGAAAACTATAACATTCAGAAAGTTAAAGATCACACAACACCAGGTTATAGTCCAACAGATTTATTTGGAAGTACAAGCTTTCATCAGGTGGTTGAACCACCTGATGAAGGAGCAGTACTCTGAAAGCTAGTGCCTCCAAATAAACCTGTTGGACTATAACCTGGTGTTGTATGACTTTTCAATTTGCACACCCCAGTCCAACACCAGCATCTCCAAACCATAACATTCACAGTCACATTTCTCACCCTTTGCAGATTGGACCTGCACGATTCCGTGCTCCAGAGCTGCTCTTTCGACCTGACTTGATTGGTGAAGAGTGCGAAGGAATCCATGAAGTCTTAGTCTTTGCAATCCAGAAATCTGACATGGATCTGAGGCGAACGCTTTTCTCTAACATTGTGCTGTCAGGAGGATCAACTTTATTCAAAGGTATCCATTTATTGTATTTACAAATTAGGACGGTCATACTTGAATAATGTTAACTCTGTCTTGTACAGGGTGATCTGTACTGATTGATCTCCCCATGTTAAAATACTGCAGCATCTCAACATCATTTGCAGGCTTCATATCATTTATACATCAAACTATATTTAATGAAAACATTTGCTGCAGATCAGGGGCAGGAAGGTTGGACCGAAGGATCTGTTTCCATGGTGTACATCTCTATGACTCTGTGACTCTGATTGCATATTTGAAAGTCTCAAAGAGTTGTTTGTATTGATTGCATTATTTCATTACTGTGATTTTAAAAAAGTCTTAGGCTGTATGTAACTGTGGGCAAAATCCCAGTTAACAAGCAACTGTTCATATGCCTGGGTGCCAATTATAGCACTCCGTAACCTTGTTTCTTTGTGTCTGATCCTAGCTGCTCATCAGCCAGCTGGTTGTGCTGTGTTGATAGAGTTGGTGTTTATTGCTGATGAAAGGGCAAGTAAGTCACACAACAGCATGAAAGTCAGGACCATACACAACCAAAGAATTGCATAATGTACCTCAGAACCTGAGTGTCGAGAGGTAGCCAATATGGGGGAAAGAAAGACATCAGGTCTGGTAACTTTGGTAATCTTTTTTGGTTTCTTCAGAATATTTTTGCTTGAGTCCAATGAATAACAGCAGTGCCAATGAAAACCCTCAGTTATACTGCTCACTGTCCTCAGCACGAATTGAGAGGAAATAGAATTCTATAGCTCTCATGAAACAAAATATCTAATTATATGCATCCACAAGCATTTTGAATGCTCAGTGGTTGCAGATGATAACTTTAATTTTTAAAACAGTTATTTTGAAATTCATTTTTGTGAAATGTCAGCTGGAAATTCCCAGAAAAACTTCTATCCAACCTGTTTGGACATTTTATGAGACACCTCCAGGACACATGAGCTAAGGTCATCTGCCCATAATTGGAGACACTGTTACTGCACCACAAGACCCCTGAATTGTTTTAAAGCTGATATTTTAAAGGATTCCCTCAATACCCTTTATTAACTGCTGGTGCATGACTGCTGAGTTTTAGTTGCTCCACTCCAGATGACAAATTAACAACATTTAATTACAGTCATGGTGTTGAAGTGATGCAAATACATGCTGCATTGCTCAAAAATGCAGTGTAACAAGAACATTGACTGTAGCAGGGTTTATAGATATACAACTTAATATAAACCTGAAAATCCTGCTGACAGTGTTACAGGAAGAAAACCCTTTGCATTTCTCCTATATTTGAACACAGCACGGTGGCTCAGTGGCTAGCACTGGCTGTCTCACAGCGCCAGGGACCCCGGTGCAAATCCAGCCAGGTCAGGTGAATTGGCCATGCTAAATTGCCCATTGTGTTCATGGATGTGTAGGTTAAGTGTAAATAAAGGGTATGGGGAGTGGGTCTGGGTGGGTTGCTGTTGTGAGGGTCAGTGTGGACTTGTTGGGCCGAAGGCCATAATAATTTGCTTTATATGGATTAACTCATAGGTGGGAGTAGTTTGTAGGTTATCAAGCAGTAGTTGTGGCTTTGACACAGTATAATTTGAGGTGCATGTAAATTGAGTAAGGCAGAAATAATGGGTGACTTCAATTGATATATGGTCTGGATAATCTAATCAGTACTAATGTGTTGAGCATGAATTATTGGCGGCTGTACAGGATAGATTTTTGGAGCAATATGTTGAGAAACCAACTAAACATCAGGCTAGAATAGATTTATTACTCTGTAATGAGAACAAGCTAATCAATGACCTTACTGTAAAGGAACTTTTGGGAAAGAGTGACCATAATAAGAAATTCTGAAATTGATTTAGCTCATTCTGAAACTAGGGTCTTAAATCTGAACAAAGGAAACTAAGTATAAGGGGCAATTTAGACCATAAGATATAGGAGCAGAAATTAGGCCATTCAGCCCATCCAGTCATGGCCGATAAGTTTCTCAACCCCATCCAACCCTTTCTCCCTGTAACTTTGATCCCCAAGAACCTATCAATCTCAGTCTTAAATATATTCAATGACCAGGCCTCCACAGCCTTCTGTGGCAATGAATTCCATCGATTCACCACTCTCTGGCTCATGATGTTTCTCCTTATTCCTGTTCTAAAAGGTCTTCCCTTTACTCTAAGGGTATGCAATTGGCTATGGAAGATTGAAAAAAAAAATACACTCCGTTCAAATATCCTGTAGTACCTGCAGGTGTATGAGTGTCTGTAATGTTGTTTCTCTTTGAAAGACCTCACATCATATGAAATTAAAATCCTCACCCTCCCATACAGAATACTCTTCCCACCCATTCCAGGTCTGTTCACAGCCATTTTCCATCTCCATTGCACACTCCTTATAGACAGCATGATGGAAGGAAACAGTGGTCACTTCTCAAGCAGTGAGTTTCAGGCTCAGCATTTTATTAATGGTGAGCTCCCAGAAGTAAGTAGTTCATTTTTGGTAGTCATCACCATCAACTCTATATGCTTCAAAGTTCTCCAAGTTCCCATCCAACCCATCTATCTAAATCTTCATCTGCCTGCTTTACCCCACGGTGTAAACCCCAGGCATATTGAGTAAACATGCTAGTTCTAATAGTGCATTGGCACTCCCCATTGAAGCTAGGATGGTGCTGTTGATTTGTCTCACCCCCTGCCCCACTACCTCTTTCCCCACAGGTTCTCTTCCCTACTTATGTATTGAGTTCCTCCCTTCACAGTTCTAATCCTCTCTGCATTGGAGGTGATAATAGAGTAATAGGATTTTCAGTAGACTTTAGTCTAGAGGCCTCTATACTCTTTTGAGGACCCATGTGCTCTTTTGAGGAGACATGACAAATTGTGGAATTAATTCCAGATTTTTATTGAATTCTAAGAACCTAATGGTGACCATGAAACTATTGTTGATTGTTGGAGAAACCCACCCCGTTCACTAATACAGAAGGAAACAACTGTCCCTCTGGGCAGTTAGGAATGGGCAATAAATGCTGCCTAGCCAGCGACACCCACCTCCCAGGAACGAATAATAATAAGAACTCCAGCTATTCTGTCTCCAATCCTCCCAATTAAGTTCCCCAGCTTCCCTCCCACAGCAGTGGCCCCTGGCAAACTTGGTCCCACACAAGGCTGACCATGGCCCACTCCTAAGACTTTAGAGATATGTGACCCCTGGCTCTGCCCAAGCCACTGGATATTGGAGGCTACTTTGTTGTATCTGAGGGTTACATCTCTGGACTTGACTGAGAACTACTTCCCTCAGACCTTCAGAGAGAGCCTGGTTGCCTTCATTGTCCACTCTGACATGTAAAGAAATACCTCCTCGTGGAGAGCACAGGGAGCTGGAGTAAGTACCGGTTACCCCAAACCTTCATTATTCATAATGTTATTCATTGAAAGGGTATGGGTGTCACAGTGGCCAGCATTTATTGCCTATCCCTAGTTGAGAAGGTGGTGGAGAGCTGCCTTCTCCAACCACTGCAGTCCATTTGGACAACGCCATTAGGAGGAAGTTCTAGGATTTTGACCCAGTGATAGTACAGGCATGGGGATATATTTCCAAGTCAGGATAGTGAGTGGCTTGGAGGGGAGCTTGCAGGGGCTGGTGTTCCCATGTATCTGCTGCCCCCATCCTTCTAGATGTAGTCGTGGGTTTAGAAGGTGCTAAGAACTTTTTGAAGGTCTTTTATTGTAATTGAGCTAACATTCATGCTTCAGAATCTGAATTCAGAATATAGATCTTCACCTAAATAGAGGGAAAAGATTGTAGTCATGATTTGGAGACACTGGTGTTGGACTGGGGTATACAAAGTTAAAAATCACACAACACCAGGTTATAGTCCAACAGGTTTATTTGGAAGTGCAGGTTTATTTGACAATCACCTGATGAAGGAGCAGTGCTCTGAAAGCTAGCGCTTTTTATTTATGGTTAAAGTTCTAATAGGTTTGGGAAAATACCACTTAATTTCCAGTGAATATAATTCATAATTCAGTCTAAATTGGCACCTAACAGTCAGATAAATGCAGGGACGGCTGGTGTAGGATGTAGAATGTAGAAATGACAGTGACACAACAAGCAAACATTTTTTCAGTGGGTGTTTGAGGGTTCATGAGGAGAAATTCCCTATTGCTATTTATTGTTATTCTTAAAAACATTCTAAGAGCTTGTCTTTGTCATTTCACTGAGAATAGTATCCAGAGGGAGATGTTCAAATAGGGAGAGGAAAGATGGACTGTGACTTTGCATTGGCCTATATTTTACAGAATAGGAGAGCTTCATCTATCTATCCATACCGTTTAATATTTTGTCTGTCTAGTGAGATCTTTCTTTCTGCACTTCATTTCTCAGTTGTAGAGTTGATCTTTGTCCTGGTTGATTTTAACCTACTGCGAATCCTCTTGCTAGGATGCCTTCCTTGAAGAAGCTCTCTTCCTCGCTCTACAATTCTCCTAGTTGACCTTTGTCTAGCCAGTCTCCATAGCTTATTTCCATTTCAAAATGCTCAGCCTTAGTACAATAACTTTTAGAAATTGTTTAAAGATGAGCATGCAGCAATTAATAAACATAATCCCCTCCATCTGTCTTTTCAGTCTATTATTTGGGAGATCACATTGTATGTTTGTCCCATCTCTGATACCATTGCAGAAACTGTGCTAATAAAAACTTGCTGTGTGATGATGAGGAAAGATGCTAACAGAGTAAGAAGTGAACATGCCACAGCATAGGAAGAACTTGAGCTCTTGAATGTGTCACCTATGGGCTTTAACTGTTGGAAGCTGTTTTCTGTGAAAGTCCGATGTGAATCATTAACTCCCCCCCCCCCCCCCCCCCCACCTTTTAATCAGTTGCTCTGTTAAAATTAATGGACAAAGCATCTTGCTGGGACCCAGTGACCTTTTTGTCCTCTGCCTCTCCTTCCTCCCCTGTCTGAATTCCCAAGAGTTCCTCCCCAATTAAAAATTAATAAGTTCTGTCAAACTGTTTGAAGGAAAGGCGGTGTTTATTTTTATTAGAGGTAGAAGAGGGAAAGTGAAGCTAAATGTTCTATTGAGATCATATAACAAGAGTATAAAATGTGAGTAAATCCTCATCGGGATGGGATTTCGGAGAGCTGGAGAAATGTTTGATCGATTCTGAAGTAGCTTTTTCAGACTATACCAAGCCCTTTTACACAATAATAGAGAGAGCACATTTGATTTCTCATATTTATTCCTGTCTTTTCAGGATACAGATAAACATCATCTGACTTGGATGCATTCAGTAAAGTAGCAGACAAAAGAAAATGCTGTAGGAGCTGACTGCTTGTCTTAAACCTGACAAATGTGGCTCTGTTGCACAAATCCTTCATTTCCATTAAAATTGTTGTTGTGATATCTTATTCCTTCACTCTTTGCCATGAGAACCTTTACATGAATTAATGCAGCAATTTATTTTGTACACACTGTTATCGAGAAACAACTGTTCCACAGCATTGTATTGCCCCCTAGTGGAAACACCATCATATGGATTGTGTTGGAAAATGATGTCAATTTTTCTGTAAGATGGTTTCTCTCCTAAAGCTATACACAAGAAAAATGCTTGATAGATTCTTCAAACCTGTCGCATGATGGGATATCAGAAGGTGGAAGTTAGATTGTGCGTTCAATGTGTGATACAAAATTATTAAGTTTCTTTAACTTTCTTGGTGAGTCAGGGAGACACTCGCACCAGTAATTACAACTCATTTCATCATTCTCAAGGAAATGGAGTTCTGAATCTGTTCTTTTTTCCCTCATAGGTGCCTCAGGCAGATTGTGAAGGTACAGTACTGTACTTAGGTAGTTCCAAAACCATCTGCTATGATAAAGAATGTCCCTATCCTCAGGTTAGGGAGAAGTGGAAATTAGTGAATAATTGAAGTTCCACTGGAACAAGGAGCAGATCAAGCAACTGTCCAATGCCATCAGAGAAGCCCTCATTATGGAATGTTCCTTTCAGTTTTTCTCTGGAGTTTTGTTCTTAAGTTGACAAGACTTGAAAAGATACAGTATGTAACATACATAAAAAAAGTTTTCCATTAACTATACTATCTTACTTTCTTGGGTAAGGTTCTGATTAGGAACCTGTGTAATATATCCAGTACTAGCTGTCCTTCAGTAGCTCACTCACCTCTGAATCAGAAGACTGTGTGTTCAAGACTAACTCCAGAGACAGTAGCACATGATCTAGGTTTAAATTTCTGTGCAGCAGCGCTGTTGGAGTTGCCATCTTTCAGAAACAAAGGCCGTAACAGTTTTGACAGGTGAATGCACAAGTTCCATGGCAGTATTTAAAGAAAAGTTAGAGTTCTCCCTGATATCCCAGCCAACACTTATCTTTTAACCAACACTAATAAAGTCAACTGTCTGGTCATCGTAGCATTGCTGTTTGTGTGAGGTTTTTGGCTGCCATGCTTCCAATATTACAATAGAGAATAGTCTTCAAAATACATAATTAGCTGTAAAATGCTTTTGAACACCCTGAGTTTGTGAAAGGCTCAACTTAAATATAAAAGTTCTTTCTTTTAATAGTTATCTTCCCAAAGATAAGCAGAATATAGATGGCAATACTGATCTTTTGATGTCATGGAGTATGTAGCACACCCTGAACTGAAGCTTGTGGATTGCTGGAAGCTGTTCTATAACAAACATTAATCTGAATGGAAACAGGTGAAACGACTCTTTCACAGTTGTTTAAAAGTTATTCCTAATGTTTGGTGGAAAATTTTAGATAATAGGGCAGGTTTCCAGTTGCAGAAATTTGCTTGTCCTACTGATGGATGAAGTGATCAGTTTACTGTTCAGATGTTTTGATTTTTTTCCACAGGTTTAGTGGATTAGAGATGGATTGAAGTCTCAAGCAGCGATCTGAAGCAATTCTCAATCTACTTGAAATTTCACAGTCCAGCACATTTAATTTCCAAAACAGATTTTAAATTTAGCACAGTGAACATCTGTTTGGAAAAGCTACTGAGTACTAATGCACATGATATAATGGTTTGCTTATCCCTGTCTCGTCGCCAACTGTTTTTCATTTGCTATTTCTTTTAAACACAGGATTTGGTGATAGACTTCTGAGTGAAGTAAAGAAATTGGCACCAAAAGATATAAAAATAAAGGTATTGTTTTGTGTTCTAACACCCCATATGTTGACATCATCATTCCTCCTCAACTCGTTCACAGCTAACTTTGTGTAAGCGTAAGACAATCGATCGTGGAGGTTCTGGATGTAGGTTTCCTCGCTGAGCTGGAAGATTCGTTTTCAGACTTGAAAGACCCTATACAGACAACAAGCAAAACTAACATCATTTACAACATACCATGCAAGAACTGTAACAAACACATTGGACAAATAGGCAGAAAACTAGCCACCAGGATACATGGACATCAACTAGCCACAAAAAGACATGACCCTCATCTGTATCCTTATGTACAGAGGAGGAAGGACACCATTGCGACTGGGAAAACATATTCAGCCTAGGACAAGCCAAATAGAGACATGCAGGAGAATTCCTAGAAGCATGGCATTCCAACTGGAACTCTATCAACAAATACTTGGATCCCATTTACCACCCCCCTGGAGGGGAATGACATCACCACAGGAAATGGCATCACTGACCAAGGAACCCTAAACACAAATAGAAAACGAGCCATACTACCAGTGCTTCATCCGGAGGCTCACTGATGATGTTACTACTTATGGTGACAAAACGTCTGAAAACAAACCTTCCAGCTCAGTGAGCAAACCTACATCCAGACTTTACTGATGCCTGAGGTGAATGATAGGCCCATCCAGAAAAATAGAATATTTTCCCTTTTATGTTTGCAGGCCTGTGAAGGTCTGTTGAAAACTGTGCTCTATTTAGTACGCATCATTTCCTGCATAGAATCACAGAATTATTACAGTGCAGTAGGAAGCTTCTTGACCCTTGTGTCTCTGAATATTGTTACCTACGATATCCAACATCAATCTCCTATATTTATTGTTCATTGTACATACTCGCAAGTACACTTTTTATATTTCTGAAGTTGGGAAGAGGATTATTCATTACAGCTTCTCAAAGTTGTTGTGTCAATGATTTGATTCAATCTTGGCAAATCTGTGTAAATCTTTGTATAATTGCCAAGGTGGAATTTGAAACAAATGCAGAAAATATTGAACAGACTCCCCATATTTGACAGCATCTGTGGAGAGAGAAACAGAGCTTATATTCCGAGTCCAGTAGGACTCTTTTTTTTTTCAGATGAGAATTTGGGTGGAATTTGACCTTGCATCCTTTGTTTATCAATCCCACAATATGAGCAGTATAGACATATAAACACATGTTCACAGACTTGACCATACACTGGGGATCATCTTAATTTAGATTCAGTACAAAGAAAGAACAATCACAGTTGTATACATCAAAAAGTTGGATATTTTTCTTTAAAATTAAGGTTTTAAATATTTAACTACCACATGGACTCTGAAATCAGAAGTGCCGGAGCACTTTTCTTATATTAAAGATTGCATTTTAGAAACATTTCCAAAAAAAAAGTTAAAACAAAATGTCTTAGATCCACTAAAAGCTTATAATAGTTTGATGCTGAAATGATCTTTTCTAGAAGATTAGATCTTGCAGGTGTGTAAACTATTGAGTTAAATAATACTTTATCCTTTCCGTATCTATTTCATTACAGATCTCCGCCCCACAAGAGAGGTTATACTCCACATGGATAGGGTGAGTAGGTAACATGAGGTACAATGCTTATGAAAATGACTTCGCAAAATATGGTTTGACCAGATCTCCGATTTCTTTGGCAAAGTAAAGTTTTTGTTAGTAGAGGTTTCACTGTGTTGCTTTCTGAAAATGAAAGCAGTTAGATCTATCATTTTGTAGCATTGTCGGATTTATCCTGGTCAGATCAGCTTTGGCCTGACTAATGGGAAAGGACCTTGCAGACTCTTCAATCCTTCTAATGACCACTTCCTTTTGTAATTATAGCCATACTCTTCAAACCTGCATTCGCCATCTGGTCTCCTTATCACACATCACAGAACCAGCTTCCAAAAATAATAGTTCATCTTTTCATCTATTACTCTTGTAAATGCCATTTATATAAAAGTTAATGGGGTATTTGATTGTTATGGAATCTCTATGCTACCATCCGTTGCTCTTAAGAGTCACTGGGGATGCCTTCAACCCAAAATGCTTAGGTTTACGTCAGGTTGGAAGTAAAGTATTAGAAATCTTAAACATTACCCCATCCCTAACACTTCCAGTTTTAATGGGGGCAGAATAGGGGTCAGAAACCAGCCATCTCACTCCCAGGAAGAGGGAGGCCACTTAAATATTATTATAAAAGATGCGTCTCTCAAATTTAAAGACCTTTTTAAATGTTATGCTGGCTGGCTGGGTTTCCAGAGGAAATCCAACAGCTAAAGGATGCCGCCAACTGCAGGATCCATGAGGCAAGTTTTTTGTTTTGTGTGCCTTTCTGTTTATCTGCTGAAACTACGTACCCTGCTTCTGCAGCTGCCCCATGAGCAAACATAACCTCTGAACTGTGACCCCACCCATCCAGCATTAGCAGCCTCCCTTAGGGCAGCACAGTGGCTCAGTGGTTAGCACTGCTGCCTCACAGCGCCAGGGACCCAGGTTCAATTCCAGCCTCTGGAGACTGTGTGGAGTTTGCACATTCTCCCCATGACTGCATGGGTTTCTTCCGGGTGCTCCGGTTTCCTACCACAGGCCAAAGATGTGTAGGTAAGGCTGAATTGGCCATGCTAAATTGCCCATAGTGTTCAGGGATGTATAGGTTAGGTGTGTTAGCCAGGGATAAATGTAGGGTAGGGAAATGGGTCTGGGTGGGTGAGTGGCTGTTGGGAGTGTTGTTGTGGACTTGGGCCGAAGGGCCTGCTTCCACACTGTAGGAATTCTAACATTCTTCTCTGATCCCCGCCATCCCCTCACCAGCCCCCATGCCTCCTGTCCCTCTGGTTCACAGAGGACTATGGACACTCAGTCCTTGAACTTCTAGGTCTCCTTTGGCATTGCTCATGGGCAGTAATACAGACAGTCTGGGAAAGGGATAGATGGATGTCTAAATGACAGAAAATAGAAACCAAACAGGCTGAGCTGAACTATGTGAATCAGGCCAGAAACACAAGGAGCTATCACTTGGGCAGAACAGAAAAGTTCAGCGGGTTGGAAACCACTCACACAGTTAAGTATTTTCTGGAAGGGAAGAATTCTCAAAACAATTGAAAAATAGAAAGCTACAAGTAGAGTTAGAAACTAAAAAGATGCTGCTTTTTGCATTCTGGTATGACCGTGTCACACTGTGGACTAAAATCCAAGGTGTAATTATAAAACAAAGAACTGCAGGTGATGGAAATCTAAAATGAAAACAGAAATTGCTGGAGAAACTTGACAGGTCTGGCAGCATCTGTAGAGAGAGAGAGGTTAATGTTTCGATAACTCTTCTTGGAGTACAGTTCTGAAGAAAGGTCACTGGACAAGAAACCTTAACTCTGTTTCTCTCTCTGTAGATGCTGCCAGACCTATGGAGTTTCTCCAGAGTTTCTTGTCCAAGATGTAGTTTGTCTATGAGGTCAGAATAGATCAGTCAGCATCAGAGAGTCATAAGCACTAGCTCACAATAGGAACAATTTGCTACAGCCTTTATCAGAGGAAAACATTCCTGGGTGTTTCACAGGAGGCTCATGAAACACAATTGGACAGATGGGTGTAGGTTTTAGAAAGTGAGGTTCATGGGGTGGAGGGATTTGTGGGAGATAGGCGAGTGCCAGCTGCAAGATAGCTGAATATAGGCCCACTACTGATGGAAATGTTCACTTTAGACATGTGTGAGCAACCAGAAATAGGCAAGTATAAAAATCTCTGATGAAGGATACAAAGAAAGGGAATGATTGGGCCTCTGAAATGATTTAAAACAAGAATGAGCATTTTAAAATTAACATATTTTCAGATGAATGTCAACAATATGTTAAGGTGGTGAGTGAACAGGACTGGGTCCAAAGTTAAGACGTGGAAAGCAGAACTTTGAATAATACCAAGTTTATGGAGGATGGGAGATAGGAGACGAACAAGAACATTGGCATAGTCATATTTAGAAGGGACGACAAGGCACAGTGGACTAAGCAGGGAACAGAGGAGGCTGTTGTTATGGAATGGAACTAAATGGCCTTTGTGCTGGAAAGGATATGTCCTCAGAAGCTCATCTCGGGGTCAAATGGAACTCAAGTTCAAAAGGTCTGGATCAGCCTCAGACTGCCTGGACGGAGGATGGAGTCTGAGGTGAGGAAATAGAGTTTCTGACAGGGACTGAAACTGATGAAGTCTTCCCAACATTATGTGGAAGAAATTGCTGCTCCGTGCTGGATGTACAAATGGCAAGACCAGATTAGAAATGGTGGACACAGTAAGTGAGCTGGTGAATAGGTTTTTGGCAAAGAGGAGAAAGTGAGGAGTGCAGATGCTGGAGAGTCAGAGTCAAAAGGTGTGGTGCTGGAAAAACACAGCAGGTCAGGCAGCATCCGAGGAGCAGGAGAATCAACATCTCGGGCATAAGCCCTTCATGAGGTTGCCTGGTTGTCGTCAGCAGACATGGGAGCTGAGGAATAGTGTCTGGTTGCAAACTAGGAGAGAGACAAGGATAGAACCTTGGTATATACTAGAAGTAATGCTATGGAGTGAGAAGGGAAAAAATTGTTAGTGATTCCCTAACTGCAACTGAATAGCGAGGAATGGAAGCAGGTGATCAGAGCCTCACTCAGGTGGACGACAGTGGTCAGGCATTGGAGGAGCATGGTGTGATAACCATTGGCAGAGGTTGCTGAAAGATTAAAAGGTGAGCTAGTTTCTCCTGCACAGACAGGAGAGTGGGTGGCGGCTATTGTCCTGCTTTCATAATTGTGAATTCCGTGCAGGAGTAGGTACAGAAGCCTGATAGGAGAAATTCAGACATGGAGTTGTAACCAACAGGGGAAATGGGCACAGATCTTGGAGACAAGGGTATGTTCAGGGTTGGGAGAAGAAAGGCAGGTTGGAGATGGAATGTTAATTTGAAAGGTAAAGGAGTCAAGGAAGGGAGAGAGACAAGTCCTAGATACAGATTATCAAAAATGAGCAAATAAGTCCTGCCCCTTTTTTTTGAGTATGTAATGTAAATATTTTATTTACAAAGTAGGGAAGCTTATGTTTGTTATCTTCTAATATTTGCATATTTGATTATTTTACAGAGGCTCTATTCTGGCATCGCTTGACACGTTTAAGAAAATGTGGGTGTCCAAGAAAGAGTACGAGGAAGATGGGGCCAGAGCAATACATAGGAAGACATTCTAAGCACCTGTCAGAATTGGCCCATACACAAACTCACTCTGATGTAAACCTTGCTTGTCTGGGTATGGTGTATGCCTGTAAGAAGGTGAATGTGTGTAATATGAGAGCACCGAGGAGATACAAAGACTGGTTTTGGGACACACTTGATCAAAATAAGAGAGATTTTGATCATTTTCATTTTTTGTCTGCTTCCCCCAACCCTCTACACTGCCCCCCGATTATGTTGTCATTTATAGTTAACATGTGGTGTGGGAGTCCAGCTATATATGAAAACATGCCAACTGCAATTGGCTATGGCCACAGTCTCTGATTTCTTTGAGGTTATGATGTAAAGCCAGAGTAAGCAGCAAAAGGAAATGAAAGCTCCTGAGGCAGTTGAGTGGATGTTAAAAAGTGTGGTATGAATGGTAATTTTTAACAGGCTTTTGTTCCTATTGCTTTCGAGACAGGTAAGGAATTTGTAACCTATTGTGCGTAGACAAATTGCACGTCCTGATGTTCCTGAATTTTTTAAGAAATATATCAGCAGAGCTCCGTATGAAATATATATATATATATCCCAGTGCTTTTTGTCCATGTCTAGTAACACTAACATATACTGGCTTGTGTGCCTACTAGATGAGGTATCACTTTTAACCCTGCAGGCTGCAAGCATTTTGTGATATTTAGTCAGGTGTTAATAGAGAGAACAAATCAACTGAAAAGCCCTTTAGAAAGCAAGGGCAGACTAGTGGTAAAGTGTGCAGCATGTAAGATATTTTTAAGTTATTTTTCACTCTTCCTTTATAAATGTTTTAAGCTAAGCCAATAGAAACAGGTCAGAAATTCCAGCTTAAACATTGGTTGCCATATGTAAGAAATGAAACATATTTGAAACTAAAATAATTGTCAGTAATACATTATTGGGCAAGAGGTAAGTGCAGTGCAATTTAAAGCCAATTGCAGAACAGGTATTGTTCTTTAGATTCATTCAGATCATCACCACCCCAGTCATATTGTATCCAACTCTGAATTACTGACTCTTGGTTCAAGGAATGCAAACGATGGTTTAGACTGCAGTTGCTTTCAGTATTTATTTCCCAACCATTGGCATTGGAGGGACGGGGTGGTGAGACTGGAGTGAGAGGGGAAAAAAAGGAAGTTGTAATTTGAATCGCTCAGAATCAGGAACAAAATTCAAAGCTGTGGCAGAAGGCCTTCCTCTTAATAATACTCTCATAATGTTTAGCATGAAAGAAACGAACAAAGTATTCATTTGAAAATGAAATGCTGATATTTAAGCCTTAGAACTGTTTGTAGTGTCACATACCACTACATTCGAGCAGTAACACGTTATAAGTGCCAGTCGTTTTTTTTTAAAAAGTGCAGTAGTTAATACCAACGGTAAAGAAGGGAACTGCTGTCAACCACTGAACATGTTCTGCTGAGAGTAAACATGACAACATGACAACATAGTAGATCAGCCACTTCATTGTTTCGAGTTAATTTGAATGACAAACTAAATTGTTTAAACCTTTACCTTAGCATAAATGTCTTAGAAAGTCACCAAAATTGACTGAGAACATCACTGACATTAATTTGTCATGACTGCTGTAGATCTAGGTCTCCTGTATGATGGTGAAGACTTTGAATAGGTCCGTTCTGACTGTAGCTTTTCCTACGTTATCATCCATTGTTTTACCATGCAGAAGTATTGCAAACTGTGCTGCCAGGTGATGCCACTGTACTTGAGAACCTTAAAATAAAAACTGTTCAAAAGCACTTGTGATTGCTTCTATAATCACTAACATGGAGATCAGTACCACCAGGCATAAAAAAATATACATTTAGGTATTTATCACAAGTATCTATTGCACGACAGCTTTTTCCACAGAACCTCCAAAAACACCTCCACACACATCTTCGAAAGTTTAGTGTGCAAGTAAATTGATTGGAACACAATGATTCTACATCAAAAAGGTGAGTCACTGATATAACAATTTACAGTTTGTGTGAAGATTTGTAGCTCGGGTGCTCGTTGTTGTGGTTCTGTTCGCCAAGCTGGGAATTCGTGTTGCAGTCGTTTCGTCCCCTGTCTAGGTGACATCCTCAGTGCTTGGGAGCCTCCTGTGAAGTGCTTCTGTGATCTTTCCTCCGGCATTTATAGTGGTTTGAATCTGCCGCTTCTGGTTGTCAGTTCCAGGACAAAAGACCCGATACCCAGCATGAGCAAAACCAATGTAGTGTACAAAATCCCATGCAAGGACTGCACAGAACACTACATAGGACAAACAGGAAGACAGCTAACGATCTGTATCCATGAACACCAACTAGCCACGAAACGACACGACCAGCTATCCTTAGTAGCCACACACGCAGATGACAAGCAACATAAGTTTGACTGGGACAACACTACTATTATAGGACAAGCAAAACAGAGAACAGCCAGGGAATTCCTAGAGGCATGGCATTCATCCACAGATTCAATCAATAAGCAGATCGACCTGGACCCAATATACCGACCACTGCAGCGGACAGCTAGAACTGACAAGCGGAAGCGGCAGATTCAAACCACTATAAATGCCGGAGGAAAGATCACAGAAGTGCTTCACAGGAGGATGTCACCTAGACAGGGGACAAAACGTCTGCAACACAAATTCCCAGCTCGGCGAACAGAACCACAATAACAATTTACCTCACGAATAGGCAGAGGACACGCTGAGCAGGAACAGACATGGGACTGCTGAGTAAGTGAGGTTATATATTTGGGTGGTTGCGTTACCCGAAATACTACTTAGTGTCCCCCACCCATCCTCCTCTAACCAAACAAAAAGGTTCTGTGCGCCAGTTTGGTAAGGTAACTAGCTTTTTTTTTATTCTTTATTTTTCTTCAGTCTTTTGGGAATTCAGAATCCTGGGAATGGAGGTTAGGGTAGTTGAATGTTCCTCCTGCAGAATGTGGGAGGTAAGGGTCACCACTAATGTCCTTGCTGACTGCACCTGCAGGAAGTGCACCCAATTCCAGTTCCTTGAAAACTATGTTAGGGAGATGGATGAACTTTGGATCATTCGGGAGGCAGAGGGGTTTATTGAGAAGAGTTACAGGGAGGTAGTTTCACCTCAGGTACAAGAACGAGACAGGTGGGTTACAGTCGACACAGAAAGGGAACTGGCAGGCAGTGCAGGGAACCCCTGTGGCTGTTCCCCTTAAAAACAAGTAGACCATTTTGGATACTGTTGGTGGGGTATTACTTACCAGGGGTAAGCCATTATGTAGAGTCTGTCCCTGTTGTTCAGAGGGGAAGGGGGAAGGGAGCAGAGCATTAGTCATTGGGGACTCCATAGTTAGGGGGATAGATAGGAGGTTCTGTGTTGATGAGAGAGACTAGTGTGTTGCCTCCCAAATGCGGGGGTTTGTGATGTCTTGGATTGTGTTTTTGGGATGCATGAGGGGGTGTGGAGCACCCAAAGTCATGGTCCACATAGACACCAACGACATAGGTAGGAAGAGAGCTGGTGAGTTAAGGCAGAAATTCAGGGAGCTAGGGTGGAAGCTTAGTGCTAGAACAAACAGTTGTTATCTCTGGTTTGTTGTCTGTGCCACATGCCAGCATGTGATGAATAGAGAGAGAGAGGAGTTGAACACGTGGCTACAGGGATGATGCAGGAGGGAGGGTTTTGGATATTTGGGGCTCATTCTGGGGTAGGTGGGATCTATACAAACAGGATGGTTTACACCTGAACCCAAGGGGTACCAATACCCAGGGGGTGAAATTTGCTAATGCTCTTCAGGAGGGTTTAATAAATTCAGCAGGGGAATGGGAACCTAAGTTGTAGTTCTGACCTCGAGGAGGTTGAAAGTAGTGAGGTCAGAAATGAGGTTTAACAGTCGCAAAAGTTCACACAGGCAGGCATGTGTGACTAATGCCAGCAGCATCCAGAGTAAGATGGGTGAACTGGCAGCATGGGTTGGTATCTCGGACTTTGATGTTGTGGCCATTTCAGAAACATGGGTACAGCAGGGTTATTGCAGGTTCCAGGATTTAGATGTTTCAGTAAGAACAGAGGAGATGGTAAAGTTGTGGCACAGAGTCAAGGACAATATTATGGTGGCTGGATGTTTGAGAACTCGTCTACTGAGGTAGTATGGACTGAGGTTAGAAACAGGAAAAGAGAGGTCTTGGGAATTTTCTTTAGGCCTCTGACTAGTTCCAGAGGTGTAAAGGAAAGGATAGCAAAGATAATTCTGGATAGGAGAGTGAGTAACAGGGTAGTTGTTATTGGGGACTTTAACTTTCCAAATGTTGGCTGGAAATACAATAGTTTGAGTACTTCAGATGGGTCAGTTTTTGTGTAATGTGTACAGGATGGTTTCCTGACACATTTTGTAGACAGGCCAACAAGGAGCAAGGCTACATTGGATTGGGTACTGGGTGGACAGGCAGGTAGTTCTGAGGAGGTGGGGAGGCAACAGAAAGATTTAGACAATTTAGGAGAGTGATCCAAGAAATGGCTGATGAAATTCAATGTGAGGTCTTGCACTTTGGAAAAAAGAACACGAGCATGGACTATTTTATAAATGGTGAGAAAATTCATAAAGCCAAAATACAAAGGGATCTGGGAGTGCTAGTACAGAATTCTCTAAAGGTTGACTTGTAGGTTGAGTCAGTGGTTGAAAAAAAGCAAATATTATGTTGTTATTTATCTCAAGAGGGTTTGAATATAAAGCTGTGGTTAGGCCCCATTTAGAATACTGTGTCCAGTTTTGGGCCCCACACCTCAGAAAGCACATACTATCACTGGAGATTCACACAGATAATTCCTGGAATGGTAGGCCTAACATACGACGACCAACTGAGGATCCTTCTAGAGTTTAGAAGGTTGAGGGAAGATCTAATAGAAACTTACAAATAAAGCATGGCTTAGAAAGGGTGGAAGCTGGGGAGTTGTTTCCGTTAGGTGGGGAGGCTAGGACTCATGGGCACAGCCTTAGAATTTAAAGGGGGTCAATCTAGAATGGAAATGAGACATTTCTTCAGCTAGAGAGTGGTGGGCCTGTGGAATTCAGTGCCACTGAGCGCAGTAGAGGCCAGGACATTAAATGTCTTCAAGGCAGAGATTGATAAATTCTTAATCTTGCAAGGAAGGGATACAGGGAGAGTGTGGGTAAGTGGCATTGAAATGCCCGTCAGCCATGTTTAAATGGCGGAGTGGACTCGATGGGCTGAATGGCCTTACTTCCACTCCTATTTCTTATGGTAAAGAACCCAAGCAGGTGTTAGATTTGGAGGTAGGTGAACACTTTGGTGATAGTGACCACAATTTGGTTATGTTTACTTGAGTAATGGAAAGGGATTGATATATAACGAAGGGCAAGAGTCATTGCTGGAGGAAAGCAATTATGCGATTTAGGATGGGGACAGAAACTGCAGGGAATGGACACAACTGAAATATGGAGCTTATTCAAGGAACAGCTGCTGCATGTCTTTGATAGGTATGTATATGTCAAGCAGGGAGGAGGTGATCGAGTGAGGGAGCTGTGTATTACTAAAGAAGTCAAATCTCTTGTCAAGAGGAAAGCGGCAGCTTATGTTAGGATGAGACATGAAGGCTCAGGGTGCTTGAAAGTTACAAGTTACCCAGGAAAGGCAGCTTGGAAAGCGATAGATGGATGAAGATGAGGGAGAGGGTGATAGGTCAGAGGGGGTAGTGTTGGATGGGGTCCAGAGGGTGGTGCTGAGTTGGAGGCTTGGAACTGGGATAACGTGGTGGGGGGGGGGGGGGGGGGGGTTGAGGGGAAATTAGGAAGCTGTTGAACTCCACATTTATCCCCATGTGGTTGCAGGATCCCAAGGCGGAATATGAGGCATTCCTCCTGGAGGCTTCAGGTGGTAACGGTTTGACCGTGTAGGCAGCCCAGGACCTGCATGTCCTTGAGTGGGAGAGGGAGTTGAAATGTTCAGCCACGGAGCCTCTGGAACTGTCCATCACTCCCTCTGACCTACCACTTTCGCAGCTACCTTCCTCCTTCTCCATTTATCGCTCAGCCCCAACCCACGAGCCTCATTCCTGATGAAGGGCTTATGCCTGAAACATTGATTCTCCTGCCCCTCAGATGCTGCCTGATCTGCTCTACCTTTCCAGCACCACATTGTCAACGCAGATGGGATTTGGCTTTTGTCTTTATGTCATCATGGTCTACAGGAAGACTGGAAGATAGCAAATGTTGTCCCCTTGTTCAAGAATGGGAGTAGGCAGTGAGCCTTACTTCGGTTATGGGTAAAGCATCGGAAAAGTTTCTAAGAGATAGGATTTATGATCATCTAGAGAGGAATAAGTTGATTAGGGATAGTTTTGTGAAGGGTAGGTTATGCCTCACAAACCTTAAGAGTTCTTTGAGAAGATGACCAAACAGGAGGATGAGGGTTAAACTGGTTGATGTGGTGTATATGGATTTCAATTAAGCATTTGATAAGTTTCCCCACAATAGGGTTTTGCACAAAATACAGAGGCATAGGATTGAGGGTGGTTTAGCAGTTTGGATCAGAAATTGGCAAGCTGAAAGAAGACAGTGGTGGTTGATGGGAAATGTTCATTCTGGAGTTCAGTTACTTGTGTATGGCAAGGATCTGTTGGTCATTTGCGGATGACACTAAGGTCGATGGAGTTGTGGATTGTGCTGAAGGATGTTACAGGTTACAGAGGGACATAGATAAGCTGCAGAGCTGGGCTGAGGGGTGGCAAATGGAGTTTAATGCAGAAAAGTGTGAAGTGATTCACTTTGGAAGGAGCAACAATACAGAGTAGTGTGCTAATTAGAAGGATGGAGCAGCTTTGGAGAGGGTTCAAAGGAGATTTACTAGGATGTTGCCTGGTATGGATGGAAGGTCTTATGAGGAACGGCTGAGGGACTTGAGGCTGTTTTCATTAGAGAGGAGGTTGAGAGGTGACTTGATTGAGATATATAATCATAGGTTTAGTTGGGTGGTCAGTGAGAACCTTTTTCCTCAGATGGTGATGGCTAGCATGAGGGGACATAGCTTTAAATTGAGGGGTGATAGATATAGGACAGATGTTAGAGGTAGTTCCTTTACTCAGAGTAGTAGGGGCGTGGAACATACTGCCTGCAACACTAGTAGACTCGCCAACTTTAAGGGCATTTATATGGTCATTAGATAAACATATGGATGAAAGTGGAATAGTGTAGGTTAGATAAGCTCCAAATTGGTTCCACAGATTGGTGCAACATCGAGGGGCGAAGGGCCTGTATTGCACTGTAATGTTCCATGATGTAAAAAAATAACATACCAGGTAAAGGTTCTATTCTTTGTTGCTATTGGTTCAGGGATGAATGATGGCCCAATTCACAGGAGAATTATCATCCATCTGAAGAGGCAGGTAGAGAGTCTTGGATGTATTACCTGAAAAGGTGAAATCACTGAAAATACAGAGTTATCAATATGACACCAAACAGCTAAAACACAATAAGGTATCGCAACAGTATGAATAATTCCAGTGAACTATAATGCTACAGGTAAGATACCATGTATGGCCTTGTTTCTGCACTAATATTCCTATGGTGCCAGTTGTATTGTAAACAAACCTTCCTTACTAGCCAATACTATTAACTTTAAAAATAAAAACAAAATCTACAGCAAGCTAGTCAACCTGTGAAAAAATAACTTCATTGTTAAATGAACAAAATCCTACTCAATTAGCTATGTTCCAAATTTAAATTTTTCCCAAAATTAAAAATACCTTTTATCTTTGCTCCTATGCTTGGTATTGGTAATATTTTATGGTGTATCTGTTGATTTGCTTTTGTACGTTCATAAATGATTTGCACTTTGAATTAAGGCTGTTTGTAAAATTTGCTTAAGTTATCCAAATTTGATTTCAGCATTAGATTTTCACTTCTTTTTTACATCAAACATTGTGTAATTGATATTTTTAGATAAAATGATTCAGAGGTAAACCAATATTTCAAACTTAGAATTTTCCCTTTTTAATGTAAACAATTTAAAATATACATATTTAATGAACACATTTACTTCCACGTCTGTCCAAACTGATCTCTAAAACAAAAGCAAAGCAGTTTACACCAGCAGCAAGACCTTTGCTATTAGAGGAAAATGCTTTGCAGTTGAAATCAAACTAATTTTTACATATAGGATGCAGATTAACCCCATTCAATATTATGTTACTAAATCTTTACTAGTATATCTCCCACAGATTTAATAAATTGTCAGATAATATGGTTACTTCCTTAGTTATCTTTGATACCTTTGTGAAGCTATTTATCTCTCAAATATTTTCCTTTGGACGGGAAATGTTCAGAGTTGAGGCAGAGAGATTGTGGAGAAAAGGCAACCAATAGCTAAAATCTGTACTTGGATTGAGAATTGCACATAACGTATAGCCCTCATCAGCTCCTCTACCTAAGCACTCATTTTTTCTTTGTTCCTCTAAGTAGGTGAGAAATCTTCTCTGTGAAAATTGGGTCAGACTCCATCTGAGGAGATGTGTTCTGTCAATGGGTGAAAACAAAATTCCAAAAGATATTCAGCACTGCAACTCCATCATGGAAGAGTTACATCAGGAAAACACATTGTAAACATTTCAGACCAAATTTCCCAACAAGTATTGTTTTTGTGTAAGTCACATGCCTTTTCCCTCAACTTGCAAATAAATTTTATTCCCCAAATGGTTTTAGCATTTGAGTTTGGCAGTTAGTTTGCAGAATTTAAATGGTCACACTGACCTTTAAAATTGGTGTTATGTTCATGGTTTTCTTGCAACACAGGTTTCAAAGCTTGTCATTACAACTCTTACTGAGAAGTGTTCAATTTAACAGTAGGCAAATCTTAATGACCCAGAGACATGGGAACAGAAATGAGACAATTGAGTTTGTTCCATTCAATGAGCTCATGGTGATCTGATAATCCTCAACTTCACATCTTGAGTTTTTTGGCCCCTTTAAATGGTTTACGAAACACATACTATTCTCACACCTAGTTGGCTCAGATGTTCTAAAAATAAATTCTTACAGAAAAATTAAGAATCATTTGCTGACTTTGATCAACAATTTCAAAAGAACAAGCCTGAATTCACTGCTGCTGTAAATTCTAAGTACCACTTCCCTGGGAACAGTTAAACTGTGTTGACCTCAAGGCATATTACAATTAGAATTTGTGGTCATAAAATAAACAAAAGTTTCTAATAACTCATATTTATGGCAGGCAGCAATTTGACCCATAGTTCCACACCAGTCAACAATAATTTGACAATGTTAATCCCATTTTCCACCTCTTGGCCTTGCTGTTGCAGTTGAAATGGATTTAAATTAGATTGACAGGGGGATGGGACTCTGACAAGGAGTTTGTGGGGGACAACAGATTACTAATTAAAACACAAGCAAACAAAGGCAGAGGATGCATAGGTAAGGGAGGAAAGTGAGTCTAGTCAGGCTAAATGAAATGTATTTTAATGAAAGGAGCCTGGGGAATAAGACAGCTAAGCTGAGGGCACAGATAGGCACAAGGGAGTATGATATCCTAGCCTTGACTAAGACCAGGCTGAAATCTGAGCAGGATGGACAGCTAGTTACAGGGCATTCATGAGATAGGGGAATAGGAGCAGCCCAAAGCCCTGGAGGCTACAGCAACACAAGTAAATACTGTATCTAAATATTATTGAAACAATATGCAAGCTTCTAATTCAAACACCCTTTCAGGCAGCAAGTTCCAGACTCCCACTATCATCGGGTAATATTATGAACACTCCTTTAACCTTCTACCTCTTAGCTTAAACCTATGTCCCTTAGATATCGACTGTCCTACTAATAGAAAGAGACTTATCTGTGCCCTTCATAATGTTATACATGTCAGATGTCCACTCAAACTTCACTGCTCCCAAGAAAACTCCAGCCAGACCAATATCCAATAGCTCAAGGCAAAGTCCAGGCAACATCCTGGGAAATTGCCTCCGCAACCTCTTTAATGCAATCACATCCTCCCTATAATGAGGTGACCAGAACTGCATTTCATGCCAATACTAGCATTTTATACAGTTCCAATGTAATCTCCCTGCCTTGTATTCTGTGCCTTGTCGAAAGAAGGGAAGTATGCTGCTTTAACCACTTACCTACCCACCTTGTTCCCTTCAGGGATCTGTGCAATGTGCACACCAAAGTCCCTCTGATCTTTAGTATTTCCCCAGGGTCTGACTATTCCTAGTGTAGCCCCTTCTCTATTGTCGCTTCCTGGGTGCATTACCTCAGATATTTCTAGGTTGAATTCCATTTGCCACTGCTCAGTCCAGCTGACTCGTCTGTCGATATCTTCCTGCAGGTGATGGCTATCCTTCTCATTATTTAGCACCCTATCAATTTTTCATGTCACCTATGAATAGCTTCAATCATACCCCTTACAATTGAATCTAAATATTTAATGTATACCACAAGGCATCAGAATGTAGTATCACCTTAGTGTCAAATCATCTACAGTGTCCTTAGAGCAGTAAGTAACCTGATTATCTTTCAGGTCAGTTGCCAAAAGTGAACATCTATATTTTGTTCTGTTGCAAAACAAGCTGCTGTTCAAATAGTCAACAGGATTGGCTGTTGCAGGTTCCAGGGTTTAAATGTTTTAGTAGGGTTAGAGGTGGGGGTAAAAGAGGGGGAGGTGTGGCATTGCTTGTCAAAGATAGTATTACAGTGGTGGAAAGGACGATGGATGAAGACTCACCATCTGAGGTAGTTTGGGCTGAGGTTAGGAATAGGAAAGGTGAGGCTTCCTAATAGTCCTAGAGAAATAGAAGAAAGGATTGCGAGGATGATTCAGGAGAAGAGTGAAAGTAATGGGGTGGTTGTTATGGGGGACTTTAACTTTCCAGATATTGACTGGGAAAGCTATAGCTCAAATTCATTAGATGGGTCGGTGTTTGTCCAATGTGTGCAGGAGGGTTTCCTGACACAATATGTAGACAGGCCAACAAGAGGTGAGGCCATATTGGATTTGGTTCTGGTAACAAACCAGGCCAGGTGTTAGAATTGGAGGTAGGTGAGCACTTTGGGGACAGTGACCACAATTCGGTGACTTTTACTCTAGTGATGGAGAGGGATAAATGTGCACTGCAGGGCAAGAGTTATAGCTGGGGGCAGGGAAATTTTGATGCGGTGAGGCATGACTTAGGATGCGTGGCTTGGAAAAGTAGGCTTCAAAGGAAGGGCGTAATTGATATGTGGAGCTTGTTCAAGGAGCAACTATTGAGTGTCCTTGATAAGTATGTACCTGTCAGGCAGGGAGAAAAGGGTTGTGTGAGGGAGCCATGGTTTAATAAGGAATTGGAATCCCTTGTAAAAGGGAAGAGGGCGGCCTATATAAAGATGAGGTGTGAAGGTTCAATTGGGGCGATTGAGAGTTATAAAAGGTAGCCAGGAAGGATCTGAAGAGAGAGCTAAGAGCAGCAAGGAGGGGACATGAAAAGTCCTTAGTTGGTAGGATTAGGGAAAACCCAAAGGCTTTCTAGAGGAATGTCAGAATAAAAGAATGACTAGGGTAGGAATAGGTCCAGTCAAGGATAGTAGTGGGAAGTTGCATGTGGAGGCTGAAGAGATTGGGGAGACACTGAATGAATACTTTTCGTCAGTATTCACTCAAGAGTAGGGATAACCCTAATAATTATAGGCCAGTGAGCAAAGTCCAGAGAATTGTAAGGAAAAGGATTTATGAACATCTGGATAGGAATAATGTGATCAAGGAAAGTCAGCATGGTTTTGTGAAGGGCAGGTCGTGCCTCACAAACCTTATTGAATTCTTTGAGAAGGTGACTAAGGAGGTGGACGAGGGTAAAGCGGTAGATGTGGTGTATATGGATTTTAGTAAGGCGTTTCATAAGGTTCCCCATGGTAGGCTACTGCAAAAAATACGGAGGTATGGCATTGAGGGCGAGTTGGAGGTTTGGATTAGAATTGGCTGGCTGGAAGACGACAGAGGGTAGTAGTTGATGGTAAAGGTTCATCTTGGAGTGGAGTTACTAGCGGTGTTCCGCAAGGATCTGTTGTGGGACCATTGCTGTTTGTCACTTTTATAAATGACCTGGAGGAGGGGCTAGAAGGTTGGGTGAGCAAGTTTGCGGATGATACAAAAGTCGGTGGAGTTGTTGACAGTGAGTTAGGATGTGTCAGGTTACAGCGGGATATAGATAAGCTGCAGAGCTGGGCAGAAAGGTGGTAAATGGAGTTCAATGTAGGTAAGTGTGAGGTGATTCACTTTGGTAAGTGTAACAAGATGATGGGGTACTGGGCTAATGGTCGGATACTTGGTAGTGTGGATGAGCAGAGGGATCTTGGTGTCCATGTACACAGATCTCTGAAAGTTGCCACCCAGATAAATAGTGCTGTGAAGAAGGCATATGGCGTACTGGCTTTTATTGGTAGAGGAATTGTGTTCCGGAGTCCTGAGGTCATGTTGCAGTTGTATAAGACTCTGGTGCGGCTGCATCTGGAGCATCGTGTGCAGCTTTGGTCGCCATACTATGGGAAGGATGTGGAGGCACTGGAACGGGTGCAGAGGTGGTTTACCAGGATGTTGCCTGGTATGGTAGGAAGATCGTATGAGGAAAGGCTGAGGCACTTGGGGCTGTTTTCATTGGAGAAAAGGTTTTGGGGTGACTTGATAGAGGTGTACAAGATGATTAGGGTTTTAGATAGGGTTGACAGTGAGAACCTTTTTCCACGTATGGAGTCAGCTATTACGAGGGGGCATAGCTTTAAGTTAAGGGGTGGTAGGTATAGGACAGATGTTAGGGGTGGATTCTTTACTCAGCGAGTCGTAAGTTCATGGAATGCCCTGCCAGTAGCAGTGGTGGACTCTCCCTCTTTATGGGCATTTAAACAGGCATTGGATAGGCATATGGAGGATAGTGGGCTAGTGTAGGTTAGGTGGGCTTGGGTCGGCGCAACATCGAGGGCCAAAAGGGCCTGTACTGCGCTGTATTTTTCTATATTCTATATGTTCTATGTTCAACTGCAACTCAATTCCAAACCAAAAAAAATTAGAAAATTAGCGATGGTCTCACTGGTTTAAAAAAAAAGTTTTGCTGGATTCCATTTAAGGATTTTGTACCCCCTCTAAACTTACACACAAACTCCCAGTTATTATTTGGGTCGTTAAAATCTCCTATTAATACTACCATATTATACTTTCGCTTTGAAATTCTCTAAAATTTGTTACCATATTTGATAGTTGATCTCTCCGTTCGGAGACTTATGGTACTCATCTGTGTCCTTAAATGTAACTTGACTTCTACCTTTGTGACCTCATTTGATGATCATTCCAAGTTACCATCCTTCCTCACTGCACAAATCAATTTCTTGATCAATATTGTGACCCACTCCTCTTCTATTTGTCTCCCAACTGAATACCCCCATTACCAGAATCTTGAGATGTTAATCCTGCTCACCTTTCAGCCAAGTTATAGCTATGATTTTATACTCCCTTTATACATATCTGTGCCTCAGCTGAGCTGTCTTATTCCTCAGGCTCCTTTCAGTAACATTCAGCCTTAGTTGACTCACTTTTTCCTACCAAACCTATGCATCCTCTCCCTTCACTTACTTCGGTTTTAATTACTAATTCCATCATAGCTAATTGTCTCCCACAAACTACTTGTTGGGATCCGAGTCCCCTGCCAATCTAGTTAAAATCCACTCCAACTGCAATAGAATGCTTCCCCAAAGAATACTGATCCCAAACTGGTTCAGATGTAGAATCCCTACATCTTCAAAGTGGGAGCTTTATTTATGCTGGTTAAAAAAGACAACTTATTGCATAAACACTTCCCCATTGTACACAATTTATAATTGAACACCCTATTATAATTCACATGCAGTACCCCAGGAATCCACTAGTCAATATCACAAACATTTGGTGACCCCCATCAAGAGTTTTCGGTCAATCTTGGGACAAAGTAGATTTTATTTGTTGTCCAGTTTCCTTCCCTTACTATTCACCTTTGAAAAGATATTACCCAAAGATTATCGCAGCACATTGGAACCATATGGCCATTATTCAGGTAGAGATTTCAATATTACATTGCTGCAAAGTTATCAGAACCCAAAGCCCAAGCTGATTTTTCCCTCCCTTTGTCCAGGAGTGCTGCAGCCAATTGTAGTATTTTAACCCCTGTTTAGTTAGGCATCAGTTAACTCAGGACAGATTGGTCAATTGATCCCAAGTCCTATATCACTCGGGCTCCTCTGAAATTTTGAACAATCTCCTAGGATCAGTTTTCTTAAAACTGAATTTTATTTTGCTAACATGACGAGCCAAATTGATTCATATTTTACATTCATCTTGATTAACTCATATGGGGGTGGGTCAATCATTATCCGATAGATCAAACATTGCCAACCTTTCCAAGACTGAACTGGAGACTTCAGGAAGTAAAGATTTATTACCGGGGGCTATGAGCAATGCAGGACAACAAAAGGTAAAGTTACCAAAATCCCACACTCACATTAGGAGAGACATCTGGTGATCAAACTTCAAAACCCAATTGCAATGAGAGAGAAATGTCAGGCAACAGGAAAAGGGCATACCAAATAGCCTGTTTAATTGTAAGATTTTCTAAGCAATGCTCTTACTCAGTGTATGAAGTAGCAGTTAAATGATTTATTTGAGGAACAGTGTCAGTTATTCCAGCAGCAAAGGGGGTTAATTCAGATCATTGTTATCTTTGATGTGCATTGTGACTACAGCATTTACTAAACCAACAGTGACTGCAAATCAACCATTTTAGGATTTCTTGAGAAATAAATGCAAGTTGTCTGTTTTTCCTGGTTTCTAGGCCATGTAATCCATTGGAAATATGCATTTACAGATATCAGGAATTGGGATATAGGGAATAAGATCTGCTGGTAGTCAAATAGGCTGCTATAAATCTGTGAAAAGATTCACCCTGGGCAGGTTATAGCAGTGTGGAAGTCAGGGGAAATAGATTCTGAAAAGTAATTTCATGAGCAATTTTCTCAAAAATAAACTCGAATTAAGGTTTTGTTTAATATCCAAGATATTTTAAAGTAGGAAGAGGGGAGAACAAATTTAATTTGCAATCTTGTTCTCAATACCACCAGTGAATAACGTACATTAAGTAATAATGAACAGAACAGGAATGACAAAATCAGATTCAACCAGTGAGGCTGCATAAACTCATTCAGATTCATAATTTAGCAAGTTCAACTCACTGAAGGCAAAGTAGGGATTCCACCTTAACTGTCCTCCCTGTCTAATACAGATTACTTAAAACGTTAGCCATGGCTTGCTTAAGTCAAATTCCAGGATGTGAACCGATAAAGCAATGCTGACATTCCAATGTAGTACTAAGGAGTGTGGCACTACCATGGGTGCCATATTTCCAGGGAAGAGATTAAATGGACATAAAAGATCCATAAAACCCTATTTTTGAAGAGCAGGGAGTCTTCCTGGCAGTTACTCATTAATCAACAATACAAAAACAGATTGCCTGGTCATGATCACATTGCTGTTTGAGGGAGTTTATTGTAGCTGCCACATTTCCAAGAGAGTTTCACTGGCCAAGACTCATTTGCTTAAAATAAGTACAATACAAATGCAAAAACTTACCTTTTAAACAGGTTAAACATTAAAAACACCAAATTAACTGTTTTACATCAAACAAATCTTTATTTTGCTGCTTGCTGAATAATTATTTCAAAGATTTTAAAAATATTTTAAGGAACATTTAATATAATGAAAATTTCTGACTTGCTACAACTTAAAAGCAGTGACAGATTTCACAAACTTCTTCATTTTGTCTTATTCCTGAACATAAACAATTAAATATTATAGGAATTTTAAAAATGGTACAGATATACAGGGCGGCCCCCGTATCCCCGGCCCGAACATATTAAAGGGAACCTTGTGGAACCAGGGGTTGCCAGGAAGTAAATGTCCCATTGAAATGAATAGATTCGCTCCTATCCACAGTAGATCACAGAACTTATCCCCGTGAGTATGGAGACGGGGACTACTGTAGTAGATCGTTTTTTCACAATTCAGAGGTTTTAAAAGCAATATCTTTGAGCCAATATTTGCAGTATTATAAAGCACACCTCTGTTCCAATCCACTGGAGGGTATTTCTTCCAGATCAGAATACAAACTGGCGAGAAGCAGAACACTTCAGTTATTATCAGATGTTAGAACCCGATTGAACCCCTCCACATCCCAAAATTAGATCAGGGAAACTAACTCTCCATTTAGAGTCCAACGCCAGTGTCCCACTTAGTGCCAATACTCGGGTTTATCATGTAAAAAGCAGACTAAAGTAAAAGCCAGCCTTCATCACCCTTGTTCTCGAAAGGGACAAGAACTGGAAGGCTTAAAGACTGGCCACCCATCAGTCCCTGTACTGGAGAACAGATGCAAATCTGGAGTGTGACAGAAATGGAATCACAAAAAAAAACAAAATTCTTCAGAAGTCTTCAGTCATTAGCTATTTTTCAAAGTTACATTAATATCAAACAGGTTGGCAGTGGATGCAATTAAAAATCAGGATCACTGCTTAGGAATTTCATTTCACAGCTGCAAATGGAAAAGCATCAAGACTCTCACATTGTTAAAAAAGATATACAGAAAGTCCAGGAATTCAACTACCTGAAGAACTGCTAAAAATGATTGATGAAATACAAAGTGATGAACAGGAGGAAATTATTGGCCAATCCAGCCTGTTCCACATCCATGATGGCTCAACATCATAATGGGGTACTTCCACTGTTGGGAGCTCCCAGTCTCCTGCCACATCATTTCAATGGGAGAGACCAGAGAGTAAAACCCACAGTCAAGGGGGAAGAAAAAAAGCTGGAAAATACATAAATGAAAGAATGAATACAAGTATTTATTTGAAAATAATTTATGTAAGTTCTTCTAAATGCAAGTTGGCACCGCCGGTGATTTTACTTCATGTGCTTTAATGGATTGTAATTAGGCTTTCAAAGCTGTAAAAGACAAATTAAAGATATGACCTTCAGCATAAATTTATATGAAGCTGGACAAATGAAGTAGGTTTATGATCCAAAAGTCAGAAGTGCAAACTAGCAATGGCTTCAGAGAGTTCCAGAGAAAATGAATAATTAGATGGCTCCATTTGGGTTTCAGGTTGCACATTATTATTAAGCACAATGCTGCCAGATGGTTTGGGAGACCATTATAAGTTAACATATGATGTCTATAAGTCACCCTCAATTTCCACCATAAGCCTCTGTTACATGAGGCAGTTGTTGTCAATTTCTATGGGCAGAAGCCTGGGAAATGCAAAATATTTTGATCAATAATTGACATATGCAATAAGTGCTCACAGCTAAAAGGTGAAGAAATTGTTGGCACATTTTGAGCAATTGGCCAGTGATATGTCTACTACCGCAGATTCCTCCTCATTTCCAGGTTCTTCTCCATCCTGCTCTGTCAACAAGCATTCTCAAAGCCACTGAGACAGGTCCAGTTCAGTCTCCCTCACATTGCCTTTTGTCTTTCATTCAAGTCAGTTTTGTCAATGCTATGGAATGGAACATTTTTCATTCTGGACATAAAGCCTCAGCATTAAGTGCTCACTCTCAAGTTAGATACAACATGGTTAGATGCAAGATAAAACTCCTCATTTCCTGCCTCAATGTGTCTCAGCGACCACTTTACAAGAGGCTACCTTCCTGTCCTATTGTGACACGTGACTTTTTTCTTAAAAAAAAACAGCCATCCTGCAAAGAGACTGCCAAATTAGCGGCTGATTAAAAGTAGTCTGGTGCTTGAGGCTCAGCCCACTTGGACATTGAAGTGAGACTGTTAAACTAATTTCACATCCAGAGAGAAAGTGGAATTTAATGCAGCTCCAAAGGAGCTAGAAGGACGGCTTCAGCCACTGGCCGATACTCTTCCACATCAGTACACCGAGGAACAATGGAGTTCAGTGCAGTTCAATATCAAATTAACAATATCAATCTTTAGTTTGATCCAAATTTAAAATGACCTATGCAAACAGATGGCTCCAAGAGTGATAGGTTGATTATGGAATTATGCTCTACTGAATTTTACAACATGATGAGGGAATACAGATTCTGCAAATCTTAAGACCTTGTGCATCCTTAACATATTAAACAACTCTAATTATACTCTAGACATTAAAATACAATTTGTGGTCTCCTCCAGTGAACATCAGAAGTTAATTTTTTTAAAAATTGATCAGGCACAATGGTCTTATCAACCATTAATCTCTTGCTACATTAATGAGGTCTTCAAAATTCACACAAAATATCTGAACAAAAATATTATTCCATTGAAAATGAAAGTTCCAAATCCTGAGCTGAAGTGGCAATTAAAAATGTCATGTCTAATCTACTGGACTTGGCAGATTTGTTGGCTCCTACATGTTTAGGCTGATGACCTAAACTGCTTTAATATCCTGAAGGCCAGCCTGGTGCGTATTCTGCCTCAATGACTTGATTGCCTGCAGTCTTTTACCATGGAGATTGAATTGAGACCAGGCCAGAAGCTGCAGCACTGCACAAGTAATGGGTACGAAGACTAACAGGTAGAAGCACCCTTGGCGAACCGCTGTCATCCAGGCAACATCTGATTTCACCACTGGCTTTGTGTTCACAATATCACGTAGTGCATCGTGCTGAAAAATGTCATACCCTGAAAAAGCACAATTGGAGATCAGAGTAAACAAAAAAAAAGACATGTAAGTATTCAACACAAGAAGCAAACTGTGGGCAAACTGCCAAAAACTGATCAGCAGTCAGCTTTACAGACTCATTGAATGCTTTTAAGGCAAAGATAGATAGACTTTTGAACTGTAAAGGAATTAAGAGTGAGCGGGCACCTAAGTGGAGCTGAGTTCACGAAAAGGTCAACTATGATCTTATTGAATGGCGGAGCAGGCTGGAAGGGCCGGATGGCCTACTCATGCTCCTAGGTCTTAATTTCCCAATGTTGTTATGAGGAGCACCCCTGGGCAGGTACAAAACAAGCAACATAACTGAGTCAGCTTCACCTCAAAGGTCTCGAACTAGCATACATGATGGACCAGGATCTCTGAGAAAACCAGGCTGCGGAGGACTGCAGATGCTAGAGATCAGAGTCAAGATAAGAGTGGTGCTGGAAAAGCACAGGTCAGGCAGCATCCAAGGAGCAGGAAAATTGTCGTTTCGGGCAAATACCCTTCATCAGGAATGAAGCCCTCTGCTCATCAAGTAGTGCCACGAGATTTTTTTTTAATGCCTATGAGAGAACAATCAGGACCTTAGTTCAACATCTCCCCTGAGGCGATGAGCTCCACCTGCTCAAAATTGCACTAAGAATCAATGTAGACAATAAGCTCCAGTCTCTTTAGATTAGATTCCCTACAGTACGGAAACAGGCCTTTAGGCCCAACAAGTCGACACCGACCCTTCAAAGAGTAACCCACCCAGACCCTACATTTATCCCTGACTAATGCAGCTAACACTACGGGCAATTTAGCATGGCCAATTCACCTGACCTGCACATCTTTGGACTGTGGGAGGAAACTGGAGCACCCGCAGGAAACCCACACAAACACGGGGAGAATGTGCAAACTCCACACAGACAGATGCCCGAGGCCGGAGTCGAACCTGGGTCCCTGGCGCTGTTGAGGCAGCAGTGCTAACCACTGAGCCACCGTGCTGCCCACATGATGGATTTGATCCCTCAATCATTAGACTGAGGTGAGAGTTCTACCACTGAGCCAAGACCAATCCTGTTACTCTGGTGAATGAGGTAATGGTGCCCTCAGCTGGAGAAGGCAGGATCATGCAGCTTTGCAGTAGAATGGGCAACTGCATTCCTACAATTTGCTCATTTCACATGGAATTAAATTTTACATCACTGATCTCCACTGGTAAGAAAAAACAGCTTAAACGTGGGCAAGATCAAACCTAAGGCTTCCAGTGCCTGAACTCTGACGATGCAGATCATTCAGCTCATGATATCTGCATCCGGTTTCTGAATGAGCATTTCACTTAGTGCCAGTCTCCCCCTACTCCTGCACAGTGTTTAAATATAAACAATCTTCAATGGGATCAAAATACAATGCAATTACTAGTGAATCCAATAAGTAGATTCAGAACAGCTTTTCCCCACCCAGACATTGGGTGCCTCTAGAATGTGGAATGTACTACAACAACATTGGGTGAATGATTTAAAATACATTTAAAAGGGGAAGCCAGATAAACACTTCAGGGAAAAAAGGTACTGAAGGTTCCGTTGATGGGGTTAGAGGATGTTGGGTCTGAGCATGAATCGCGGCAAGGACCGCGATTAAATGGTCTATTTCTGTGCTGTACATACAGAACTTAACTGGCAGAAGAAAGGTTGTACCGTACAGAAGATGAATAACCAGAAACCAAGACACTAGTCAACGTTCCTCCAAATCAAACAACTGAATCAACAGTTGAGAGATCAGCTTACCTGTGTAAACATACAAAAGCCAGGTCCCAATTAACGGGGCAAATGTCTGTCCAGGTTTGGTTACCAAGGCAACCATGCCAAATAGCAATGCTGAAGCTGCCTGTTTCCTCTTGTTCATCACAAAATCTTCATCTACAAGGTCGGAGATGACAAGGTTCAGGAGTTTGCACGTCCCCTCAGTGAATACCCGGTTACTGGAGAATGACATACATAGAAAACTTTTAAAGTGTTAGATAAAGACGAACCACAAAAATGAAAAGTTAATTAATGGAGTGATTTTGAACTTGGGGAAAGAAAATGACATTTCTGCCTTGTGCCAAAGAAACTATGGAACTTGTAACCAGCAAAATAAAAAGACAAAGAACACTTCAACTGACATGCAATAATTCAGTTGCCTTAGTTGCCTATCTGCTCAAAACTAGATCAAGTTTACAAGGAAACAAATGGACAATATTACATTGTTCATTATCATGAGGTCAGTCACCAGACTCAAAATGCTTACTCTGCTTTCTTCCCACATGCTGTCAGACTTGCTGAGGTTTTCCAGCAACTTCTAGTTCTGCTTCATTATAAGAATCTGCCAGTAAGTCCTGTTGCATCTTTTTGAAACGTGTACAAATGAATAAACTACCAGGTTTTTATATAGCAACTTGCAGAATCTCTGAATATCCCAAAGAGCTTCACCAATCTTAAAGTATATATGCAGCTGTTATGTACTTTGGTCTTTCTCAAAAGGCAGTATTGCAATTCCAGATTGGGGTCGATGGCAAGAGCCAGCTAAAACATCCACTTCTGGCTGAAGATAACTGTAAAGTCCAGCCTTGTTTCTGCTGGGCTCTGCTATCAGAGGCGTGAAGTTCACGGCACCTTGACCTCTTAGTAACTGCGTAACTGTTCACCACCAATTGCAGCAGGACATGGCAGGGTTGCAGAGCTTTGAGCTATTAAAAACTGCTTACATCATTCTCCATAATAATTTCAGTAAGTTGGAGCCATATTTTCAAACTAGTCTGGCACTGCTCTGACGCTGTGCTTCTTAAGGAATGACAGACTTACTGAGCCAGGTCATAGATGCAGCAGCTGGTGACAACCACAGTATTTTGTGGATGCCCATTTAGGAGCCAGGAAGTTTGTTCTTTTATCTATCATGATTAGGACTATAGTAGTGTCACAGGACAATGGTGGATGCCCTTGTTGCAAAGGAGGACTTAAAATAGTACACAGGTCTGTATGGTGATCAACCTCAATTTTGCTTTCAATGGATCTACAATATGGCAGGTAAGGAGATGGTAAAGGCCAGTACTGTACATAATTCCCTCAGTTGGTTCTCTCACTACTTCACAAGTTATTGCGAGCTCAGAACAGCAGCTGCATCTTTCAAACTCAACTTGCTCGATTAGTAGCGATGTTACTTTAGGGATGGACATAGAAGTAGGATGTATGTGCCTGTGTTTGGGGTGGGACTGGGTGTAGAATCAGAAGCATACGAATTGATTTGCTATTCAGGGAACATTGGGGTTAAATGAAATAAATCCCGTAATAAACTAAAGATTATACAAGAATACAAATGGATCAATGTTTCAATTTATCATTGAACCCATTTCTGTTTACTAGTAAGCAATGACATTTTAATTAGAAGTAGGCATTTAAATGAATTCCTGGCACTGTCACATATAGGCACAGTAATAAAACAATGCAAAACAAATTGCAAAGTTCACTAATAGCAACTACCTAACAAAATGAACCACTTTAAAAGGCACAGATTTTTATCTTAATTCAATTATCACAGAATCCAAGACAAGACCAAATGTTTACCAGAAATGTTTCCTAAATGCAAGCCACAACATAATTTATAATATGGGAAGGAATATATTTGATATTTTTTTGTTTGTATTCATGTTACTAAGGAAAGAACTTATTGTTAATTTAATACACTTCTGATCCAACAGCCAAGGGACTACAATTCAACAATCACTCTAGATCAAATCAGCTTTTAAATTTGATCTCAATAGATTCCTAATTCCAATACTTAATCACTTTCAAAGCTACCATGACAACCAGAAGCAACACTCTATATAGAAGGGTTTGGTAACATTAAAATAACATGGATTACAAAACCGGCAGCTCAGGCTTCTATTTGTTTATGGCAGATCATTGTGCTGAAATGTAAATCACAACTTCGGTACTGTCATGGTGCAGTATATTTTCTGACTCAGTTTGATTCACTTTATTCCGTAAGACTGGAGTTTCAGTTTGTCAGCTTTCAGTATGTGAAAGAGCACAGTGCTATCAAAGTTGATTTTTTTCATGGTTTCAGTGTATTTCACTGCAAATAAAACTTAAAGAAATGGTGTAGATGCCTTTATTTCAAAATTGCGGAACTAGTGGAGATGACTGTTCAACTTCATTTTGAAATTATGTCTAATTCCAAATAGTCAACTTGACAGTCAACCAATAACAACTTCAATGAGTCATTTAGAAGTTACAACAGGTCGGAGGGAAAATAGCTTAGTATTTGTGTACTTCTTGACTTTGCAGTTGTGTTTGATGTCCATGTGAGAGGCATATCTGAGCATCAGTGATGCAGATTCAGCAGATACAAATCACTGCTGCACATAATTTAATGCTGAAGGAACAGTGATATACTTCCAAGTCAGGATGGTGAATAGCTTGGATGGTGGTATTCCCATGTAGCTTTGGCATAGCACTTGCAGATGGAAGTGCCGTGGGTGTGGAAAGCGTTGTCAGAAGAGCTTGGTAAGTTTTTTGGTAAATTGGTGACACCATTGAATGTCAAGGGACAATGGTTAGTCTCGATTGTTGGAGATAGTCATTTGATATTCGAGAGATGTTACTTGCCACTTTTCAGCCCAAGTCTGAATTTTGTCTTAGTCCTCCTACTTTTTGACATGGACTGCTTCCATATCTTAATCACAAATGGTGCTGAAAATTGTGCAATCATTGGTGAACATCCCCACTTTTAACCATATGATGGAGGGAAGGTCATTGATAAAGCAACTGAAGATGGTTGGGCCTAGGACACTACCCTGAGGAACCCCTGCAGAAATGTCCTGGAATAGAGCTGATTGTCCACAAATTAAATCATATTTAATAATACAATCTGCATTTCAGAGCATGAACTGCTGTCATGTTCAAAATTACAAGGTAATTCAAACCCTCATGTTAAATACCCCACTCTACAGAAGTTACATTGAAGAGGAGTCAGAACTTCACAGTTAAAAACTATCATATTCTTTGAGCCTTTAATCTAACTTTACGGAATACAAGGAGGGAGTTTTAGAGCAGTACAAAACATCAAGCAGATGAACTGCAGGTGAAATGTTTCAGCCCTTAGTTGTGTTGCTGAATAAATGAGGAGGAGAAAGTGAGGCCTGCAGATGCTGGAGATCAGAGTCAAAAAGTGCGGTGCTGGAAAAGCACAGCCAGTCAGGCAGCATCCGAGGAGCAGGAAGTCAACATTTCGAGCACAAGTTTTTCATCAGAAATGAGGAAGAGTTCATGCTTGACACGTCAACTCTCCTGCTCCTCAGATGCTGCCTGACCGGCTGTGTTTTTCCAGCACCACACTTTGACTGCTGGATAAATAACCTTACTATTATTAACACAAATTATGAATCAAGCTCCTGAGTACTGAAATCTGAATTCTTGCTTTTTTGGATGTTGAGATCCAGCAGTGCACCTTAATGGAACCTCCTGATATCAATGCAAAATGGAAGGCAAAGTCAAGTGATCAATATCCCCAATTACCTTTTCTTCAACCTTTCAACAATACAATTAAAGAAACTTGCTTAAAAATTGAGATTATTACTGCTGATTGTTAACCAGAGCAACAAATCTATAATAGTCATTGATTATTGGGTTAACAATCTTCAAACTGCCTCCAACTTTGCAAGTTCTACATGAGGAACGCTGCTATACCTGGCAATGAAGAAACAGAGTAGGTAGATTTGATCTGGTCCCGCCAGTAACATCATGAAACTCATTGACAGTTTTAAGAAAAATAACCATCGGATAACCAGATACACTCCAAATCTGTGGCACAGTGACAGGAAGTAGAGGTTGTTTAGGTGTGGAGCAATGTATGAAGCACCTGGAAATAAAAAAGGAAATGCTTCAATTTTTGTTACAACCATTGAGCACTCCTCCACGCTTTCCCCTCCAGTCAGAAAGAAATTCAAACTAGCATTGCTAGTTCATTAACTACTGAAACTGCCATCCCTGTCTTCCTGACCTCTATTCCAATATTTGACTTTGCAACCCAACATCTTCACTGGATTCTGAAGAGTCATACCAGACTCATTACATCAACTCTACACCCCATTTTTTCCCCCACAGATGCTGCCAGACCTGCTGAGTTTTTCCAGCTCTATGGTTTATTATCTTTGCTGTACCATTACACCAAATAACCTGCAAACAATTCATCTTGGAAACTAAACACTAAATCAAGAATTAAATTAATTACAAATAAGCTGTCCTAATAATCTTTACAGGCTTACTGGAGTTCATCTTAGACCTGCACAACTAGGGAGGAGAGACAGAGGGAAAAACAAATCACTGCTGAACCTATCAGTTATCTACTATCTGTGATCACAGGCAGACAATGCTTACCGAGGAGAAAGGATCCTGTAGAGAGTGAAATCCTGTCTGAAAGGAGGTGCTCCATGAACAATGGAAAGAAATTACTGTTGAAGTGGCAGTGAAATACCTTTTAAAGAAAAAGGCAGCATTGATGTGTTAAATCAGCTAATCTCAGGAAAACACATGACTTCAGTACAGACTCATGCAACGAAATCTCCATTTTCATACTTGCCCCCCACTGAAATACTGTAATAAAACAAAGAATGATGAATGCGACAGATCAGAAATGAAAACTGCTGGCAAAACTCAGCAGGTCTGGCAGCATCTGTGGGGAGAAAGCAGTGTAGTGACTGAAATACTGCTTGAAGATGACAATGTTCATAATACCTCCTTGTTTCCAGCCAGTTCTCCTATGCCTAATAAGCTAACATGGTGACATCATAGAACTGCTCTCTAATGAGAAAGAAGAGTGAGAGTGAGATTTAGTGGCAGTTTAACCTGGGACTCTACACACTTCAGGTGAGGTGAGAGGTAGAGGAGGAGTCCTTCAAGGGAACATCAGCCTGTGCAGAAATTCAGGCCAGGTTGCTGGTATCATGTCACATCACAGTCTGGCTGTCTAGACAACCAAACTAACGGACTCTCACTGACGGCAGCAATTCACAAACAGCCAATGAGGAACAGCACAGTTATTCCATCATGCCATGCACTTCAGAATTATTTTGTACTTTGTTTTTTTTTCTGGCCCATCTCCCCAACTCCACTCCATCCTCTAAACCTGCAGTTCATCAAAATTCAGCTGCACACGTCTGATGCCCCACACTTGATGATCTACCACTGGCCTTGTCAATAGCTCAAATTTAAACGTTACTGCTCCCCATCCTTGCTCCTCTCCATCTTTATACCAACTTGCAGTACTCCTCTGTACACCAGCTATTGTCTCCTGAAGATCAGCGTCTCCCTTTGCCTGCCTATAAGCTGTTGCTACAGCTTTCCACGTCCAAAGTCTCGGAATTCCTTTTGGAAACCTTGCGGGAACCATTTTCCCTGAAAATCCTATGTTGTCCAAACTTTGTGTCCTCCCGCCTAACATTTTTGACTTGAAATGCACTTTTGACAAACAATTGAGATTCTCCATCATATGAACATGGTACATAAGCACAAGCTTGTCACACCTCACTGAAGACAGTGTGCTGCAAACCAAACTACACCATTCCCAAGTCATCACACATGTCACAAGTTGATTAAATCATCAATTCTACCTAACCACCTAATTCAGATTTAAAGAATATGCACACAGGCACTTTTCATTAAAAAAATATTTATTGTAATCAAACTTTTTAACTAATAGCACAAAAGTAGAGATGAATTGCTAATCTACAACTAACTTAAACATTAGGAGGAAAGACAGGATTTCTAATTTATGCAACTTGAACTTTGACCTTTTAAAGGCTCTCTCTCCCTCAAATGCCAAACACACACAAACTGACAATCAACTATAGAGTGGAGAGAGGAAACAAAGTCAAAATGAACACAGTTCTGTACTGAGTCCAAAATCATAAAATTAGATGGCTACTTTCTAACAACCCCTTTTCCTTCTTCGATGATTGGCTAATGTTGTGCAAATAACACTGACTGACTGACATATCAATCTGTAGATTGGCTGAGGCCAACAGAGTTTGAGCCTGTGGTAGGCTGATGGAGAAGGTGAAGTTGCATGGGGTCAAAGATGCACTAGCTAGATGGACACAGAGCAGGAGGGGAAGGGAGTTTCTCAAAATGAAGAACTGTGACCAGTGGTGTCCCAAAGGGGATCCGTGCTGGGACCACTGTTGTTTGTGATGTACATAAATGATCTGGAGGAAGGTATAGGTGTTCTAATTAGCAAACAGAGTCGCAGATACTGAAGGGGACAATCAGAGAATGCAGCAGAATATAGACATATTGGAGAGTTGGGCAAAGAAATGGCAGATGGAGTTCAAACCGGGCAAATGTGAGGTGATGCATTTCTGAAGATCTAATTCTCAAATACAGTAAATGGAAAAATCCTATGGAAAATGTACAGAGATCTGGGTGTTCAGATCCATTGTATCCTGAAGGCAGCAACACTGGTTGATAGTGGTCAAGAAGGCATACAGCTTGCTTTCCTTCATCGGAGTACTGAGTACAAGAGTTGGCAGGACATGTTACAATTGTATAAGACTTTGGTTCAGCCACATTTGGAATACTGCGTACAGTTCTGATCACCAAATTATGAAAAGAATGTGAATGTTTTGGAGGGGGTGCAGAGGAGGTTCACAAGGACGTTGCCTAGTATGGAGGGCACTAGCTATGAAGAGAGGTTGAGTAGAATTAGGATAATTTTCATTAGAAAGATGGAGGTGGGGGGGTGGGGGGTAGAAGAGACCTGATTGAGGTTTACAAAATCATGAGGGGTATAGACATGGTAGATAGCAAGAATCTTTTTCCCCCCCAGAGTGGGAGACTCAATTATTAGGGGTCATGAGTTCAAAGTGAGAGGGGAAATGTTTAGGGGAGAGATGCATAGAAAGTTCTTTACACAGAAGATGTGCAGGCCAGGTGAATTGGCCATGCTAAATTGCCCATAGTGTTAGGTAAGGGGTAAATGTAGATGTAAGGATATGGGTGGGTTACGCTTCGGCGGGGCGGTGTGGACTTGTTGGGCCGAAGGGCCTGTTTCCACACTGTAAGTAATCTAATCTAATCTAATCTAATAGGTGGTGGGTGCCTGGAACGTGTTGCCAATGGAGATGGTAGAGGCAGGCATGATAGTGTCATTTAAGATGTACCTAGACAGATACATGAATGGGCAGAGAACAAGGGATACAGATCCTTAGAAAAGAGGTAACAGGCTTACACAGAGGATCTAGAACAGCATAGGCTTGGAGGGCCAAAGGGCATGTTCCTGTGCTGGAATTTTCTTTGTTCTCTTGTGGGCATTAGTATGCTTATTTTCACAATTCTGAATAGATTTACTCCTATTTCAACAGAGTTCCAAGGGCAATTTTCTCACAGCAAGGGAACTGCGAGAGAGATGTTGGCAGGCATTGGCGAGTCCGAGATCTGATTCCATTTCCTGCCTCCCACAAGACCTCTGTTTAGCTGCAGTCAGTCTAATCAGAAGGTTGATGCTATGCTGAGCTCTCCTGAGCCCACAACAACTGGGGCCAATTGAAAAATCCGAAGACTGTCTCTGGGCAAAATTGTTCTGAACATGTACTCCAAACCATTTTCTTTTCCTGGATTTCTTTCTCACTATTCCAATTAGGCAACATTGTATGTACCAGTTACAATATTCCTTCATGACAAGAACAAATCGCTGGAGAAACCCAGAAGCTCTGGTAGCATCTGTGGAGAGAAAAGAGAGTTAATGTTTCAAGTTCGGTGACTTATCGAAGCTCCTGAATGCTGATAGAGTCACTGGATTCGAAATGCTGACTCTGTTTTCTCCCCATAGATGCTGCCGACCTGCTGAGCTTCTCTAGCATTTCTGTTTTTGGTTCAGATCTCCAGAATCTGTGGTTTTACTACGTCCGCAAATAACTGGTTTTGAAAACAACAAAGACGTTCTTATACAGTTTCCTTTGTTTACAGTAGTATATTCACTCACTTTTAGGCAACTATTTTTTAAAAACGTGGCCTTTATAAGTTGTCATTCTGCAACACAAAAGTATCCTTTCTATAATCTTCAGATGTTTAAACATCATTAGCCAACTTTCTCTGCAAAATCCTTTGAGGAATTATTGGAAATATTATGCATTGGGCTGAAACCCCAGAAGAATCCCTTGGAAATGAAGTTCTGGCCTTACCTGCACCAAGTTCATGGTCACAAACCAAGCAAAGTTCCGATGTCTGGAGAGTTGTTTCAGGTATTCTGCCAGCGTCAGTTCCTGAGTATGAGGTGCTTGACTAATGTATAGCCTGTCCAGAATCCCAAATACAGGACAGTATGAGAAAAACCACTGACAATTAATTCAATGCCAATACAGATTTGTGAATATCTAAAACTCTTATGTCCTCTATCCTCCCATTTCTTTTACAAGTCATAAATTCCACAATTTGGAATAATCTGAACAAATTATTGATTCAAATAAAAACTGCAGCGAGGCAAGTTGATACCAACAATGAAGTACTGGTAGGTCGAGAATGCAATGGTTGCATTCTTGTGCGACCATTCACATCACGCTTCAGAAACATCACTTACTGTTGGCGATGTAATTGTGTTACAGCCAACACACGTTTTAAAAGTTTGCACTTTAGAAACAGCGTCCTCAATTCGTTAATCATGTTACAGCAAATTTGCATAAATGAAATATACGTTACACCAGAATGACCTCTACTTTTTACAAAATGATTATTGTACTTTAACAATGACAAAGATTTGATTACCCCCAACCTTTATTAGGTTTTATAAAATGAAAGATACCATTTCATTGGAAACAGTTTAGAGTACAGTGTGGTTAACAATCAAAAGATGCAGCGAGTTCATAAGAACAGCTAATGCACTATGGATCATTCACAGAGGCTCCCATTTGTGAATTTTGCTCTCAAGTCTCTTAATTTCTTCTGTGGACATGTACTTGCAGGGATTCAAACAGAGACTTGAAAGGCAAAAGATACAGACTTGGGAAATGCCAATGTCTGCAAGGACTGGAAAAAGAAATTAAATCAACCTGCATGGTTACCTTCATAACCACTTGCTGGCAAGGCTCAAGGCAGACATCAGTTCAGCAAGTCTTTTGCATGTGTAAAGAATCAAAAATGACAACTTGCATAAGAGGAATTGCAACAAATTTAAAACAGACAAGTTAGAAACAAAGCTATGTCCAGGTACAGGGAAACCTGCACAAAAGGTTGTTACGACACAGGGTAAACTCCCCGGGTTCATTTAAAACCGACAACACAGCAAAGATTTATCCCATGCAGTAATCTGTAAACATTTGAGTGGCCAAGAACTAAGTAAAGTAAAAATGAACTTTATTTCTTTAAGTACAGAGAATAATTAATTAACCACTGTTTATAATTTCTTTCTCTAACCTATCTTTTACCTTTCTTTCTATAATACTAGTCCGATAAAACTCCCAATTAAGATTTATGAAACAACACTTCTTATCTCAAAACCAGGCAGCTGTAGGTTCTTGTCTTTGGATCTTCCTGTGTCTTCTTTTCTCCTTGTTAGTAATTTCTGCATCACAGGTTATTGATTGAAAAGATACTTCTAAGAGAGATATTTTTCCAAGCAGTCTGTTACCTGCTAGGACTTGGCACTTCTCCTCCCAACTGTTCAATTTTCTGTTGATCTTATACCCCCAGAGCATCGGATTATCTCATTGGCTTTTAAGAATGTCAATATTCTCAATTCAAACTGGATTGGAAATTCGTATATTTTTAAAGGTATAATTTAAACTGATTGGCCAAATTTGAATTTGTTTTTGTCGAGGCAACGAATTAATAGAGTTGTTCAATCCAGTGTTACATTGTTGCCTTCTTGAGAACACTCGGTGCTGTGTCCAGCAGTTCTGCTGCTTTTAACTCTTAAAGGTACATCCACATCTTCATAAACTATTCCCTCTCAAGAAAAAAGGTCTACATCCCTTTTCCAGGGAAAGGTGCAACTGCGGTTGTACAACCAGTACAAACATTACCCATATTAACCTAATCCCTGTTGTATTGGTGGATGTCCACTCCATTCAGGAATGTATCCTTTCCATGTTTTCCCATTAAGCTCCCCAGTTGGCATGGTGGAAGTTGAACCCATCTCTCTCAGATTACTGCTAAGTAAGGGATTTCTAGCCCTGTGACATATTACCATAACCCCAGCATATGTGGAGAGTATGTGGGTTCAGCAAAGTAACTGGTGGGATTAGGAATCCTTCAGAAAACAGGCAATACCTTTAATGTAGGCTATTCATTAGATTTCAAGTATTACATACTTTAACTAGAGTAAATAAAGTACAAAATATTAACAAAATAGTACAAGTCATAGAATCTAGGAGGTGGCCATTTGATCACTATATCTGCATCAGATAAGTAACCATCCAGCCATATCCGACCTGTATAGTCACTTAAGTTATGGCACTTTAAAGTGTTGAAGGTTTCTGCATCTGCCATCTTTTCAACAAAATGAATTCCAGATCCCTACCACTCTCTGGGCGACAAGATTTCCCATCTAGCTCTCTCTAAAACTCCTACACAAATATACGTTCCTTGTTAATGAGCTCCTCGACCAAGATGAACAGAGGAATGACCTATTCCATGCAATTTTATCATCAACAGCCTCCTTCGTGGTCAAGGAAAACAATGCTAGCCAATCTAACCTTCCCTTATAACCAAAACTCTCCATTCCAGGCAACATCCTCACATACCTTCACTGTATGCTCTCCAGCAAGTAACCAGAACTGCATAGTGACCTACAGCTGTTGTCCCTTCTGTGAGAGTTACACTGAAATAATTTAGATTTCCAAGTCTTTTCAATTTTCAAATCATTCCTGCCACCATTTATCAAAGCAATCTAATTTGAATCTCAAAGGTGGTCAACAAAAAAAAATGCAGTCAAAGTAAGTGATGGTTGATCAGGAATTCCTGGAAGCATATGGTTGAAAGCTGGGTGTGCCACCCCTGTGCATTAATCACTGGAAGTTCTGGTGCAAAAGAATATTTCCAGCTCTTATATTCTAGACCACAACCAGTAAAGGCAAGTGCCCCATATGTCCTCTTCACGAATCTCACCTCCCAGGCCACCCTTTAGGAATATGCTAGCATGCATTAAAAGATCCCTCTTTTCCTGCTCATTTATCATTTATTGTGCATTTCATTGCCTCGGTAACTCTTATGAATGGGAAGGAACTTCACATGGATGCATATGGGAAAGGGGGGAAGGCAATGGTCTAGTTGTAATATCGCGAGACCATTAATCCAGATAGCCAGGTAATGTTCTGCAAACCTAAGTTTGATTCCTACCAGGGCAGACGAAGTTTGTATTCAAAACAAAAAAAACAAAGATCTGGAATCAAGAGTCTAAATGATGGCCATAAAATCATTTTTGATGGGCAGGAAAAAATTCTGCCTTGTACACTAATGTGCTTTTATGGAAGGAAAACTGCTGTCTGAATCTGGTCTGGCCTACATGTGACTCCAGACACAGCAATGTGGTTAATTTTTAACTACCCTCTGGGCAACTAGGGATGGGCAATGAACGGGTGGCTCAGTGGTTAGCACAGTTGTCCAACAGCACTAGGGACCCAGGTTTGATTCCAGCCTCAGGCCTGTGTGGAGTTTGCATATTCTCCCCGTGTCTGCGTGGGTTTCCTCCCACAGTCCAAAGATGTGCAAGTTAGGTAGATTGGCTGCATTAAATGCCCATAGTCTTCAGAGATGTGCGGGTAGGTGCATTAGTCAGATGTAAATATAGGGTAGGGGGAATGAGTCTGAGTGGGCTACTCTACGGAGGTCAGTGTTGACTTGTTGGGCCGAAGGGCCTCTTTCTACACAGAAGGGATTTTATGGATTTTACAGAATGCTGGCCTAGCCAGTGATGACCGTATCCCACGAATAGAAAAAAAACCAGATGTTTTCCTCTTGTAAAATGGATGGGCAATGTAGCGGACGATGAGTGCACACCTTTGCCATTCAAGGTTAGACGTACTTATAATCACATTTCCAGTGAATACCATTGTTGGCACAATGGCCCAGTTAGTACTGCTGCCTTACAGCACCAGGGAGCCAGGTTCAATACCACCTTTGGGCAAGTGCCTGTGTGGAGTTTGCACATTCTCCCAGTGTCTGTGTGGGTTTCGTGCCGGTGCTCCGGTTTCCTCCCATAGTCCAAAGTTTTGCAGGTTAGGTGGATTGGCCAGGTTAAATTGCCGATAGTGTCCAGGGATATGCAGGTTAAGTGGATTAGCTGAGGGAAATGCAGGGTTACAGGGATGGGGATGGAGGGGGAGGGGGTGGTGTTTCTGGGTGGGTGCAGACTCAACGGGTCTAATAGCCAACTTCTACACTGTGGGAATTCTATGATTCTATTCTATGAATTAAGAAAGCCTGAACTAAACACAAGTTACATCAATTAAACAAACTGAAATTCTACGGAGCTCAAATAACATCATCCTAACTCAATACATACACAAATTAGCAGACAAATTCAAAATTAGTTAAAATTTACACATTTTCGGAGTGGGGAAAGAGTCTCTGAAAGCCTTTTTATGACCAGCGGCCACCAGGTACCATTGTCATAGAAATGTACGGCACAGAAACAGATCCTCCAGTCCAACTCGTCCGTACCGACCAGATATCCTAAACTAATCACGTCCCATTTGCCAGCAATTGGCCCATATCCCACTAAACCCTTCCTATTCATATACCCATCCAGATGCCTTTTAAATATTGTAATTGTACCAGCCTCCACCACTTCCTCTGGCAGCTCATTTGATACATGTACTACCCTGTGTGTAAAAAAACTCGCCCTTCAATCCCTTTTAAAAGTTTTCCCCTCTCACCCTAAATCTATGCCCTCTAGTTCTAGACTCCCTGACCCCAGGGAAAAGACTTGGTCTATTTATCCTATCCGTGCCCCTCATGATTTTGTAAACCTCTATAAGGTCACCCCTCAGCCTCCGACGCTCCAGGGAAAACAGCCCCAGCCTATTCAGCCTCTCCCTATAGCTCAAATCCTCCAACCCTGGCAACATCCTTGTAAATCTTTTCTGAACCCTTTCAAGTTTCACAACATCTTTCCGATAGGAAGGAGACCAGAACTGCACACAATATTCCAACAGTGGCCTAACCAATGTTTAATTTAGATAATTTAGAGCCACAACAAGACCTCCAAATTCCTATACTCAATTTTCTGACAAATAAAGGAAAGCATACCAAACACCTTCGTCACCTCCCTATTTACTTTCAAGGAGATATGAACCTGCACTCCAAGGTCTCTTTTGTTCAGCAACGCTTCCTAGGACCTTACTATTATGTGTATAAGTCCTGATTGGATTTGCTTTTCCCAAATGCAGCACCTCGCATTTATCTAAATTAAACTCCATTTGCTACTTCTCAGCCCATTGGCCCATCTGGTCAAGATCCTGTTGTACACTGAGGTAACCTTCTTTGCTGTCCCCTACACCTCCAATTTTGATGTCATCGGCAAACTTACTAACTATACCACCTACGTCCACATCCAAATCATTAAATAAATGGTGAAAAGCAGTGGATCCGGTGCAGATCGTTGTGGCTCATCACTGATCACAGGCTTCCAGTCTGAAAAGCAACCATCCACCAACACACTGTCTTCTCGGTTTGATGCCAGTTCTGTATCCAAATGGCTAGTTCTCCTTGTATTCCCTGAGATTCCATTGCACAAACCAACTCAGCTTCTTGCACCCACACTTCAATGTAGGTGAATGCAGATCCAGAGTCTAATTGCTGTATGGTGGATCACCACAGGATATGGTAACGAAGAGTGAAAAAGAACTTGGTAATGAAAGCCATTCCAGGCAAAGTACAGACTATTCAGTAACATGGCAGCAAAGAATTAAACCTGTCAGTACAGTGAGAGAGATGTGCGTTGAAAAACAAGCAAAGGAATAAAAACAAACAAACAAACAAATAAATAAATAAATAAATACTCACTCCTCTAGTATGGAAGCCTCCGCATATTTGACTTTCAGTTCCAACTGAAATCGTTGTCTGAGAATCCAAGTGCAGACACTAAAACCTAGAGTCGAAAAGGCAGCCAACGCTACGCAGAAGAGTCTAAATGAGAGGAAGTTTTCCTTGTTCCAGACTGCATAGGACATAAACACAGACAAGGAGCCAAGTGCACTAAAAAGGGAACAATAAAAATTCAGTCTAGTCCTGTCCTTTTCCGATACTGCCAGGTCTGCCAGTAAGGCATTATGATTAAGGTCCACCAAGGTGAGGAATCCATCATACAGACAAAGACAGATGAGAAACTGTACTCCTGGGCGGGCCCAAACCACCCAGAAAGAGAGGAATGATAAAGCAAACAGAGGACCATTTCGCATTAATGCCTTCAGTCGTTTCAATATTACTTCTGGAGTAGGGATCGCAGCGCCTGATCTGTAAGAAAGCATTGAAGTACATTAAATACAAGTGGATGCTATGCAAAACTGCACAGTCTATTAATAAAACTGGCTGGTTCTCCATATGGTTACTGTATGACTAGTAATTAAAAACATCAAGGTGATCTTTGTGGGACATTACAGATTAGGTTTGTTTGGAATTCAGGACTGTGTTTGTTTAAACAGTTATACTCACTCAAAACCAGAGATGTTTAAATATTGAAATATTTCCAATTTACATTATCATAGAAATATAAACATTCTACAATATATCAAAAGCACATTTAGCGTAGAATATCAATATTTAATTTTACCGGGGCTAATAAAGATAAAGCAGGAACCTGCAGGAAAACAGTTTTGCGATTATTTTGACATGGTGGACAACTTAACTGCCCAGAGAATTGAAGCTGATCTTGAAAAAAAAAAGGTTTCCAGAACTATTGAACAAATGTATTCATTCAACTTTTAAAACTTCCAAATGATGGGAAGTTACAAATGTCCTGCCGAAGCTTTTTTAACTTTCAAAATAAAAACCCAAACCCTTAAAACAAACTGCATGCTCCAAACTATTTATCTCACTTTTAACCTTCATCCAGAAACTTCCAAAAAAAATTATATTAATTCAGTTAACTCTTCTTTCCACTACACAACTGAGAATGACCCCTTTTTTAGAATGACATGTTTGTGAGGTTCTGTTTTTGTAACTGCAGAAGTGGGTTGTACTTGTTGGACTTCCCCTTTTAGATCACATCAGGTCAGAAACCATTCGCTGCTCGACACACAAGAGTGCTAATAATTTGCTAATCTTACACAACAACAATAAAACTTCTGCACAATAGCCTCAGAATTCCCTGTTTATGTAGCAAAGTCTGGCTTTTTTGAAGTCTGTTGGCAAAAATCAGAAGGAGTGAAGGATGTCCTAGTGGAAACTTGTATGGTTTGCTCTCAGTGGTACCATAAAGCCATAAGAAATAGGAACAGGATTAGGCCATTTGGCCCATCAAGCCTGGCTAATCCAACATTCTTCAAGTCCTCTTTCCCACCTTTTCCCCAATTCCTCGACTGATGAAGAACCTATCTCAGCCTTAAATATACACAAGGACTCTGCCCCGCAGCTCTGTGGGGAGAAGTTCCAAAGATATTCAACCCTCAGACGAAATTCCTCCTCATTTCAGTCTTAAACTGGTGTCCCTGACACGATACCCTCTGGTCCTAGATTCTCTCATGAGGGGAAACATCCACTCAACCTTGTCAAGCTTATTAAGAATCCTATGTTTCAATGAAATCACCTCTCATTATTTCAAATTTCAGTGAGTAGAGTCCCAAACTGTGTTACCTTTGCTCCTAAGACAACTAATCCATACCAGGGGATCATTCTACTGAATTCTTTGAACGGCCTCCAATTAAATGGTATAGTGGCAGAAGTACAAATATTTGGTCATTTGTCAGATGCAATAGAGTGATGGTAAATATTAGTATTCTACCGAAGACAAACAGAACTCCTTTAAAATATCAAAAGCATTCATTCCACATAAAACAAGGAACATGGAAAGGCTTGCAGCTGCTGTTTTTCTTCCCCTCACTAATTTTTCACTGTGTTTCCAGTCTATTTTATTGTGAATTTATTTTCTATATTTTGCATATTTTTATTCTTGAGTGTCTCTAATTTTCCATCTTCAGCTCAATAACATTCTTGAAAGTGTCACAAGTTTATGGGCTGGTGAAGTACCTAGATTTCCCTGGAGTATATAGGCTGCTCGCCATTAAAACCAGCTGAGCCGTTTTAGAGAAGCAGCAAGTTCACCAACAATTCAAATAAAAACTATAAATCAAGCGGTAATGCCCAAATGAAAGTGAAATGCTGAACCATCACTACAGACCAATCAACATTACAAACTACATTATGAATGAAGGTTAGAATATGCAAAATTCACTCAATCATTAATGATAATAAAACATTAAATGCACTCAGGCTGGAAGAACAGGGCCAAAATAACTCAGCAATAAAATATCAAAAGAAAGAAGGAGTGGACAGTTTTGAATTTGGATATTTCTGTGGATGAGTGTGCTCAAACAAAAATGATAGATTTTAATAATTAATGTCATGAATTTTATGTGTTCTTGACATGTAGGAAATCACAAGACTTACTTAAAAAGAAAACTTTACTTTTGAGCTTGATTTCATATCAATAACTTCCATAGATTTTACTTAGGGTAACAGCTCGTATTTTTGTTATACTAAATTATTTAATAAGGGCTGCCAATGCTACAACAGATGAAGTAACAGAACTCAAAACAAAATTTGCACAAGGCACTGTGTAAAACAGTTCAGCAGTGAATTCAATTTAAAAACTTATACAACTTTGCACAGGTTCTTCATTAAAGAGAATGACCATTTTACTTACTGCTGTGTGCTCAGAAATGAGCGGTCACTAAGCCACCCAAATAATGGATCATTAAGACTGTTCCATAGGAGAAAAATGGTCTGAAAGAAAAGAAGATGAAGAGTAAACTAAAGAAAACAAGGAAGCAGAAACTATTGGATACAAGGGTGAAAAAGTCAACCTAGCTAAGGAAAAATCATTTGTATTTCAGAACCTGACAGAAATCCAACAAGTAACAGCTAACCAGGAAAATACCTTCAAAGGGGGACAAGAGGTAGCTGTGCAAATAGGGTTAAGGAGAATCGAAAGGACTTTTATAAATACATTAATGACAAAAATGATAACTAGGAAGAGAATGAGACCCTTCAAAAATCAGCAAGGCAGCCTATGCGTGAAACTGCAGGAGATGGGAGAGATATTAAACAAGTATCTTGCATCAGCGCTTACGTGGAGAAGGAGATGGAGGATACAGAGCATGGGGAATTAGATGGTGACATCTTGACAAATGTCCACATTACAGACATGGTGGTGCTGGATGTCTTGAAACGCATAAAAGTGGATAAATCCCTAAGACCTTATTAGGTGTACTATAGGACTCCATGAAAAGCTAAGGAAGTGATTGTTGGGCCCTTTGTTGAGATATTTGGATCATTGATAGTCACAAGTAAGGTGCCGGAAGACTGGAGATTGGCTAACGTGGTGCCACTATTTAAGAATGGTGGTAAGGAAAAGCCAAGGAACTATAGACCAGTGAACCTGGAATCGGTGATGGGCAAGTTGCTGGAGGAAATTCTGAGGAACAGGATATACATGTATTTGGATAGGTAAGGACCGATTAGGGATAGTCAACATGGTTTTGTGCATGGGAAATCATGTCTCACGAACTTGATTGCTTTTTCAAAAAGCTCAACAAAGAAGATTGATGAGGGCAGAGTGGTGGATGTGATCTGTATGAACTTCAGTAAGATGTTCAACAAGTTTCCCCACAGTAGACTGGTTAGCAAAGTTAGATTGCATGGAATTAAGGGAGAACCAGCCATTTGAATAAAGAACTGGCTCGAAGGTAGAAGACAGAGGGTGGTGAGTGGGAGGCTTGCTTTTCAGACTGGAGGCTTGTGAGCAGTGGTGCGTCACAAGAATTGATGCTGGGTCCAATGCTTTTGGTCATTTATATAAATCATTTGGATGAGAACATAGGAGGTATTGTTAGTAAATCTGCAGGATCAGAGGGATCTTGGGATCCATGTCCATACACCCCTTAAAAGTTGCCACCCAAGTTGATAGGGTTGTTAAGGCAGCATATGGTGTGTTCATTTTCATTAGTAAGGTTTAAGAGCCGTGAGATTATGCTGCAACTCTATTGAGTCCTGAGTAGACCACACATGGAATGTTGTGTTCAGTTCTGGTCATCTCATTATTGTGAAGTGGGAGATGACACGGGGCAGGGTAACATGAGGCACACGGACACACAAGTTAGCTGCCGAGCCATCAGTTGGCCACTTGACACATAAGATGGCCACCGGACTACAATATGAAGAGAGACAGCAGAGAAAACACAGATACTGCCTGGGGCCACCAGAATGCCAGCACAAAGCACTCACAACCTAGTTGATTAGTTTAAGACATATGGGGGAAGAGAATACACATAAGTAACATGCACTGCCCAAAGTGTCTGGGTCCAGCCAACACCTTTGATAGAAATGTTAACAGCTTGATACAGACTCTATACAGAGTGCTAATAACCAGGGTTGTAGTAATCGTCCTTCTCAGGAAAAGCGATTAGCGTCCATTACTACAGCAATGGACTTCCGCACAGACATTGAAACCGAATGTCTGTATTGAAACTAACAAGAAAATGGTGCTGAAATTAACAAAGGCTGTGATGGAACTGAAAATGACTGTATTGAGACTATCAACAATTCTACAATGATTACCATAAATAAATCATGTTACAAAGACAATAATCTCTGGTGGTTGTGATGAAACAGCAGCACTTCGAAAGCTAGGGATTCCAATTAAACCTGGTGTTGTGTGATTTTTAACTTTTGGAATAGTGTGTGCAAGACTGGCCTCCCATCTCTAACAAAGACGTTGTGAAACTTGAAAGGGTTCAGAAAAGATTTACAAGGATGTTGCCTGTGCTGGAGGGTTTGAGCTGTAGGGAGGGGTTGAATAGGCTGGGGCTGTTTTCCCTATAGCGGAAGTTGAGGGGTGACCTTATAGGGGCTTATAAAATCATGAGGGGCATGGATAGGATAAATAGGCAGTCTTTTCCCTGGGGTCAGGGAGTCCAGAACTAGAGGGGCATAGGTTTAGGGTGAAGGGGAAAGATATAAAAGAGACCTATGGGGCGGCCTTTACATGAGTATGGAATGAGCTGCCAGAGGAAGTGGCCGAGGCTGGTACAATTACCAACATTTAAAAGGCATCTGGATGGGTATATGAATAGAAAAGGTTTAGAGGGATATGGGACAAGTGCTGACAAATGGGACGAGATTAATTCAGGATATGGAAGAGTTGGACTGGAGGGTTTGTTTCCGAGCTATACATCCCAATGGCTTTATGACTCTTAGCGCTTCACAGATAACTAATCATATTCATTATGAATTTATGTTCCGGACTTTTTGGAGATTAAATCTAAAAGGCAGAGTCTGTTGCTGAAAATGCGAATATAGCTAAAGAATCAAACTATTTCCATGGACAGTGTACTGTGATCACGTTCCAAGTTATTGGTGTGGAGAGAAGCACATAGTCGACCAGATACAGATTCTCCACAATTATTGTACATTTTGTTCAGTACAAGTAGGACTTTAAGGTCATTGTGCAATGACTCATGTCTTAACAAGATTGCGCTGCAAGACACAAATCTATTTGTATTTAGGGCCTTCAGAAATGCAATATCAAAAACAATGAATGCACTTCTAATACATTTTACCAATAAAGGTAAAACTGCTGTACTCCAGGCTGCTCTCTCACTAGAAAGACTCGGCTGGTGGTTTAACCTGAGGGTCACCATACCTCCTCAAGCAAGGGGAGATGCTGAGATGGAGAGTCCTTCATATTAACTTCAGCTAGTGCAGGAGTGGAACACATACTGTTGGCAGCACTCTGGATTGCAAACCAGCCATCCAGTCAACTAAGCTAACTGACCCCTTACCAACAAGGCACCAATGTTTGTTCTTTACAGGTTACCAAAGATACACCCAAAAAGACCAACGTTAATTAATAACCATGCTTTGGGACATGATGTTGAGGTTGTACAGGACGCTGGGGAGACTTCCTCTGAACTGGTGTACACTGCTCTTGTTGCCCTGTTATTGGAAGGATATTATTAAACTGGAGAGGACTCAAGATTTACCAAGACGCTGCCAAGAATGATGGATTGGAGTTATAAATATAGGCTGGGACTTTTATCACTGGAACGGAGCAGGTTGAGGAGTGACCTTGTATTGGTTAATAAAATCATAAGGGGCACAGATAGGGTGAATTGTGTTATGAAGTTGAAGGTGTGTACTGTCCCTTTAAGACAGAGTGAAAGTTGAAAAGCTGGCAAGCACTGGTCATGTGACTGACTAGCAGGCACAAAGTGTATGGGATAATTTGAAGATATAACATTTGGGTTGTAACCTAGATACGAGTCATTTTCACAGCAGTTTGAATTTAACCAGTTTAAATTATACCCCAAGCTACAAGGTTAGATCTCACAGAATACAGGGAGAACTAGCCATTTGGATACAGAACTGGCTCAAAGTAGAAGACAGAGGGTGGTAGTGGAGGGTTGTTTTTCAGACTGGAGACCTGTGACCAGTGGAGTGCCACAAGGATTGGTGCTGGGTCGCCTACTTTTTGTCATTTACATAAATGATTTGGATGTGAGCATAAGAGGTACAGTTAGTAAGTTTGCAGATGACATCAAAATTGGAGGTATAGTGGACAGCAAAAAGGGTTATGTCAGATTACAACAGGATCTTGACCAGATGGGCCAATGGGCTGAGAAGTGGCAGATGGAATTTAATTCAGATAAATGCGAGGTGCTGCATTTTGGGAAAGCAAATCTTAGCAGGACTCATACACTTAATGGTAAGGTCCTAGGGAGTGTTGCTGAACAAACAGACCTTGGGGTGCAGGTTCATAGTTTCTTGAAAGTGGAGTCGCAGGTAGGTAGGATAGTGAAGAAGGCGTTTGATATGCTTTCCTTTATTGGTCAGAGTATTGAGTACAGGATTTGGGAGGTCATGTTGCGGCTGTACAGGACATTGGTTAGGCCACTGTTGGAATATTGCAATTCTGGTCTCCTGCCTATCAGAAAGACGTTGTGAAACTTGAAAGGGTTCAGAAAAGATTTACAAGGATGTTGCCAGGGTTGGAGGATTTGAGCTACAGGGAGAGGGTGAACAGGCTGGGGCTGTTTTCCCTGGAGCGTCAGAGCTTATAGAGGTTTACAAAATCATGAGGGGCATGGATAGGATAAATAGGCAAGGTCTTTTCCCTAAGGTCAGGGTGTCCAGAACTAGAGGGCATAGGTTTAGGGTGAGAGGGGAAAAATATAAGAGAGACCTACGGGGCAACCTTTTCACACAGAGTGGTATGTGTATGGAATGAGCTGCCAGAGGAAGTGGTGGAGGCTGGTACAATTGCAACATTTAAGAGGCATTTGGATGGGTATATAAATAGGAAGGGTTTGGACAGGTTGGACCGAAGGGTCTGTTTCCACGCTGTACATCTCTATGACTCTATGAATTTGAATTTACTGTTTTGACAACAAAGAGACGATCTGATGTTTGGAGTATAAAAAGCCGGACAATTAGGCAGAGAAAGAGCACCTGCCATCGAAAGACTGCTATTCAGAACACACTCTAAAAAGGTACCTTTGTTATATGAAACACCTTTGCAGAAGACCGAAGACAACTTAGGGTGATCTACAAACAGGGGAAGATCGATACCGGAAATGACAGCCACTGTTTGGTTTTGAAAAAATTGAGTTGCTGTAAATTTAATAGGGGCTCTATTGGATCAGTATATTATTATAGAGTGGGAGGCTTAGAGGTGCAAATAGGTGTTGTTCAATGCTCATTTTTGGAGTTAATGAATAAAACTGATTTTTTTTTCTTTAAATAGTGGAATTTGGGTAGTTCTCTCTCATTCATACTTTAACAGATTACGAGGCAAGGTTGACTTTTTTGCGAGATTGTTCTCTGTGCTAATTAAACCAAAGAACAAAGAATAAAGAAAATTTAGGAACAGGCCCTTCGGCCCTCCAAGCCTGAGCTGAACCAAATCTACTGTCTAATCCTGTCGTCCATTTCCTAAGCATCTGTATCCCTCTGTTCTCCACCGACTCATGCATCTGTCCAGGCGCATCTTAAATGAATCTACCATGCCTGCCTCTACCACCTCTGCTGGCAACGCGTTCCAGACGCCCACCACCCTCTGCATAAATACTTGCCACATGTACCCCCCTTAAACTTTTCACCTCTCAACTTGAAAGCGTGACCTCTCGTTATTGGATCCTTCAACTTGGAAAATGCTTATCGCTATCCACCCTGTCTATACCCTTCATGATTTTGAAAACCGCAATCAGGTCCCCCCTCAATCTCTTTGCTTCTAATGAAAACAATCCTAACCTACACAACCTCTCTTTATAGCTAGCACCTTCCATACCATGCAACATCCTCGTTAACCTTCTCTGCACCATCTCAAAAGCGTCCACATGCTTTTGATAATGTGGTGACCAGAACTGTACACAGTATTCTAAATGCGGCCAAACCAATGTTTTGTACAATTTTAACATGACCTGTCAGCTCTTATACTCAATAACCCGTCCAATGAAGGCAAGCATACCATATGCCTTCTTGACCACTATACAATGGACCTGCACTCCCAGATCTCTCCGCTCATCAACTTTTCCCAAGGCTCTTCCGTTCACTGTATAATTCGCTCTTGAATTAGACTTGCTACAATGCATTACCTCACATTTGTCTGGATTGAACTCCATCTGCCACTTCTCCGCCAAACTCTCCAGTCTATCTATATTCTCCTGTATTCTTTGACAGTCCCTTGTGCAGTCTGCTACTCCACCAATCTTCATGTCATCTGCAAACTTGCTGATCATACCAACAGTGCCCTCTTCCAGATCATTTATGTATATCACAAACAACAGTGGCCCCAACACTGACCCCTGTGGAACACCACTGGACACCTTTCTCCATTTCAAGAAACTCCCTTCAAGTTCTACTCTGTCTTCTGTTGCTCAACCAGTTCCTTATCCACCTCGCTAGAACACCCTGCACACCAAGTGACTTCACTTTCTCTAATAGTTACCATGGGGAACCTTATCAAACGCCTTACTAAACTCCATGTATAGGACATCAACAACCCTTTCTTCATCTATCAACTTGGTCACTTCCTCAAAGAGCTCTATTAAGTTGGTAAGGCACAACCTCCCCCGCACAAATCCATGTTGCCTACCACTGATAAGCCCATTCTTATGTATCGCTCAGTATCTTCTCCAGCAACTTTCCCACTACTGACGTCAGGCTCACTGGTCTATAGTTACCCGGAATATCTCTACTACCCTTCTTGTACAGGGGTACAACATGAGCAACCTTCCAGTCCTCCGGCACCTCACCTCCGGCAGAAGGGTTTACTGCTGTATCATAACACCAAGAGTCTTTTCCCCATGGTGAGGGAGTTCAAAACTAAGGAGCATATTTTTAAGATGAGAGGAGAAAGATTTGGAAAAAAAAAAGACATGGGGGCAATTTTTTTTTTTTACACAGAATAATTAGAGTGGGGAATGAACTGCCAAAGGAAGCAGTGGATGCAGGTACAATTACAATACTTAAAAAACATTGGGATAATCACATATGAGTACATAAATAGGAAAGGTTTGGAGGGATACGGGCCATACACATGCAGGTTGGACTATTTTAGTTTGTAAATAGGTCAGTGTGACTAGTTGAACCAAAGGATCTGTTTTCATGCTGTATGACTGACTCTACAAATGAAGTATGCACATTGACTGCTAATCAAATATGCAGTCAAATATAATCAACTTGATTGATTGCCCAAAAATCACAATAGAAAAAGTAAAAGTAATAAAGCAACACCAAGAAATAAATATAGCAATCTCAACTTCTCACCTGAGTAAAACGTCTCATAAGAGTTTGGCTATGTATATGAAAATGAGAATATTTCCAGGATTATAGACTTTACTGGTTTGTATAGAAATGAAATAGTCAGAAACAAACTTTCCCTTTAGATTTCCTCTAAGCTGTAATCAAGCTACAAGCTCATGACCATCATGCTGATATGGATAAACAATACTTTTCAAAGTGAAAATTGTAGTCAAGATGTGTACAAAGTTACTCAGGTATCTTGCAAATTGCAATAATCATTAAACTATAATTGTAAGGATCACAAAATTAATACTTATTTGTCCATTCAATCTATGCACAAAGCCTCTGGAAGCTTTCCAAACACCACCTTTCCCAAAGTTATTTTAAACAAACTACTGACAGATTTATCTTTATGTCACAGCACTGGTTAAGTTCATTCTTCCTGGCTAAACAACATCTGAGAAACAGCAATTGAAGTTATAAAATATGCCAAATACTTTCTCTCCTCCACACCCCCCACCAAAGTGTTCAATTACTCTTGACAAACTCTGTTCACAAACCCCAACAGATCAATGACTGAATGTTGAAACTTGAGATTTTACTTCAACCAGTTCCAAACCCTTTGTACAGGAGAACAATTAACTATGAGCTGAATCAAAGCACTAAATCACATTATTTTACATCGCACTGTCCTTTACACTCAAACTGTCCAATTACTTATGCAGTTTACAGCAATTGTGGCTGGGATTTGAAGACAGACCAAAACGTATTTACCATGTCATGGACCCAGTGATTCATTTTTAAAATGGTCCAGACTACAAAATTCATTCGTAACCTGATTACAATATTAAAAAAAATATTTTAAACAGCCGTAAAGGGACTTTGTAATTAAGAACAAAAACCATCTGGAATCTTCTCTCATGTTAATTCAATCTTAATGCATTTATTGAATAGATTATTTAAGCAGCGATTGCAAGTATTTCTGAAACAGATTGTGAATAATTAACAAAAGGAAATTAAAGTTTTAATTTTGAAACAACAGTTTATTTGCTGAACACTGCAATAAAAGATTTTGTAATAACAAAAAGTTAGCATGGAGGATACTGAATTTCTCGATTTGAAACATCAAAAATTCACTTGGCACAATGGACAAAACTTCATACTGCAACAAGTCAAGTACGGCACTAAAGAAAGAATTCTGTGACAACATTTTAGACGGATTGCAAAGGGCAACCACGAACAGCTGCAACTATGTATCTCAGTGCTGACAGAGAAATTATGGATGGACCCTCAGGTAAAACTTTAAAGAAAAAGTAGACTCACCTCCCCAATCCAGAAGGATACTTTATCGATTTTGTAAACAGATACAAATGTATCTACATAGTAAAGGAGGAACACATTATGCAGAATGGAGACAAACAGAGATAAGGAACCATACAGCACTGCTGTAGGTATACTCATGCAGTTCACTAGTCTAATTCCCATGACTTCAGCAGTCCATTGCACTCTAGTTCAAACTTCTTCGCAGTCATTTCATTTCCGTCTTTGGCAGAGATGTTTCAAATTTACACGAGCAGCCAAAAAGCTTTCAATCCCCGGTAACCTATGAACAGTAATTCAAGGATAATAATATTAATATGTTCATCAGAATACGAAATACTCCATAACATAGTGCACAAGATTTCACTCACCCATTTACCCTGTGCTTAATGGCTTCAAAGAGCACATGGTTAAGAAATGCTTTGGTTTTAAAACACTCAGCGTAATTTCTTGCCCCTCATTACCTGTGATCTACATCAGTCTTACAGCCAACCCAATCAATCAGAGGTTACAGCCCTCCAACGACTCTGGCCTGATATATTTCAAATTTTAATTCGCTCCATCAATGCCAGCTGCATCAGTAGGCGTCATGACCTTGCCACTAATTTCCACCTTAAATCTGGCCTCTCTACATCTTTCATCATTTAAAATAATCTACAAAAAAAGTCAATTCACTGACAAACCTTTGATCATTTGTTCTAATACCCTATTATACTGCTAAGTTGTGTTTGCTGCCCTTGTAAAGTACCACATGGCACCTGGTACATTAAAGATCCTATGCAAGTGCAAGCTGTTAGTCACAATGATTAGAAAACTGCTATTTAAAAAATTGTAGTGACAAATCCACTAAACAAAAAAACTTCTGCAATTATAGTTGAATTACATTACAATATATCACAGTTAAATTAACCTCAAAATTTTTGAACACAGTGAAGCATTGTAAAATAAGATCAGTGAAACACAAGAAGATAATCTGATTCTGCAGAATTCAAGGTCACTGATATCTCAACAAACACTTCGAAGTTCCAGAGACTGCCAGTTTTTCTGGGGGGGGGGGGGGGGCGGGTGGAAACATTCCTCTTGTAATGATAATCATGTATTTCATGGCAACCATGTCTTTTAATTATCTTTTTCTGTAATCTGAAGATAAATATCAATTTTTAAAATCAAGCTCTCTACACAGTCAAGGAAAAATGCTATACAGCTGTATTCTTTACTTGGACAAGGGGTACTTGTCAATGGATGTAACACATTCTGAATTTTGCTATCTTCCATCTGAGACAGGAAATACTCCATACAACATGCTTTTATCTCACTCAATCTCGTTGCCAAAGCTACATGCTTTGCACAATACAATCTGACCACATGCTCAAGAGGAAAAGACAATGGATAAAAATTCAAACAAATGCAATGCATCCAAAGAGACTAATGCTGTCATAGACATTCTGCTCTAACAACTGAAACAAGCGCTGAACAAGATAGGGGTGTTACCACTAAAGAAAGTGTGGTACCATATTAAAATACTCATATGAACAGCATTTGCAAAGGGCAAGCTTCCAGAAAGATTAACTGGCACAACTTCTCAGAGAATTTTCAACATTTCTTCTCTTAAGAAAATAAAATCTGGATCTTATTTAGTATATTTCGCCTCCTCTATCTGGATAAAACCATGCATATTTTCACTCATGCAAGGGACTGCTAAAAAATTGTTTATCTGATTTTTTAAAAAAGCTTGAAGCAAAAGGGAGAGTTGATTTTAAAAGTGTTCCCATTGGGAAGATTACTTAAGCTTACATACTTTATACTTGTGTGTTTTTTAAAAATGATTTGCAATGTGTGCAAAATGACATTTATCGAGAACCTTTCTGAAAAACAAGGGTTGAAAAACATGGTCAACAACATGTTCTTAGCACTTGGCCCATAACATCACAAGTGCATATCTGAGTACTTCTTCAATATTACGATAGCTTCTGTAATCATTACCCTTACTGGCAGAGAATGCCACATTCGCACCGCATTCTGGGTGAGAGATACTTTCCTCTCAGCCCCTCCAAACCTCCTGCCACTTACCTTAAATCTAGGACCCTTAACCAATGATCCCTCCATCAAGGTGTAAAGTTCCTTCCTGTCTACCCCCCACAATTTTATACATCTCAATCATGTCCCCTCTTAGTCTCTCCTGTTCCAAAGAAAATAACACCAGCCTGTCCAATTTCTCTTCATAAGAAATTTTGCAGCCCAGACAGCATCCTTACAAATCTCCTCTGTTGTTCAGTGCAATCACATTCCCATTAAGTGGATTCTAGAACTGCACACAATTCTGAGGTCTAACCAAGGTTATATCCAGTTCCAGCATGCCCCCACCTCCTCCACTAACTCCCCCCACTTCCTTCTGTACACAAAAGGCCCCTCCGATCCTCAGTGCTTCCCAGGGATCTCTAGTTCATCCTGTGTTCTCTTATGTTGTTTCAAAAACAGAAACTTGCCAGCAAAACTCAGCAAGTCTGGCAGCATCTGTGGGGAGAAAAGGCACCATATTTGTAACTTTAACTCTGTTTTCTTCCCACAGATGCTACCAAGACCTTTTGAGTTGCACCAGCAATTTATGCTTCTGTTTCAGATCTCCAGTATCCACAGTTCTTTCTTTCATATCCTTATCTTGTTGTCCTTCAAAAATGCATCATTTCACAATTATCCAGATTGAACTCCATTTGCACTGATCAGGCTATGTCATCCTAACGCTATCCTACTCACTGTTTATATCCACAAACTTTCGTATCATCCACGAACTTGCTGTTCAACTCCACTACATTCAAGTCTAAGCCAATTATATATACCACAAACAGAAGGGCTTAAACAGTGAACTCCACTGGACGAGGATATGCGGTCAAAAACACCCCCTTAACCTTCCCCCTCTACTTCCTGTCACTCAGTCAACTATGGATCCAATTTGCCAAATTTCCTTGGATCCCATGGGCTCTTACCTTTACTATCAGTTTCCCATGCAAGACCTTATCAAAAGCCTTACTGAAGTCCAAACAGACAGCATCAAATGTATTGTTCTTATCGACATACCTGTTTACTGCTTTGAAAAATTCAAATCAAGTTGGTTAGACCCTGCCCTCCCCTTAACAAGACTATATTGACTGTTCCTGATTAACCCCTGCCTCTCTAAGTGCAGATTAATTCAAACAAAGAGCAGCATAACTTCAAAAAAAACAGAAGGATCATTGGGCACCCAAGGCCCATTATGTCTGAGGAAGTAGAGTCACAAAATTTGAAACAAGATATTCACTTTCCTGCCTTAATGAACTTTAAGAGTCAACAACATTGTTGAGATCTAGAGTTACATATAGGCCAGATCAGGGAAGGATGGCAGATGCCCTTACCTGACAGATATTAGAGAAGCAATAATTGACAATGGTTATCTCATTGTCAAAAGGGTAACATTTCATTCCAAATTTGTATTGAATTCAAATTTCACCCATGTCCCCAAAACATTAGTCTTGGGTTGTGGAGTTCTAGTTCATTAGACATTACCACTATATCACTACTGTCCGCAAAATAAGTTTCAATAACAAAAACAGCCATTTTGACCCATTATGTATGAGTATGGCAGCTCTCTTACCAAAGACAACTACTCTAATTCAAATTTCCTTGAGCCTTTTAATGCTTTTACTTAAAAATTTCCTCTTAAATATCATAACCAAATTTGTTTCAATATCAGTTAATCATAAACCATTCCTTCTACGTCTGATATGCTGTCCAGGGAGGCAGAGTCAGGGAAGAATGGAGCTTGGGCAAAATGCTACTGTGGTACTGGCATCTATACTAAACCACAAAACCTCATTCAGGAGGAGACAGAAGGATGATGGGAATAAATTTAGTGCAACAGATAACACCCTTTCGACAGTTGCACTTACCTCAACATCTTCAATATTTATTCTCCCATTCCTTTTGGTTCTTATTGCATTAGGTGCCACTTCTTTGGGCAAGGCAGGCAATCTGTTGCCTTGGTTATTTTTAACATGCACAAAAGTAATCCAGAATGACTCTCCTGCCAATTTTCCTCTCTACTGAGAAACTGCTCAGCTGCTGTCCTATGCTTCGAAGTAAATCAAGTCTTCCCCATGTTCCCCTCAATGTTATTCACATAATGTAATTGCTGCATGTTTCAATTTTTAATTTGTATTCAAAGGTAACCTTTTCTAGTCGAATTAAGGGCCAACTCCTCTTCCTTTTTGGTCTGGACAGTCTATTTTTAAACTGACACACAGTTCAATACAAGTTTTCTTGGAATTTTGTGCCCTTCAACGGTTATACTTTATTTTAAACTGTAATTCGCCAAAAACATTCATAATTAACAAATTAAACAAATTTCCTCCAGACCAAGTGAAGACGACACCCTTCAATTCTTGCATTTATACCACAAGGTGAGATTCTTAAAAATATAGTCACCATTGCAGTTACTGCATGGACAACACACAAAATAAAATCTCAGGAAAGTTTATTCAAAACATTCTTGAGGAAACAAGCTAATATTTCCCTTGCAGATAACATACAAAAACACCACTGTACTTAAAGAACCCAAGACAGAAAACGCACAGTAATCAAAAAACCACGAGGTAGTCATTTGGTCCATTAGTCCATTCCACATTCAATACGATCATGGCTGATGCAATCATCCTCAACTCCACCACCCTGCCTTTTCCCCATTACCCTCGATTCCTTTACTGATTAAAAATCTCTCTCAGATTTGAACATACAAAAATGACTTGGGCTCAACAGCCTTCTGCAGAGACGAATTCCACAGACTGACCACCCTTGAGAGAATTTTTTCTCTTCGGTGGTCTTAAATGGGTGACTGTTTTGTCAGATTATGCCCTCTGGTCCTCGGCTCACCCACAAGGAAAAACAAAATCCCCTCAAATACCCTGAGAAGTCCCCTAAATATCAATAAGGTCACTTCTCATTTTGCTAAACTCCAAACAGTACAGGCTTAACCAAAGCAACCCTCCCTCATAATAAAAGCACTCCACACCTCAGATCAATCTAGTAAATCTCCTCTGGACTGCCTCCAAAGTCAATGTATCTTTTTCTAGGTAAGGGGACCAAAACTGTGCACATTCCAGCTGTGGTTTGACCAGCATCTCGTATAGTTTTGGCAAGTCTCCTTATTATTATACTCCATTGCCGTTGAAGTAAAAGTCAACATTGCATTTGGCTTTTCTATCAACCCTGAATTTTGGATCTTAACTTTTTGCGAATCAAAAACTCCTAAATCCCTCATTGCCGCAGCCTTCAGAGTCTTTCGCCAACTAAATACAGGTCTGTTATAACGCAACAGTCGCGTTCCTCTAGAACTTCGCGCTGGAGAGGATCACTACACCCGTTCAGCAGAAAGTTTGTGTTATCCAAACAAAATCCACAATTCGTCAATCGTGTTATAGCCAATTTGCACTAACAAAACACATGTTCAAGCAGAACAACCTGTAATATTCAACTCTTCGATTCTTCCTGCCAAAGTGAATCACCTAGGTTTTCCCACATTGTAGTCCATCTGCCAAACGTTTGCCAACTCATTTATCTATATGATTCGGTAGACTTGTGTGTCATCTCAGTACTTGCCTTCTACCTATTTCTATGTTATCAACAAACTTGGCGAAAGTACATTAATTTCCATCATACAAGTAATTAATGTATATTGTAAATGATTTGGCCCTAGCACAGATCCCTGTGGCACTCCACTAGTTCCAGATTGCATTCCTGAAAATGCTCCCTTTATCTCAACTCTGTTAGCCAATCCTCTACCTTTGCTAGTATATACCCACACTCCAGGTTATTATTTGGTAGGCTTATATTTAGTGCCTTATTGAATGCCTTTGGAAATCAAAAAGTGTTACATCTATTGGTTTCCCTCTCTGCTTGTTACCTCCTCAAAAATTTACACAGCATGATTTCCCCTTCATGAAGCAATGCTGATTCTGCTTTATGTTTCTAAACTCTCTGCCATTACATCCCAATGACAGATATCAAGCTAAATGGCTTATATTTACCTGTTCTTGTCTCCATCCCATTTGAACAAGGAAGCTTTCCAATTCTCTGAGGCTTTTCCTGAATCAAAGGAGTCTTGAAAGATTACTATCAGTGCATCCATTACCTCTGTCACTACTTCCCTGAAAACCCCTCACATCCAGGGGACCTAACAGCTTTTAGCACCATAAATACAATAACTACCACTTGTCCTTTTGTGGTAGTGATTGTATTTACTTTCGGCACCACAGTCCCATTAGCCCCTGATTTAGCATCCTTGCAGTGCAATTAGTCGGGAAAAAAAGGTCATGTTTCAGATCGACCCATTTACCAGAAATACATGGGTATTTTCAATGTGCAAGTATTAATTTGTTCTTCTGGTTCTGCTCCAATGCTATCCTTGCTGACCACTCATTGCCCAACCTTCTGGAATTTCAATTTGCCTAAGTTCTGCTGCATGTATCCTGTTATGCACTAAAATAAAAGCAAACTACAACAGATTTTGGCAATCTAAAATTTTTAAAAGTGCTGGAGAAATTCAACAGGTCTGACAGCAAAGAAATGGAGTTAGAGTTCCTATACAACCCATCTTCAGAACTATTATGTTACCACGACTACCATCCTCTTGGTCTCATGAATTTCTATAGCTCTCTATCCCATCATGCATTAAGTTCTAGATCTTTGTTCTAGTCTATAACTTCCCTACTCCCACCACAATTTTGAATTTTATATTCAATGAATTGTAAATAGGAGAACACAATTCATTTTTATAGAGTTAAAAATCACACAACACCAGGTTATAGTCCAACAGGTTTAATTGGAAGCACAGTAGCTTTCGGAGCGATGCTCCTTCATCAGGTGGTAGTGGAGGGCTCAATCCTAACACAGAATTTATAGCAAAAATTTACAGTGTGATGTAACTGAAATTATGTATTGAAAAATTGATTGTCTGTTAAGCCTTTCATCTGTTAGAATGCAGTGATAGTTTCACTTCCTTCATGTGTAAATCACAAAACCTTTTTTTTAAAAAGTTGCATTCTCGGGTTAGCTGTTAACAATGGTGATAGCTAGACAATATGTTAAAGGCGTTGGCCCCCCCCGTGTTCTCTGTTTATTCCAAATCATTTTTATAGAGACATGAGTCTATTTACTAGTCTAAATGTGAGCTGTTTGAGACCAAATAAATGTGGACAGTAAACTTATCCAGAGTAATATTTGGAGGAGCTGAAATTCATACATTTTTGTGTACAAAATTCTACTTGTTCTTCAGACTAACACTTTAGCCTTGATTTATAAGGCTAGAGGAGACAGAGACCAGCTCAATGCCATTTCACTCCCATTCACCTTCTTTTTGCTCATGTTCTTTCTTCTTCTTGCTGCTACTCTTGTTTATAGCAGGAGTTTAGGAGAGAAAGTAGTGAGAGTGGTAGAATCAGACAGAGAAGTGGCTCGCAAGTGGTAAGCAGAAAAAATTAAAATTTTTGGCCAAAAGATAATTTTTACACAAGATCGACTGTTAAGACTAGAGTATATTAACTACTTCACCACACATCTCAGGTAATAAAATGCTGCAAGTAACTTTGTTTTCCAAACACTTTTCCATTTTCACAAAAAATTGTCCCAAGGGATTGAGACACAAATCAGAAAAACAAAATTGATGCCAAATTAATGATTGATATTAGGAAGGGTTACCCAAGAGCAACATTTTTGACGAGGTTGGAGAGTTAACAAGATGTAGGCAGGGGGAGGCAGTGAGGAGGAGAGCATTTACAAGGCTGGAGGAAACATACATTTATAGAGAAGAAAAAGCCCAGGAGGGATTTACAAACCAAGTTGAAGATTTTAAATCAAAGAAATGAAGAGTTACGGTTGGTCAACACTGGATAATATCAAATGTGACGTGGTATGGGATAACACTCTGGTCAGCCTCCCACCATCTCTTCGCCATCGACAAAGTATGGCTGCTCACAACCTCCCTCGTGCCTCAATACACTCTCAATCATGACCCAATCTCTATAGCTCCCTTATTCATTCACCTCCCCAATCCCACTCAATTCAGGGACTCTGCTTCTTTGATCTCTTGAGCATCTCTATCCTTAGTGAGCTAAGACCCCTATATCCCTCACTATGGAATTCTCTATCTAAACACACTTATTACCCCCCTTGATACTCTGTAAAACTCAGCTCTTCGAATAGGTTCACTGTCATCCCTTGAACACTATATTGCCTCCTTTGGCCAAGTATTCACTTTTTGATTACAGTTTAGTGAAACACTTGAGAATTTGTTACGATGTTAAAGGTTGAATATTATTATATTATTACTGTTGCAATGTTTTCTCAGCCATGAAATGCTAGACAATCTCAGGAATAAAATCCTGCAACTCCAACCCACTGTGAACTTTTGGTCACAACACTACAACAGCCTCGCTGACCACTATCCTCAAGAACAATTAAGGATACAGAAAATACTGGACTTAACAGTGACAATTTTAACATAATAACACATTCAAGGGACTTTACAAAAACATATTAAAGAAAACTGCTGGAACAGAGACAAGTACAGCAATATTCACACAGGTGCCCAAAGGCTTGGTAAAAGGATGTTTAAGATTTGACATAAACAAAGAGAATTCAGGTTTTGGAGAAGAATTCCAGAGCAGAGGGCATAGGCAGCTGGACTCAAGGCCAACATTAGTGCAATTAAGATTGGGGACGCACAAGACATCAGATTTAGATAGGCATAGATACCACCCCGCCAAGACTATATCAAACTGCTTCTCAGAAAACATTCAATGTCTTGGTCTCAACTGCTTTCTTTCCGCAGGCTCACCACTCCAGAGGAAATTTCTCCTCATCTCAGTCCTAAATGACTGAAACAATGGATCTGCCTGGGCAGTAAAGTTTGTGGATTTTGGGGAGAAGGTGTAAGTGGGCTGTGTGGAGTTCAGGAACTGTGAGCTGGGAGACTGTCAGTAAAGGCCTGCTTACTCTCACTCACTTACCCTAGTTCCTGGTCCAGCTAAACTTTGATGCTAAAATTCTCAACCTTATGTTAAAATTCCTCCTTGGCCATGCTTCCCCATGTTTCCAAACACTCTAACCTCAAGAGCTTTGTGCACTCCACCCCTTTTGCCCCACAACTGGCAACTATATTATCTGCTGTTTTGACTCAGTGCGCTGAAATTCCCTCCCAATACCTTTCTATTCCTTAATCTCACTATATGGGTAAATACAAACCATGGATAGGTTCAAATGGAGACTTGGCCATCATCAAGAACATAGAAAATAGACCATTACAGAGCTTCAGCCCTTGATGTTACTCCAACTTGTGAAATTAATCTGATACCCAACTAACCTACACCATTCCATTTTTATCCATATGTATGTCCAATGCCCATTTAAATGCCCTTAACATCAGTGAGTCTACTACTGTTGCAGGCAGGCCATTCCATGCCCCTACTACTCCGAGTAAAGAAACTACCCCTGATATCTGTCCTAAATCTCACTCCTCAATTTAAAGCTACGTCCCCTCTTGCTAGCTTTCACCATCTGAGGAAAAAAGGATTGACAGTGAGATCCTACCTAACCCTCTGATCATCTTATCTGTCTTGATTAAGTCACCTCTCAACCTTCTTCTCTTCAACAAAAACAGCCTCAATTACCTCATCCTTTCCTCATTCGACATTCGTTCCATACCAGGCAATATCCTAGTAAATCTCCTCTGAACCCTTTCCAAAGCTTCCACGTCCTTCCTATAATGCAGTGACCAGAACTGTACGCAATACTCCAGGTGTGGCCTTACCAGTGTCTTATACAGCTGAAGCATAACCTTGTGGCTCTGAAACTCAATCCTCCTACCAATAAAACGCCAACATGCCACATGCCTTCTTAACAACCCTATGAACCCGGGTGGCAACTTACAGGGATTTATGCACCTGGACACAGAGATCTCTGTTCATCTACACTGCCAAGAATTTTACCATTAGCTTAGTGTCTGTTACTTCTTCCAAAGTGAACTACCTCACACTTTTCCGCATTAAACTCCATTTGCCACTTCTCAGCCCAACTCTGCATCTTATCTATGTCCCTCTGTAACCCATAACATCCTTTGGCACTATCCACAACTCTGCCTACCTTGGTATCATCTGCAAATTTACTAACCCATCCTTCTACACTTGTATCCAAATCATTTATAAAAATGACAAAGCAGTGGCCCCAAAACAGATCCTTGTGGCACACCACTGGTAACTGAGCTCCAGGAAGAACACTTCCCATCAACCAACACCCTCTGTCTTCTTTCAGCTAGCCAGTTTCTGATCCAAACCACTAAATCACCTTCAATCCCGAAACCCCATACTTTGTACGATAGTCTACCATGCGAAACCTTATCAAACGCTTTACTGAGGTCCACATATACCACATCAACAGCCTTACCTTCATCCACCTGCCTTGTCACCTTCTCAAATAACTCAATAAAGTTAGTGAGGCATGGCTTATCCTTCACAAACAGTGTTGACTATCCCTAATCAACTTACTCCTCTCTAGATAATTATAAATCCTACCTCTTATAACCTTTGTCAACATCTTACCCACAACTGAAGGAAGATTCACTGACCTATAATTACCAGGGTTGCCCCGACTCCCCTTCTTAAACAAGGGAGCAACATTTGCTATCTTCCAGTCTTCTGGCACTACTTCCATCGACAATGATGGCATAAAGATTGAAGCTAAAGGCTCTGTAATCACCTCCCTGGCTTCCCAGCGAACCAGAGGATAAATTCCATCCGGCACAGGAGTCTTATCTATTTTCAGACCTTCCAAAATTGCTAAAACTTCCTCTTTGTCAACCTCAATCCCACCTAATCTTGTAGCCTGCATCTCTCTATTCTCACTAACACTACCCTTTTCCAATGTGAATACTGATGAAAAGTATTCATTAAATACTTCTTCTATGTCCTCAGATTCCATACACAACTTTTCACTACTATCTTTGATTGGCCATAACCTTCCTCTAGTCATTCCTTTATTTCTGATATACCCCATAAAAGGTATTAGGATTTTCAAGTAATCTTAATGTTGAGGAAAACCGAGTTATTATAAGACAAGGCACATGCAACAAAAGCCAGTGTCGCCACTCAGCCCTCCAACAGTAACATGGTGTGGGATATTTGCAATTGGACCAGCAAATCAAGACTTAACATCCAAGTGAGATGACCTTAATTTAGATAATAAGCCATGATGTGGAGGTGCCAGTGTTGGACTGGATGGACAAAATTAAAAATCGAAGAACTAATATCTTTGCCAAACACTTCTTTAAAGTAACAGAAAAAAATCCATAATCATAAGCTCTCTCTCCAATTGCTCAACATCAACACAATCTTGTTGAATTCCTGTGAAGTAACTCAAGTACTTTTGTGTTAAAAAGAAACACATAACTGCAATTTTTTGCTAAATGTTTAAAAACAGTCTGCACCAGATTACAAATATAGAAATAAACTGACTAAAATGAAGATCTTGAAAGTGATTAATCAATATCAAGATGTCTCCTTTGACTGACAACATGCAATTTTCTGCAAGAATCTTTAAAACAAAGACTCGATTAGAGAGTATTTACTCATTGAAAATACGTCATCATTGGAAAAGTAACACCAGTCTCCCATCCTCCATAACTAATATTAGGTGTCTTCTCGATGTCACAATAGTTATCATACATTCAAATTAATAAATCTAACTTAAGGGTTCCAATGACAATTTACAATTATATAAAATGCACTGTACAGAGCAGAAGAATTGTAAAATTAAACAAGTGTATTTGCCCTGTGAAGAGGATTTTGAACAAAGGAAGCAAATGGGGAGGGTATATACAGTTTGACAATTGAGGGCAAATCAGTAGAGCTGCAGAAGTAGCAGGGACTAAGCAGTGTGAAAATTTAACAAGTGTTTGAATGATTTCACCACAATCAAAGCAAAATTACTCTTGCCCAATTGCTGCAAGGCATACAAGAGTGAATACAATATACATAAATACAAATTATATAGTATAAACAATTTTTAAACTACCACAAAAGAACAAAGAGAAGGGGAAGTTAAAGGGAAGCATGTCATTCTGCACGCAAATAGTCACTGCTACAGAATTAGCCAAATATTTTGCTGCACAGCTAAATTTCTCATTTCTGTGCAGGAATATATATTTTTCAGTAAGTATATAGAAGAATGATCTCTTCTCAGCCTCTAGCTGCAGTAACACAAGGAGATCAGAGCAGACACAGAAACTCTCCAGGCCTTGACTGGTATCTATCCCCAGAGGAAGGGCTTTGGCCCTCACTAATCAGCTTCTTTCTGTCCAAGTTTTCCCATACGTGCATCATTGGAAAACGACTGAGGGAAATACTCCAGACCTCCAACGGAGTTCTGAAAGGTCATAGAGCGCTCAAACCATTAACTCTTTCGCCATAGATATCGCCAGACCTGATGAGCTTTTCCAGCCTTTCCTTCTCCACCCTCCACATTGTCTGTACATTACTCCCTTCTCTTTACCCCATGCCCCCTCCAGCCCTTCTCCCTCCATACCCCCATCGCTTCTCACCTTAAGGATCCCCTACCTCCCCCTCAAATCCCAAGTTTGACTCTTGACACAACACAATCCCAATCTCTGCGGCTCTCTCTCTCTATTACCCCAATTCCACATATTTATGGGCTCTCTCCTTCCTCGGAGCCCTGTCCCTAACATATTGCCAGAGCCCTCTCCACTCCCCAAACCCCCTCTCTCCCCCCCAACACCCACGTATCCCCAACATCCCCCTCCCTCCCAACTCACCCCCCACAAAGATCCCCCCAACACCCCCCAACCACCATGGCCCCCTCGTCACCCCCAAACCCGCCACCCATTGTCCATCCAACATCCAACACCCAACCCCCAGTCCACTCCAGGACCATCCCCCACCCACTCCCCAAACAACCCCCAGGAGGAGCTCTCTCTCTCCACACCCCCACCTCTCTGTCTACAGCCCATGGCCCCCATTCTCTCCCCAAGCCCCCCACAACTCCCCCTCCCCACTCCAGGACAACTCCCCCTCCCCACTCCAGGAACCTTCCCCCCCCCCCCAGCCCATTCCCCCAAACTACCCTCAGAGGGCCCTCTCTCTCTCTCTCTTCACCCCCAAATCTCTGTCTACACCCCCCTCCCAGGTTTCCCCAACCCCCACTCTCCCTCGGTGCCCCTCACTACCCCCTCCCCCCCCGGGACCGGTTTAAATCCCAGTTTGAGGGCGGCTGCTCCGTCATCTCTCACCGTCCAGTTCCCCTGGGGTCTGCTCAGCCCAGCTCCGGGCGGCAGCAGCGGCCTCCTCAGCCGGGCCCGGTTTTGCTGAGGGCACTCGCCCTCCCTCCGCTGTCCCTCATCTTCCCCGCGCTCCGCAGCCGGTCCTTCAGCTCGCCCCCTCCGCCCTCACCCATTGGTCACCATGGCCTCCGCGCGCACGGGTACCCAGTCCCCTATTGGTCGAAGGCCCGTCAATCAGATCGTCCACCCCGCCCCCCCCCCCCCGGGGGCGTCCCCGCATGCGAACTGACGCAGCGGGTGCTCTGGGCCGCGCGCGAATGTCGGGACTGCGCGTGCGCGACATGCTTTGATTGACAGCCGTTGCAGACGTGGCGATCAGGGTCTAAGTGTGGGTGGGGGTGGGATCTGCAGAACTCACGGTGAACAGGCTGCAAGGAGATGAATGGGATAACAATGCAGGAGAAACCAAGGAATACAGTCAATCATTCGCACTAAACCCCCCAAAGAGGACCAAAAAAAAACCCGTTGTCTTTTTATTTCTAACTAAAATTTATGACACTCATGCTGCTTTGCAAAGATTCCATGAAATAAACTGACATCCCGCTCTAACAAACAAATACCAATTTCTGCAATGATTTCAAAGAACATAAAATGACTTGCACTGTTGTAGAGTCTTTCATGCCGTCCTCAAGCTGTACATTGCTTTTGAACACTACTCACTGTTGTAAATTCAAGGGAATACACTTTCAATGACTAATTTGCTGATGCCTGCGCAAATCCACCTTTCTCGTCCAGAAATCTGAAAGCATCACATTTGGGAATAGCGTCATACTACGTAATGACTCAACGACAGAGTGTTGATCAAAATTTGTGGGAAATATGCACATGAATTACCAAACCTCGCCTGTCAGTTTGCCCTTTCTGATTAAAACATTTCCTGCGTGGAGCTGAATCACACAGACCAGGGGCTGGGATTTCACTTTCTGAGACAGCCAACGCCTAATTATTTGTCTTTAGATTTGTTCAGTTTGTTATGACACTCATTTGAAGCAGGTGGGATTTGAAACTGTACCTTCTGGCTCAGTTGGCACTATACAGACTCACACCAGAACAGCCACTTAGATGAGATAGCAGTACCACGCCATTCCCACCTGCTTATGTTGGTGCCAAGTTTCCAGAATTTGCCTGGAGACCCCAGCAATGAAAGATTAATCTCTCAGACACAGTTACTTGCAAGACAGGAGAAAAGAAATTAAAGGGACACTGGAAAATAAAAGATTTTGGGACATTCTTTATTAAAACCAAGGAAAAAAATGATTTTGAGTGGGTGGATGGTTAGAGTAAGTAGTGCATAACATGAAACCTCCAAGGAGAGGTGTAGCCAGAGTTGGCAACTTCATTTCCAACTGTACTGCAATATGAGTTAGCAGCTTGACAACAGTGAGGGAACACATGGGAATGAAAATGAATTTGGAACAAACTGCAGATTGCAAACTGAGATTAAAAGGGATGCCATTTTTATTATGTCGCTGGCCAGTTATTCATTGTGGGAAGTGAAAGCAAATCTAAGAAGCTAAGCGATAGCCTCCTGATCGATTGAATGGTGGAGTAGGTGTAAAGGGCTGAATGGCCTACTTCTTTCTGCTAGTATGTTGTATGGCCTTCATTGGATAAAGTCTGCTACTTAGACCATACAGGGATGCTCCTTGGTAATTTGCAGTATTGTTTGTATCTTGAGGCAGGTGATGAGGCTCCAGTGGTGAAGGTTAGTTGGTTTCGGATCCCAAACTTTTGCTGCACCGTTCTTGCTGTGGTAGTTCATAGCCTCACAACAGATAAAGTTTGTCATGAGAATCCTGGTGCGTTTCACATTCCTTAATCAACAGGATGTCAGCTGGGGCATTTGTATCTGAAAGGTTGTTCCATATGGGGTGTTCAGTGAACAACAGGCAAAGGTGGATTGAACAAGCCACAAATGAAATGTGAATAAAATGGTTTCAACCAACTTCTCGGTTTCTACTATTCGGCAAATGTGTGGGGGAGTGATTTTGCAATAACTGGAAACCAGGTGAAAGAGGCTACCAGTCAGTTATGATGTACATTATTTCATTCAATTAAGTATCATAGAACATAGAACATAGAACATAGAACAATACAGCACAGAACAGGCCCTTCGGCCCACGATGTTGTGCCGAACTTCTATCCTAGATTAAGCACCCATCCATGTACCTATCCAAATGCCGCTTAAAGGTCGCCAATGAATCTGACTCTACCACTCCCACGGGCAGCGCATTCCATGCCCCCACCACTCTCTGGGTGAAGAACCCACCCCTGACATCTCCCCTATACCTTCCACCCTTCACCTTAAATTTATGTCCCCTTGTAACACTCTGTTGTACCCGGGGAAAAAGTTTCTGACTGTCTACTCTATCTATTCCTCTGATCATCTTATAAACCTCTATCAAGTCACCCCTCATCCTTCGCCGTTCCAACGAGAAAAGGCCGAGAACTCTCAACCTATCCTCGTATGACCTACTCTCCATTCCAGGCAACATCCTGGTAAATCTTCTCTGCACCCTCTCCAAAGCTTCCACATCTTTCCTAAAGTGAGGCGACCAGAACTGCACACAGTACTCCAAATGTGGCCTAACCAAAGTCCTGTACAGCTGCAACATCACCTCACGACTCTTGAATTCAATCCCTCTGCTAATGAACGATAATACTCCATAGGCCTTCTTACAAACTCTATCCACCTGAGTGGCAACCTTCAAAGATCTATGTACATAGACCCCAAGATCCCTCTGTTCCTCCACCTGACCAAGAACCCTACCATTAACCCTGTATTCCGCATTCTTATTTGTTCTTCCAAAATGGACAACTTCACACTTGGCAGGGTTGAACTCCATCTGCCACTCCTCAGCCCAGCTCTGCATCATATCTAAGTCCCTCTGCAGCCGACAACAGCCCTCCTCACTGTCCACAACTCCACCTATCTTTGTATCATCTGCAAATTTGCTGACCCACCCTTCGACTCCCTCATCTAAGTCATTAATAAAAATTACAAACAGCAGAGGACCCAGAACTGATCCCTGCGGAACTCCACTTGTAACTGGACTCCATGCTGAATATTTACCATCTACTACCACTCTCTGACTTCGACCGGTTAGCCAGTTTTCTATCCAATTGGCCAAATTTCCCTCTATCCCATGCCTCCTGACTTTCCGCATAAGCCTACCATGGGGAACCTTATCAAATGCCTTACTAAAATCCATGTACACTACATCCACTGCTCTACCCTCATCCACATGCTTGGTCACCTCCTCGAAGAATTCAATAAGACTTGTAAGGCAAGACCTACCCTTCACAAATCCGTGCTGGCTGTCCCTAATCAAGCAGTGCCGTTCCAGATACTCGTAAATCCTATCCCTCAGTACCCTTTCCATTACTTTGCCTACCACAGAAGTAAGACTAACTGGCCTGTAATTCCCGGGGTTATCCCTATTCCCTTTTTTGAACAGGGGCACAACATTCGCTACTCTCCAGTCCCCTGGTACCACCCCCGTTGCCAGTGAAGACGAGAAGATCATTGCCAACGGTACTGCAATTTCCTCTCTTGCTTCCCACATAATCCTAGGATATATCCCGTCAGGCCCGGGGGACTTGTCTATCCTCAAGTTGTTCAAAATGTCCAACACATCTTCCTTCCTAACAGATATCTCTTCTAGCTTATCAGTCCGTTTCACACTCTCCTCTTCAACAATACAGTCCCTCTCGTTCGTAAATACTGAAGAGAAGTACTTGTTCAAGACCTCTCCTATCTCTTCCGACTCAATACACAGTCTCCCACCACTGTCCTTGATCGGACCTACCCTCGTTCTCGTCATTCTCAGGTTTCTCACATACGCATAGAATGCCTTGGGGTTATCCTTGATCCTATCCGCCAGGGATTTTTCATGCCCTCTCTTAGCTCTCCTAATCCCTTTCTTCAGGTCCCTTCTGGCTATCCTGTATCCCTCCACTGCTCTGTCTGAACCTTGTTTCCTCAACCTTATGTAAGCCTCCTTCTTCCTCTTTACTAGACATTCAACCTCCCTCGTCAACCAAGGCTCCCTCACACGACCATTTCTTTCCTGCCTGATCGGTACATACATATCAAGGACACGTCGTATCTGCTCCTTGAAAAAGTCCCACATTTCCACCACATCCTTCCCTGACAGCCTATGCTCCCAACGTATGCTCCTCATATCAACTAGGCATGTGTGTCTATGTGTGTGTGTGTGTGTGTGTGTGCGCGCGCGCTCACGTGTGTGTATGTGCGTGTGTGTGTACGTGTTGAGTTACGCCAATCGGGTGAGATCTGGAATTAATTATAGATTAACTTATTGTTTGAGAGCTTGGGTTCTAAACTGGAGGAATGGTGTATAGCTTAAAGTTTGACTTGTATTTCTATGTTGTTTGTATTAAGAGATGGGAAGACATAGTTCTAGTTCCATTTTGAGTTTGAGAGTTTGAGTGCTGGAAACCTTGTTTATATAGTGATTATCCAACAAAATGGAATCATGAACCAATAAAAACCATACAACAAAATTAAAGTGATACATAACAGTTAATATTAATAAGCAATAGTCTTACTTAAACAACCAAAACCAGAAACTGCTTGAGAAACTGAGCAAGTCTGGCAGCATCTGTGGAGAGAAAACAGACATAGTATTTTGAGTCCAGTGACCCTTCTTCAGTTTAACTTACTGCAGCTCAGCCCCTCCAGCCCAGTGCAGGAAAATTAGCAGCAAGACATTGTCACCAGAGTTGAAAAATGTCATGCTGGAAAAACACTGCAGGCCAGGCAGCATCCGAGGAGCAGGAGAATTGACGTTTTGGGCATAAGCCTTTCTTCAGGAATGAGGCTGGTGTGTCAAGCAGGCTAAGATAAAAGGTAGGGAGGAGGGAATTTGGGAGAGGGGCGCTGGGAATACGATAGACGGAAGGAGGTGAGGGTGATAGGCTGGAGAGGGGGTGGGGGCGGAGAGGTCAGGAAGAAGATTGCAGGTCAAAAGGGCGGTGCTGAATCTGGGGGTTGGGACTGAGATAAGGTGGGGAGAGGGGAAATGAGGAAGCTGGAGAAATCTACATTGGTTTGGAGGGTTCCTAGGCGGAAGATGAGGCGCTCTTCCTCCAGGCGTCGTGTGGCCAGGGTCTGGCGATGGAGGAGGCCAAGGACCTGCTTGTCCTTGGCGGAGTAGGAGGGGGAGTTAAAGTGTTCAGCCACGGGGCGGTTGGGTTGGTTGGTGCGGGTGTCCCAGAGGTGTTCCCTGAAACGTTCTGCAAGTAGGCGGCCTGTTTCCCCAGTGTAGGGGAGACCACATCGGGTGCAACGGATACAGTAAATGATGTGTGTGGAGGTGCAGGTGAATTTGTGACGGATTCAGCACCGCCCTCTTGACCTGCAATCTTCTTCCTGACCTCTCCGCCCCCACCCACTCTCCAGCCTATCACCCTCACCCTCACCTCCTTCCACCTATTGTATTCCCAGCGCCCCTCCCCCAAATTCCCTCCCCCCAACCCTTTATCTCAGCCTGCTTGGCACACTAGCCTCATTCCTGAAGAAGGGCTTATGCCCGAAACGTCGATTCTCCTGCTCCTCGGATGCTGCCTGGCCTGCTGTGTTTTTCCAGTATGACATTTTTCAACTCTGGTACTCCAGCATCTGCAGTCCTCACTTTCTCCAAGACATTGTCACCAGCCTTGTTCTATCTCAAACATTTTCACTGCAGCCCGGTGGAGTCGTCCTCTTCGAGTTCCTCCTTAAATATATCTCATTAGGTCTCCTTTGGTCTTTAATAGCATTTGGCTCTTTTATTAGATTAGCAATGCTGAGGCCTGGACCAATTGTGGAGACATGAGTTCTCAGCACTCCAAAGTCATTGAAAAAAAATCATAGAATCATAGAAATGTAACTGATTGGACCTCAATTAGTTGAATGGGAAAGGAGGCTATTTGAAATTGGAGAACTCAATGTTGAGTCCCGGAGGCTGTGGGCTGCCCAGATGGAAGATGAGGTGTTATTCCCCCAATTTGCAGTTTGGATCATTGTGACAACAGAGGATGCCAAGGATAGTCATGTCAGAGAGGGAATGGGAAGGGAAACTAAAATGGGCGGTAACAGGGAGGTCGGTTCGCCCCTGCAGGCCCGGTTGCCATGGTCGGCCAACATTTCCCTAAGTTTACATTTGGTCTCCCTGATGTAGGGAAGACCACATCAGGAGAACCTGATGCAGTAAACTAGTTTGGAAGAGAGGCAGGTGAACCTCTATCTGAACTTGGAAGGACTGTTTGGCACCCTGGATGGAGGTGAGGGGTATGGTGTACCGGCAGGTTTTACATCTATTCCGGTTGCAGGGAAAGGTGGAGGGGAAGTTGAGGAGTGGTGCAAACCAAGGACTGTTGAAGGGAATGGTCCTTGCGGAAAGCAGAGAGAGGTGGGTAGGGGAAGATGTTCTTGGTGGTGGGGTCTAGTTGGAGTTGGTGGAAATGTGTAAGGATGATGCAAAGGATGCGGAGACTGGTGGGGTGGTAGGTGAGGACAAGAGGACTCTGTCTTTATTGTATTTTGTGGGGGGAGGGTAGAGCAGTGGATTGGGGAATGGAGGTGATGTGGTGGAGGGCTATATAGATGATAGAGGGAGGAAAAGCACGTTGTTCAAAATACATGGATATCTGGGATGCTTGGGAGTTCCATCTTGTTTATTTTTCTTGAGCATCGATTTCCTACATACAGGCACTACAGAGCCATCCCAAAGCAGAAGTTAACACCGCGAATGACATCATCACGTCGATTGGTTTGCACAGACCCGCAGAGCTGCAGGTCGAATTGGAAGGAAGTTGGTGTCAGCTTAGCAAGAAGCACTTCTGTAGAGAAATTGCAACCTTTAGCAAGGCTTGAACCTCTGTCAGGTTGTTGTTGGGGTGCCAGGATCTTTCTTTCTGATGTTTGAAAGGGGACCATTTCAAAATATTTCTTGTGTGATTCGTTCATGCTTTTCTGTTCTGTAATAAACTTATTTTTCTCTGTTAAAAGTACAATGGCAGCCTCTTGTGAATATTTTGTGTCTGACAATGCTGGCGATCAAAAAGAAAAATATAAAATCTGTTACAATCTAGAGCTGTACAGCATGGAAGCGGACCCTTTGGTCCAACTTATCCACGCTGACCAGATATCTGAAATTAATCTAGTCCCATTTGCCAGCTTTTGGACCATATCACTCTATGCCCTTCCTATTCATATACCCATCCCGATATCCTTTAACTGTTGCAATTGTACCAGCCTCCACCACTTCCTCTGGCAGCTCATTCCATACACGTAACATCTTTTGCGTGAAAAAGTTGCCCCTTAGGTTCCTTTTTAAATCTTTTCCTTCCCACCTTAAACCTATGCCCTCTCTTTGGACTCCTTGGCTATTCATCCTGTCTATTCCTCACATGATTTTATAATCCTCTATAAGATCACCTTTCAGCCTCTGAAGTTCTAGGGAAAACAGCCCCAGCCTATTCAGTCTCTCCCCATAGCTGAAACTGTCTAATCCTGGCAATATCCTTGTCAATCTTTTCTGAACCCTTTCAAGTTTCACAGCATCCTATATTGTCGAACAAGTCAGGTCTCACTCGGGGATTTAAGGTGTGCAGTATTCTATAAACTGGGATTACAACAGCAGATCAGAACAAATTGTTTTCACAGAGGATGGCTTCTCAAGGAAGGTTAGGGATTTATAATAAATGTGAGTTTCACCAGCGACGCCCACAAACAGTGATTTGAGAGTTTCCTGTGAATGATGATTTCTGGGAGGTTTTTATTTTGTCAATGACACCAAGACAACCCTATTACTGTCACCATTATCAATCACATGGAACAAGACTGACCAGTCCTAGGTAGTATAGAACCTTGTGGCTCTTGTGGTACTGTCCCTACCTCTGGGCCAGGAGATCCAGTTCAAAGTTCCATCTGCTCCAGAGGTGTATCATTAAAAAGTCTGAACAAAACATCCACATTGAAAATGTGAATTATACCTGGGAGACACATTGGAACTTGACTATTGTTGAAAAGAGAGACAAGCTGTTTATTAACAGGATTCTGAAGAAGAACCACACCAAACTTGAAATGTTAACTGTTTCTCTCCCCTCAGATGCTGCCAGACCTACTGAGTTTCTCTCGTAATTTCTATTTTCATTTCAGATTTGCTGTTGAAGCTTTGCATCTTTCACTGATTGGGGCAAGAATCTCAAAACACCAAATGTCAAACGATCATAACAATTTACACGCTGGAGAAAAGGATGCTGATTGGGTGGGAAGTCAGTTCTGATTGGCTGAGGCATTGTCATTGCACCTAATTCTCCCCAGTACTTTATAGCTTTTCCCTGATGATTCAACAATGCTTTGAATTAAACTTTCCTGATTAAATGCTGAAGTTTTTGTTTTTACGGAGGGCTTTGGCAGAATCTAACTCGGTTTAGAAACAATACAACCAACACCAATGCCTCCTAGTGGTAAATGTCCTAAGTACACAGTGTAAATAAAAATAACCTTTTACAGAGTTATACTGTAGAATCATATAACACAGAAGAGTCCCTTTGGTCCATCAAGTCTGCACTTGACTACACCATTACCCACACTTGTCCCATTTTCAGAACTTTTCAGTGGTTTGCACTGCTGCCTCACAGTGCCAGGGACCCAGGTTCAATTCCAGCCTCGGGCAACTGTCTGTGTGGAGTTTGCACACAATCCCTGTATCTGCATGGGTTTCCTCCGGGTACTCTGGTTTCCTCCCACAACTCAAAGATGTGCAGATCAGGTGAATTGGCCATGCAAAGTCGCCCATAGTGCTTGGTGCATTAGTCAGGGGGAACGGGTATGGGTGGGTTACTCTTCGGAGGGTCGGTGTGAACTTGTTGGGCTGGAGGGCCTGTTTCCACACTGTAGGGAATCTAATCTAGTTACAAAGGTTATATTACAAATTTCATTTCAAAGTTGTCATACTTAAGTATTTCCATAGATTTTGTTTCTTTAAATATTTTCTCATCTTCTTACATTTCCTTCCATGTTCTTCTGGCCCAAGACAAAGAACCACATGGAAGTTCTGTTTTCACAACCCAGTCATTGTTACTGCTCTACTGACCCAAGGAAGTTTTTCAGTTTGATCTACCCTTGGATGTTTCTCTTGTTTGCACTCCATACCACAGAAAGCTGTGGGGGCAGAGTCCTTGTGTTAAATTAAGGCTAAGGTAGATAGATCAGTCTGATCAGTAAGAAATTCACCAAAGATCCTCAGACAGCACTTTACAAACCCACAACCACTTCCATGTAGAAGGACAAGGGGAGCAGATATATGGGAACAGCATCCCCTGTACGCTCCCCTCCAAGCCACTCACCATCCTAACTTGGAAATATATTGCTGTTCCTTCACTGTCATAGGGTCAAAATCCTGGAATTCCCTCTCTAAGGACATTGTGGGTCAACCCAGAGCAGATGGACTCAGCAGTTCAAGATGGCAGCTCACCCCCAACTTCTCAAGGCACAACTAGGGACAGGCAAGAAGTGCCGTTACAGCCAGCAACACCCACATCCCACAAATGAATTAAAAAATGGTAATCAAGGGCTATGAGGAAAATGCAGGAAAATGGATATGGGAAATGTTGGATGAGCCATGATGCTACTGAATGTCAGAACAGGCTTAAGAGGCTGAATGACTGCTAGTCTTCCTGGTTTTTATGGTCTTTATCAGTGACAAATCTGAAGGTGCGCTTCAGCAGTGTTACCAGACTAAAATTGATCTTGAGCTTAAGGTTGAGGTATTGGGCAGGAAAGGTAAATAACAAATGCCTTATTAAAAGTTGCAACAGTCCTACTCTCTCAGCAGAGAGAGAGAGAGAGAGAGAGAGACAAAAAGTGGTGGTTCAACCTAAGAGTCACTGCATCTCAGATGCAGGGAGAAGTTGAGAAGGTTGGTCACCTCAGCTGGTGCAGGAATTGTCCCACACTGTTGGTCTCAGAGTGCTCCTTGTTGGGATATTGTGGATGTAGATGCAAACATACACCCACACTCTTCACAGTCCTCTGGGTAATTAAAGATGGGTAATAAATGTTGGCCAAGCCAGTAAAGGCCACATCCTATGAATGAATAAAACAAAAATATACAATATGGCAAACAGCGAGGAAAAGGTCTTCTTGCCCGTTCCATATAATTGTGATGTCGTGTGAATCACAAAGGAGCTCTCACCCCACCCAGAGAGCACATGCAGACCTGGGGTTTCTGCACATTCGTACTGTAACCTGCCTGAAATTGCCCATAGACAGTGCAAAGGATTGCAAAACCTAATTAGGAATGGGTAATAGCCAAGGACATCTATAACTCCTCAACCAATAAAGCATAATCGCCAGCTGTGCTCACTGCAAGTCAAGATCTTGTGATCTATTGTGCTACTTTAAAAAGAATTGAGCTACAGTCTAACATTGCTCACAAACTCATGCTGTCTTCCCCAAGATGAATGAATTACCATTGGGTATTTCTGCTGATGAGTGTACCATTTATAAGCCTTTTAGGAAGCTCTAAACATTAAGGTGGATATCAATAAGTATGTTTCAAAGATTTTGAGTAGATTTTTGTTTGAATTTCCTGAGAACATGTCTACTTTGACACACAATGATTTGATTTTTACCTTTGTATGCTTCAGTTTAGCATCTCGTCTGAAGTCTCTAAATGCTGAGGTGAAAACTCCTGCATTATCAGTTCAAAGTCTTTGGAATGGGCCTTAATCCAACAGTCGGATTCAGCATTAAGTGTACTTACCACGAAGCTGAGGCTGAAACAGTGGAGTAAGGCGGATACATAGAGTGTTCCTACGGTCAGAGTTTGTTGGATATCAGTTATCTAGAGGCTGTATCAATAGTTGGAATCAGATATGACATATCCCCAAAGGAATTATACAGGTTTTGCTACACTTGTTAATTAAATCTAAACTCTGAAGTAAGTATACCAGACAAATCAAATCAATTTGACACTGCAGCTGTCAAGGGTCACATCCTCTCCTTCTATAATCTAAACATGCCAGTGCCAACAATGTCTTCTATTATAAGACTCACGATGATATTTGGAAGCTACAAGCTTTTAGACACAGGGCCATTGTTGCTTAGAAGCCTAATGAAGTAAACAAAAAAAAGAGCTTCCTCTGTCTATGTGCCAATTTTCTGTTGCTTTTGAATCTCTGATGTAAGATGACAGAGTCTTCATGGTCATTTTTATTCTGAGTGTCAGTGTAAAATAGACAGTATTGGATGGATCTCTGCCAATTCTTTGTGTAAACTCTCTCCTTCTGACCCTTACTATCATTCAGCTATGCCACAGATCTGTGTCTACTCCATCCTGTTTCTTAGACTTCCCATTAAACCCATCTGGATAACTAATGCTCTTTTGGAAAAGAAATTGCTGTTCTTGCCCACATGTGACTCCAGATGCACAGACTCTTGCCTAATTAGGGATGGACAGCTAAACCAAGCCTTGCCAATGACACCCACGTCCTATGAATAAAGATTAAGGAAAGAAATCTTCACAAAACTCCCCATAATTAACAACAACTTGCATTTGTACAGTGCCTTTATTGACAAGGAAATGAGGAGGAATGTCTTCCCTCAGACTGTTGTGAATCTTTGGAACGATCTACCCGAAGAATACTGGAGAGTCTCTTATCGAACATATTCGTGGATAAGGTGGTTGAATTCTAACAGGTGAGTAGAGTTGAGGCCAAGATCAGATCAGCCACCATTGTGTTGATTGGTGGAGCAGTCTCCAGGGGTGATAAGGCTTACTCTTGCTGCTCCATCTTAGGTGCATAAAATGTCCCAAGGTCATTTTGCAGGACAATTAAATAAAATGTCAGTGACTCACATGAGGAGTGGTGAAGACTGGTGAAGAAATATTTAGTCGAATAGCTGTGACTTAGAGAGCCAGAAAAGCAGAGACAGTGAAAAGTAGCTGAAGGTAATGAGTCCAATGCTCCCAAGTCCAACGCAGAACTTGAGAAGCCCAGATCTGTTTGCGAACGGTGGGACTACAGGAGCTGACAGAGATAGGGGAAGGTTGTGGCCCCACAGGAAATGAGGATGAGACTAATGAATTTGTTTTACCGGGAGCCAAGTCAGTGAGCACAGGGACGATGGAGGAACAGTCAGTCAGGTGACAGAGGATGCCCCAGGTAGACAGAGGAAGTGCTTCAGGGACACCGTCCAGGCCTCAGTGTGGAAGTGCAGCATTCCCACAGACACCTGGGAGATTTCGAAGCTCCTTGGATGCTGCCTGAACTGCTGTGCTCTTCCAGCACCACTAATCCAGAATCACTGGTCTATGACCATCCAAAGTGGGGGAGGAGCATCCAGGAAGGCATGGAGCACCTGGAGACTCGACATTGGGAAAAAGCGGGAGCCAGTGGGGAAAACAGGGAAAGGAATGTGCTGCCACACCCACAACCTACCCACCCCTTTCCCGTGACCACCACCTGCCAGAGCCTGGGATAGCTCCATCGGTCATACAGCCACCTACGGACTCACCCTGAGAGTGGGATAGAGTCATCCTGGTCTGTGAGGGTCTGCCAACGATGGAGGAACAGAATTTGGTGCAAGTTAGGAGAGGGCCACCGGCAATAATGTACATTGTATCCAATAGTGACTCCCTCACTCGAATCTCTCCTTCAGATCTTTACTGTCTCCACTCCTCCCTCTTAACACACCATTTCTTCACTTTCCTTTTTAATTCCTCCAGCTCTTTCCCCTCCCCTTGTATCCACCTTCCTGCCTTGTTTTTCTCTGGCCCCGCCTGGTTACCTCAGCGGACGTAGCAGCCTGTGCTGGCCCACTGTGTCTAGTGAGTGTGGGTGTAGGGGGAGAGTGAGCCCAGAGCAGAGAGAGAGGACAGCTGACCACTGCACTCACAAGCTCAGTGACTGCATGTCACAACCAACCACCCCCTCAGCCACTGTCGGCTATCAGGTAAGCAGCTCTTTTCCAGCACCCTCTGTCTCTCAATCCTCCTTTCCTGAATAATATCTTTTCTTCCTCTCGATTCTAACTTTAGAAAACTTCTGTTTCAAATCCCTAAAATGTGGGCAGTGTTTCTCTGAGTCAGTTTCAGGGTAATTACAGTTTAGAAAAGTCCAAAAAGAAGCTCTATAAAGATATCAAAGTGAACTGTCGGTTAACTCCTGTGTTATTTGGCTGCCTTCTTATTCACCTTCAGAAACATCAAAGGATTCTTCATGTTAAACATTTTAGTTTGTTTTAATTTTTAAAATAAAAACTGCATTTAAAAGAAAGCCTTAAAGTTTCAAGCCAGTCCCATTCTTTATCCTGTTGATAAACTTCAATGAAACACTGGCCCTGCCAACCCCCATCAATCATTTGGAATTCCGTGTTCAGGTAACCTTACCCTCTGAAGTACATCCAGGTAAGTCATTGTTTGAAGGGGATGTGATTATTCAGAATCACTGTTGCATGTATGTTTCTGTTAATTCACATTTTCACAGGGCATGGGAGAAATCTTTAATAGTTGAACCCTATAATTATGCAGGCCCCTCTCTAAACCTGTTGGGCACCTATTGCTAAAGGAATAGAGTATAAAAGAAGTGTTGCTACAGCTATACAAGGCATTAGTGAGACCACACCTAGAAAATTGTGTACAGTTTTAGTCCCCTTACTTGAGGAGAGATGTAGTTGCATTGGAGGCAGTTCAGAGGAGGTTCACTAGATTGATTCCAGAAAGTAGATTTGTTCTATTTGGAGAGATTGAGCAGTTTAGGCCGATACTCTCTGGAGTTTAGAAGAATGAGATTAAATCTAATTGAGGTCCATAACTTGCTAAAAGGGCTGACAAAGTAGACGTAGAGAGGATATTTTCTCATGTGGGGCATTCTAGAGCGAGAGGTCTAACCATTAGGATAAGGGGGAGCAGATTTAAAACAGAAATGAGGAAGTTTTGCATCTTGCAAAGGACTGTGAATCTATGGAACTCACTACCCCAGAGTGCAGTGGATGCTGGGACATTGAGTAAATTTAAGTGATAGACAGGTTAAAGGGTAAGAAAATAGAGTCATAGAGTCATAGAGATGCACAGCATGGAAGCAGACCCTTCGGTCCAACTCGTCCATGCCAACTAGGTAGCCCAACCCAATCTAGTCCCACCTGCCAGCACCCGGCCCATATCCCTCCAAACCCTTCCTATTCATATACCCATCCAAATGCCTCTTAAATGTTGCAATTGTACCAGCCTCCACCACTTCCTCCGGCAGCTCATTCCATACACATACCACCCTCTGAGTGAAAACATTGCCCCTTAGGTCTCTTTTATATCTTTCCCCTCTCACCCTAAACCTCTGCCCTCTAGTTCTGGACTTTCCCCACCCCAGGGAAAAGACTTTGTCTATTTATCCTATCCATGCCCCTCATAATTTTATAAACCTCTATAAGGTCACCCCTCAGCCTCCGACACTCCAGGGAAAACAGCCCCAGCCTGTTCAGCCTCTCCCTGTAGCTCAGATCCTCCACCCTGGCAACATCCTTGTAAATCTTTTCTGAACCCTTTCAAGTTTTACAACATCTTTGCGATAGGAAGGAGACCAGAGTTGCTCATAATATTCCAACAGTAGCCTAACCAATGTCCTGTACAGCTGCAACATGACCTCCCAACTCCTGTACTCAATAATAGAGTGAGATTTAAAAAAGACCTGGGCAATTTTTTTACACAGAGCATGGTTTGCATGTGGAATGAACTTCTGGAGGAAGTGGTGAATGTGGGTACAATTACAATGTTTAAAAAACATTTGGATAAGGTTTGGAGGAAAAAGGGCCAGGAGCAAGCAGGTGGGACTAGTTGAGTTTGAGATTATGTTTGGCATGGACTGGTTGGACCGAAGGGCCTGTTTCTGTGCTGTATGACTCTATACCTCTATGAGATGAGAGATTGGCCATGATTTTATTAAATAGTAGAGCAGGCACGAGGGGCTGAATGGTTGACGCCTGCTCCTAGTTCTGATGTTCTTTATATACATATAGTCGCCTCTCTACAATACCAGTTAGGGCTCCACCAGGACGAGACTAGTGTAGTGGGAGAATGACTGGTCTAGCACAGGTTAAAGGCATGAATGTGAATCCTAAATGCTAGTCCTAGTGGCTCCCATTAGTAATTTGCTCTCATCGTATCAAACACCAGCAACACTGACATTATGTCTTCTGGATGCCACTTTATAGAATCCTCAGTCTTTTTTCAACTTTGAATATTCTTTCCACTGGTTGATACATCAAATGTTTAGCATATATTTTAGTCTCCACGTTTTAAATCCCAAATCAATGGAAAACATAATCAGGGATCAGAAGGCAGCTTCAGTAGTATTGCATGAAGCTATCATCGTAACAATGATTATACATTGATTATTGTCAAAGTGCAATTAGGTCCCTCTCTAGAAAGAAATTTGTCCCCACCTTGTCTTTTTTAATTCATTCACAGGATGTGAGTGTCACTGGCTGGGACCTTGCTGTGTAGACGTCAGTTGTAATGTTTCCTCCTTTGCTGTAGTGACTGCATTTTAAATGTAACCAATTCACAGTGGGATTTTTCAGGGATGTCTTGAGGTTGTAGAATGTACTATATAAATACAAAATTTGCCATTTTCCCTTTAATTCATTCTCAACAAGCCCAGCAATTATCCATCCATCCCATCTGCCCAAGGAGAAATTATCTTCTTGAACTGCTACAGTCCTTATGGTGTGGGTACATTGCCAGTTTGGCTTGGGAGGGTTGTCACGAATTTGACCCAGCAACTGTGAAGGAATGGAGATGTGTTTCCAAGTCAGGATGGTGAGTGGCTAGGAGGGAAACTTGCAGGGGGGGGGGGGGGGGGGCGGGGTTAATGTTCCCATGTATCTGCTGCCCTTGTCCTTCGAGATGGAAGCCACCACAGGTCTGGAAGACTTAAGGGGTCTCAACTTAATGTTTCCTCTGAAAGGCAGTGAAAGACTCATTCAATGCCACCTGCCCAGATTATAGGAAGTTAGGAGCAGGATTAGGCCATTCGGCCCTTTGAATCCATTCCACCATTGAACATCATGGCCGATCTGATTGTGTTCTCAACTCCATTTCTCTGTTCATCCCTCCTTAACCCTTGATAACTTTATCTAGTAAAAAGTCTACCTATCAGATATATCCAGGAGTGGGGCATGAACCTTCATTTGTTTTGATGATGTGAGTGCCCCAATATCAAAGACAATTAATGTTGTTTATTTTTACATTTGTAAATGTGTTAAGTATGCACATCAATGTAATCATTTCAGTCTCCAAGAAATCCTTGTGAAACTGTTCTCTCTCGGGCGAGATTGAGTGTAAGATTGCTTCTCATCCATTTGTAAGGAAACCCTGTGCCTGCTGTTTTAATACAGCAAGGTTAATGGGTTCTCGATGCTCTAAACTAATTCTCAGGCAAATATTACAAACTTAAGCTCACCCAAAACTCTGCTGCATACATCTGAATTTAGAGAAAGCTCCGATTTCATATAACCCCTCCCGATCCCTGAATCACAGAAACATAGAAAATAGGAACAGGAGTAGGCCATTCAGCCCTTTGAGTCTGTTCCACGCTTCAATTAGATTACTTACAGTGTGGAAACAGGCCCTTCGGCCCAACAAGTCCACACCGCCCCGCCGAAGCATAACCCACCCATACCCCTACATCTACATCTACATCTACATCTACATCTACCCCTTACCTAACACTACGGGCAATTTAGCATGGCCAATTCACCTGACCTGCACATCTTTGGAGTGTGGGAGGAAACCGGAGCACCCGGAGGAAACCCACACAGACACGGGGAGAACGTGCAAACTCCACACAGTCAGTCTCTGGCGCTGTGAGGCAGCAGTGCTAACCACTGTGCCACCGTGCCGCCCACTATGGTATCATCCAACTCAGTACCCTGTTTCCCCTGTTCTCTCCACACCACTTGATCCACTAGATCTAACTCCTTCTTGAGGACATTCAATGTTTTGACCTCAACTGCATCGTGTGGCAGAGAATTCCACTAGGTCCCCACTCTCTGGGTGAAGACATTTCTCCTCATCTCAGTCTGAAATGGTCTGCATTGATTCCCGGTCAGGCAAAGTCTTGATTTTTAAAAGTCTCTTCCTTGCTGTCAAATCCCTCCGTGCCCTTAAGACCCCTATCTCCGTAACCTCCCCCAACCCCATACTCCCTGAGGTCTCTGCACCCCTCCAAGTCTGGTCTGTTCTAATTCCGCCCTCAATGTTCATTGCCCCAGCACTGGTGCTTGGGCCCCGAGTTACCTTGGTCCCAATGTCTGGAATTCCTTCCCTACATGTCTCCCTCTCTCGACCTCACTCTCCTCATTTAAGACACTCCTCAGAATCTACGTCTTTGACCAGAATTTTGTGTCAGTTGACAGCCTTTGGTCCTGTTCCTTGCCTTGTACTGTCCTGGGAAGCACGTTTGTACGTTTCTTTACCCTGTGGGCTGCTGCATAAATGAAAGTTGCTTGAGGAAAATGGCGGGGGCAATAGAATTTTCTGTTTTCCTATCTCCACAGCTCCACGGAATGGCGGGATAGAAGGAATCTCAACGGCACGGAGGTAGCAGAACTTGGAGTAGCAAGCCGGGACAGTGGCAGAGACCCTGGCACATCATGTACCCGACCGTCTTTGGACCCTTCGTACCCAGGAGATTCGTGAGCCCCCCTGAGACTCTGTCGCTGCCCCCCATTCAGATGCACAACTTTTCCAGCCGGCCCCTTACCATAGTCATGGCAGATGTGGACAGCTTCCAGGAAGGAGCAGGGAAATGTATAGAGTATCACCACTTCTACGGGGCTCCCTATTTCTATCCATACTGGTATATGCCCCCTGCCAATCTGGCAGGATATACGTACCCACCATACTATCCGTACAATGGGTACTACCCTCAGCAGACCCCACTCAGCTCAGCCAGTTGGCCTGAAGGCTCTGTGCTGAAGGGGGAGCTGCACTGGGGTAAGATGGACCGTGTTTTTGGACCGGCAAGGGAACTGCCCGACTTTGTCCAGGACGAGCTGCGCAGAGTCTACGGCACCTACCCCAAAACGATTGTCACCATCACCTACCAGAACGGGGAATACCTGGTGAAAGGTGACCCCAAAGTGGGCGAGCAGAAATACAAGGTGGAAAAGAAAGTTATCAGGCGACCGCCCACTCCCAGCGATGAGGAGGACGACTCGGTGAGCGAGGCCGTGGAGAAACACAAAAGGAAGTCGAAACGCTAGAGGCGTTGTCTTCAGATGATTTGTAAAGCAATGGACGTTGTTCGTAAGATAAATTAAAGCAGGCGGTGCTAGAGAAACTCAGCAGGTCTGGCAGCAGCTGTAGAGAGAGGAATGGATTCAGTTCCAATATGAACCATTCTCAGGAACCATTAGGTTTGATTGCATGTAAAGTCCCAAGCCGATACAGCATTACAGCACAGTGAATGCAGTGAGGGTATAATGGGTGATTGAGGTATGTGGGTGTGCCTGAGATCCCTCTGTTGGTTTATGGCTACACTGCCTGTTTGTACACACACTCCAAAGCAACCATTTCTGCAATCCCTCTCTCAAAAAGCTGTCAGTTTTTAAAATATAATTTATATATTAAATCCATATTAATCTTCAAGTTGGTAATACTCGATTGAACCCAGTTTTTCATATCGGAAGGTCATATAGTGATAGTAACACTCGCTGTCACTTCTTTCCACAGAAGGTGTTGTAACCTCTTTTTTAAAAAAAGGAAACATTACAGGAGTGTCTAAAACCTTATAAAGTTGGGAATACTCAGCAAATCAGGTAACGTTGGTACAGGGAGATGCAGAACCTCTGTTTCTGATTGAAACTACCATTTTCTATTTCTGTCTCGTATTTCCAACACCTGCAGTATTTGTTTTTTGATCTCTCATTTTCAATGGTTCTGTCACTTGGTGATGCTTTAACCTTTCAAACAAAACAAAGCAGTATTAACTGCTCTTTCCCTTTCTGTTAAGCAATCTCAAGGGGCTGAATGGCTGCTTCCTGCTCTATATTCCTATTTACTGACTCATTTTCAGACTTCAGGTTTGTATGTGGATGCTTCCTATTGTTACAGCTCACTGGGGGTCACGCGCAGTAAATCTATCTATAAATGTGAACGTTTTTATTAAAATTGTTCAATTTTAACAATCTTGTCTAATTCTGGTTAAAACAATATGTGCATACGCTCTCCATTAACAAGAAAATAACAATTCATTGTACTCATACTGTTTTTAACAAATGGGTGAAAAAAGACAAACGAATAATGCTAATTTAAACCTCTTTTACTTAAACTCTACCCCTTTCTTAAAATTCCCACAACTTAGAAACATAAAGAGAAATATTATGGGGGGGGGGGAGAGGGGGAGGAAAAAGTCAGTGAGGTGCAGTTCATGCACCACTCCAGATCACAGATGTCAAAGAATTGTTTTCTTTTGATTCCATCTGCTTCTTTGCTAATGACACAAAGTTGTGGATACATCAATTCAGAGTGTCATTAATTTGTTGCAGATTCACCCTTTTGATGCCCCCATGAAGGTGTTTTTTTTTGTATTCCTCTTTTCCTGTTAATGAAGAAATTTGCGGCGAGTGGTTTACAGGAAAAGGGAGAGTGAGAACAGCTACCAGGAGATTTTCTGTCACTTCCTGTCAAGGAGGAAGAGAACGAGGTTTTTCTGCTTTCTTGATGCAGATTAGAAGCGTCTGTTTGTTGGGCACCCTGGTAAGGCTATGGTCACCTGCCTAGCCGCTCATCAATAATTTGTTAATCTGCTGAGCTCTCCTGAACCCACACAACTAGATGAGTGAAAGGCCAATTAAAAAAAACTGTCTCTGAGCAGAATTAATCTGAACACTCACTCACTCCCTCTCTCTCTCATATACACACACATACACACCTGAAGCGTGTAGAATTCTCCCATCCCTGCTTAAATGAGGCAACATTTTCTATGCAACACACAATAACCTGTGATGTATGCTCAAAACACATGTATGCTAAAACACTGTAATTCCATTCTCATGCAATCCTGTGTTTTAAGAAAATTACTTAAAAGAAGCACGATTTAAACTAATGGGGTCGGAATTGCATTATATCCAATACATGTTTTAAGCAATCATGGTTTAGAAGCAATGTCCCCAATTTGTCAATCACTTATAACAAATTCGCATTAACGACATGCACATTATAGCAGAACAGCCTGTATTAGAAACGATGAGTCTGCAGAGTTGATACAAAAGTTGAGCTGCTTGCTTAAGAGGTGCCGCTGATTCCTGAAGAAGGGCTCATGCCCGAAACGTCGATTCTCCTGCTCCTTGGATGCTGCCTGACCTGCCGCACTTTTCCAGCAACACATTTTCAGCTCTGCTGCTGAAGAGGACAACATGTCGTTCAGAGTGAAAACATTGCTCAGGAAAGGTGACCCCATCTTTACCTGTCCCGGCTCCCTTTCGAATTATTGCGGATATGAGACAAGCCGGGAATTCTTCCATAAACAATGGGAAAACTGTGCAACAGCCACACACACATTGAGCTAACGGTAACAAGTACAAATATTTTTATCACTGCAGGACCATCACCGTGAGTGGAAACGAACTTTAGTAAACATTGGTGCATCTCAATGAGCACACTTTGTTTCATAGTAAACTTACCCTCAAAGCAGCTCCTTTCAAAATTGTAGGCCCAAACAAACCTGGGAATAAAACAATTCCTTTGGATGATTGCGATCAAGATAATTTGGACATTTTTCAAAGATACAATTACAATGTGGTCATTATTTTCACATTAGAACATAGAACATAGAAAAGTACAGCACAGAACAGGCCCTTTGGCCCACAATATTGTGCCGAGGTTTAACCCTAATGTAAAATATAACAACTTAACCTACGCACCCCTCAACTCACTGCTATCCATGTGCATGTCCAGCAGTCACTTAAATGTCCCCAATGACTCTGCTCCCACCACCACAGCTGGCATCTCATTCCATGCATTCACAACTCACTACGTAAAGAACCTACCTCTGACGTCTCCTTAATACCTTTCTCCTAATATCTTAAAAATTTGTACATTTCATTGGGGAAAATGCAGTGTCAGAACGGGAAACCTAAGCAATTCGCTCCTCTCCCTGAATAAATTTTGGAACCTCATGCATAATTATTTCTGCGGGGCTCTCTCCCAGCACAGAGACAGGAGGTTGTAAAGAGGCAATTAGTTATTCTCCCCCGTGTTCTTCCTATTTGTACCTTGCACCTGATGAAGATTTTGCTCCATAACATTGTCCCCTTAATTTAAACTTTGAAAAGAAACAAGAATTTTAACTTTGATAGCCCCCTTCACAGTCTCAGGATGATCGCAAGCCACTTTACACCAACAAAGTAATTTTACAACGTAGTCACTGTTGTGATGCCAGGAAACATGGTTGCCAATTTACACACAGCAAACTCCTGCAAACAGCGATGTGGTAATGAATAGGTAATTTGTTTAGACCATAAATCATAGGAGTAGGCCATTCAGCCACAAGAACCTGCTCCACCTTTAAATAGCATCATGGCTGACATTGCTCACACTTTGCTGCCCCTTCCTTGGAACCCTTGATTCTCCGAATCTATCCCCCTCAGCCTTAAATATACACAAGGACTCTGCTCCCTCAGCTACCTGAGGCAAGGAGCTCCAAAGACTCACAACCCTTTGAGAGAAGACATTTTTCCTCATCTGAGTCTGAAATTGCAGCTCCTTTATTCTGAGACTGTACCCTCTGATCCCAGACCCTCCCATTGGGGGAAACACCCTCTAGGTATTTGTCTTACCCTTAAAGAATCCAATATGTTTCAATGACATCACCTCTTGTTCTTCAAAACTCCAGGGAGGTAGAGTCCCAACCTGTTTAATCCTTGCTTATAAAACAATCCCTCCATCCCGGGGATCATCCTAGTGAACCTGTTCTGAAGTATCTCCAATGAAATGATATTTTTCCTGAAATAAGGGAAACAAACCTGCTCACAGTATTCGAGGTGAGGTGACACCAGCACCCCGTACAGTTGCAGTAAGACTTAGAATCATAGAGTCATAGAGATGTACAGCATGGAAACAGACCCTTCGGTCCAACCCGTCCATTCCGACCAGATATCCCAACCCAGTCTAGTCCCACCTGCCAGCACCCAGCCTACATCTCTCCAAACCCTTCCTATTCATATACCCATCCAGATGCCTTTTAAATGTTCTAATTGTATCAGCCTCCACCACTTCCTCTGGCAGCTCATTCCAAACACGTACCACCCTCTGTGTGAAAAAGTTGCCCCATAGGTCTCTTTTATATCTTTCCCCTCTCACCTAAACCTATGCCCTCTAGTTCTGGACTCCCCCAAACCCCGGGAAAAGACTTTGCCTATTTTCCCTATCCATCCCCCTCATAAGTTTGTAAGCCTCTACAAGGTCACCCCTCAGCCTCCGACTCTGCAGGGAAAACAGCCCCAGCCTGTTCAGCCTCTCCCTGTAGCTCAAATCCTCCATCCCTGGCAACATCCTTGAAAATCTTTTCTGAATCCTTTCAAGTTTCACAACATCTTTCCGATAGGAAGGAGAACAGAATTGCACACAATATTCTAAAAGTGGCCGAACCTTATATTCCAGACCCCTTGTTTCTGTTATAGGCAAAAGTGAGGACTGCAGATTCTCCTTGTTCTGTTATGTTGTTCCAGGGAGAGATATTGACCCCCTCCTCTCATTTATCTCTCCACCCTGCAGGCACTCTGCCGCTATTCCTGATGAAGAGCTTTTGCCCGAAACGTCAATTTTCCTGCTCCTCGGATTCTGCCTGAACTGCTGTTCTTTTCCAGCACTGCTATAATCTAGAATCTGGTTTCCAGCATCTGCAGTCCCTGTTTTTACCTAGAGATATTGACCAGGCCAGCAGGGATATTACCCCTAATCTTCTTCAGAATTGCGCCAAAGAACCTTTAACGTCCACCTGAGGAAGCCATTGGGGCCTCAGTTTGTCTCATCCAGAAAGGTGGTGCCTCAGACAGTGCAGCTTTCCAGAGATTTTGCCCTTGACTGATAACGAGACTGTGGGCCCATTTGTCTGGGATTTGACTCCCCCAGTTTTCACTTCAGAGGGTGAATGCTGGCTACTGAATCACAGTTCACCACCAATGTTGTCAGGCTTGCTTTCCTGCATTTGCTGTCATTATTTCCTATTTCCTACACTCAATGGGGTGTCAGCTTTTGGGATTAATATTGCTGGTTTAACAATCAAGGCACCAGTCCTCCAGAAGGTGTTGGCTGCTCTTTGCAATGCCATCACAGTGTTGCAAAGACGAGCGGGGGATTTCGACAGAGATTTATAGCTCAGAAGCAGGTCATTTGCTCTATTGTCTGTGCTAGCCCTCTGAGGGAGCAATTCACCTGCCTTTCCCTATTGTCTTGCTTTCCTTTCAGCTAGTAATCCAAGTGTGTCCTATGACCTTGACTGAACCTGACCCCACCACATTCAGAAAGTAAGTCACTCACAGCATTAAAAGGTTTTTCCTCATTGATTAATACGTCCAAATAAATCTGTTGGACCATGACCCAATTCTGATGAAGGGCTTATGCCCAAAACATCGATTCTCCTGCTCCTGACCTGCTGTGCTTTTCCAGCGCCATAAACTCTCGACTCTGATCTCCAGCATCTGCAGTCCTCACTTTCTGCTATAACCTGGTGTTGTGTGATTTTTTATTCTTACCTCATATTGTCATTCGTCTTTTTCTAAATGATTTTTCTTTTCACTTGTGGGATGTGGGCATCGTTGGCTAGGCCCAGTGTTAATTGCCCTGTCACTAGTTGCCCCTTGAGAAGGTGGGGGTGAGCTGCCTTCTTGAACCAGTGCAGTCCATGTGCTGTGGGTTGACCCACAATGCCCTTAGGGAGGGAATTCTAGGATTTTGGCCCAGCGGCAGTGAAGAAACGGCGACATATTTCCAAGTCAGGATGGTGAGTGGCTTGGAGGGGAACCTGCAGGGGGTGGTGTTCCCAAGAATCTGCTGCCCTTGTCCTTCTAGATGGAAGTGGACGTAGGTTCGGAAGGTGCTGTCTGAGGATCTTTGGTGAATCTCTGCATTGGTTGTTGTAGCTAGCACACATTGCTGCTACTGAGCGTCGGTGGTGGAGGGAGTAGGAATCTGTAAAACCTGAAATGCATGTTCCTGCTTGTCCATTTTCCCACCAATGGAAACATCTGTTCTGTCCGAACACCTCATTATTCTGAATACATCGATCAAATCTCCTTTCAACCGACTCTTTTCCAAGGAACATGGTCCCAACATTTCCAATGTATCTACGGGACTGAAGTCCTGACCAACATTTATCACCTGATGAACATCACAAAAACAAAATACTGTATCTGATCGTGATCACATTGCTGTTTACGGGAGGGAGGTTTGCCCAAAATCGATTCTTGTGTTTTCCACACGGAATCATACTATCCTATCCAATTGTACAGTATAGAAGGTGGCCATTCAACCCATTGTATGTGTGCTGGTTCCTGAGAGAGTTGTCCAGCTCGTCCCGATCTCCTTAGCTCTCTAAACTCTTCACTTTCAGCAGTGACAACACAGAGTCATAGAGATGTACAGCACAGAAACACACCCTTCGGTCCAATTCATCCATCCCGACCAGATATCCCAACCCAATCTAGTCCCATTTGCCAGCATTTGGCCCATATCCCTTTCCTGTTCATATACCCCTTTTGAATGTTGTAATTCTACCATTTCCTCTGGCAGTTCATTCCATACATTTACCACCTTCTGCATGAAAACGTTGTTGCTTAGATCTCTTTTAAATCTTTTCCCACTCACCCTAAACCTATACCCTCTAGCTTTGGACTCCTCAATCCTGGGAAAAAGACCTTGACTATTCACCCTATCCATGCCCCTCATGATTTTATAAACCTCTAAAAGCCCATCCCCTCATCCACCAACTCTCCAGGGAAGCACCTAATTGACCAAAATTATTCGGTTGGTGCTGAACTTTTAATTCTTTCAATGGAAAGGCTTTATAGAAAGATTTTAAAAAGACATAAGCAACTCTTTTACACAGATGGTGGTTTGCGTGTGGAATGAACTTCCTGAGGAAGTGGTGAACATCGGTATAATTACAACATTTAAAAGGCATTTGAATGAATACATAAATAGGAAAGGTTTGGAGGGATATGGTTAAGGAACAGGACTAGTTTAGTTTGGGATTATGTTCGGCATGGACTGGTTAGACCAAAGGGTGTGTTTCCATGTTGTATGACTATGACGCACAAGGGTGGGGAGTGAAGTGATTATAATCAGCACCTCAGTGTAACAGCAGCACCCTCTGGTGGCAGATACAGGTCCTGCTACTTCAGATTAAACTCACCAGCAGAGGGCAGCAATGTGGCCTCAAGCAGTTTGCCTAGAAGCAACTTTTAAATCACTTTACTCATTACGATGCAGTATAAAATTAACACCCTGAAACATGAAATCACAGGATTTCTGCACAAACCCAGACAAATGAATGAAGCACATCAGGACAGATGCAGAAGGATATAAAAAATTTATTGCAGCTGCATAATTTTCTTTTCAAAATCGATAGAGATTTAAGTTAAGAGCGGATGTTCACTCAGAATGTTTGATGAATTCTCCTCTGGAGAGGTTCCTTCCCCAGGCTCTGTATAGCTTGAAATAAAAGAAACAGAGAACATTGGAGAAACTCAGCAGGTCTGGCAGCATCTATGAAGAGAGCAGCAGTTAATGTTTTTGTTACAATATGACACCTCCATTTCCTTCCGAAGATCAATATCAGGGTAGATCCACTGATTACTGTTGCTTCATACAATTGATGTTTCCAAATTCAAATGAGGACTGAGTGCTAGCACTAGATTGAAAGTCCAAACCTTTCATATAGTTTCCAGTTGGCAATCAGCTACAATCTCCTGTTTAAACTCTATAGGTGCTAACCTTAAGCATGGTTAAAAATCACACAACACCAGGTAATAGTCCAACAGGTTTAATTGGAAGCACTAGCTTTCTAAGCACTGCTCCTTCGGCAACCACCTAATGAAGGAGCAGCGCTCCAAAAGGTAGTGCTTCCAATTAAACCTGTTGGACTATAATCTGGTGTTGTGTGATTTTTAACTTTGTCCACCCCAGTCCAACACTGGCACCTCCATATCAATCCTTCAGCATGGTTTATTTTTCCCAGGCTTGCAGTGAAAGAGCAGATTAAGAATCAGTTGAAAGGCGATCCTTATTAAGTGATGACAATTGACCCTACATGTTGGGAGCATATATAAATAGCTAACTTAGTGTGAGCTAGCACTTGAGGGGGTGACCTGTGGTGTGCCAGGGTTGAGTGTCTCATGGAATTAAGCAGAAGGGAAGAGAATTTTAACTGCATTTACCCAACCAAATCATCTAATTGCCAATTAGATTGTTGAGTATTTCTAGTCTTGAAAGTAAATGTTCAGTTTTGTTTGGTTCTGTAAGTTTTTCTTCCTCTCTTATTTACAAGCAGCTTGTTAAGTGGAAGGTGGATTCTACTGTAAAAAAAACAGCATTATTAGAACAGGGATATGAGAGTAAATAAAGTACAATAGAGATGGCAGTTTGGGAGGTGCGTTCCTGCTGCAGTATGTGGGCACTGCTGGACACCAAGTGAACACATTTTCCTCAGTGGTTAACCCGACTGCCTCACACTGCCAGGGACCTGAGTTCGATTCCAGCCTCAGGGGTCTGTGTGGAGTTTGTACATTCTCCCTGTGTCAGTGTGGGGGTGCTCTGGTTTCTTCCCATAATCCAGAGTTGCGCAGGTTAGGGTGGATTGGCCGTGGGGAAGTGCCCAGGGATGGATGGGTTAGCCATGGGTATTGCAGGGTGACAGGGATAGGATGGAGGGTTGCCAGGGTGCTCTTCAGAGTGTTGGTGCAGACTTAATGGGCCAAATGGCCTCTTTCCACAATGTAGGAATTCTAATCTATGACACTGAAGGAAGCACAATAGAATTGCTACAAGGATGGTACTAGATTCAGAAAGTTATAATTTGCAGAAACGTTTGAGGAGATTATTCTCTGAAAGAGAAAAATTTGTTGTTACAATGTGGACTTACTTCATACAAGGTTAAAGTAGATAACCATTTAAAAGGAAGCTGGATAAATACATGAGGGAGAAAGCAATGGAAGGATGTACTGATGGATTTAGATCAAGGGCAGGGGTAGGGTTTATATTGGAGCGTAATGACGGCACGGTTGGGTTCAATGTCTTGTTTCTCGACAGAAGGATCAATCAGCAGGTGTGGATACTCACTGGAGCTGGACGGTCACCAAGCTCACGAGCTGGGTCCACAGACTGAATATTAACTGGGTCAACAGTCTATGGAACTCAGTTCTCAGAGCTGAGCACCTAGAGAAAGCTTCAACCTGAGTTATCTCCAACACACACTCACACTCACACACTCACACTCACACTCACACACACACTCACACACATACTCACACTCACACTCACACACACACTCACACACATACTCACACACTCACACTCACACACACACTCACACTCACACACACACTCACACATACACTCACACTCACACACATACTCACACACTCACACTCACACTCACACACACACTCACACACACACTCACACTCACACACATACTCACACACTCACACTCACACTCACACACACACTCACACACACACTCACACTCACACACACACACTCACACTCACACACACACTCACACATACACACACACACACTCACACATACACACACACACACACTCACACTCACACACACACTCACACACACACACTCACACTCACACACACACTCACACACATACTCACACACACACACTCACACATACACACACACACACACTCACACATACACACACACACACACACTCACACTCACACACACACTCACACACACACACACACACTCACACACTCACACACACACACACTCACACACATACTCACACATACACACACACACTCACACTCACACACACTCACACACACTCACACTCACACACATACTCACACACACACACTCACACTCACACTCACACACACTCACACACGTACTCACACACACTCACACTCACACACACTCACACACACACTCACACACATATACACACACAATCACACACTCACTCACACACACACCCACACACTCACACTCACACTCACACTCACACACATGTGCACACACACTCACACTCGCTCACTCATACACGTGCGCACACACACACTCACATACACACATGTTTATTCGCACTAACTCACACTCAAACAGGGACACACTCACAATCACACAAAAACACTCAAACTCACAGATGTATACACACACACACACACGATGTAAAATCCATCTGAAGACAGAAACACAAAGGCAGTCCTTTCGTTCAAAGACAAAAAGATTTTTCTTAGAGGAAGCTCAATAAAAGCAGGTTATCTGTGACTCTCACTGACTCAGGCTCCAGAGATGTGTTGCTTGAGCTGAACGTGTGGTTTCTGCTGGGATCGCAAGAAGACAAGAGGAGGCCATTCAGTACTCCAATCGATTCTGGCATTTAGTTCAATGCTCTCTATTTTCTCACCATATTTGTCTGTCTATGGCTTTATCCCTTGCCATTTCAATATTCATCTTGAGGGCTATGTATGAATGCCCAAAATCTGTGACTCCCTCCCTCCAATCCCCGCCCCCTTGCACAGATTTTAATTGCTCCTGGAGGGTGCTTTTAGTTTCTTGGGGTAATTGTTTTTGAAGTTCCCTCCCAAAAGCCTCTCTCCTGGGGTGGCATTGTGGCTCAGTGGTTAGCACTCTGGCCTCACAGCGCCAGGGACCTGGGTTCGATTCTACCCTCGGGTGACTGTCTGTGTGAGTTTGTACATTCTCCCCGTGTCTGCGTGGGTTCCCTCTGGGTGCTCCATTTCCCTCTCACAGTCCAAAGATGTGCAGGTTAGGGTGAATGGCCATGCTAAATTGCCCCATAATGTTCAGGGATGTACAGGTTAGGTACATTAGTCAGGGGTAAATGTAGAGTAATAGGGGAGGGGGATGGGTCTGGGTGGGATACTGTTTAGAGGGTCAGTATGGACTTGTTGGGCCAAATGGCCAGGTTCCACATTGTCGGGATTCTATGATCTCTCAAACCTCTATAAACTTCTTCTTTCACATAATATGAAACCAAACAGATCGGAAGTGATCCCACTGAATGGGACAGTAGGACTGAGGGGCTGAATGGACTTCCCCGACTTTAATTGACATGTTCTCACAGGGAAGGGGTTTGACTTGCATTCCCCCTTTACGAGAGGGCTCCTGCCACCTGGTGGAAGGTCAGTGCAGCTGCAGACAGCGAGGTTCCCTCTGCCCCAGCTCCAGGAAAAAGGGGTCCTAGATATTTCCAATCACCGTGTTCAGGGCTGGCATTACAAACATCCCCCCACCCCCAAATGGGGGTGGGGGCTTCACCCTCAGATCAGAGGTAAAGACACTACCGCCACACCACAAGAGTTTCCTCTTTGTCTCCCCTCCTTCAAATGTTTTCTAATCAACTATAAGCTGAACAAAGAGACCTTGGAGTGCAGGTTCATAGTTCCTTGAAAGTGGAGTCACAGGTAGATAGGATAGTGAAGGAGGCGTTTGGTATGCTTTCCTTTATTGGTCAGTGTATTGAGTACAGGAGTTGGGAGGTCATGTTGCGGCTGTACAGGACATTGGTCAGGCCACTGTTGGAATATTGCATGCAATTCTGGTCTCCTTCCTATCGGAAAGGTGTTGTGAAACTTGAAAGGGTTCAGAAAAGATTTACAAGGATGTTGCCAGGGTTGGAGGATTTGAGCTATAGGGAGAGGGTGAACAGGCTGGGGCTGTTTTCCCTGGAGCATTGGAGGCTGAGGGGTGACCTTATAGAGGTTTACAAAATTATGAGGGGCATGGATAGGATAAATAGACAAAATCTTTTCTTTGCGGTGGGGGAGTCTAGAACTAGAGGGCATAGGTTTAAGGTGAGAGGGGAAAGATATAAAAGAGACCTAAGGAGCAACTTTTTCACGCAGAGGGTGGTACGTGTATGGAATGAGCTGCCAGAGGATATTGTGAAGGCTGGTACAATTGCAACATTTAAGAGGCATTTGGATGGGTATATGAATAGGAAGGGTTTGGAGGGATATGGACCGGGTGCTGGCAGGTGGGACTAGATTGGGTTGGGATATCTGGTCGGCATGGACGGGATGGACCGAAGGGTCTGTTTCCATGCTGTACAGCTCTACGACTCTATGACATCAGAGCAGAAATTAGGCCATTCAGCCCATCGAGTCAGCTCTGCCATTCAATCATGGCTGATAAGTTTCTCAACCCCATTCTCCCTGTAACCCTGATCCCCTAGATACTCAAGAACCCATCTATCTCAGTCATAAAAATACTCAGTGAACCGGCCTCCAGACCCTTCCATGGCAGTGAATCCGAGCGATTCCCCACTCTCTGGCTGTAGAAGTTTCTCCTTATCTCTGTCTAAAGGGTCTTCCCTTTACTCTAAGGCGGTGCCCTTGTGGTGGGGGGGTGGGGGAGGTGGTTGGTGTGGAGGTGGGATTGATGTGGCTGTGGGGTGGAGTGGGGTGGGGGTTGGGGGATGAGCATTGTGTTACCAGCCCTCACAGAAATGCGAACCCCTGGCCCCCGTTGGCCTGCTCTGTAACATTGTACAAATAAAACCCATCGCTGATTCCAAACTCTCAGAGTGGCTTGTCCCCATCTCGATCCTGGGCCTGAATCCCTGGTCATCCCTCACACCGTCCTGACTGAGACCCTCCAGGACATCAGTCAGACCCACAGCTGAAAGCCTCCCCAGTCACCTTAGCCTCTCCCTGAGCCTCTCCCTCCCTCTCCCTGATCCTCCTCTCCCTGAGCCTCTCCCTCCCTCTCCCTCCCTCTCCCTGATCCTCCTCTCCCTGAGCCTCTCCCTCCCTCTCCCTGAGCCTCTCCCTCCCTCTCCCTGAGCCTCTCCTCCCTCTCCCTCCCTTTCCCTCCCTCTCCCTCCCTCTCCCTGACCCTCTCCTATCTCCTGTCCTTGAGCACTCCCCCCACCCTTTCCCTCCTGAGCCCTTGTCTTTCGGTGTCTCTGGATTTCTGTGCCATAGCAGATGTTTGACTGTGTGAAGGCGCCATCTGAGAGTAAACTGATTCAATCCAAACTGACAGAAGGAGCTCACGATAATGCAGTGCCTGTTCCCAGATAGGGGCTGCCACTGAAATGACCAACTCGATCAGCGAGTGCTGTTGGGTAAAAAAGGAGAAAACTCACTATGCTGTGGAAACGACTGGGGGGGGTGTCATTACTTCGGTCACTCACTGAAAGAGCTGGTACAGGCTCGATGGGCCGAAAGGCTTCGTTCTATGCATTATGATTCTCTGGTTGCTCACATCGAATCTTTGCGTCTAACCTGCTGAAGAATTTGCTTCCTGCTAGCTTGGTCAAACTGCAGTCAAAGGGCAATGTTGAGGAGAGCTCTCCTTGATTAGCTGAGTGCAATCTACACACAAACTCCGTTCTCCACTTGTTTTGGGAGCTGTTCCCAGTCCTGACCACCACTGGGATTGGTCCTTTCAGAATCTTGAAAGCGAGTTGCAGTGGGATCCCGGGGAGAGAGCAGAGCGAGTGCGTATGGGGTGGGAGCAAATCCTGGAAGGTGAGTCCTGGATAGAGGCCAGCACATGGAGCAGTGAGACCTCTTATCCTGAAGTCAGATGGGCACAGACTCTGTCACAGAAGGATGATAACTTGAGTACTCATAGAGTCGTAGAGATGTACAGCATGGAAAAAGACCATAAGACCATAAGACCATAAGACATAGGAGTGGAAGTAAGGCCATTCGGCCCATCGAGTCCACTCCGCCATTTAATCATGACTGATGGGCACTTCAACTCCACTTACCAGCGTTCTCCCCGTAGCCCTTAATTCCTCGAGATAACAAGAACCTATCAATCTCTGCCTTGAAGACATTTAGCGTCCCGGCTTCCACTGCACTCTGCGGCAATGAATTCCACAGGCCCACCACTCTCTGGCTGAAGAAATGTCTCCGCATTTCTGTTCTGAATTTACCCCCTCTAATTCTAAGGCTGTGTACACGGGTCCTAATCTCCCCGTCTAACGGAAACAATTTCCTAGCATCCACCCTTTCCAAGCCATGTATTATCTTGTACGTCTCTATTAAGTCTCCCCTTAATCTTCTAAACTCCAATGAATATAATCCCAGGATCCTCAGCCGTTCTTCATATGTTAGGCCTACCATTCCAGGGATCGTCCGTGTGAATCTCCGCTGGACACGTTCCAGTGCCAGTATGTCCCTCCTGAGGTGTGGGGACCAAAACTGGACACAGTACTCCAAACGGGGCCTAATCAGAGCTTTATAAAGTCTCAGTAGCACAACGGTGCTTTTATATTCCAACCCTCTTGAGATAAGTGACAACATTGCATTCGCTTTCTTAATCACAGACTCAACCTGCATGTTGACCTTTAGAGAATCCTTGACTAGCACTCCCAGATCCCTCTGTACTTGGGCTTTACAAATTTTCTCACCATTTAGAAAGTAGTCTGTGCTTTTATTCTTTTTGCCAAAGTGCAAGACCTCGCATTTGTTCACTTTGAATTCCATCAGCCATTTCCTGGACCACTCTCCCAAACTGTCTATATCCTTCTGCAGCCTCCCCACTTCCTCAGTACTACCTGCCTGTCCACCTAACTTCGTATCATCTGCAAACTTCGCTAGAATGCCCCCAGTCCCTTTATCCAGATCATTAATATATAATGTGAACAGCTGCGGCCCCAACACTGAACCCTGAGGGACACCGCTCGTCACCGGCTGCCATTCTGAAAAAGAACCTTTTATCCAAACTCTCTGCCTTCTGTCAGACAGCCAATCCTTAATCCATTCCAGTAGCTCACCTCGAACACCATGGGCCCTCACCTTGCTCAGCAGCCTCCCGTGTGGCACCTTATCAAAGGCTTTTTGGATGTCTAGATAGACCACATCCACTGGGTTTCCCTGGTCTAACCTACTTGTCACCTCTTCAAAGAATACCAACAGGTTTGTCAGGCATGACCTCCCCTTACTAAATCCATGTTGACTTGTTCTAATCAGACTCTGCTCTTCTAAGAATTTAGAAACCTCATCCTTAATGATGGATTCTAGGATTTTACCAACAACCGAGGTTAGGCTAATTGGCCTATAATTTTTCATCTTTTGTCTTGATCCTTTCTTGAACAATGGGGTTACAACAGCGATCTTCCAATCATCCGGGACTTTCCCTGACTTCAGTGACTCTTGAAAGATCTCAACCAATGCCTCCACTATTTCCTCAGCCACTTCTCTCAGAACTCTAGGATGTATCCCATCGGGGCCAGGAGATTTATCAATTTTAAGACTTTTTAGCTTTTCTAGCACTATCTCTTTTGTAATGACAGACATACTCAACTCAGCCCCCTGACTCCCTTTAATTGTTGGGATATTACTCATGGCTTCCACTGTGAAAACTGACACAAAGTACTTGTTAAGTTCTCCTGCTATTTCCTTATCTCCCATCACTAGGCTTCCAGCATCAGTTTGAAGTGGCCCAATGTCTACTTTTGTCTGTCGTTTGTTTCTTATGTATTGAAAGAAACTTTTACTATCATTTCTAATACTACTGGCTAGCCTATCTTCATATTTGATCCTCTCCTTTCTTATTAATCTCTTTGTTATCCTCTGTTTGTTTTTGTAGCCTTCCAAATCTTCTGATTTCCCACTGCTCTTGGCCACTTTATAGGATCTCTCTTTTTCTTTAATACATTTTCTGACTTCCTTTGTCAGCCATGGCTGTCTAATCCCTCCCTGGATAATCTTTCTTTTCTTGGGGATGAACCTCTGTACAGTATCCCCAATTATACCCACAAACTCCTGCCATTTTTGCTCTACTGTCTTCCCCGCAAGCCTCTGCTTCCAGTCTATTTTTGTCAGTTCCTCTCTCATGCCCTCATAATTACCTTTATTTAACTGTAACACCATTACATCCGATTTTGCCTTCTCTCTTTCAAACTCCAGACTGAACTCTACCATATTATGATCGCTGCTTCCTAAGGGTTCCCTTACTTTAAGATCTTTTATAAAGTCTGGTTCATTGCAAAGCACTAGGTCTAGAACAGCCTGCTCCCTTGTGGGCTCCATGACAAGCTGTTCCAAAAAGCCATCCTGTAAGCATTCCATGAATTCCCTTTCTTTGGATCCACTGGCGACATTATTTACCCAGTCCACCTGCATATTGAAGTCTCCCATGATCACTGTGACCTTGTCTTTCTGACATGCCTTCTCTATTTCCCGGTACATGTTGCGCCCCTGGTCCTGACCACTGTCAGGAGGTCTGTACACAACTCCAATTATGGTTTTTTTGCCTTTGTGGTTCCTCAATTCCACCCACACAGACTCCACATCATCTGATGCTATGTCATTCAGTGCCATAGATTTAATATTGTTCTTAACTAACAAGGCCACCCCACCCCCTCTGCCGACCTCCCTGTCTTTTCGATAAGTTGAAAATCATTGGAGGTTTAACTGCCAGTCCTGACCCCCCTGTAACCAAGTCTCTGTGATGCCTACCACATCATAATCATTCACTATGATCTGTGCCATTAGTTCATCTGCTTTGTTATGAATGCTACGAGCATTCAGGTAAAGTGCCTTAATGCTAACTTTCTTATCATTAGAGATATTGGAAGTCATATGATGTCCTAAGTTATCCTTGCTTTTTTCTGCATTCCCAGTCTGCCTCAATTTTAAATCCGCCTGGACACATGCTATCCTGCTGCTTATCTTTCCATTTAACGCCATACTCCCTGTCGCTTTCACTTTCCCTTCCCCCCAACTCAGAAGTTTAAAGTCCTACTGACCACCCTATTTATCCTCTTCGCTAGAACATTGGTACCTGATCGGTTCAGGTGGAGACCGTCCCAACGGTACAGATCCCCCCGGTTCCAAAACTGATGCCAATGCCCCATGAAGTGGAATCCCTCTTTCCCACACCAATCCCTTAGCCACGTGTTTACTTACCTAATTTTCTTGTCCCTATGCCAATTGGCACGTGGCTCGGGCAGTAATCTGGAGATTATGACCTGTGCTTCAATTTCCTGCCTAGTGCTTCGTAATCCCCAAACAGGTTCTCCACCCTCGTCTTGCCTAAGTTGTTAGTCCCAATGTGGACCACAACAACTGCATCCTCCCCCTCCCGCTCCAATATCCTTTCAAGCCGGTCGGAGATGTCCCGCACCCTGGCACCGGGCAGACAACACACTATGCGAGACTCCCGATCCGGCTTGCAAAGGATACTATCTGTCCCCCTAATTATAGAATCCCCTATAACCACTACTTGTCTATTAACTCCCCCCTCTTGAATGGCCTTCTGCACCATGGTGCCTTGGTCAGTTGGTTCATCCTGTCCAGAGCCCTTTTCCTCATCCGAACAGGGAGCAAGAATCTCGTACCTGTTAGACAAGGTCAAGGGCTGAGGCTCCTGCACTCCTGAACTCAGGTTCCCTCTACCTGCCTCACTTATAGTCACACTCTGATGAGCCTGATCACTAGCTGAATGTGAATTACTTTATCTCCCAGGTGTGACTGCCTCCTGAAACAAAGCGTCCAGGTAACTCTCCCCCTCCCGGATGTGCCGCAGTGTTTGAAGCTCAGATTCCAGATCATCAATTCTGATCCAGAGTTCTTCCAGCAACCAACACTTGCTGCAGATGTGGTCACTGCCATTCACAATGGGATCAGCCAGCTCTCACATCATACAGCTACAGCATATCACCTGCCCAGCCATCTCTGCTTAGTTAATTAATTACTTAGTTACTTTATACAAGTTTGAGTTAGAATACTTTCTGATACCTCTGCTATCGTCTTTCCCTAAAAAAGAATTACAAACTTTTCACCCATGAATGTGACAGCAAAGATGATTCTATTCTATTCTAATCTAATCTTTCGGAGGTGCCTGTTCCCTCAGTCACCGCTGCAGACCTCAGATTGACCTTCCTGAAGATGAATCCATGGAAAGCGACTGTCCCAAATGGAGTCCTCCGGCCGTACACTCAGATCCCGGGAGTATTGACTGACATCTTTATTCTCTCCTTACTACAATCTGAATCCCCCACCTGCTTCACAGAGACCACCATCATCCCGGGGCCAAAGAAATATCATGCAGCATGCCTCACTGACTAACGCTTGGGGGCTCTGAGCTCTGTAATTATGAAATGCTTCAGAACATTAGTCTTAGGCTCATATCAACTCCCACCTCCCAGCCCACCTCCACCCATTAAAATTCACTTACCACTGCAACAAGTCCACAGCAGACGCCATCTCCTTGGCCATCTGGATAACAAGGATTCCTTAGTCAGACTCTTACTTATTGTAGGAAAGAGAAAGAGAGAGAGAGAACCTGCACAGTTACTGCCTTTGCTGTTTGAATTCGTGTATCGCTGGACATCGGAGTGCATCTGGGAAAATTAACAAACAGTGAAATTCACAACTAATCTTGGAGGAATCTGTTTGGGTGAAGTTCACAGCACAGAATCAGATAAGTTAATTGTTGTTTTTAAGTGTGGCCTACAGAGAATCTGCAGTAGTGAGTAGAGTGGGTTCTTTCTTGATTATATGTTTTTGAAGATTTGTCTCTTGATTAACCTTAAAATATAAGCCATAACTATTCATTTAACCTGGGGCAGTGTTTTGTAGAGGAATAAGACGGTGTTATTTTCTGGGTCTGTAGATTGTGAAGGAGCAAAAATGGTCTTTAATAGAGTGAAATGCACTTCTTGTCAGATGTGGGAGTTTAAAGAGAGTTTAAGGGTTTCTGTGGATTATATTTGACATAAATGCTGTTGGCTGTGAATCTTATCAGATCGAATGGATCGGTTGGAGAGACAGTTAGAAACAATGAGGAATTTGCAACAGCAACAGTATGTGATGGATGGTAGTTATAGGAAGGGGGGTAAGTCTCAGATACAGTCACATAGATGGGTTAACTCCAGGAAGGGTAAGAGAGGTAGGCAGCTCGTGTTGGAGTCTTTTGTGGATATACCCATTTCAAACAGTGCTGCCTCACAGTGCCTGAGACCTGGGTTCAATTCCCACCTCAGGCGACTGACTATGTGGAGTTTGCACATTCTCCCCGCGTCTGCGTGGGTTTCCTCCCACAGTCCAAAAATGTGCAGGTTAGGTAAATTGGCCACGCTAAATTGCCCGTAGTTTGAGGTGAAGGTGTAAATGTAGGGGAATGGGTCTGGGTGGGTTGAGCTTCAGCAGGTCGGTGTGGACTTGTTGGGCCGAAGGGCCTGTTTCCACACTGTCAGTAATCTAATCCAATCTAAATATGCTGTTTTGGAAAATGTAGGGGGTGATGGATTCTCAGAGGACCGTAGCACGAACAGTCAAGTTTCTGGTATTGAGACTGGCTCTAATGCAACAAGGGGTATGTTGGCTTCCAAGAGATCAATCGTGTTAGGGGATTCTGTAGTCAGAGGTACAGACAGACATTTCTGTGGCCAGCAGAGAAAAAGCAGAATGGTGTGTTGTTTCCCTGGTGCCAGGATCAAGGATGTCTCAGAGAGGGTGCAGAATGTTCTCATGGGGGAGAGGGGCCAGCAGGAGGTCATAGTCCACATTGGAAACAATGACATAGGAAGGGAAAAGGTTGGGATTCTGAAGGGAGATTAGAGAGTTAGGCAGGAATTTAAAAAGGAGGTCCTGATACTGCCAGGGTTGGAGGATTTGAGCTACAGGGAGAGGCTGAACAGGCTGGGACTGTTTTCCCTGGAGTGTTAGAGGCTGAGGGGTGACCTTATAGAGGTTTACAAAATTATGAGGGGCATGGATAGGGTAAGTAGACAAAATCTTTTCCCTGGGATCGGGGAGTCCAGAACTAGAGGGCATAGGTTTAGGTGAGAGGGGAATGATATAAAAGAGACCTAAGGGGCAACTTTTTCACACAGAGGGTGGTATGTGTATGGAATGAGCTGCCAGAGGAAGTGGTGGAGGCTGGTACAATTGTGACATTTAAGAGGCATTTAGATGGGTATATGAATAGGAAGGGTTTGGAGGGATATGGGCCGGGTGCTGGCAGGTGGGACTAGATTGGGTTGGGATATCTGGTTGGCATGGATGGGTTGGACTGAAGGGTCTGCTTCTGTGCTGTACATCTCTATGACTCTATGATTAAAGCTCCACTTCAACACTAAAATCCCATTGAATCCCTGGAGTGTGGAATCAGGCCATCCAGCCCAACAAGTCCACACTGACTCTCCAGAGAGCATTGCACTCAGACTCACCCCACCCTATCTCTGTAATTCACATAGCTAATCCACCTAATTTACACATCCCCAAACACTATGGAGTAATTTCCCATGGCTAATCCACCCTAACCTGCACATCTTCGGACTGTGGGACGAAACCCACACAGACACGGGGAGAATGTAAACTCCACATAGATGGTCGCCTAAGGCTGGAATCGAACCCAGATCCTTGGTGCTGTGAGGCAGCAGTGCTAACCACTGAGCCACCGTGCCACCCAACCAAGCTACTCTCCAAACTCCGGGATCCATGTTCCACCTTCCCTCTCTGTAACTGGATCCTCAGCTTCCTGATCCTCAGATGGCAATCAGTAAAAATAGGCAACAATGCCTCCTCCACCATAATCCTCAACACCAACACCCCTCAGATCTGTGCACTCAGTCCCCTACTGTACTCCTTATACACTCATTCCTGATGAAGAGCTTTTGCCTGAAACGTCGATTCTCCTGTCCCTTGGATGCTGCCTGACCTGCTGAGCTTTTCCAGCACCACCCTCTCAACTCTAATCTCCAGCATCTGCAGTCCCCACGTTCACCTTCTTACACACTCACATCAGTGTGGCCAAACCTCACTTAATTCCATCCACAAGTTCACTGATGGCAGCGCCATTGTAGACCAGATCTCAAACAACAACAAGACAGAATATAGGGAAGAGACAGAGTGCTTGGTGGTGTGGTGTAAAGATAATAATCTCTCCCTCAACATCAGCAAAATGAAGGAGCTGGTCATTGATTTCAGGAAGTGGAGTGGAGGGCACGCCCCTGTCTGTATCAATGGGGCTGAGGGGGAGAGGGTCGAGAGAGTCGGGTTCCTGGGAGTGACGATCCCCAACAATCTGTACCAGTCTACCTGCATTGGTGCAATGGTCAAGAAAGCACAACAACACCTGTACTTCCTCAGGAAGTTAAGGAAATTCAGCATATCTGGATTTTTATAGATGGACTCGAGTAATTATCCTGTCCAGATGCATCACAGCAACTGCTCTGCTCAAGACTGTAAAAAAACTATCGAGAGTTGTGAACGCAGCCCAATCCATCACCCAAACCAGCCTTCTATCCATTGACTCTGTCTACACTTACCACTCCCTCAGGACAGCAGCCAGTATAATCAAAGACCCCTGCCACCCCAGTGATAATCTCTTCCATCGGGCAGCAGATACAGAAGCTTAAACACACGCAACAACAGATTCAAGTGCAGCTTCTTCTCTGCTGTTATTCGAATGCTGAATGGACCTCTCAAGTTTCAAATTTAATGTTGATCTTGCTCTCTGTGAACCTTCAATGCTACAATGCTGTCACATTGTATTCCTCGCTCTGTCCTATTATCCTAATACACTAATCTGCACGCAAAACAAAACTTTTCACTGTACCTAGATACATGTGACAATAATAAATCAAATCAAATCTTTCACGAACGATATGAGCCCTCTCTAAATGTGCGGCCTCTGAGATTTCACCTTGTCCCACATTGAGTGAGGACCATACCTTTGAATATATTAGCAGATGGGCTTTGCACTTTCTTGCTGAGTAATTTGTTTGAATTTTGTAATAATTACTCCTGCTTTAATTTGCATAAGCCTCTGAATAACTTTGGAAATCTAGTCAAAATGCTCTTGCGTCTCCATTTTCATTGTGGAGTTGTCCATTGACATGTCTGTTTCATCTCTTTAGCATCTCAGCTTCCTGATGAAGGAGCAGCGCTCCAAAAGCTAGTGCTTCCAATTAAACCTGTTGGACAATAACCTGGTGCTGTGTGATTTTTAACTTTGTCCACCCCAGTCCAACACCGGCTCTCCCACATCATCTCTTTTACTGTCAAAGCACCATCATCGGTTCCACAGTCACTGGTTACATTACTCACTAACCTGGGAGTCCGTTAGCTCAGTTGACTGGACACCAGGTTTGCCATACCAACTACCCCTTCAGTATTGGTTCGGTCCCCACACCGACTGAGTTTACCATGAAGAACTCTCCTTCTTAACCTCTTCCCTTCATCTGAAGTGTGGTGACCCTCATGTTAAGTTCACCAGCAGATGTCTCTCTCTGTAATGACAGAGTAGCCCTATGGTCTCATAAGAATATGGTGTCTTGACCTTTACTGGGCTTATGCCCGAAACGTTGATTCTCCTGCTCCTTGGATGCTGCCTGGCCTGCTGTGTTTTTCCAGCACCACATTTTTCAACTCTGGTCTCCAGCATCTGCAGTCCTCACTTTCTCCTTTTTTACTGGGCTTTGTTTGACAACATTCTTATGAAGTGCTTTGGGAGAATTTACCCAAATGAAGACATGGAACCATGGTGACTTTCCCTTATCCATTAAACTGGATGTGTGTGGGACAGTGTATCTCTCTCCTGGCACAAGGTAGGGAAATTACAAAAGATTGCAGAAGTACTTTGCAGTGTGTAACCTCCTTCCATTGTGCCCAGTCTGATCACAGCTCTGGTTTTTCAAAGTTAAAAATCACACAACACCATGTTATAGTCCAACAGGTTTAATTGGAAGCACACTAGCTTTCGGAGCGACGCTCCTTCATCAGGTGATTGTGGAGGGCTCGATCGTAACACAGAATTTATAGCAAAAATTTGCAGTGTGATGTAACTGAAATGATACATTGAAAAATTGATTGTCTGTTAAGCCTTTCATCTGTTAGAATACAGTGATAGTTTCACTTCTTTCATGTGTAAATCACAAAACCCTTTTTTTAAAAGTTGCATTCTCGGGTTAGCTGTTAACAATGGTGATAGCTAGACAATATGTTGAAGGTGTTAGCCCCCTGTGTTCTCTGTCTATGACCTGATGTTTAGATTGATTCTAATCTAAAAAGTGAGATAACGGAGTTTTACATAAATTCATGCAGTTTTTGAGCTCAGAGTTCTACATGAATGTATGCAGTTTTTGAGCAAAGTGTAATGTAACTCTGCAAGTACAAATTCACCACACAACACATATATTTTGTGCGGTGAATTTTTTTGTAAAATAAAGGCTGACTTGGGATACGGGCCTCTGTACAGTTATTTCAAGGACCCGCAACAATGACCTCCATTAAGGTTGCTATATAAATGCAATTAGCATTTGCGGGGAGTAGTTATTAAATAGAATGTGACACTCAGAAGATAAAAGGATTGATTAGAGAGGCCGGTTTAAGTGACGTTTTAAAGGAGGTGGGAGCTAGAGAGAGATATGAGGAGAGATTGGGCCAATGGTGGACCAATTAAATTTGGAGATGACCAAGAGGTCAGGATTAGAGAAGAATCAGAGGATTGTGGGCTGGAATATTTATATCGCCCCCATCCTCACATAAACCACTGCTGCAGTTTTGTGAACGAGAATCATAAACGTCATCACCAAACCCTAAGCGGTTCACCTCATTAATGCTTCAATAATTCCCATCTTCCCATCTTTAACACCTGAACCACACTGAGTATCCCCACTCACCAGGTTTCTGTGTTCAGTAATCGGTCAAACTGGTCCTGTATTTTTCTCCTGTATTCATTCATGGGCTGAGGTCGTCGCTGGTTTTGTCAACATTTATTGCCCATCCCTAGTTGTCCACGGGACAGTTAAGAGTGAAGCACATTGCTGTGGGTCTGGACTCACATGTCAGCCAGACCAGATAAGGGTGGCTGTTTCCTTCCTGAAAGGACATTAGTGAACCAGACGGGTTTTTCCCTGACAATCATGGATGGGTTCACGGTCATCATTAGATTCTTAATTCCAGATTTGTTCTTTA